>NC_090934.1:1098320502-1098982169 GCF_040938575.1 Ambystoma mexicanum | reverse complement strand
GCAAAACAGACTATGTTATTTGGTGGACTGGAAAGGGTACGGTCCAGAAGACAGGTCCTGGGAACCCGCTGTAAACATTCATGCTCCTCGACTCCTCCGCCAGTCCACCTACGAAACACCTCTAAGCCTAGACCTGCAGGAGGGAGGGGGAGTACTGTCAGGGCTAGGGCAGGTACAGGGGCAATGAAGGCTGTAGCTGCACTTATAGTGGGTACAGGTGGATGGAGGGAGGCTATAAAGCATCCTACTAGATATTCCAGGTGTGTTCTCCATCCATTTTGCACAACCATGGTCCAAGGATGGAGAACAGCCCGGAAATTACATTTCCCAGCAGGCCGTGTGCAGCATGAGTCTGCTGGAGTGAAGACTGCCATGCCCCCGGCCACGCCTAAGGAGCGCTGCTCGCAATCCTGACCGGCACAGAGTTAAGACGTGCTTTTGCAGAGCGCCTGTTGGCAAGCCTACACAGGGCACCAGCACGCCTGCAGACACACCCCAGCCCCTGCGTACATTCTCAGATAAGTGCAGTTCTAATTATACACGCGCAGACTGTTTCTCTGCATGGAAGGGGCCCGCTCCCTTGGGAAACCGTGCCTACTAACTATCTGTGTTCCGGACCTGCAAACAAGACAGAAGGGGAACGCATGCTGCTCTCTCGTTAATCAAGCATGAGAACTGGACTATCAGTCTCTACATGTGCTTCTAGGGGCATTTTTGTTGCATGCAGTCCAGTGTAGTGATATCGCTGCACAGAGTTACCGAACGCCAGGAAATTAACCCTTAAGAGTACACGCATTTGAATGTTCTCTCGTACTGACATTTCCCTTCCTCCTTTCAGTGGCGAACGAAGCTGGGAGACGGTGCAGTGGCCAGCCAACACGAAACGGACCGAAAAGAGATAGAACTTGAGCAGAAATAGAAGCTAAGTGTTTTAATGGGTTTCATTTGTTTGAAGGGACATGGCTTTGTATGGGGTAATGTGATTGACCTTGATTCAACTGCATGAAGTTAATGCAGAGCCTAAGCCTTGCATGATATAATGTGGGGTTCATGCCTAATCCTTACATGACTTAATGTGGGGTATGAGTTAAGAGATATCAAGAAAGTAGTGTGCAGAGGAACACACATATTGTGCAACACAAGGTGTTCAGTATCCTGGTTAAGGGGCTCCAGCACAAAGGCCCCTGTTTGTTCTTTGGGCATACTGTGTGCATGTGAAGATGCAATAGTGTAAGGGAGGAGTTCCTACATCCAGGAGCAGGAGCCGAGGAGCATGCATCCCTAATCTCCCCCAACCCATCCACAACACCTCCCTAACCCTCTTTCCGGTGTTCCTAACCTCCCCTGCCTATCCACTCGATGGACCCTAGCCCTCTTTCCCCGAAGGGTCTATGTGGCCTGTAGTTGAACTCTCCCAGGTGCCAAGACCCGACGGGGAGGGAGGCGTTTGTGCTGCCTCTGCGCCAGTAAGGAACAAGATCTGACACAAGGTAACAAGCCCCATACCTGGCATCCTGCCCCCACTACCCAGAGCACAAGCCCCATACCTGGCAAGCTGCCTCCGAATTACCCAGACCCCAAGTACTATACTTGGATCCTGCCCCCCACACCAAGATTGCAAGCCCCCTACCTGGCATCCTGCCCCCACCACCCAGTGCACAAGTCCCATACGTGGCCTTCTGCCTCACCACCATTCAGACCACAAGCACCATAACTGGCATCCTGCCCCACCACAACCGAGACGACAAGCCCCATGCCTGGCATCCTGCCCCACTACCCAGAGCACACACCCCATATCTGGCATCCTGCCTGCCCAACACCCATAAAACAAGTTATATACATGGCATCCTGCCCCCAACAGCAAAATTGCAAGTTCCGTACCTGGCATCCTGCCCCTTCATCAGCCAGAACACAAGCCTCATACGTGTCATCCTGCCTCACCACCACCCAGAACACAAGCCCCATACCTTGAATTCTCCCCACCACACAGAGCACAAGTCCCATACCTGGCATCCTGTACCCCACTACACAAGTCCCATACCTGCTATCCTACCCCCACCACCAAGAGCATGAGCTCCAAATCTGGCATCCTGGCCCCACTCCGCCTAGAGCACAAGTCCCATACCTGGCATCCTGCCCCCCCCACCTCCACCACCCAGTGTGCAAGTACCATACCAGGCATTCTGCCCCTCCACCACACAGAGCACAAGCCCCATACCTGGCATCCTGTACCCTACTACACAAGCCCCATACCTGCTATCCTACCCCCACCACCAAGAGCATGAGCTCCAAATCTGGCATCCTGGCCCCACTCCGCCTAGAGCACAAGTCCCATACCTGGCATCCTGCCCCCCCCACCTCCACCACCCAGTGTGCAAGTACCATACCAGGCATTCTGCCCCTCTACCATTCAGAGCACAAGCCCCATACCTGGCATCCTGCCCCCACCACCCAGTGCTCAAGTCCCATACCTGACTTCCTGTCCCCACCACCAAGATCACAAGCCCTAAACCTGGCATCCTGCCCCCATCACCCAGACCACAAGTCCTATACTTAGATCCTGCCCCCCCACTGCCAAGATTGCCAGCCCCCTACCTGGAATCCTGTCTGCATCACCCAGAGCACAAACCCAATGCCTGGCATCCTGCCCCCCACCTCCACCACCCAGTGTGCAAGTACCAAACCAGGCATTCTGCGCGTCCACCATTCAGAGCACAAACGCCATACCTGGCATCCTGCCCCCAACACCCAGTGCTCAACCCCCATACCTGACTTCCTGTTCCCACCACCAAGAGCACAAGCCCTAAACATGGCATCCTGCGCTCACCACCAAGACTGCACACCCATACCTGGCATTCTTCACCTACACCACCCAGTGCACAAGCGCCATAACTGTTATCCTGTTGCAAAACAACGGAGGGCACATGCCTCATACCCGGCAGCCTGCCCCCACTACCCAAAGCACAAGCCCCATGCCTGGTATCCTGCCCCCACCAGCCAGAGCACAAGCCCCATACCTGGAATCCTGCCCCACCCCACCCCACCATCTGGAGCACAAGTACCATACCCGGCATGCTGCCCCCAACACCCTGAGCACACGTCCTCTACATGGCATCCTGCCCCCCACCTTCTAAGATTGAAGCCCTATACTTGGCCTCCTGTCCTCACCACCCAGTGTACAAGTCCCATACCTGGCATCATGTCCCCACAACCCAGAGCACAAGCCCCATTGCCACGCATCTGCCCGACAACACACAAAGCACAAGCCCTATACATGGTATCCTGCCCAACCATTACACAGAGCACAAGCCCCATACCTGGCATCCAGCCCCCAATACCCAGAGCACAAGCCCCATTCCCGGAATCCTGTCCCCCACCATCCAGAGCACGTGCCCCATACACAGCATCCTGCCCCTCAACACCCAGAGCACAAGTCCTATACATGGCATCCTGCCCCCCACCCCACCAGCACCAAGATTGCAAGCCCCATACCTGCCATCCTGTCCTCACCACCCAGTGCGCAGGTCCCATACCTGGCATCCTGTCCCCACCACCCAGTGCGCAAGTCCCATACCTGGCATCCTGTCACCACCACCCAGTGCGCAAGTCCCATACCTGGCATCCAGCCCCCACCGCCCAGAGCATAAGCCTTATACTGGGCATCCTGATCCCCAACACCAAGACTGCAAGCCCATACCTGGCAACCTGCCCTTTTACCACCCAAAGCACAAGCCCCATACCTGGAATCCTGCCCCTGCACCCAGCACACAAGGCCCATACCTAGCATTCACCCCCACCACCCAGAGCTCAAGCCCCATACCTTGCATCCTGTACTCCACTACACAAGTCCCATAACTGGCATCCTAGCCTCCACCATCCAGAGAATGAACCCCAAACCTGGCATCCTGCCCCCCCACCACCAAGATTGCAAGCCCCATACCTGGTATCCTCTCCTCACCACCCAGTGTGCAAGTCCTGTACCTGGCACCCTGCCACCAACACACAGACCACAAGCCCTATACATGGTATCCTGCCGCCCATAAATAAAAGGTAGCATGCGCCCTTCTCTATAAAGAACATGGCATGATAACCTGTTCTGTGTTTTTTCCCACTTTGAGAGTCTGCAGCCATCGCTATTTGCTCACTGTACTTTTAACAAAGGAGGAATACCCATTTGCATATTAGTCGTTGTCCCGCCCACAAGGGCAGTCCAGCACCGAAATGCCAGGCAAACCTCCTTTGAACAAGAGTACCAACAGCAACCCCAGACACGTGTTTCAGCCTAGTCGGGCCACATCAGTGAGGTGGAGCTGTGCCTCTCTGAGCACAGTGAGCAAGGGGTCCACGTCTGGGTTCCCCCAGGTAACTTAGGGTGACCAACCCCAAGTTCCTTGCAAAGATACAAAAAAGAGATAGCAGGCGCCCCTCTCTAGAAAGAACATGGCATGATAACCTGTTCGGTCTGCAGCTATCGCTTTTTACTCACTGTACTTTTCACAATAGAGGAATATCCATTTGCATATCAGTCGATGTCCCGCCCAACCACCACACAGAACCCTCAACTAACAAGACCTCTAGTCCCATACCTTGCATCCTGCCCCCCTGCCTCCAACAGCCAGAGCAGGAGCCCCATACCTGGCTCCTGTTCCTCCCTAGGTGTCTTTTGTTCTATGCTGGCTTTCTCCATAGAGAGGCAACACTCAAGCCCACTCCTGCCACCTAGAACGGTTGGGGGGGCAATGGGGAACCCACCATTTTGTAGGGGAGGCAGGTGCCCCCCCATTGCCCCGCGACCCATGCGGCTAGCTCTCTTGGGATATCGATGGGTAGCCCAAGAGGGGTATCTTAAAATTGGATACAAAACTTTGGAACAAAATGGCTGCTGCCTCTGCTGTTTTGCCTCTCTAACGTTTGTATCTCCAACTCTAGTTGTGTTCCCATCTGTTACCTCATTGTGTTGCAATTAGAGGCCACGAAATATATGTCCGCTGTCAAAGGGCTTAAGGGCATCCCCCAAGGCCGAAGCGGAAAGCTCTCGAGTGTTGTTCACCTGGAAGTAAAAGGAGACCTGATGACAAAGGTGCTAGAGAAGAAGCAGATTTAAGAATATGAAAGACTCGTTCAGTGAGTAAAGCCAGCGGGTTGGCGCCAAGTAACAGGCTATCGATGCATGCATGCTCTGATAGTTTGATTGGCTCTATTTCAGTCTGTTGAACATGCTGCCAGAGAGAAAGGTCAATGGGAAAACAGTCTATATGAGCTTATTTCTTATGAACATAACATTAGAACATATAGTCCTATGAAGAAGGATTAAAGTGTCTCCAATAGAATTCAAGATATATAGGGCATTAGGTAGTGCTTCTTTTAAGTCTGTCTCGGGATGGGTCACAAGTAACATTGAAATCGTCCCCCCCACTGCTAAATCATACTCCCGGAAGGCCGTAATTTTAGGTATACACTTAAGGAAAAAGTGATTGTGTCTGCCGTTGGGGGCACAAATAGAACTAAGTGTTAGCTTCCATGTCCCCAACTGCAACTGGAGACTCAAGATGCAACCCTCTCCATCCTGCAAAATCTCTCCCACCTCCCAATTAATGTTCCTATCCAGAAAAATGCCCTCCGTCCCACTGCATGTTTGGACTCAGCATAAGAAAAGTATTGTTTGGGGAAAAAACAGGAGCATTTTTAATTCTGATCAGCACGCAGCATATGGGCGACCTCTGTAAGGATATTTTATTAGCTCTTTACATTTAGAGATATTGTTGCACTTATCTGCACTTACTAGGAGACTTAAGACACTGGACATTCATTGGGACCATACAGAGAGTAGTCATCAAACGGATGGCAGGAAAAACCTATGGTTTAAATCGAGGCCGAGTTAAGTGCATGGGAGACCATTCCCGGGTCTCCAAGTGCAGAGGTAAATCATTAACAACCCCTCTGAGAAGAAAATCAGGCCGAAGCAGCATGAAAGAATGTCCCATTGGGAGTCCCTTGTGAAGTAGGGTTGGATTCGGAGCTATGTTCTGGTCTCTAAGGGGTCCTGCTCCTGTCTCCTTCTGTGGCATCATGACTAGGCTTGAGAAGGGGCATGTTTGGCAGATACCAGGAACAATATGGTGGACAACCTTAGGACAAGTAAGTGTCAGCAGGTAGGTAGTCCAGCTAGCTAATCATGAGCTATCGCCTCAAATTATAAAGTGCCAGTGCGGTGGGGAAAAGAGAGGGAAGAGTCCAGGTAGCGGTGAGGGAAGGTGTAAGTAGTAAGGCTGGAGAGGTGAGTCAAGAGGATAGCTCAGAAGCGAGGAGGTGGGCTTTCAATTTGCTTTTGAATACATTGATGTGGACTGTGTTTTGTATTGCAGAGGGGAGGGAGTTCCAAGAAAGCGGAGCAAGAAGAGTGAAAGAGTGGAAGCGAGAGGATGCACAGGGTGTGTGACGTGACTAAAGATTGGTGAAGGAGGCAGAGAGACGGCTGCAAGAGGGTTTGTGGGGGTTGATAAAAGGTGATAGATCCAGCATTGCCTACTATGGATGGATTTATGTGCTAGTAGGAAACATTTGAATTTGGCCCTGTTTTGCATAGTTACCCAGCCAGCCTGCTGGCAGTAGGAGGAAGTAGGGGTGAAGTGAGGGAGTTCAAAGAGAATCCTGGTAGCAAAGTTAATAATCTTGTCAAGTGGACAGAATTTCTGAAGACCAAAGAGGATACTTGCACAGTGGTCCAGTTAAGAGAATATAAAAGTGGTTAGGAGATGTTTGGTGGTTTATAAGGGAATGAGCTGGCTGATTTTCCTGATATTTAGGAGGTTGAGGTGAGCCACTGTTTCAGTTTTAGGGATACAGGTAGAAGAGTGTCAGGTGAGAACTGGATAGGCAGCGGAAGAGAGAGAAAGGGGATTTGGAAGGAAAGAAAAGCTTCTCTGTTTTGGAGGAGTTCATCATAAGAGAGTGTGAGGCCATCCAATGTTTTAGAGCAGAGAGACAGTTGGGGATTTTGGTAGATAGGCTTGTGGAGAGTTCAGAAAAGGAGAAACGTATATGGGTGTCATCTGTGAAGAGTGGGTATGAGAGCCCAAAGGAGATAGGTGCCCAGAGAGCAGAAGTGTACAGTGTAATCAGCAAGGGACCCAAGACAGAGCCTTGCGGAACACCAACAGTAAAATGAATGAGTTGAGAGGTGGTGCTGTTCCAGAAACCAGAGAACTGATGAGGTGTCAGGTAGGACTCAATCCAGGCAAGTGCTTGATCACGAATCCCAAGTAAAGAGAAAGTATTGAGGAGATCAGAGGCATCAGCAGGATAAAACGCAGCAGATAAGTCGAGGAGGATTAGGATAGAGGATAGTTTGTAATGTTTAGCATAGGCAATAAAGTTGGAGACATTCATGAGAGCAGTTTCAGTGGAGTTGCAAGAGAGAAAACCAGCTTGGAGTGCGTCACGTAGGTTGTGCATGTCAAGAAAGTTAGTAAGACCGTTGAATACAACTCTTTCCAACTCCTTAGAGTACTGAGGAATAAGTGACATAGGTCAAAAGTTGATCAGCAGGTTTACATCAGGAGAGGGATGACCATGGCCATTTTGAAAATATAGGGAAAGAAGATGGAGTGGAAGGACAGGTTGAAGAGATTAGCCATGTCAGACCCACCAGAGGGCAAATAGGTTTGACAAGCCCAGGCGCAAGAGGATCTGATGGGGCACAGGAAGGGTCTGGCCTACATCAGCAGTGCACAGTCCTCCTCAGTGTGGGTATGACTGAAGTGTGAAATATAGGCAGTGAAGGATGGTAGGTGGAATGAAGATAGTAGGATGAGGGAGTAAGAGGAGGTGGAGGAGAGATTCCCTGAATTTGGAAACAAAGTATTCAGCAAGGTCACTAGAGTAGAGCTAATAGTTGTGGGTTTAGGTGGAATAAGGGTGTGTTTAGGGTGCCTTCCATGGAGTCGGCAAGGATGATTGGAGTGCGTGTCAATGCGAGAAAGGTAGAAAAGTAGAAATCCCTTTTAGCACTAACAAGAGGAGACTTGAGAGAGTCAAGGGCTGCGAGGTGTAGTGGCAAGTTCTCATGAGTGTTCCTCCACCTGTGCAGGAGTCGTTGCATGTCAGTGCGGAGGCCGCATATGAATGGTGGGACCCAAGGGTGAGGACTCTGGGACTTAGGGGTGAAGTTAGCAGTGACAAGTGAGAAGAGAAGGAGTCCTAAAGTAGGGACTGGAAGGTGTAGAAAGCAATGTCAGTGGAGGAAGGATCTTGAGAGAAGGAGAGTGGGAGTTGAAGGTCGAGAGGAAGGGAGGGAAATCAAAGGGTTTACATTTTCTTCTGGAAATGGGAGTGGTAGGTGGGGAGGAAAGGTTAGAGGAAGGAAAGATAATGGTGGTGGATACAATGGAGTGGTCCAAAAGAGATGGCGTGACAGCAGTGTTAGTTGTTTAGAGAGAGTTGGAGATGAACAGGAGGTCATTTTTGTCATCATCATCAGGCTTTTATTCGACTGTTTGTCATTTGTCAAAGTACACACAATAACACTAGCATAAAATACATATATCACAGTCAGTGATATTGACAATAATAAAATGACGTTCAAATATGACATACAACGCCCCAAGACCAAAGGTGCAAACAGTGCTGACAGTGCAAATTGTAAAAACATGTAAACATTAAATCTGTGAAAATACAAAACTGCACAATAATATTTTCCAGATGTTATAATGTCATGATTCATTATTTGCTCCCACGTCCCCGAGCTTTGTTGGCATTGAGTTTTGGTTTCTTTGGCCAAACTTAGTTGGTACAACATTCTATCTAAATTCAACGGGCAATTAATAACATAAAAAATCCAATATGAAACCTAAGAAGATCCGAACATAAAACCGAGGGTCATCTACATCTACATGTGCATTTAAAATGGTTCCATGTGATAATATCGCCGCAGAAATATCGCCATACAAAAATTTCGCCATTTTTTTGCAGCAATATTACCCCATGGAACCTGCGGGGGACACCCCCGCAACCCCCATATATTTTAAAAGGGAGCGGGGGACACCCCAGCAACCCCCCATCCATTTACCCCATAAATTATCCCCACCAAAAATATAGCCTATGGCCGTTCCCGGCGACCATATGTACGGCGATATTTTTGGTGGCGATAATATTACCTGATACCTTTAAAATCCAGGCCCCAAAGTGCAAACTATGCTAGTAGCGCAAAATATGCAAGGATGTAAACATTCTACTCTGTGCAAACCTCTGCAATATGGCGAGGTGCAATACCGCACAATACCTGTTTTACTGTTATTGGGGAATCATGCTTCTATGGTTACACCCCTGCCCACAAGCTTTACTAGCCGGGATCCTTTGAGCCATGCTTGATGGATGTAACTGGCTACATAGTATATAATAGTGTGGTCATTTGTCTGCCTTACCAGTGCTAGGGCTTGGTGTACATGGCGTGCAATGGGAGCATTACAAATCGGTTTGAAAACCCTGGAACGAATAGACCGATGCCCTCGCAAAAGAACAAGAAATGGCATATTGTTTCTATTGTTAAGCCACACAGTAGGCACAAATCACTTCCATCCACAAACCAGGCACTAGTATGGCTCGTTGTGAACAATATGGTTAACCTCATTTTCAAATACAAACAGCGTGCCAGAGGGGAACACACAACGATTTTCAAATCCTAAGGAGTGTTTGCCAGTTAACTACAATGTGCCCATGTATAGAATAGAACAGTATCAATTAATTTGATTTCTGCTAGCTCACGGCCATTTTGTTGATTACTTCTACACTTCCTTTTGTAATCCTGTGAGAGTCATCCCATAGCTTGCATACATTTAGGTCGTACAAACACTTTTTAACACCACATGTGTTGGTAAGAGGAATATCAATGCCGATAATCTCTTGTGAGTATTGCCCTGAATTGCAGGAGTTTGAGACTCACCCTCTTGTTGTTGGAGAGTCCTGCGAGTTGCAGAAGACTTAGTGGCCCCCTTCCCATGCTCACAGTTTAAACGCAGTCCATCTAGCAGGTGAAAGCAGGAGGCAAAAATGTGTGCATGTTACTGACTGTCATAGATGGCTTCAGTAACTAAGTATACTATGTTAGTGTTGTATTATCAATATAAAAAGGCTTTACTTTTGAATGACAGTAGGAAGGCCAGACTAAAGGGATCCTTGTTCTCACCTTCACCTATCTGTGGGCTCCCTCCACACTAGCCCAGGTGTCTCTACTCCCTAACAAGAAGGAATTAAAAAATACCTATAGGAAAGGTAACATGCAAGTGTTTATGGGAGTGTTCTCTGTGAACACGGCAGCCCTGCCAGCCCCCGTCACGTGTGGGATCCCACAAGATTCCCTCCAACACTCTATAACGTTTTTACTAAACCCCTTTTTGACCTGCTTGACGACAAAGGAATTTCACATACCAATTACGCAGACGACACGCAGGTCCTCCTCCACCTTACTGGTGACTGCACCACTGACACCATCGACCTGCACTCAGTCTACCACACCATGAAAGAATGGATAGCCTACTACCACCTATGCCTCAATAACCATAAGAAGAACCTGCTCCTGGTTGGCTCTCAAACCTCTCTCAGCAAGCTCGTCCACTGCTACAAATCGTTCACCATTAGGTGCAACACCATCCAGGTGTCCAGCAACTTCAAGACATTGGGTGTCTACCCTGTGGTCACCTTGTCCTTATCCAAACAGGTAATTGTGATTATTCGCTGGTACCTCTTCACCCAATATCCACAAGCTCCAAACTATTCAAATCAATGCCCTTATAGCAGCACTCAACATCCTGAAGCGTAAACACATATCAGCAGCAAGAAGAAATATGCAGCGCATTGCTTTCCAAATTCTAACAATGACTCACAAATGCCTCTCCAAATCAGCACCTAAATACATATTGCAGAAACTATGCAAAGCCCAATCCTCTCAACCCAGATGGACCACCTACTCGGACCAACTGAATAGCCCCCATTTCACCAGAGAGCTGGAGGGTCCAGCGTCCAAGACCTGCAATCCTTACTCCTGACATTGAGATCCAAACAATCCTTTTGGGTCTTCAGGAAAAAACTTAAGACGCTACTTTTGTTCTCAAACTTACTACCTGCCCGACTACAACTCCACCTGTAACTGCTATTAAGTGACCTGCTCAATTGTACGCAAACTGCACCTTATGCTTCCCGGTTTGTCTCTATTTTATGTAACCAGTGCATTGATGCCTCCGGGTTCAGTGCGCTTAATGAATGCAAAAATAAATAAACCCCTACTGGCTAACATTAGCCTGATCTTCCAATGAGGGCTCAAAGGCTGTAGCCTTGTCTTCCTTACTCACTTCTGGACAGCCTAAGGGTTGTATACTCTTACGGTTTCCCAGGTTGGGTTTTAATGATGTCAGAAATATATTTTCAGTCTCATATTCTCTCTCACACTATGACTCTCTCCCTCTTTCTTCTTACTTGATCTCTCTCCTTCTCGCTCTGCTACACTGTTTCTTCTCCTTTCTTCCCTCTCTACCACTTCCTTCTCTCCTCTTATCTCTCTTTCTTGCTTCTCCTCCCCTCAATTTATATCTTCTATCTCCCCCTTTGATCTCTCATCTCTCTCCCTAAAAGACCTCTTCTCCTTTTCTCTCCCCCACTACTCTGTCTCTCTCTTTCTCCCCCTTCGTCTTCAGATCTTCTCACACTGCTTCCTCACTTCGTTTTGCCTTCCTCTCTCCTCCTTCTGTTTTATCCCTTCTACTCTCCAACCTCCCCTACTATAACTATTTCCTCTCTACTAGACCCCTCTACTTCCTCTCTCTTTCTCTCACTCTATCCTGCTCTCACAATCCTCTGTGTACATTCATCCCCCCACCTGCTCTCACACTCTTCTATCTCCCACTCCCTTTTCTCCACACACGCTTGGAAATACATACCGCAATCTCTACATTCTCTCAAGCTTGGTACCACTCTCTCGCTGCCATGCGCCTGCGAGACTGGCACGTGTGGAATCGGTGGAGATTCCAACGCCATTGATTTGGCACATCACGTTAGTTCCTGGCCACCGCATTCAGCGGTCTAGTTGTTTTCAAAATGGCTGACCGCCGGGCTGCCTTAGCCAGCCGGCACCCGGCAGCCGTTGTGTTGCAACCCATTCGGATCCCTTCTCTTTGGGCGAGACGTTGGAGTTCCTATGAGCCCCACGCCTCCTGTTACTCTCTCTCTCCGCTCGTCTTGAGCATTTTCTCATTGCCAGTCTCCGAGACACCTCCCTGGGGCACCCCTTGACTCTTGCTCGCTTCTGCTTCTGTGCTTCTCTTACCTTCCTCGGTTCTCCCGCGTGTTTCTGCACTGCGGGTCTTCTCTATTCCCCACTCTCCTCCCCTTTCTCTCTCGGACACGCTCTCTTCGCACTCTTGTGTTGGCGCTGTTCTCTCACTCCGACACACTCCCCTTGTCACTCCTCAACCTGCTCTCCCAAGAGCCCTGCACATTTGTTGTTCACCTACCTGGATCTCTAGATCCCGGACGGCCTCACAGTGACCTTAGTTGATCCACACACTTGGAATCACAGTTGGATACCCTTTTTTGTGGACCCTGCAGCTACTGGAGAACTCACCACACTGACCTTCTGGAACCTGCCGGACAAGAGTTTTTTTTTCCAACAGCACTGGCTTTTTCCTCTTGCAGTTTCCTCTGGGAAGAGGCCACTAGCCCACCTCCTTTATCTCGAGGCAGGCATATTGGCTTCCCTCTGGGGAAGACCAAATCTCTTCCAAAAAAAAGCAAAGCACCAGAAGAAGAGGAAGAGGCAAGAACCAACAAACAAGCTCCAGTAATACAGGTTAGGAAGAGTTGACAGAATTGAGTGACAAACTCTGTGAACCTACCAATAGTGACACTCGCACACTCAATTCCTTACCTGTTCTTTCATCCAACACACCACAAACTCCTCAACACTCAGCTCCACCTTCCGCTTTCCATTGCCTGGTCTCTCTGATGATCTCCTCTCCTTCCAACTTCACCCAAACACTTCTCATTCTTTCCACGTAGTGCAGGACTTTTATACCCCTATGCATCTGAGCACTGGGCCAGTGGCATGTCCAGGAAGTGTCCTAGGTTTGCACGTGCTACCCCTGGAATCCGAGTGGCCACCTCAGGTGCCACCCCATTATCCTAAACTATGATTCTTATGTGTGTGTGTGCACTCATACTTCATGCCACCCCTGCATAAGCCAGTGCCCCACTTGGGCTACCCCAGTCAAAAGAGTCTGAACACGCCACTGGCACTTGACTCCCCCTTTCCACTGATCCTTAGGGTCACCTGTTTTATTCGTCCAGTCTTCCCCTGCACTTTTGCCCTGGGGCTGGGCTTTCATGGCAGAAAGATTCAAAGTATTTTGCTGGCCACAACCCCTTTCTATTCTCCATGGTCCTCCCCGGTTTCCTAGTTCTGGGATGGCCAGGTTCACCGTAGTGGCCTCTCTCTCTTCGTGTGCGGAAGGATTCCTCTTCGCAGATGTATTACCGGTTGTCGGTGGAGTGAGATGTGCAGCTGTCATCCTCTGGAAGAGAGGGTCTCAGGAATGCCCCTGCTCACCCCTATAAACATGATGGCCCTAAGAGTCAAGAATGCCTGAAGTCACTCATTATTCGTACAACCCCCAAGTGCACCACTGACTGACACTTATGCAGAGAGGTATTCTCTCAGACAGCCTTTCCAACCTTATCCACTGAATGTCTTTATGGATGCAGGTGCCTCACCAGTGATCATAGATCCAAACAGCATAATGGATAGCATTGACTAAAATGCTGAGAAGCCACTATGCTGATGTCATTTGTGACACCACGACATAGCTATGTTAGTCATGAAGTACACCCACAACCATGCACACCTTACAGAAACACACACTCGTATACACAAAGAACATCCTTACAAAGTTCTGTAGATAGAGGACAGATACATAAAGACACTGGCAAAACTTTTATTATTTTCCTCATTAGCCAAGTGCAGCAATGCTAAAACGCAAGGCAACAAAGAGATCCAGAGAACGCTTGCAGATACTTATGACAAATTATCCCCTATGGAACTACAGGAGTATACAAGGAGCCTGGTAGAACCACGTACGACTAACTTACAGGAAACATAGCCCAATATAAGTGTGTAGAAATCATATTATAAGTCTAATGAAAATCACAGAAGGCCTCAAGCTGCAGGACACAAGAAGAGGGAAGCAGAACCAAGCTGCACAAAGCGGTAACGCCAAGCTCATGGCCAAGGTCAGAGATAAACAAGCACATTCCAAACTTCAAACGACAAGGGGCCAGATGCAGAAAATAAATCCTCATAATTGCAGACCCAGAGAGCTCAATTTTGTGGTCCACAACCACGTGATGCGGGCAAACTAGACAATGTATATTCACCCGTGGTACGAAGATGAACAGTTCTCAGCAACAAAGGCAATGTTGCAATGTGAACGTGAAGCATTCTCACATAGGCAAAAGTGGTGTTGCTACCAGATACACTGGACACATAGTCATTTCACATGACCTTGAAGAGGTGGGCAGAGGGCTGATAACCGAACTGGGTCCCAGGCCTAGGGAGACCAGTTCAAACCAATCAGGGGACAGAAATCAAGGGGTGGATTGCAGAGGGCAAGGGCCAATGGTAAGTCTGCGACCCTGCAACAATGTAATAGATAGATTCTTGGGAACGGGGCAGGTCAGCCACCTGATATGGAAGGTCCAGTAGAGTTAGACACATACTGACCCTCTATAGGGACTACCACTCCTAGCACCCAATAGACATAAGTGATGGGTTTTTGGGGGAGGGCTCAGGTGAAGACGGAATCTGGTATAAAAACGGGGAGACACGTCTTGTGGAATTGGAGCTTCTGGAGAATTGTGATTGTCCTATATGATCCCTGTCTATTTTTGTAATGAATGACAGTTCTAACATGCCGTTGGATGAGTGATATGATAGTTGATATGATATGATATTTTATTTATATCACGCTCATACACAAGTGTTTCAGAACGCGACCAGGCAGAGGTACAAAAAACAACAATCTTACCAGGCCCAGTGACACTGAGAACGCGCATGTGCATGGGAAAGGGAATAGAGGGAAAGTGCATGGAAGGGGGGGAGGTGGAAAGTGCAGAACAGAGGAGAGAAACAGAATAAATAAATAAGTAAAATGAATAAATAAAGGTGGTAGTGCAGCCAGCAAGTGGCAAGTGCTAGGTTAAGCAGATAGGGTCTATTTGATAAGTACAGAAGAGAAGTGGGAGGGGGGCTGTATGGGTACAGATACAGACCCCAGTGCAGCGGGTGGCCCGGAAGCAGTGCAGGAGGGTGGCAGGGTGAGCAGGTACCTGGCCTGAAGGACAGAGGGTGGACAGGTGCACGGTGCCAAGAGAGAAAACAGAGCAGATGGGGAGAAGAGGGGCAAAGGCAGAAGCAAAGTAAAGAGGAAGGTGTTGAGGTGCTTTCTGAACCGGAGATGGTTCTCCTCAAGTTTCAAGGTGGCAGCCTAAGACAGAGATCTGCCCCAGCTTGTTTCTCTGAAAAACGACTGACCCTAAGGGAGTTAGAAGTAGAGGAGCGATGGGCTCAAGAGGGGAGGTATTTACGGAGAGATAGTTGAAGGTATTTTGGACCCAGGCCCCAGAAAGCCTTGTGGACAATGCAGAGGATTTTAAATGTAATCCTTGAATCCCCAGGGAGCCAATGAAGGGATTTCAGAGCTGGAGAGATACGATCCCAGGCCTTGAGGCCAAGGACAAGTCTAGCAGTCCTGTTCTGGATTAGTTGTAAAGGGCGTAGAGTGGAGGCAGGTAGATTTAGAAAGAGGCTGTTGTGGTAGTCCAAACTAGAGAGAACCAGCGCTTGGGAGATAGTAAGCTTCTGAGGGAAAGAGAGGAAAGGCAGAGTACCTCTGAGGAGGTGCAGTAAGAAGTTTGACTTTTTAGAAATGTTAGAGATGTGTGAGGAGAAGGAAAGTGTGGAGTCAAAGATGACCCCAAGGTTCTTGCCTCACCAGTAGGGGTAGGAGGAGGACCAAGGGAGGTTGGCCAGCGGGAGAGGGCAAAGGATGGTGACGGTGTACCAATGAGGAGGATCTCAGTCTTGTTGGCATTTAGACAGAGATTGTTGGCGGCACACCAAATGAGTTGGGTGTCATCAGCATAGCACTGAAAATTAGAGCAGAAAATAGAAATTCACTAGTCAAGCATTGCCAGGTATTGGTTGAAAAGCCATGGCGTGAGATTAGACCCCTAGGGAACACCACAGATAGAAAGGGAGATAGAAGATAGGAAGGACCCAATTTGTACCTTGGAGGTTCGATCAGAGAGTTCTCCGTTTATTCTAGAGAAAAGGTTGGTGGGCCCTTGGGAGCAGAATGGGTGTGCTTGTGGTAGTCCCCAGACCTCTGGCATACAGGTGACTCCTCCAACAAGTTGGTAGCAGAGGTTTGGTTAGGCTACGCCCGTTCGGCACAGAGCCACCTCTCCCGCCGCAGTGCCTGGAGGGCTACAGGACACCTTGTGGGACCCGAGAAGATGGGGAAAGCGTGCCCCATGCAAAGGCCATCAGGAGCCAGCTCTGAAATATCCTGCCTGTGAACTGGGAGGAGTCCAACAGACCAGAAGGGTGGCTTGGCAGCTTTGGGAGACCTGGTAGCCGAACAGCATCAGCAGATCATGGAGTGTAAGTATTGATTCAGCCACACAGCAACTAAGGGGAGTGGGAAAGTAACGTGGGGTGCAAGGGTGGTACTGAGTATTGTTGAGTATCTTTGGAGTATTGTTGAGTATTGCCTAGTAGTGTCAAGTATTGTCAAGCATAGTAGGAAAGGAGCAGAGGTAGATGTAATTTCTGTGGTTAGGGCGCATTCAGTCTTGAGGGAAACGGTTCTGGTGAATAACCTAGACTATTGACTTAAGGGCACAGATGACAGAGTTGTGTGAATATTGGATTCCTGTGGGTTGGGCGTTTCCGCTTGTGTCATAGATGACGGTATCCCCATACAGTTTAGCAAAGGGAGCTGGTCTAGATTGCGGAAGGTTTTTGTCTGGTTAAGTCTTGAGGAGGCACTTTATTTGCAAGGCGACGCTGCAGATACAGATTGAGCGCAAAGAATATTGGTATCCCCTGTTAGGAGGCAGGAAGACAGCTGTGGGTTCATGTTGGGTTTTTAGAAATGTTTGTGTAGCGAGACCTTAGCATTGTGCATGCTGTAAGTGACCCTTTGTTCTGCACTACCTTGTTCAATGAGTATGGTGACATCACCTGTTAGGTCTGTGCATAGGACTTGAAAAGCATGAGGTGTTGGGGGAGCAGTGTTGAGAAACATGAGATTGACAGAGGAGGTTGTCCATTGGCAGTGCACGGAAGGCACATATGCAAGATTGGGGAATGAGCCTGAAGAGGCAGAGAATTGCACAAGGGTGATGCACCGAGCACGCCTGACAGGTTGTTTTGGCGTCAGAGAGGCTCAAGACAAATTTAAAGAACTGTCCTTTTATTGTGTTTTTTTAACAGTGGAGTGTCGAAATCCTCGACTTGAGGCCAAGTAAGTAAAAAAGCAATGTATCAAGGGAAGTATGAGGGGGACACGCCTATACCGCATTTGTGTAAGACTTCTGCACTATAAGGACAACATTTGTAAATATAGCGCATAATGGACGAAAAGTACAGAGGGTAAATTGACTAAGCCTTGGCCACGATGCAGAGGTTTCTCCAAAGGCGTGCAGCAACCACTATTGACACACTTAGAGGACAATTGTATGGGGAAGAAATTAAATAAGGAGGATGTTCCGGTAGGGCGAGGGGGAAGTAGCGAGGCGTCATTGGATGCTGAGCCAACAGGATAGCGTCCCCACTCTCTGCTCCCCCACCCTCTCCTACGAGTGAGAAAGAAGGGCATACAGATGATGACCAAGGGATATACCCACTACAGGAGCTAAAGGCAGAAGAGGGGTACTCAAACCCAGTATTTCAACCTCCACTATATACCAAGGAGGAAGGGCAGGGAGGGGTTGGTCGGACAGACAGGGGGAGGGTGGCACACAACGAGGTGCAGACAAGCACTAAGGAGGGATTAGGGGGCATATCCATGAACAAATGGGTAGAGGGACAGATGCTTCTGAAATTAGAAGGGAAGACAACAAGAGAAGCAGGGGGGCCACCAAAGAGATGGAGGGCCTTAAGTGGAGCAGCCAAGCAAGGAACTGGGCAGAGATAATGGAGGAAGTAGAGAGAAGGCAGAAGGAAGTAGAGGAGAGAAGCAAAAGAGCACACAGAGAAAATCAAAGAGAGGAAGAAAAAGAGCATGAGAGAGAGGAGGAGGGAGATGGCATAAATAGAGAGACAAAGGGAAGAAGATGAGAAGGAAAAGCAAGTTTTAGTAAAGAGGGAGTGGAGAAAGTATGAAATAGAGTGACTCACAAGAGAGCGCACAAATAAGGAGGAAGAGGAGCGTTCTATCAGCGACATAAGGACAAAGTGGGAAATGGGCATGGGAGACGACAAAACAGGAGGAAATATGCAGACTGAGCCAGATAGCATGACTACACAGGATAGGACTGCTACTTTATCGAACAGAATAGACATGAGGTCCTTTGAGGAAAGGGACAGTGAGGACCTGATTGACTTTGCAGGGAAGCCCAGTACAGACACTGCCTCTAGGAGGCTGAGCTTCAAAGAGACTTTTTGCAGCGATATGGACACCGACTCAGACAGAGACGCAAGGGGAAGTGAGGATGCGGGAAGAGGGTGACCCAAACATAAGTCAACAGGGAAAAGCACGAACATAAGTGTGACCTGGGACATAGGAAAGGACTCAGGGGAATCTAAGGGAGACAAGGATGATCGATGGCAGCAGTCAAGGGACACATTATGCAGTTCAGATTACCTGATTCCATACGTACAGAGGCTTAGTGAGCTCCCAGGATGACAGAAGGGGGAGCCAGCAAAGGCATACACTGACATCAAAGATGCAGACAGACATGACAGACAAATTAGGCTGACAGAAGCGAAAAATGGGGAGATCAGGTTTACACAGTTTCCCCTACTGGAAAAGGGAGGAGGGGAGACCTCAATATATACCATGGAAGCACATAGACACAGAAAACTTGAGGTGTAGGCTACCCTTGTTAACCGCGGGTGCAGGGAAATGGTTATATGAAATGGAAAGATGTGAAGGGGCTGTTAGTCCTCGGCAAGGCCACTTTATGACGTATGGAGAAGGGCGGGTACCCAGGAGTGACCACCTAGGACACGGCGTACAATGGTTCACCATTTGCAAACTGCTGAGCAGCCATATGGCAAGCTCCCAGGACTCAATACCCACACATGTTAGACATTAGCACGATCATGGCATGGAAAATGGGGGAAGACAAAGAGCCCTTACACTACATTCAGACAATTCAAGCTTTGGTGCCTTGAAACACGAACAAAACGAAAGCAGTATTCTATCTTATATTATGCCAAGGGTTGCCAGAGCAGGTGCAAAAGCAACAAAAAAAACTGGTGGGGATGGAAGCAAAGCCTTGGTCAGAAATACAGCTCACGATAGGACACTATTGCAGGCTATTAAAAGAGAATGTGAGGAAAAAGCATGAGGAGAGGAAGCACAAGGAAGCAAAGTTAGTACAGAGGAAGCAATATAAATACGGCATGGAAGGGGCAGTACTGACGAGCATGGGAGGACAAAGGACACCACAGATGCAGTGCACACTGCCACCCGTGGGGGAGGATTCATGGGGAAGGGGAATGTACAGTTCGGTTTTGGAGGAAGAGGGGGCCACCTAGAGTATGTGGGTATCGGCCACAGATACATCACAACCAAGGGGGATTTCCAGGGGTTTTTGAGGGTAGGCAGCAGATGCAGCAGGGTCCACGAGGATTTTCTGGGGGTTTCCAAGTGCAAGGGAGGGAGCCACCCCAGTGCTGGGTGTGTGGACAGATAGGACACGTCTCGAGAGTATGCAGAAGCAGGGGGATGCCACAGAATGGGGGGATGCAACACCAGCCAGCATGCTAAGGAGAACAAGACGAGTATTATACGCAAGATTAGACACCACAGCAAGGACAGGCACTGAACGCATACCCACAGACACACCAGCCCATGATATGGTATGAAATGATATGATGCGGCAGTTATAACGCGCCTATACACAAGTGATTCAAGGTGCGATGAGGCAAGGGAGGGGAAACAGGGGGAAGACAGAGACAATGATCCTACTAGGCCAGGTGACATTGAGATTGTGCAAGCACAGGGGAGGGGGGAAGGGGACAAGTGCTAGGGGGAAAGGGGAGTGGGCAGTTCAGGGCGTAAGATAAATAGTAAAATAAGTAAGGCAGTAAATAAATTAAACAATAATCAAACAATAAATAAAGGTGCATCCAGCTGGTGGCCAGTGCAAGGGTAAGTGCAGACATCAGGTGTCAAGTGCTAGTAGGGGCTGTAGGGATACAGAAACAGTCCCTGAGTGCCAGGGATGACACGGGAGAAGTGCAGGTGTGCAATCGGCAGGGGGGTCCTGGGCCCGAGATCAGAGGGTAGCCAGGTAACCAGTGCAAGTTCAGATTCAGCCAGGAGATCAGCAGGGGAGAGGAGGAGAGAAAAGCAGAAGCAAAGAAGAACGTCTTGAGGTGCTTCCAGAACCGGAGATGGTTTCCTCAAGTTTCAGAGAGGCAGGGAGGCTGTTCCAGAGGGAGGCCCCAGCAGAAGAAATTGACATACCACTAACTCACTGCTTGGAGAAGCGACTAACCCTGAGGGAGTTGGAGGCGGATGAGTGAAGAGCTTGAGAAGGAAGATATTTAGGAAGAGAGAGTTGAAGGTATTGAGGTCCCAGGCCCAAGAAGACCTTGTGGAAAATGCAGAGGGTTTTGAACTTAATCCTCTCCGCCACTGGGAGCGAGTGCTGAGATTTCACTCCTGGAGAGATACGATCCGTGGGCTTGAGGCCAAGGACAAGTCTTGGAGTCCTGTTTTGGATAATTTGCAGAGGGCAGAGAGTAGAGGCAGGCAGATTTAAAAAGAGGCTGTTGCGGTAGTCTAGCCTATAGAGAACCAGAGCTCTGGAGACAGTGAGCTTCTGGGGGAAGCAGAGGAAGGGAAGAATACCTCTGAGGAGGTGCAGCTGGTAGTGTGGCACAGGGACCACAAATGCAAGCGCCTATGCAGCAGTATTCGTAGGCACCACAGATGACACAGATGCAAGGTAACGCACAGCCCGCATACACAGCACAACAGGTACTGGAGGTACAGGACAGCACACAACCAAACAATGAGACCATGGCACACACAGACTCCATGACAACGACACCAATTAGGAAACTGGGGGGTCACCATGGTGGGGAACAACCCATTTATGGGGAAGGGGATGTCTTTATACCCTCAATAGGACAGTCCACAAACAGAACTGATGTGTTGCATCCTGTGGATCACACCCAACCCTGCGGAGGAGCCACACATAGGGGTGACGATGGGTGACAAACCTTTTTCCTTTCTTGAAGACACATGGGTGACCAAATCCTGCATCTGGGGGATGGGGGTGGTGGGAATATAGTTTGTCTCCATGAATGCTCAAGGATTCTCTGGGGCGACAGAAGTTCCTTTTACAGGTGATTTCTTTTAAATTAGTTTATTTATGAATCAGCGCACAGGAGAACATATACATTAACATTGCTTGTAACCTCACAGAACGTGTCAGACGAAATGTCCCATCCCACCACCCCTTTCTTCCCAAGTGGGCTTTGTCTCCGGGTCTCATTAGGCCTGACCAGGCAGCAAGCTGTCGCCCATAAAGTAGACGGCTCTTGCGATCAGGCGTGGCTTGTAAGTCAGGGCCGGGTAGTTCTGGTCATAGTCTAGGACCGGTGCCCAAATATTGGTGAATCGATGGAGCAGTCCCACTTTGGCTGCCGTGATCTTTTCAGCTATCAGGATGTCCCAAAGTTTAACCCACCAAAGGGTCATCAGGGGTCCTTCCGCGGACTTCCAAGTGAGGGCCACTGTTATTTTGGCTGCCAGTAATTATTGGGATATTAGCGTTGCCCTCCTCCCTGTTCTCGGGTAAGAGTCTGGGAGCGGATTCCCCAGTATGACTTGCTCGGGCGTTAGCAGAATTTCCACTTGGGTGATGTCCTTTATGGTGGCAAGGCATTGGGTCCAGAACTCCCTTATCTTAGGGCAGGTCCACCCATGTGGAAGTAGGAACCTGGGTGGCTGCAGAGACGCCAACAGTGGGGGTCCAGAGCCTGCTGAAAGTGATGGAGGCGCAAGGGGGGGTAGTACCAGCGCAGAAGCAGTTTGTGGGCTCATTCCCAGTTTGTGATGCAGTGGGATGCTGTGCACATTCTCGTCCAGATGTCCGCCCATGTGGGATCCTCAATGGCGTGACTCAGGTCCGCCTTCCATTGGGACATATAGGAGGGTCTAGCATGGAGGGGGTTTTCCTGCAATAGTTTTTAGAGGTCTGAGATCCTTTTACAGGTGATTTACACTTTCTAGGGGGGAGCATGTTCTAACCTTGCCCTACTTTACTCCTGACAGACACCTGTAAAAATACTGGGGAGAGTCATTATGAGCAGACTCAACATGACCATTTCATTCACTGACAAAGGGATAGAGTGCTCCACACCAGGGATACACCTTCTTAATGTAAGGGACATCATTCAAGCCTACTGTAGACAAAGGGTACAGAGGGAGGTGCCAGTGGACGAGGAGCTGTTCCAATATGGGACTGAGATTGTAATAGCATGGCTCCCATAGATTCAGGGAAAGATGTGGCGTCTTCCAAATGAGTACTTATTCAGACCAGAGATACCATTCGATGGGGAGGAAGGGAAAATAATGCCACTAGAATGAGAGGCAGTGATCATGTGAGACGAGTGGATAGTAGTGCATGGGACAGATGACACAGGATGACCATGGCGAGCAATAATCACCATAGCAGAAGGATTCAGGCTGACCACGGTCATAGACAAAGAACTATTCAGAGACAACAGATCAGACCACAAGATGGTGTTTGAAATGAGCATCACATATTAGGTGAGGATACATTACAGGGAGGTACCACAGAGAATGGCGATGGAGCTTAAGGCCCCAATGGCTTTTCGCAAAGAGGATTTGACAAAGGTACCCAGCATTTTATGGACCACTAGTCCCTATGATGTGGGGCTTCTGAAAGGGGAAGGGGCAGTGAAGATAAAGCTGAAACCAGGAGCAATTTTACCACAAGTTCAACAATACCCCTTCTCAAGGGAAGCAGTTGAAGGCATCTATGAAACTATTGCAGCACTAGTGAAGCAGGGCATCCTAGTGCCATCAGAATCCCCATGAAACACAGCTGTGTTCCCTGTCAAGAAAGTGATAGGGGGGTTGTGGCGTTATATACAGGACTTGCACCCTCTTAATCACATTGTAGATGCAGAATTTCCTTTAGTTCCAAATCCAGCAACAGTTTTGTGCAGCATTCCAACGGAAGCTGCCTGCTTCATGGTCATAGATTTGAAGAATGATTTCTTCTCTATACCTCAACACCCAGACTCACAAGAATTGATTTCATTTCTATAAAGAAATAAGAAGTGGAAACATACAAGACTTCCTCAAGGGTACTGTGAATCACCTTCCAGTTTCAATAGGGTGCTTCAGATGGACCTACCCAACATACAGATGGAGAGCATGGTCTTACAGTGCCTAGATGGCATATTTATCTGTAGCAAGACAGAAGAACAGTGCAGAGATGACTCACTACACATTCTGACAGTGTTAGCAGACAAAGAATACAAGGTGGACAAGGCCAAAATACAATATTGCCAGACAGAAGAATTGTACATTGGACAGATGATCTCCCAAAATGGCCAATGACTGATGCTAGGGAGGGCAGAGACAATACGTAAGAAAACAAAACCCACAACAGTCAGCGAGATGCAGCAGTACTTGGGAATATGTAATTATTGCAGGGCATATGTATTTGACTACAACACATACACCAGACACTTATCAACTGCACTTTTAGGAAGCACAGAAAGGGGAGAAAATAATACGATGGACAACAGAGATGACTGAAACATTTAACGAGCTGAAAGAGGCAATATGTGTCAAAGGTTTCCCCCCGGCTCACCTGAGTTCTCTTCTTGTGGCGTTCCGCGGAGGACTCCTTCTCCCGGCCGGACCGGGACTTGTATAAGTGCGCGCGAGTCGAGTCTGACTCCAGCGCGAGCGTTCAAAGTTCCAGGAAGTCGTGTGTTCCAGGACGTCCAGGAAGAGGATCGAAGAAAGGTAAGAGATACTGGAAACAGGGGAAAAGGGAAGAAAGAATAAGGGAGTTGGCCAGGAACTTGGAAGGGTAACGCCGAGCAGCATACACACGTCGAGACACTACCTAGAGATAGCGTTGAGACGCGCGGAGGCGCGGGGGCATGGCCCATTTATAGAACGTGCCGTGTCCGACATACAGGCTAGTACGGAACACGGCACTGGGCACGGCCAAGTTGGAAGTATCAAGGAGCACACTCTCCGTCTGGACCAGGACCAGGAAGAGCAGAAGGGGCAGGAAGAGCAGAAGGGGCTATGTCCATGGTTCATGACAGCATGCCTCCTCCGAAACCCCGTCCCACCAGGCTTGCCAGGGTGTATGAGATGGAATCTTCTCAGCAATCGAGGGGTGTTTAGGTTGGATAGTGGTTCCCATGTTTTCTCGCTAGGAGGATAGCCTTTCCACTCGACCAGGTATTGAAGCCGACCCCGTTTGTACCTGGAGTCACATATTCTGGATACTTCATATTCCAGCTGATTGTCCACAATCACAGGACTGGGTCTGCCGGTTTTCCGGGTGGAGTGGATGTAGGGTTTGAGTAGAGAAGTGTGAAAAACTGGGTGTATTCTCTTCCAGGAGTCTGGTAGCTTGAGCCGATAAGAAACAGGATTGATGATTTCTTTTATGGAAAATGGACCATAATATCAGGGGGGTAACTTGTTAGGGTGTAGATGTCGTGGTAATAGTTTCAAGGACAACCAGACCTGGTCACCAATAGAATAGGAGGGTGCTGGTCTTCTTTTGGAATCAGCATATCGGTTAGTGTGAATCTGGGCCTTTCCAAATTGTTCCTTGGCTTCCTTGTGGAGGTTGAGGAGAGTTTCAATCCAGGAATCAAGTGAAGGTACTGGAGTTGGATGTGGTAGAACTTAAGGTAACACGGAGGGATGAAAACCTTGACTGCAATAGAAGGGGCTAACGTTGATCGCTGAGTGATCTGAATTGTTATAGGCAAATTCGGCCAAGGGTATAAGGAGGGACCAATCATCCTGTACCTTGGTTGCGAAACAAAGAAGATATTGCTCCAGGGTTTGATTAACAGGTTTTGTGGCCCCGTTGGTCTGTGGGTGATTTCCAGATGAAAGAGCGCGTTGAATCCCTAGAACACGACAGAGATGTTTCCAGAATTGTTAAATATATTGCGGTCCTCGGTCCAATATGATCTTGGAAGGGAGTCCATGAAGATGGAAAATGTGTTCTAGGAAAATTCCTGCGAGCTCTGAAGAGGAAGGAAGTTTATAGAGAAGCGTGAAATGTGCCATATGAGTAAACAAGTCCATGGTTACCATGATGGTCGTGTAACCCCGGGAAGGTGGTAATTCCACAATGAAGTCTGTAGCTATACATTCCCATGGTCTTGTTGGCAGTGCAGGTTGCAATAGAAGGCCCGCCGGTCTCTTATTGTCGTGCTTATTCTGACTGCAGACAGTACAGGTCTTGATGTACTCTTATACCTTGCATTTTATTTCCGGCCACCAAAACTGTCTTTGTATAAGATGGAGCGTGTTGGTTACACCACGATGTCCAGAATGAAAAGTATCATGGCAGAGAGTTATTATTTTATGTTGAAGTTTCGGTGTGGGAATGGCCAAGGCATTGTCCTTGAAAAAGTATCCTTCCTTGATTCTTAAGTTCCAGGGATTCTTCCTAGAGACGTCCTTCCAGAGGTCAGAGGACTGGGTTGTGGCTCGAATCTCTTCCAAGAGGTTGATCGCTTGAGCTATAAAGATTGTGTTGGGAAACATTGTAGGATAGGTCCTATCTTCAGTGGTTAAATAGTCAGGACGTCGGGACAGGCGTCCGCAATCACGTTTTGTGATCCAGGAACATGAGTGATTTGGAATTGGTACTGGGCGAAGAAGTAGGCCCAACGCTCATGACGACTGTTCCTGCACTCCATAGATTGGAGAATTTGTAGATTTCGATGGTCCGTACGGACCTGGACTGGATATCTAGCACCCAGGAGTAAATGTCGCCATTCTGTGAAGGCTTGGCGGATTGCCAACAGCTCCTTTTCCAGGACGGAGTAATGGGTTTCGCTGGTTGTTAGGGTTCTAGAGAGGTAAGCCACTGGGTGGTCCATCTTGTCCTCAAGCACCTGTTTCAAGACTGCTCCTATGGCATGGTTGGAGGCATCCGTTTCCACTATGAAAGGGCGATCTAAGTCAGGCTGAGCCAGGACGGGGGCTTGCGTGAATCTTGTCTTCAAGCGTTGAAAAGCCTTCTCTTGCGAGGAAGACCAGATGAAGGGAACATCCTTCTTCAGCAGAGCAACGATCGGTTGGCCGAGCTCAGAAAAGGTAGGAATTAACTTTCGATAAAAGTTAGCAAGTCCCAAGAAAGACTGAACTTGTTTCACCGATGTAGGAGCAGGCCAGGCCAGTATGACCTTTACCTTTGAAGGGTCCATTCCAACTCCTTCTGGGCTGAGGATGAATCCAAGGTAATGAACTGAAGTCACGTGAAAAAGACATTTCTCAGGTTTGACCAAGAGCTTGTTTTCACGGAGCCGCTGTAGTACCGCCATGACATGTTCTTCATGTTTCAAGGGATCCTTGGAATAAATCAAAATGTTGTCTAGATAGACAATGACAAAGAGAAAAAGCATGTCAGAAAACACCCTATCCATGAAACGTTGAAAAATTGCAGGGGCATTAGCTAATCCAAAGGGCATGACTAGATATTCAAAGAGACCAAAGGGCATTATAAAGGCGGTCTTCCATTCGTCCCCTTCCCGGATACCGATTAAGTGATAGGCACCCAGGAGGTCCAACTTTGTGAATATTACGGTGCCTCTGACAGCTTCCAGGATATCTGAAATCAGAGGCAGAGGGTACCGATCTTTGAGGGTGCATTGATTTAGACCACGGTAGTCGAGGCAGGGTCTGAGTTCCTTGGAATCCTTCTTAGGAACGAAGAACAATGAGGCACCCTCTGGAGATTTTGAGGGTCTTATGGTGCCATTTTCCAAATTGATGTCCAGGTATTCTCGGAGGGCCTTTTTCTCAGGTTCTGAAAGGATAAACATTCTGCCAAAGGGAATTACTGCCGAGGGATCTGTCTCAATGGCAAAATCTTCGGGTCTGTGAGGGGGTAAAGCCTGGACTATGGCAGTCGAAAAGACATCAGTATATCCTTGGTAGACCTCTGGGACTTGTACAATGTTGGAAACCATGAGTGAGGTTTTTTGCTCTCCTGAATGTTCAATAGCTGGTGTTAAGGAGAGATCCAGGGATAAACAGTGGGGCATACAAAACTCAGAGCCCAGAAACAATGACCCTGCTGTCCAATTAATGTACGGATTATGTCTTTGAAGCCAGGGCATACCCAGAACCATTGGGTAATGGGCTGATTTGATGATGTCGAATGTAATCTGCTCTTGGTGGTGGTTTATGGAGAGACGTACCTCTTTTGTCTGTAGGGTTATGGGTCCTGAAGAGAGAGGTCTCCCATCAATTGCTTCTACCGGCTGTTTAATGTTCCGTGACTCATATGGTATTTTATGTCTGATAACCCAGTCTTGATCAATGAAAATTCCCATAGCTCCACAGTCCACCAGGGCCAGTATGGGATAGGTCTTGTGCTTGGAGGGCGATAGAAAGGCATGTAGCACCACCAGGTTATTCTGTCCAGGAGAGTTCAAGGATGTGATTGATGTGGAGCAGACATCTTTCTCCCGAAATCTCGCTCCATCTAGGGCCGGGAGCTGGCGTTTCCCGAACGCTGTGGAGGGGTTAAAGGACATTCTCTAACGAGATGCTTGTCTGAGGCACAATATATACACAGGCCGGTGCGAATTCTTCTTATCATTTCTTGTAGAGTAATTGGCCCACGAAAGGCGCCTATTTGCATTGGTTCGGAGTCGTTATCAGGGGTTGAGACAGGATCGGATTTCACAGTCGACTCCGGAGGGGTTTGTTGAAAGGCAGTCTTAGCCTTTTTCCTTTCAGCCCTTCTTTCCTGGATACGAAAGTCTATTTGTAAGACTAGATCTACCAAAGCCTGAAACGAACTGGGGCGAGCCACTCTGGCTAATTCATCCTTGATATCGTCATTTAGACCCCTGCGAAATAAGGTGAAACTCGCTTCAGGGCCCCAATCAGCCTCCTTTACCAGCTGTTTCAATCTGGTAACGAGCGTTAGCATATCCTGGGATCCTTGCCGAAAATCAAGTAGGCGTTCCTGGGCGCTGAACACTTGTTCAGGGCGGTCAAACATAGACTTGAGTGCCTGGATAAATGCATCATTATCGTCCAGGAGGACGTCTCCAGAGTGCACCAGGGGAGTGGCCCAAGATAACGCATTCCCTGTAAGATGGGAGATTATGAAGCCCACCTTGGCCCTGGAAGTTGAAAAATAATAGGACTTGAATGTAAAATGCACCAAGCAGGAATCCAGAAATCCACGTAAGGATTTTGGTGAGCCATCGTATTTGTCTACCACTCCACCCAGTATCACGCTTTCCTTATTGGCAGAGTCACTTGACAGCACTAATTGTTTCAAGGCTGCGT
The DNA here is from genome assembly GCF_040938575.1 of Ambystoma mexicanum. Classification (NCBI taxonomy): domain Eukaryota; kingdom Metazoa; phylum Chordata; class Amphibia; order Caudata; family Ambystomatidae; genus Ambystoma; species Ambystoma mexicanum. Next base: position 1,098,953,328 of record NC_090934.1, on the reverse strand, counting down.
TCTCTGCCTTTAAGTTCTGTACCTCGGTTGTTAGCTCCTGCATGCCGCGCATGAGGTCCTGGACCGCTTTCTCCATAGCGGTATCAGTGTTGGTCGTTTGGCGTCTCAATCTGTCAAAGGTTTCCCCCTGGCTCACCTGAGTTCTCTTCTTGTGGCGTTCCGCGGAGGACTCCTTCTACCGGCCGGACCGGGACTTGTATAAGTGCGCGCGAGTCGAGTCTGACTCCAGCGCGAGCGTTCAAAGTTCCAGGAAGTTGCGGGTTCCAGGACGTCCAGGAAGAGGATCGAAGAAAGGTAAGAGATACTGGAAACAGGGGAAAAGGGAAGAAAGAATAAGGGAGTTGGCCAGGAACTTGGAAGGGTAACGCCAAGCAGCATACACACGTCGAGACACTACCTAGAGATAGCGTTGAGACGCGGGGGCATGGCCCATTTATAGAACGTGCCGTGTCCGACGTACAGGCTAGTACGGAACACGGCACTGGGCACGGCCATGTTGGAAGTATCAAGGAGCACACTCTCCGTCTGGACCAGGACCAGGAAGACCAGAAGGGGCTATGTCCATGGTTCATGACAATATGCACAGCTCCAGTGTAAGAGATCCCGCACTATCAAAAGGAATTATTTCTGTTCTCAAACTCTGATCGAGTGGTAATGACAGCAGTGCTAATGCAGAAGGGGCACATGCCACTAGCATATTACAGCGGGAAGTTAGACCCAGTAATGAGAGGACACTATCCATGTGAACAAGCATTGGCTGCAACCACATTTTCAGTGGACAAATCAGCAAGCATTACCATGGGATGCAGCACCACTCTCTACATGGAGCATGCTCTCTTTGCGATACTGGAAAGGCCAAGAGCATACTGACAACACAGAGAGGCTCGGGGTGTGAGGTGTAGTAACACAACCCAGCTCTCAAAGTAGTGAGACGCAGACTTGTCAACCTGTTGACCTTTTTCGCTGATGTTCTAGAGGAGGTTGACTATGCACATGATTGTACAGCGAACCTAGAAGAATTCAGTGACACTCGAAAGGTGTAGGAGGAGGCACTTGAGGGGGGAGACATGCTTTACATTGATGGGTCATCAACAATTGACCAGACAGGTTGGGAGAGACATACTGGGACAGCAGTAGTGAGACTGAGAGGAGAGGGGACTATTGAGGTAGTGACAAAAGCAAGAATGCCATAACATAACTCAGCACAAGCAGCAGAATTAGTTGCCCTAATAATGGCAATGGAGTGTGTCAGGGGAAAGGAAGTGATGATTCATTCAGATTCAGCTTACGTGATATCCACAGTGCATTCTGGGCTGTCACGTTGGATGAGGAGGGGCTTCATGCGTACTGATGGATCACTGGTGCAGCTGCACTCCTATTGGGCAGATTGGTAGATGTCATACATCTCCCAGAACGACTAGCAATAGTGAAGTGCCAAGCACACACAAAAGGGGAAAACCCTATGTCAAGGGGAAACGAGGCAGCAGACTCGGAAGAAAACTGTGCCTCATATTTTGGAGACCTTCTAGTAATTGAGACTTTGTCACACACATGTGATTATGCAAGAACAATGATGCTCAAGGGGGGGGGTACACCATATTATCAGTGACACAAATCATGGAGCTGCAGGTAGCTGCACCCAGGGAGGAGAAGGACCTATGGCTTAGGAGAGGATGTACAGTGTCTCCAACAGATGCCCTACAGTGGCAAAACAACACAGAGAAAGTGGTTATGCCACTCGCAGTATTGCATACAGCACTGACACAACTACATTATCCAACACATACAGGGAAGGAGGTGCTGCCACCCAGATTGGAGAAACGTGGTTCTGTCGTAACTTGACAGATCACATGGCCAAATTCATGAGTAACTGTTTGACCTGCAAGCAGTTTACTGCAGGGCATACATTGAGAGTTGTGAGAGGAGCTATACCTTGCCCAGTTGGCCCATTCCAACACCTCCACGTCATCGATGTTGACATGATCCAAGTCTGCCAGGGGTACCTCTATATGATAGTGGTGGTGTGCCATTTTCCCAGTGGATCGAGGCCAGTCCTTGCTCTCATCCTGACACCCCTAGAGCAGTGAAATTCCTACTCTGGGAAGTATTCAGACAATGGGACGTTTGTGAGGTCCTGCGTCTGACAATGACCCTCACTTCGACAATGAGATGTTTCAGCATATTACAACGTTGCTGGGCATTCAACACAAATTCTCCTGTGCTTATCACCCACAAGTGAACAGTGTGTGTGAATGCCTCAATGGCCTGCTTAAAGAAGCCATAGTCAAAACTTAAAATAGCCTCAATAAGAATTGGTTACACTGCCTGCCTTTAGCCCTGTACGCATTGCACAACAAGCATGGCTCTGACCACCATTTAACTCCACACAAGGTGGTAACAGGATGGCGCATGCAACTTCCTCTGGCTCCTCCCACTAGAGCAGTGAAGGATGCACAAAGTGCTGCAAATGTTTTGGGTCAGGAAATGTATGACTATGTGACTTCCTTGATTGCTAGCGCCTCTTTTATCTCTCGCAGGATACGACGACACCAGGAGGGACCTGAAGTCGGCAAGGATAGTGTCAGCATCACCAACCCAGAGGACCTATTTAAGCTGCCACCTGTATTCCCAGGAAACCAGGTTCTCTTTAGAAACTTTACTCGATGTAAGGACGCATCCAGGTTCATGGGTCCTTACACAGTTGAGAAAGTGACTTCTCGAGCTATTAAGTTAGTTGGAAAAATTGTCTGGAATCATATCGGCAACATCAAGCCCTCCAAAGCTGTGACCTCCTCACCTGGCAACAATATCGACAGGGCCAACGATCCTCAACAAGGAGAGCAAAGAGTTCATTTTGAAATCAGTACTTCCGAGCAAAGGACACCCAATGGTTACTCGCTCACGGGAAGCAGAGTTAGGGCAAGGACTTCCTACACATCCAGAGTGAGTGTACGGTGTCTGTTATTTTTCTCTCTAAGTACATCCATCATGAAAAGGTAACTGCTTTATTGCATTTCTCCCATGCTGCCCACAGATGCACATCCAGAAACCTTCCAAAGCCAATTTGTCCAATTCTTTAGGAGGTCCAACAGATTCCAAGCACGTCCTCCTAATGTGTACTATCACGTTTCTTAGCATATTTGACCCAAGCTTACCCACAACTTCAACAAGGAAACCCATCTGTTCTTATAGTACTCAGAGACCCTAGAATTAGAACTGTGTGGGAACAGCTATTCATTTTTGCCATGACAGATTATATGATCAACGGTATTGGAACTAATACAACACTAACCCAATAACGCACAGTTTTTGCACATTTTGGGGGGGCAATTGATATCTTCAAACTGCACAAGGATCCAAGCAGTACAGGTAAATGGAAGAAATTATTAAAAACATGCTTGTCTTATTTCCATATGGGGTTTTTGCATTTCTCTTTTGGCAAATATCTTTGGTATCTAGTGAAACCGCTGTATCCTCTACTAACATTACCCCAACTCCAGTAGGTGCAATGACCATGTCAGGTGGACAAGCACTAAGTTATTCACCTGGGTAGACAGTGAAGCTGGACCAATGCCCATAATACCACTGAAGAAACCAGCCTTGGAGTTTGCTCATTGGTACACATCAATATGCCAGCACTGGTAGTGCCACAGGAGGATGTGAAGATAGATGATATGATATGATAGGTTATTTATAACATGCTTAATACCCAGAGGTTTCTAAGCGCGGACTCGGGGATCGAACCTGTGTTGCTCTGTGTAATCTTGCTACCAAGGCGAGCACGTTGCCCTTGAGCTATCCTCCTTCTTCACATCCTTCTGTGGCACTACCAGTGCTGGCATATTGATGTGTACCAATGAGAAAACATCTTCGCAATTGGGTGGCAGCTTCTCATATGCTTTAGATCCACACGGCCAATAGTGTTTCATTAATACGGGTGTGCCAACCTTCATTGCTGGGTGCTTTTCTTTGTACCTGCATTCGGTGTTATCTCCAATCTTTAGTGCCCCTTCATTCTTGGAACACAAGGCTGGTTTCTTTTGTGGTATTACAGTGAATGCTTCAATGCAATAAAAGAAGAGCTCAGAGCAGTAAGTTTGATGGCACTCCAAAACAGATATGTACTAGACCTTCTCACAGCAATGGAAGGAGGAATTTGCACCAAGATCGGGAGTTCCTATTGCACATTCGTGCCTGCCAATGACAGAGAGAATGGCACACTGACAGAAGCCATGACAAGATTATTGAAGATGCATGTCAAGATGTAGGAAGAAGCCAAAGGGACAGGAAAAGACCAGAGCGGGTTGGCATACCTATGGTCCTGGATGCAGTCATGGCTGGCAAACGGACTGAAAGTATTACTAGGGGCACCAATATTAGTACTAGTGGGACTGTGTGTGGTGAAGATCTGCATTACACAATGCAGCAAAACTACTGAGAAGACAATAGGGATGAGGATGATGGTGGATGTGAATATGGCAGAAGAAAAAGACATGATAGTGGAAGAACGAAATAGATTGAGAACTAGGATAAAGGAATAGCTGATGTTCCCGACTAAGATGATTAGATTCAACACAACATACGACAATCACAGATACTGGGGGAAATAGGCGTGGTGCAACCCAAAAGGAGAATGTACCTACATGACCTGGAGCTTTGATGATCATGCACATTTCTATGGCCACCTTGCAGGAGTGACAAAGATATGGCTGACAAAAGCAAACGTGATGAAGTATGGAGGTTTGGTCGACAAGTTGACCAAAGGGGGGACTGAAGAGAGGGTCCCAGCAATGCCCCTCCTCACTCCTATGAACATGACGGCTCGAAGAGTCAAGAACGCCCGAAGTCACTCATTATTCGGACAACCCCCAAGTGCACCATTGACTGACGGGTATGCAGAGAGGTATTCTCTCAGACAGCCATTCCAACATTATCCACTGAATGTTGTTATGTATACAGGTGCCTCAAAAGTGATCATGGATCCAAACACCATAATTGACAGCATTGACTAAAATGCTGAGAAACCACTATGCTGATGTCATTAGTGACACCACAACATAGCTGTCTTAGTCATAAAGAACACTTGCAACCATGCACAGCTTACACAAACACACACTTGTATACACAAAGAACATGTTTACACAGTTCTGTAGATAGAGGGCAGATACATATAGATACAGTCAAAGCTTTTATTATTTTCCTCATTAGGCAAGTGCAGCAAGGCTAAAACGCAAGAAAACAAAGAGATCCAGAGCAAGCATGCAGATGCTTATGACATATTAACCCTATGGAATTAGAGGAGTATATAAGGAGCCTGGTAGAACCGCGTACAACTAAACTATAGGACAAATAGCACAATATAAGTATGTAGAAATCATATTATAAGTCTAATGAAAATCACAGAAGGCCTCAAGCTGCAGGACACAAGACAAGGGAACCAGAACCAAGCTGCAAAAACCAGGAAGGCCGAGCTCTCAGCCAATGTCAAAGATAAACAAGCACATTCCAAACATCAAACAACAAGGGACCAGCTGCAGAAAAATAGAATAAATCCTCATAATTGCAGACCGGGTGAGCTCGATTTTGTGGTACACAACCATGTGATGCAGCCAAACTAGACCAGGTGGGAAGATGAACAGTTCTCAGCAACCCAGACGAGAAGTGAAACATGGTTACATGTACAATGTTGCAACGTGAAGCACACTCCCATAGGCAAAAGTGGTGTTTCTACCAGATACACTGGAGCACATAGTAATTTCACATCACTTTGAAGAGGTGCGCAGAGGGCTGGGAACCAGACTCGTCCCCAGACCTGTGGAGATCAGTTCTAACCAATCAGAGGACAGAAATCCAGGGGTGGATGGCAGGCGACAAGGGCCAATGGTAAGTCTGCGACCTTGCGACAATGTAATAGATAGTTTCTTGGGGACGGGGCAGGTCAGCCACCTGACATGTAAGGTCCAGTAGAGTTAGACGTATACTGACCCTCTATAGGCTCTACCACTCCAAGCAACCAATAGGTTTTTGGGGGCAGGCCCAGGTGATGATGCAATCTGGTATCAAAACTGGGAGACACTTCTTGTGGAATTGGAGCTTCTGGAGAATTGTGATTGTCCTGTATGTTCACTGTCAGTATTTGTAATAAACAACAGTTCTAACTTGCCCTTGGCTGAGTCCTCTGTTTATTCTGGGTAAATGGTTGTTGGGCCCTTGGGAGCAGAATGGGTTTGCTCGTAGCAATCCCCAGACCTCTGGCATACCAGTGTCTCCTCCAACACTCCTTTTTCCATTCGGCGTGGTCTGCTGTTGATGCAGTGTCTTCTGGAGGCAGGAATTTATAAAGGAATAACAAATACCTAGGCTGGAAAAAGGGCAGGTAGGTACGATGGAAATGACAGTGATACCAAGATCTGTACAACACAAGGCATGCCCAAGGACTGAGCCCAACACAACTCCCCCATCCAACCTTTGCGTTTGGATAGCCTCAAGCCTACGCCCTAGTATGCTGCCTCGCCAGGTTGGGAGGGGTCCCTGCTCCCATTTGACAGGGTCAAGACCCTGCCCTGTCACATTACACATCTCCATCCCAGTCCATTTACAAAGCAAAGGGGTAGCTCGACATCACCTCTGCTCTCCAACACCACTCTAACAGGCCTAGGGGGTCAAAGGTTATGGGTTCCCTTGTGACAGACTAAATAGAAATGGGCGCACTACTTGGGTTAAGGTTGCAAGAAATGTGTATCTCTACTAAAGGAAGTTAATTGTGCTAAGACAACTGTATGCAGACAAATGCTAATTGGGAGATGCTTTCAGCTTGAACCCTAATGGCATTCGCAGTCTTTTCAGGGAACCAGTTGTGGGTTAGTCTGTGAGCCCACTTGGCTGAGTGTCAGCTCCACTCAGCTTGCAGGTGATCCTCCCATGGACCAGGCGTGACAAAGCCCAGTACCCAGGCCTTGTCAAGAGGTGATGGGAACCCCTCTCAGGCTGGGGTGGGAGAACTACCAACGAGAAATACAGAGCCAATCCTACCCCAGAGGACGATGGCAGTAGCTAGCACCCCAATTCCCGCCCCCCCTTGTGCCAGCGAGTATATGTGCAGTAACCCCTTGTCTCATACCATGCCTCCTAACCAAGATGCTCACCACAGTCTATCTTTCCTAGAGCGAACATACAAGTCTTGTGCAACAGCAAGAGCTGGCAGAGAAAGAACATGCCTCCAGTGCCACAGGCTGTCTGCATTATGACACCAAAGACCTGGACCCAGCACTGTGTGAGCAACTCTCCCGCCTCCCACGCTGATCACGTTCCGACGCCGGAAGCGGGGAGCTCGCAAAAGGAGAGGGAGACGCCGGGGAAGATGCATTTACGGCTGCACACCAGCGGCTCAGACTTCCCAGCCTCGGCAGAAAACACCCCCAGGCAACAGCAGCTCCGTAGACCACTAGGGACTAAACCAAGGGACACAGACCTCCATTTCTGGAATAGGTGTGGTATTGGATTGCTTATTGAAAGGGTACTGCATTATGAGTGTGCGTTATAGGGTAACGAGTGGGGCTAGGAGAGAAAGTATAGGGAGCGTATGAGAAGTGTTTGTGTGAGTATAAGGAGGGTATATGAGTAGGAGTTGGGGTGGAGTAGTAGTGTGGAGGATGGAGTAGTAGTGCGGCGTGGGAAGTAGCAGTGTAGAGGAGGGATGAAGTAGTGTGGATAGTAGTGATATCAAAGGATGGAACTAAGGCATAAAAGGAGCGACAGACTCCAGAGAGGCAGCGATGGAGGAGGAAGAGGGTTCAGTTGCAGGAGACTAGTGAGAGAAAAACAGGCATTGCAAAGAAAACATGGGTGTGAGGCCATATATTGTATTGTATAAGGCACAAACCCATACCCTCTAGAACATTAAACACGGATAGATTAGGGACAGTCTAAGATGTCCCTGAGGGAGTTTAGGTAGGAAAGGCCTACTGCCTTTAGGTCCTCGCTTCCAGTTCATGTAAGATATTAGACAGTATGGATACATATTGAGTATCTACTAACCTGGGCTAGGGACGATTGGGTTAGAGAGGAGGCGCTGTTTAAGACAAGATAGAAAGGGCCAGCCATAGAGCCCCTTGAAATGTTAATAAAAACCCTTGAACAGCCTCAGAGTGTTGGAGGTATTCCTTGCGCCCTCTATGACATGGCCGGTGACCTACTCCCACCTACGCCCTTAGATAACTCTGCTTTCTTGTAGCTCTAAAGGTCGCTAATTGGGGCGCTAATTCCCCTCAGCATCTCATTATCGGATGACCCCCGTTAGGGTGCTTTCAGAACCACTGGAGGGGGGCACCACAGGCCCCCCACCCCACAATCCTCTGTGTTAGAGCGAAGGCACCCTGCGGTTAATCTTTAAACTACTTCACCTGCTCTCTGCAGACTCATCCTGCTGCTCGTGTGGCAGGCAGCCTTATCATACATTCTACCTCAGGCGCACACACTAATATCATGAGTCAGCTCAGAGCCACAGTCCAATCACACAAGTGGATGTGTGTGGTTTACAACATTATACCAACACATTGAAAGACCCACTCCTTCCAGCAGGCTCAGCTTTCTTCTTTGATGCGGCACTTAAGGGGCGGGGCAGGCTCTGGTAGAGTGCACTTCTGCTGGTGCAAAGTGCCAACAAACCAGCTATAGCACACACACAACAGCTGTAGCCATGATCCCCCCAAAGTATATGCCTACTTACACCTACAACACTGCACACCAGGGGCTCATAAACACAATTACAGAGACGGAGCTAGACACCTTTCTTGTAGACTAGTGATGCAGTCTGTCCCTATTGGCCCTACCGTGCTGACACTGCATTTATGCATGTAGACCCCAGCCAAAGTGTGAAGGTGACTAGATGGGGGTGCATCACGCTCAGGAAGCACTTCAGAACAATCCATCGCAGTGCGTGTGTGTCTTCTAATGTAAGTGCTAGCACTCCACATCCACGAGGGATGCCCAGCTGCTGATGAGGCACGTAACACTGGCGATTGGGGGGTGGGGGGCGGCATCTACCCCTGTGCCGCCCTGGCTAATGATAAAGCACATGGGGCGATGGCAGTGCTGTCCAGGTGACAGCAAGTTGCATCTGTAACCCCATGCTGTCCGACTCCCTCCTGTGACGCTGCCCTCAAACTCACCTCAATGGACGCTATGGTTGGTGCGCTTCAATAACTGCATGAAGACTATTAAGGAGGCATATTATGTTAAAGAGCCTATCTCGTTCAAATGAACCGGAAAAAAAGCATTTCAACCCCTGCTTGAGGGATGGAAATGCTAGTGTGACAGCTGTGGTTTAACACACTTCAAAAACAAATTCTGACAGGGTCAGAAATGACTCTGCCATGATTTGTGACGCAGGGAGAAGACCCTGTTTCAGGGCATTTTAAAGCGCTTCCTGTTTGTGAATTCGGGATGTACTTTAAAATTCCAAGAAATGCCTCCTTATTTGCGCAAATGCGCAAAGTGGGAAAAAAGGCACCTGAAGGAGCGCATCTAAGTTGCGCTTCTTCAGAAGCCCTTTGTGAATTGGGCTGCCACTCTCTTTTGGTGCAAGCACTAGTGCATCTCCTCACTTGCACCAAAAAAGGAGGGGCCCAGTTCGCAAAGAGTATTTGAGATGTGCTCATTCAGATGCCCCTTTTGAATTGGGCTACAATTTTTTGGGGTGCAAGTGAGGAGATGAGCTAGCTCACTTGCATTCATCCAGATGCCTTTTTTCAACTAGAATAGACCTGGAGCAACATCGCAGTCTAAGGTACGTATATCTCACAACACTAGCGTGGACATGCGCCGCAGGCACAGCTTAGCATCCATGCATGATAGTACCCGCCTACGGCTAAGCACATTCGGTCTAGTGCACACACAGCCTTCCAGACTGAAACATCTGACGTCCCTCAACACCTCTGCCAGTAGCATACAGCGACCACCACTCGAAAGGAACTTGGTATAGCTGGACAACCATAGACTCTCTCAACAATAGCAAGCTATCTCTAACCCTCACCAGCACCCACCCATGTGTCTGACCTCTCTTGGGCTGCTTAGTCACGCCTTGCCAGCCGCACAAGTCCTAGAACGGCAACATGCACACACGCATCTCTTAAACTAAACCCCCTAGAACTTTCCAACCACATCGACTACGGTCACCAAAGGCGTTCAACCGAGGAAAAAGCGTATTGAGGCCACACAAGTTGGGAAAGAGCGCTTTATAAATATACAATACAATACAATCTCTTTGAGGATTTGTGCAAATGAGGGGTACTTTCTGCGTACTTTGCCTGCCCATCTCGGTGAAATGTGTTCCAAGCAACCACGTGTTTGCTGGAAACCCGTCATCCATTAGTTTCAGGAGCACGCTCCGGCCACTAGTGTATGCTAGGGTGCTGGACAGCACATGTGTGCTCTCATGTATGCCCCTAAGGGCCAGATTTGCAATAAGGAGAGCAAATGAAAGGAGCTTTCAGAAATGCTGAGGTCATCTTATCCTCCAAGGTTACCTGAGGATTTCAGGAGGGGCAAAGATGATCTGTGCTCCCAACTCTAATGGATGACAGGCTCCCAGCATCCACGTGGTTTCTGGAGCATTTCAAGGAGACGGGCCTAAGGGGCACATCTCTGTGAAATGCCTGAGAATAAAAAAGCAGGGAAGGAAATGCCCGTGTGACAGCCGCAGTTGTCACACTTCAAAGAAAAATGATGATGAAGGGAAATGATCCTGTCATGATTTGCGCCTTTCCCCGCACCTGTTTCAAAAGATGCAGGGAAATGACGCTCATCTCAGGGCGATTTAAAGAAGCATTTGTGAATTTGTGATGCGCTTTTAAATGCCCTGACACATCCCCTTATTTGAGCAAAGGGGGAAAAAGGGCAGCTCGGTTTTTGGGCACAAGTGAGCAGATGCGCTAGGCCTGCCTCCGTGAAATGAGCTCCCAGCAACCGCGCCGGGAGCGTGCTCCACACCCTAATGTATGCAAGGCGACTGGACAGCGCACACTTGCGCTATTGTCCAGCCCCTCCTGAAATGATCAGGTCACCTTTGAGAATGACATTTAAGCAATGGGGGCAATTGAAAGGAGCGCCTTCTCTGCACTCCTTTCATTTGTGCTCATTAAGGAGAATCTGGCCGGTCAATACGAGTCAAAGTAGGAAACTTGAAATCTAATATGGGTAGGGGTGTTGTATACTAGCAGAGCGGGCCGAAGCCCATGGGTTGCACTGTAATGATGGAGCGCACGCATGCAGATGGCAATGCACGTGTACGCAGACAAGACGGCCCTCTCTGGAATGATCATTCACACAGTGTGTGTGTGTCTCTCTCTCGCTAGTGAACCCACACAAGGAAGAAATCCAGGTGCTGAGAAGGTATGATATGATATAATGTGGCATTCGTAACGCGCCTATGCACATTTGTTTCAAGGCGCGACGAGGCAAGGAAGGGGGTACAGAGGGAGGACAGAGACAACGATATTACTAGGCCAAGTGAAATTGAGATCGGGCAAGTGCAGGGCAGGGGGAAGGGGAAAAGTGCCAGGGGAAAGGGGAGAGGGCAGTGCTGCACATGGGATAAAAACAATAACAAGAAGTGCGGCCAGCAGGTGGCAGGTGCAAGAGTAAGTGCAGACAGCATGTGTCCAAAAGTGCAGGTAGGGGGACTGTATGATATGATATGATATGATCGTTTATTTATATAGCGCCTATACACAATGTGTTTCAAAGAGCTTCAAGGCAAGGGAGGGAACAAGGGAAAATACAACCACATTCTTACAGGCCATGAACAGTAAGGATGTGAAATTAACTATCCTACTCGGCCTGACAACATTTCAGATAGTGCAAGAGCTAAGACATAGATAAGGAAGGAAGGGGGAGAGTGGGATGGAAATGGAAACAGACAGGCGACTACCGTACTAGGCCTGACACCATTTCTGGTAGAGCCGGAGAAAAACAAAAGGTGAGGGAGAGGGGTGCAGAAAGTGAGGGGATGAACAAAACAAGAGACTAGCATACTAGGCCTGACAACATTTCAGATAGTGCTGGAGAGGTGGTGGGGAGGAAAAAAACAGTAATGGGAGGGTGGAGGAAACAGACGAGGTTGCTATCATATTAGGTCCAGGAACAATTCTGATAGAGTAAGTGCATAGAAGAAAGTAAGGGGAGGAGATAGGAAAAGGGAGAAGGGAAAGGAGGAGAGAAAAGAGAGTAAGCAGTCAAAAAGAGTGGAGAAGCAAGAGTGGAGAGCAAATACAATTGCAGAAGTCAGTAGTAACAGTAGGGTTACAGAGAGAGACCCAAGTCCAAGGGTTTTCGGGAGGCAGTGCGGGTGTGCAACTGGGCGGGCAGGGACCTGGGCCTGAAATCAGAGTGTAGCCACGTGACCAGTGCAGTATCAGACAGGAAATCAGCAGGGGAGAGGAAGGGAGAAAGCAACAACCTTCAATTACTTGACTAGAACAGTGCCCTCCAAGCTCACAAAGCCGCCTACTTTTGGTGTTTTACTTCAAACTGAGAGGGCACTTCATTTTTGTAAATATAAAAGTAAGTCTCCAGATGTACTCCAGCATATGCGCAAAGCGAATAAATTACCAGAATGCAATTTGGATTCATCAAACCAAACTATTGCTGGGCAGAGTTAAAATCTTTCTATATGTTTTCCTAAACTGTATTGCAGAAAAACTGCTTGGATTGTGTCCGCTGCCTGCCAGCTTTAACTAATTAAAATACAGACTCGGCCTTGCCCGCTTCATTTAAATTTAGAACACTGTCCATATTTGCCCATTTCCCATACAAATGTGACCCTTGAGAATGCATTGGATTTTTTTTGCTAAAAATATGCAGAGGAGTTATTGGTAGCTGAAGTGTTCTCCACATCCAAACCTATTCTTCTCAACAACCAACTCTATGTCCATCTCCACATGCTGCCAGTGAATCTGTGCCATGTGCAGTGGTCATGGTATGTAAGTTACACCACTAGTTATGTCATGTTACATGCATGTTATACGGTGTCTAGTCAAATGGTCGACAGAATTTGGTCGACAGGTCAAATGGTCGAATTTTTTTTAAATTTATATATATATATTTTTAGGTTTTCATTTAGAGAAAAAAAGAGGTTTTTACCAAAAAAAAGTGAAAAAACAAAAAAAAAATTCGACCATTTGACCTGTCGACCTTTTGGTGTCGACCATTTGTCCTATCAACCATTTATATTCAACCAAATGACCTAGAACCATTTTATACAGCACCAAATCACTACTGTAGTGGTCTTATAGTGCCTAGGATAGTTTAGATGTTGGCATAATGTGACAGATTTCCATCTGCTACAGGGAATCTCCCAGATTTCTTGAAATCTTAGGCGCTCTAGTGAATGGCTTTTACCATGAAAGTCAGATCTTGCTTTCGGACAGCGCCGTGTTTTACAAACTGATGCTGGTGGGTTTGCACCCAAATTAGCCTGCTGTCCATTGGTCGTATAATTGAACTTACCAACTTTAACTAAAACCCTGACTTTCATTACAAATACTGCGCTTAACAGAGAAAAAAAAACAATGTACCAAGGATGCTTCTTACTGCAGTGCCACCAATATGACTTGCCCAGTGAATAATGATGTACTCAATGCCAGAAATGCTTCTTGCACTTTGATCTGTGACCATAACGCTGAAAACAATATCATCTGTAATGGAAAGGGGAACCCAAATCCTACTTACAATGTCTTATCCAATAACACCATTAGCCATACTACAAATGTAATATTGTGATATGCCTTGCAATTGTTGCGAATAGGACTGTTGGTAAGGCGATTGTCTTAGTAGACAGAACCTCACGTCTTGCTATACATGCCATTTGTCCTGTGAACCATTCTCTAGGCGCGTCGACTGTTAGCACTAGTCCAACTAGAAATGTAAAATATCACGCAATCACTCCCGAAAACCCTGTGGATAAGGCTTCTGAACATGAAAAGTTAGCCTCATGTACGTTACGGCAGAACAATGAGAGTGTTTGCGGAGAACACCAGTGCCCCACCGGCACCCAATCACTTGCGTTGTGCTGCAAGGATCATGCATCCCTCCCACCCTCTATAATCTCTTTACAAAGCCACGTGTTGACATCCTGGAATCCATTAGCATAGCGAACACCAACTATGCCGATGATCCGCAAATCCTCCTATCCCTCGCCGCCAGTTACCCTAAGGACGCTGACACACTTAATGTAGCCTTCTCAACCATCCAAGCCTGGATGGCTATGCATGGCCTCTGTCTTAATTACGATAAGACAGATCCTTATTGTTGGGCCATCTGGGACACTATGTCACGACCGCTGGGCACTGGCGGCTGTGGGAGAGGTGGAAGCGAGGCCGCCATTGATTTGTGCCGCCACGTTTTCTCCTTGACAGTATTATCGGTCTAGTCTTTTTCAACATGGCCGCTGCCTATGCGTATTTATTTCCACACGCTAGGCAGCTCGGCGCGTTGCAACTTCGGATTTCCCTCTGTTGCTCTCGCTCCATTATTGTTTTCTCCTTGGCGGTGCTCCGCCCTTACTGTTTTGGGGCTCTTGCCCTAGTTGCTTTTCCCTTGTGCTCTTTCCCTTCCAGCCTTCCCAGTGTTTTCTCTTCCCAGTTGGTATCCTATTCCGCTCCTTTCCCTGGCTGTCTTTTCTCGCCTTTCTTCTGGTCCTTCGTAATCCTCTCTCTACTTTGGATATATTTGGAGCTCCTCGAGTTCCCCTGTTAGCTGGTTCCTGCCTGCTCAAGTACTCCAGAGGGGTTTTTATGCCATTCGGGCTTTTCCTCTCTCTCCGTTGTTAGTCCGTCGCGGAGGGGGGTCACTGTGCCTCCTGTTATCGGAGCCGCGGTGGCTTCTTTTCGAGGCCGACCTTACCTTCTACAGAAGAAGAGTCTTCCCACTCTCCACGCCAGAAGGAAGAAGCTTAATTCAATCTCAGGTGAGGAGGAAAGGGAACGGGAGCACGACCGGTGTCCTACTGATGAGGAAGACTTATTTGAACAATCTGATAAATCGGTTAGTCCGCCAGCCCATATTGACAGATTGCAACGCCAAAATATTGAGATGGCAACCCCACAACAATTCCAGGAACTCGTCGCTGCTGTACAAGGTTTGAGTCAGGAGGTTCAGACTTTAAAGGCAGACAATGCCGCCCTGCAACTAAGGGTTGCTGCTCGAGAACACCTTACTGCCGATCTTCCTCCCCTACCCTTGGTATCAGGCAAATTTGATGGCACCGAGAGGAAAGTAAAAGAATTCCTTGATGCTTGTGATATTCACTTTGCTTTCCGAAGAGGCACCTTTTCCGCAGACCTTACCAAGGTAGGGTTCATGATAACCCATATGGCGGGTAATGCCTTAGCATGGGCCACTCCTTTGGTATCTCGATCTGCCCCAGTGCTACAAGATTATTCAGCTTTCAAAGATTTTCTCAAACAGACTTTCCTTCATACTGAAACAGCCTTTTTAGCCAGTGAAGACCTCCTTGACGTGCGTCAAGGAAATTCAGACTTGCTTTCCTATCTGTCCGCTTTCAAACGAATAGCAGCGGAGGCGGGTTGGCAAGAAGAAGCACAGTATACCATATTCCGGAGGGGTTTGGGGGAGGACTTAAAGGACGAACTAGCCAGAATTCCCCGCCCAGACTCTTTCTCCGATCTCATCAAGGCGGTAATTAGGATCGATTATCGCATGACCGAAAGAAAGAACGAGAAGAAGAAGACTCGTCCTCCCGGATTTTCCCTTGAAGCCCACGCGTCGACCTCCTCACCTGTTACTCGTCCACCTTCCAGAGACGAACCAATGCAGATTGGTACCACCAGAGCCCCTTTGACAGCGGAAGAAAAGAAGAGAAGGCGGGAAGGCAATCTGTGTCTTTATTGTGGGTCGACAAGACACCTTTTGAGGGACTGTCCTGACGTACCCCCGAGGAGGCCGGGAAACGAACGCCCTCGGTAGTCGGTGGAACAGATTATCGAGGGGCGTCAGCGGATTCCTATGCTACACTTTCTGTGACCTCTGCCAAAACCTCCGAAGACCATCGATTGATGGTAGTTGCCGTTCAGCTCCAGTTCAGAGGACAACAGATAGAGACACAAGCCTTGCTTGACTGTGGAGCTGCGGGTAATTTTCTAGACACTGTGTGGGCTGAAAAGGTGGGCCTTCTCCGAGTACCAAAGAAGGAAGACCAGAAGGTAGAAGGGGTGGATGGTACTCCTTTATGCTCTGGGCCCATAACCCACACCACTGAGGATGTCCAGGTATCTATTCAACTACATTCCGAAGTCCTTAAGTTCGACATCATTAGGGCCGCCCATTTTCCTGTGATATTGGGAATCGGTTGGCTCCGCAGACATAATCCAACAATAAATTGGACAGACAACCTGCTGAGCTTTCACTCTTCTTTTTGTAAAGAAAGGTGTCTGCCGGAACCTATGTTTGAAACGGTAAAGACTATATGTGCTACTGAGAATAACTCCATCCACAATTTACCCAGGATATTCGAGGAATTTGCTGACATCTTTAAGGAACGACAACCTTCGGTACTCCCCCCTCATCGGCCGGAAGATTGTAATATAGACCTCATACCTCAGGCCTTGGTTCCTTTTGGAAGAATGTACCCCCTATCCTTGGCTGAAAAGGCAGTTCTCCGACGCTACCTGGATGACAATCTCGCTAACGGATTGATCCGACCATCAAGATCCCCAGCAGGTGCTTCGTTATTTTTTATACCTAAGAGAGGCACAAAGGAATTGAGACCCTGTATTGATTACAGAGGTCTAAATCAAGTCACGATCAAGGACAGATATCCCATGCCCATAATCTCGGAGATACTTGAAGCCGTTCAGGGATCTGTATTGTTTACGAAGCTCGATCTTCGGAATGCATACCACTTGCTTCGGGTTAGATCCGGTGATGAATGGAAGACTGCTTTCCGCACTCCATACGGACTTTTCGAGTACCGAGTGATGCCATTTGGACTGGTAAATGCTCCCTCTATTTTCCAGAGGTTTATGGATCGCATATTTTCCGATCTATTAGGTATCAACACAGTAGTGTACCTTGATGACATCTTGATATTTTCCCGGAAGAAAGAAGAGCATTCTTCCCAGGTATTGGAGGTGTTACACCGACTCCGCATACATCATCTATTGGTCAAACCAGAGAAATGTGCTTTCGCTAAATCATCCATACCCTATTTAGGGTTTATTCTCTCTGAAGAAGGTATAACCATGGATCCCGAGAAGGTGGAAGCCATTCTCTCATGGCCATCTCTTTCCTCTGTAAAGGACATCCAGAGGTTTTTAGGTCTGGCAAACTTTTATCGGAAATTTGTTCCGGGGTTTTCAAGACTTATCTTGCCCATCACTTCTCTACTTAAGAAATCCTCTAAACCTTTTCTTTGGAATGAAGCAGCCGAAGACAGCTTTACCCGTCTCAAAGGTAAATTCTGCACGGCTCCCATTCTTCGGCAACCAGATCAATTGAAACCTTTCATTATGGAGACCGACGCTTCTTCGGCTGCAGTAGGTGCCGTTCTTCTCCAAATTAATCACGGTATGGAACATCCGATAGCCTATTTTTCCAAGACCTTAACTACCAGCCAACAAAACTACTCAGTCATCGAGAAAGAGCTACTGGCTATGAAATTGGCTTGTCTGGAATGGAGACACTTACTTCAAGGAAGTATGCACCCGTTTCAGATACGTACTGATCATAAAAACCTGCAGGTTTTGAGGCAACAGGAATGCTATAACACCCGACAAGCCAGATGGGCACACTTCTTTGCTCAGTTCCATTTCACCATCACGTATATACCAGGTTCTCAAAACCAAGTTGCTGACGCGTTGTCTCGAAGAAACGAAGTACACCAGTCCGATCAGAAAGAACTCATGTTTCCCCGTACTAAGATCGTTCTGGTGGTATCGTCTTTTCTGGAAGAAGTTAAGGGGGCTTATACTCCTTTGGAGGGTTCCACTCCCACTCTAAGAAATGTACCTATCGAGGAAAAGGATGGACTGTATTTCAACCAAGGAAGACTAATCCTACCCACACATGACCTTCAAGTACGAGCTCTTAATTGGTGTCACGACTCAAAGGTTGCTGGTCATCGCGGCTTACGCGGTACCCTTGAACTGCTCCAAAGAACCTTCTTTTGGCCCAAGATGCGAGCAGACACTCAGACTTATATTCAAAAATGTTTGACTTGTTTACGTAACAAGTATTCCACTCAGAAATCGTTGGGATTACTTCAATCCAGCCCGATCCCTCCAGGTCCTTGGATTAACATTTCTACGGACTTCATCGTCGACTTACCTAAATCCCAAGGGTGTACATGCATAATGGTAACAGTCGATACCTATTCCAAACTGGCGCATTTCTCCCCACTGTCTGGCATACCTTCTGCTTCACTCACGGCTGAAGTTTTTCTTAAAGACATATTCAGATTGCATGGACTCCCGCAAAAAATTGTATCCGATCGTGGCAGCCAGTACACCTCTAAGTTTTGGTCAGCTTTATGCAAACTGTTGGGTATTGAGAGGGCTCTTTCTTCGGGATTCCATCCTCAGACAAATGGCCAAACTGAGAGGTTAAACGGAACCCTTGAACAATATCTGAGATGTTTCGTAAACCAGTCTCAAGACAATTGGGTTTCACTTCTCCCTACTGCCGAGTTCTCGTATAACAATGCTATGCATGCTTCTTTAGGTATGAGCCCTTTTTATTGTACTTATGGATATAACCCCAGATCAATTATACCCACTTTCTGGAAGGAAACTCCTATCCCGTCGATTGAGTCGGGTTTGGCACAACTGAGAGAAGCTCACTTATCTGCCAAACAGAGTCTTAAAGAGGCAAGCATTCAATACAAAGACCAAGCAGATCGCCACCAGAGACAGGTACCGATGTGGGAGAAAGGTACGAAGGTTATGCTGTCTACAAAGTTTCTACCCCGTTGGGTCAGACCTTCCAAGTTGTCCCCCCGGTATATTGGACCTTTTACCATCCTGACCAAGATCAACCCAGTGGCGTACCGCCTCAAGTTACCTAAGTCACTCAGCCGTGTTCATCCGACTTTTCATTCTTCACAGCTCTGCTCTTATGTGGCTGATGAGAGAAAGCAGAGAGTTCCCAGACTTCATATTCCGCCCGACCCTAACACTGAAGTATACGAAGTCTCCCACATCAGGGATTCCCGTTACTATAAGGGACGCCTGGAATATCTTATACACTGGAAGGGCTTCCCTTCGTCCGAGGATTCCTGGGAACCCCAATCTTATGTTAATGCACCCCATTTGCTACACCGGTTCCACAACCTTCATCCCGGCAAACCCGGGGGGTATCGCCCTAGAGGGGGGCATACTGTCACGACCGCTGGGCACTGGCGGCTGTGGGAGAGGTGGAAGCGAGGCCGCCATTGATTTGTGCCGCCACGTTTTCTCCTTGACAGTATTATCGGTCTAGTCTTTTTCAACATGGCCGCTGCCTATGCGTATTTATTTCCACACGCTAGGCAGCTCGGCGCGTTGCAACTTCGGATTTCCCTCTGTTGCTCTCGCTCCATTATTGTTTTCTCCTTGGCGGTGCTCCGCCCTTACTGTTTTGGGGCTCTTGCCCTAGTTGCTTTTCCCTTGTGCTCTTTCCCTTCCAGCCTTCCCAGTGTTTTCTCTTCCCAGTTGGTATTCTATTCCGCTCCTTTCCCTGGCTGTCTTTTCTCGCCTTTCTTCTGGTCCTTCGTAATCCTCTCTCTACTTTGGATATATTTGGAGCTCCTCGAGTTCCCCTGTTAGCTGGTTCCTGCCTGCTCAAGTACTCCAGAGGGGTTTTTATGCCATTCGGGCTTTTCCCCTCTCTCCGTTGTTAGTCCGTCGCGGAGGGGGGTCACTGTGCCTCCTGTTATCGGAGCCGCGGTGGCTTCTTTTCGAGGCCGACCTTACCTTCTACAGAAGAAGAGTCTTCCCACTCTCCACGCCAGAAGGAAGAAGCTTAATTCAATCTCAGGTGAGGAGGAAAGGGAACGGGAGCACGACCGGTGTCCTACTGATGAGGAAGACTTATTTGAACAATCTGATAAATCGGTTAGTCCGCCAGCCCATATTGACACACTAAAAAAACTTGATCCCAAATATGCAGCCTTCCAGTCTGCACCTCAGTGAAAATACTCAGGGTCTAACTCGATGTGGCCTTCTCATTGACATGCCAAGTGAACGCCATCTCTTCCTCAGCAGCATACACAACCAAATTGATAAACACCTCCAGACCCTTCCTATCCACACACATCTGTCTAACCATTGAACGTGCAGTCATCAGAGCAAGACCGGACTACTGCAATGTACTCTTTGCTGGAACCTCTGCACAAAACCTCTGGAAATTTCAGACCATTGAAAATGATGCTCTTCGAGCGGCACT
Organism: Ambystoma mexicanum; assembly: GCF_040938575.1. Classification (NCBI taxonomy): domain Eukaryota; kingdom Metazoa; phylum Chordata; class Amphibia; order Caudata; family Ambystomatidae; genus Ambystoma; species Ambystoma mexicanum. Next base: position 1,098,932,892 of record NC_090934.1, on the reverse strand, counting down.
CGACATCCCCAAATTTAACCACAAATCAGCCGCACTACGAGCCGTGCATTGGCTTCCGATTTGAGAGCGCATCATTTTCAAAACCCTATCTATTATGCATAGATGCATCTCCAAGTCTGCCCCCCCCACCTCTCCAGAAAATCTCCAAGGTTCACTCCTCCAGGCCCTCTAGAACACCCTATTCCCACTGTCTTGTTCAGCCCAAGTTCAACCGCATAAAAACAGGTGGGTCTATTTTCCCATCCATAGCTGCTAAACAAAGGAACTCCGTACCACCTGCATTGAGGGTAGAAACCTCCTATTGGATCTTCCAAAGAACTCTCAAAACGTGGCTGTTCTCCTAATTATAGATCTGACACAAGATCGTTGCATGTAACTGCTAAATGTAATGGCTACATGATTTGTACCAAGCTGTAATACTTTATCTGCATGTAACTGGTCTCTCTAACAGCGCCTCGATGCCTTCGCCTTTTTGTGTGCTTTACAAATGAAAAAATAAATAAATAAATAACTGTGACCAGGTCAATGACCTAACACTGTCAAGAGCGAAAGAGAACCCCTCTCAGCCTGGGTGGGAGGCTTACCAGGGGCATTCCCGGAGCCAGTCCTGTGCCTGACGTGGTGTGTGGAAGTGTCCCAGTCCATGTCTCTTCTTTTTGGGTGTGCCTACATGAACTGAGTATTACCTTGGGCCTCATTACGACCCTGGCGGAATTCCAAAAACGAAGGCGGAAATGAAATACCGCCATCGAATACCGCTCGTTGCGATCATGACCCGTCACCGTAAAGTACGATGCCATTAGCGACACCGTAGTGAACGCCAACGCTAACTGCACCAAGCACGCGCACGCGCGCCTTGCAAAACCGTAATTTCCGCCATGGCGCAACGGTACGCGAATTCTGACCCTAGCGGACATGTACTCAACGCCATCAAGCATGGCGGAAAGTACCTTTCCTCCATGGCGAGAACTATGGCATCGCGAACCAACCGTACATGGTCCTACTGAGTGCCTGTACTCCACTCCCTGCCCACATTGCACAACTCCACGTAGGCAAACGCGGCCAGTACAGTACCACACAACTCCACTCAGAAGCCGGAACCCAATGCAGATCATCTCACAATACATCGCGCCACAAATCGGAATATGCTACATCACTAGTAAAGAATAAGGCCACACGGTCAATATCTGAACATAATTTTAATGCACATCCAAATCACCAAGCCCATACAGCTATTCGCAAACTAACTCCCAAATGACTTCCATCACTGTGGGCTGCATCCGCAATGAATGACCAGCTTCTACTTGCGTGACGCCCTGTTCCTTCATGGTACACAGGGCCTACATTTACGACCAAAAAGGCAACACGGAAGCGCCTAGAACCGCAGGGCAGTCCCATGAAGTAGGCACTAGTCCAGCTGAAAGGTACATATGTTGCTCCTAGCCACTAGTACTGCGTAAGGGCATGTGGCCCATTGGCGATCGTCCCTTAAGATCGTAATGGAGCTCCACTGATTAACTCGAAGCTGCAGGTGTCGAGTGTAAAATCCATCTGCAGGAGTGGCGTACAGATGGCAGCGGCAAAAGGGGAGGAGATACCTGTCACCCAAAAGAAAAAAATAATAGCATGGGCATCCGAACTTCATATGAATTACTCAGTTCATTCAACACACTAAATATACAACCATATGCATGCTAGCAAACTCAAAAGGATTAATGCCACCAAAAAATCACTTGCGAATCATAACGACAGAAATCGAGCTCAATACACTATTACTAACGAGTGTATGTGTGCATGCGTCTGTCAAAACAGAATCCATTAGATGTGATTAGTAACGTGCAGAGGCACAAGTGTTTGAAGGCGCGTCGAGACAGGGAGGGTTCAACAAGGGCAGACAGATGATGGACCCACTATGGCAGCTTTGCATCACATAGCGCAGGGGAAGGGGATAGATATCAAAAAGCCATGCACATGACAAACTCTCAATTAAATCATCTGTCCATGCATCCATTCATCATTCCCTCATCCCGGAATAGAAACGCCTGAATATTTACTCACATTACATTTGAAATTTCCATTGAGTCTGTGCTTAATGCAGTCTGCAAAATCCACTGTGCTCCTGCCCGGTTCACTAGTGTAGTGAAGTAACATGTATTTGGGGACGTCCTGCCTCATCGTCCACTACGCTATTGCGCATCCCATTCAATTCACATCAAACATTGCATTCTCGTCATGGGCCCTGTCCCAAGGACATTCAACAATAGAACGTTACATTTCCAGTCAGACCTGTGGGCGTCTCCTCGCCGCTTGTTGAAAAGCAAAAGCGCTGTCCTTCGAATTCCTCATTTGCAACATCACGTCGAAAAGGCATCTGTGAACGCTTGGATTCACAAATACATCTATGTAGTGCGGCTGTGTGTGAAAATGGCAACTGGCTTCAATCACTAATGGGACTCCCCGCCCGTCGGTGAACGTCGGTACAGTGCTGCATGAGGGTCCACCGTTGATCGAGTACTACATTCCACTGACCCTTCACAAGTTTGTCCGCGACTGCAGAAATAGTATGTGAAACAATGGGACCATAGCAGAATCAACATATTAACCAATATTTCACTGCCATCGGGATCATATACATGATTGTAATTGCAAGATGCCATGCGTCTAATAGCAGCGTTGTGTGCGGGACGTGCTCGCCCAAAAGTAATTGCAGCTGGCACAGGTGAAATGAATCACCACAGGTGGAGGCTACACAGCCTGAAAACACATAAATTGCACACCCAAACCCCTCCCACAACCACACCCACTCCCAAATGCTACCGACAGGACTAGCGATGTTGGGCCTGGGGGACCTGATAGCACTGCAAGTACTCCAACTCCAAGAAGAAGACGAACAACAACGACTGCAACAACCGGCCGCACAGAGGAGACGCAGGAGGAGGAGGAGGAGGAGGGCAAGGCAGGGGCAGCAAGGCCCACCAGCACAGCCACTACCACCACGCAGGCAGCCCGCAATCCCACGCCTCTGTTGTTACACATGAATAAAAAGACACTGCCACTTTAAGGGCAGCCAAGGAGAAAGAGCGGGAGGAAAGACGGAAAGGGAGGGGCTGGGGGGAGGAGACGGCAGTTAGGATTTGGAGGTGAATAAAGTTAGTTCACCGTGAATTTGGCTCCGTGTCATCTGTAGGCCTGAGTGCGTGCGCATGAGCGGGGTCCAACACTGGCGACGAAGCCGATGCGAACCCGCGGGTGCCGGCAGCAGTGACAGGAGGGCGGTTAGCCCAGCAGGTCAGGTGGGCCTGTGTGCCCTGCAGTTCAGCAGTGGCCCGTGTGCCCTGCTAGGAGAGCCTGTGCGCCCGACAGCGTCCAGGGAGGGCCCGTGTGCCCAGCAGCTTGAAGGGCCCGTGAGCCCAACAGTGAGTGGAGGGCCCGTGTGCCCAGCAGCATCCAAGGAGGGCCCATGTGCTGTGTGCCCAGCAGCTTGAAGGGCCCGTGAGCCCTACAGTGAGTGGAGGGCCCGTGTGCCCAGCAGCATCCAAAGAGGGCCTGTGTGCCCAGCAGCCTGGCCCGCGAGCCTAGCAGTGAGAGAGACACCGCGAGGGCCCGTGCGCCCCGCAAGGGTGCAGCGACCTGCACACCCGCCAGCAGCCGACGACAGGAGTGACGCGTCCGTCGTCGAACGGAGGACGGTGCGCCCACCGGAGGACCAGCGCACCAACTACGCGGTGGACCAGAGAGCCAGCGGAGGCCCGCGCGCCTCAAGAAAAGGAAGTCGCAGGCCTGCAGGACGTCAGCGACGCGAAGAGCCCGCGAGCCAAGAGAGGCCAAGAGAAGGAAGACCGCAGAGAAAGCGCGCCATCCGCGAGGGAGGACAGAAAACCACAGCGGGCCCATACGCCAGGAGAGAGGAAACCCGCAGGCTCGCGGCATCGATTTAACAAGTAAGGTGCCGGAACGGGATAACTGGGAAGGGGGAACCCCGTGTCCCCTGCACGTGACATTTCGCGGAAACGCATACAAAGGGGAGCCACGTTACGAGGACAGGGAAAACCCCGAGTCTCCCCTCTCCTACATAAATCACAAAGGACACCGTCAGCACGAAAGAAAGAAGCACACTACCCCCCACATAACATTGGGAAAGGAAAGCACCCCAGTGCAAGGGCACCCCAGTGCCCCACAGGACAGTTACAGCGACCACACGACAAGAAAGCCTCATCACAGAGGGAAACCCCGCGTCTCCCAAAAGCGACAAGCAAGAACCTACCAGGAAAGCCATCCAGAGAGGAGGTTTTGCACCACACCCTAGACAGCAAGTCCAGACACGTGCACTGTAAGCCACGATACCAACGGAAGACAGCGAACAACGCCCACATACCACCCAACGGACTAGTGAACACTAAGGGACACCATCATGTCAGCCCCAGACGCAGCAGACCCCAACGCTCCGCCACCACCACCAGGAGCACCCTCCTCTCATGCAAGCCTAATGAGGAGACCTGCCCCGTTCACGTTAAATCCACACCATGATCAGGGGCAAAGATGGGAAGAATGGATGGAGGAATTCGACGACTTCGTAGGTGCCATTGGCACGCAAGAACCTCCCAACATATTGAGCATATTTGCAAACGTCGCAGGGAGAGAAATCAAAAACATTATACGCACAATCCCTCCACAAGATCGCACCACATATGCAAGACTCCTGCAAGCCATTAACGAAAAGCTGGTTATCTCCCCTAACCGGGACTATGAAAGATACACCTTCAACCAATGTGGCCAGCTACCCCACGAATCAATAGGGGAGTTCGTAATACGTCTCCAAAGGAAAATATCCAAATGTGACTTTGCTAACTTTAACGACGAAGAAGCCATTAGATTACGCATCATAGAAGGGTGCGTATCCTCGATGTTCCGGAAGCACCTCCTCAAGAAACCCTTATCCCTAAAAGAAGTGCTAGACCTAGCCAGGGTCTACGAAAGAGTGGACATTCAGGCAGCAGCCATTGAGAACCCAAAGAAGGGAGAAACCATAGCTGCAATACATGCCTACGCCCGCCAGCCAAACCCCCAACCAAGGACCAACCAGAGGTACCCGACGCAACGAGCACAGGGTGACCGCCAATGCTATCGCTGTGGATTCGAATTTCCACACAGAGGACCATGCCCTGCCATCGGGCAACGGTGCATGAGATGCGGAATGGAGAACCACTTCCAGGTGATGTGCAAGGAACTACTACCGGAAGGGGGATCAATACGCCCACGATTTGCCCCTCGCACGTTGGACGGACATAAAGAACAGCATCACGAAGCGGATAGGAATGTACCTCTCGCGCCATCATATCAACGCCCTAACACAGTGAGAGCTCTGGAGGGCCTTCAGATTGAACCGGACAGGAAAGACTACGAACTATATGATGGCTATCAGGATGATTTCATGCGGGAACTAGAACGCGAAGACAACCGCAAAGCGGAAACACCAGACATCCGGGAGCGCGACAGGGAGCCATACCCCTACGCCCCATCACACTATCCACCAGGTGGAAATGAACAGCCTCAATACCTGCAAGACGGCTACGACTGAGAGTATGTACGCCTTCTCAGCGTGGAGGAGGAGGACACTGCGGCTCCCAGAGTAAGAATTCGGATGGGAAGAGCCCAAAACAGATTTATCGTTGACACAGGAGCGACGGTAAACGTCATGAATGAAGACATTTATCGTGAAATAGCCTTGGCATACCCCATCCAAGAGTCTAAGACACACATCTTCCAATGGGGAGCAGCCCAACCCATGACATCAAAAGGGAAATTTCAATGCGATCTACGGCACAGAGACATCACAGCAACCGCCACGATACATGTGATAAGAAGCCCAGCTATTGGCCGCTGCCGTCACAGCTACAGGACAGCCAACGCACTTGCCCTGATTGACCTACATTATGACCAGTCGGAGGTCATTCAAGGACTACCACTACCATGCGAATCCGTCAGGGCAATGACGGACAGACCGTTGGCAAAAAGAGAACTCAAGGACGCTTTCCCCAAACTGTTCGAAGGAGTAGGAATGCTAAAAGGGCCATGCATCAAACTACACATAGACAAAAATGTCAGGCCAGTTCCACAACACCCACGGAAAGTGGGTTTCCACCTCCAGGAACAAGTATCAAAGGAAATACAACTCCTCCTCCGAAACGACATCATAGAGAAAGCGGAAGGGCCAACACCCTGGGTGTCACCAATAGTCATCGTCCCCAAGGACAATGGTCGCATTCGCATATGCGTAAACATGCGCATCCCAAATACCGCCATCCAGAGAGAAAGGCATCCAGGACCAGGACTGGAGGACATGCTAATAAGGTTAAACCAGGCGAGGTTCTTCTCAAAACTTGACCTCAACCAGGGCTACCATCAACTCGTCCTGCATCCAGAATCACGGCCCATAACCACATTTGCGACGCATGACGGCTTGTTCCGATATAAAAGATTAAACTTCGGCATCTCATCTGCCGCGGAAATATTCCAAGAGACCATCAGGCGTCTCATAGCATCAGAAGCGAATGCATTAAACTACAGTGATGACATCCTCATATTCGGGAAAGATCAAGGCCAGCACGATAGAGCCCTCAGAAACATCTGCTCCATCCTACAAGATGCAGGGCTAACACTGAATGAGTGCAAGTGCGTCATTAACAGTACAAGTCTCAGATTCTTTGGACACATATTCTCAAACAACGGAATATCTGCAGACCCGGACAAAATAAAGGCCATCACTGATCTTCGAGCGCCGACGAACACAGCAGAGTTACGCTCGCTACTAGGAATGGTGGGATATTGTGCGCGATACCTCCCGAACTACGCCACAACGACTGACCTGCTCCGCAATCTCCTGAAGAAGAACCAACCGTTCACATGGGACGCACCCTGCCAGAAGGCATTCATAGCGATAAAAGAGGGACTTACCAACAACAAACAACTGGCATACTTTGATCCCAACTGGCACACCATCATCACAGTTGACGCGAGCCCGGTGGGGCTGGGAGCCATCCTAGCACAAACCGACTCGGCAGACAACGGCCACCATACAATAGTTGCCTTCGCCAGCCGAGCCCTGTCACACACGGAAAAAGCCTACTCTCAAGCAGAGAGAGAAAGTCTGGCCGCGGTATGGGCGTGTGAAAAGTACCACCACTTCATCATTGGCCGGAAATTTACCCTAGTGACAGACCACCAAGCCCTCCTATCTATCTTCGGGAACCCCAGGACGAAGATGCCACCCCGCATAGAGCGATGGGGGATAAGACTACAGGAATACGATTACATCATTATCCATAAACCAGGAGGAGACGCAAACCCAGCGGACTATTTATCCAGACACCCTCTACAGGACAAAGATGACACCTTGGCACATGAGGCCAATGAATATGTCTTGTACCTATCGTCAAATGCCATGCCGCCCACCATCTCCACCACGACGTTCGAGGAAAGGAGCAAAGCCGACCCAACGATCAGGGCCGCTATCACACTCACTCGCTCCAACAAATGGAGGGAACGCCACTCAAGCAGAACTGAAGAAGGAGGAGTAGACCAGAAAGAATTGGACCGGCTAGCCAAAGTAAAAGATGAACTTATAGCAACTGACCAAGGGCTGCTACTACGAGGAAAGAGGCTAGTAGCACCAAGAGACCTAAGAAAGACACTAGCAACGCTGGCACACGAAGGACACAGGGGAATAGACAACACAAAAAGGTTCCTCAGGAACTATGTCTGGTTCCCATACATGGACATGATAGTGGAGGACATGCTCAGACACTGCAGACTCTGCCAGCTAGCAGCCCAAGGACCAAACCCAAACCCCCTTCAGCTCACCACGCTGCCAACAAGACCCTGGCAAAAGGTTGCAATGGACTTCTATGGACCCGTAGAAGAGGGAGGGTATCTATTAGTAATAATAGATGAGTACTCAAGATTCCCGTTTGTTAAGCAAACACCCTCGACATCCTTCATTGACAATGCACCCATAGTGGATGAACTTTTCAGCGAATGGGGCATCCCCAATGTCGTGAAGACTGACAACGGGTCCCCTTTCCAGGGACGGGAATTCGCAAACTTCGCAAAGCACCTAGGCTTCTCCCATCAAAAGATCACACCCCTCTGGCCCCAAGCCAACGGGATGGTCGAACGGTTTATGGCCACGATCAAATTGACCCGACAAAAGGCAGCAGCGGAACAGACACCCCATCCAAAAGCCATCTGCAGCATGCTCCGAAGCTACCGTAATACTCAACATGACGCGACTGCAAAGCCACCCGCCGAACTCATGGTGAGATACCAACCCAGAACGCGTATACCACGTTGGGAGGACTACACGCCGGAAGAAGATCTAGCCATCAGGGAACGCGACGCTGAGAAACGAAGGAAAGCCAAGCAATGGACTGACACCAGAAGGAGAGCAAAGGAACAACAGCTGGAAGTTGGACAAACAGTACTGGTCCGACAAACACAGCGCAAGAAAACGGATACTCGATACCACCCAGAGCCAAGAATCATCACAGCCATCAAAGGGCCCATGGTCACGGCAACTGGAGAACTAGGGGACATTACCCGTAACTCCTCATTCTTCAAGAAGCTATACCTGGAAGAACCTGAATCACCAGAGATACCTGACGAGAGCCCCGATGAGGAAGAAGAAACAGAACCCCCAATAGAGTCAAGCGGCGAGAGCAGAGAATCACCAGGGAGACCCCTGAGGACGATAAAGAAACCGATGAGGCTCATCGAACAGATGTAGCTGGACTGTCATGATAAGCACGGGGGAGGTGTTACACATGAATAAAAAGACACTGCCACTTTAAGGGCAGCCAAGGAGAAAGAGCGGGAGGAAAGACGGAAAGGGAGGGGCTGGGGGGAGGAGACGGCAGTTAGGATTTGGAGGTGAATAAAGTTAGTTCACCGTGAATTTGGCTCCGTGTCACCCTACTGAAGGTGGTGTCTGTACTCCACTTCCTGGCCACAGGCACCTACCAGCACACAGTTGGACAGTTGCATGGCATTTCACAGCCACTATTGTCACGGACACTATTCCAAGTGCTTGATGCCCTCCTGAAGCACGCAGACGACTACATCTCTTTACCACGCTCGGAGCAGGAGCTCACAAACGCAAAAGTGGGATTCCATGCACTTGGCGGCATACCGGGTTGCATTGGTGCCATCGACTGCACCCATGTGGAATTGGTTGTCCCACATGCCATGGAGATCCAGTACCGCAACCGGAAACAATATAATTCTATCAATGTACAAATGGTGTGTGACTCCAACAGGATCTTTACACATTGTTGTGCCCGATTTCCAGGATCAACCCATGACTCTATGGTCTTGAGGAACTCTACAGTACCACGCTACATGGAGCGACACGCAGGGCACCGATCCTGGCTACTCGGTGAGTCTCATTTAATGCATGTGAATGTGGGGTAGGTGATGCGTCAATGACGTGGCAGGAAGGGGGGGGGGTGCGTACGTAGCAATGTTATTCCACAAACATCCTTCTTTGTCCACATACAGGTGATGCCGGGTATCCACTGAAGAGATGGCTCCTTACACCAATCCGGAACCCACAGAACCAGCATGAGGAGGACTACAACCATGCCCACTCACGTACCCGTGTAGTCATAGAACAGGCATTCGGCCTACTGAAGGCTCGTTTCCGCTGCCTCAGCAGGTCTGGCGGGGCACTCCTGTACCGCCATGAGAAGGTTGCAAAGATGGTCATGGCATGTGTAATGCTACACAACATGTGCGTACGTAGAAATGTGCCCATGCCCCCTGACGCAGAACTGCAAGCACCTGAAGATGGTCATGATGAGGGTGGGGATGTGGCAGCACCTCAAGGAGTCCGCGAGGCACAGGAGGCCCGTGAGATTCGTCAGAATATCATAGATGCATGCTTCTAGTACTCACGCCTGGTGGCTGTTACATGGACACGGGACTTGTAGCACTGTGTGTGTCGGGAACATGCACAATGTGGCCTGTACGCCAAGAAAGGCCTCGTACACAAAGATCAATGTCCACACATCTCATTGGATTAATGTGTATATATGTATTGCAAATGTGAAATGGTATTACACACCCAATCGACCCGCCACCCGGAAGAACCCTACACACCCCCTCCACCCTCCTACCTCCCCCCAGAACACCAGTGTCCAGAGATGCTCATTGTCATTGGTCAGACGCTATTGCAAGCCCCCTCTCCGGGTGTCAGGGGCACCCCTGCCTGTGGAGCGCAGGTTCCTCGCAGATCTGCGTTGGGGGCTGCCCTGGACGGAACTTGCAACGGATGATGTCTCTGCCTGCTCACGTCCATGCATGTCCCTAAGGGTTTGTGAGAGCTCAGTGAGCACACGGCGCACAGCGGCAAGTTCACCACATACATCTTTGGACGTCGCATGCAGTTCCCCCCTCAGGCTCTCGGTGCTTCCCTCAATTTGTGCCCTTATTGTCTCTGTACTTCGCTCCATTTCTGCCCTAAGTGTCTCAGTAGATGTTTCAATGGCTGCCTTAGAACCCCCACATTCATCAGCATGCTCCTTGAGGAGCGTGGCCAGTTGCTGCTGTTGCACTATCATCTGCTGGAGGGACTGTTGCCTCTGCTGGGCCATGCCCATTTCCGGTGGTGTCACAGAGGGGCTGATCACCTCATGTTGCCATGCCACAGGCCTTGTGGGGGTTGGCCAGTCGTCGTCTTGTGGGTGCCCCTGCATGGTTTCCTCATGGTGTACGGGATGAAACATACAGGGGGATTGGGACAGGTCATGGATGGATCCTACATCTACAGCACCGTTTTCTATGTCGGAGCATGCTGGCATGAAAGCAGTGTCACCTATGGTGCTGCTGCCACCAGAAGCAGTGCCTTCTGTGGCATCCATTGGGGGGACCTGTGGTGCTGCTGTTGTGGACATGCTGGCTGCTGGGGTGCCTGTTGATGTCCCCTCCAGTGTGCTGCCACTCGATTCGTGCTGCTGACGTGTCTTGATCCGTGCAGCTGAGGTGGAGGGACTTTGGCCGTTGGTCTTGGCCCTCTTTGCAGGTGTGCTGGTAGGGGTGTCCTGAAGCTCGTCGTTTGATTCGGACCCTGTGGTGGAGTAAAGGAGGGCAAGCGTTATTTATGGGTCTGTTGTAATTGGAATGGCAATGTATCACATGCATTGGGGTGGTACCTGAGGGTGATTTGGGTCAGGGCCTTGGGGGAGGTCTCATTTTCGTGTGGATTGAGGGTGCAGTTATTTTGCAGCCTGCAGTTAGGGTGTGCATGCTGCACATGCAGAGGGTGTTTTTAGGATTTTTACTTATTTATGTATTTAATCTGACTTTTACAGGGCGCTATCATGGCAATGTATGTGGACGTTCTCCTGGACATGTGTTTCTATTGCACTATGGGGACACATGGTGCTTCACATGATTGGACTTTGTGGATTTAGTGTTGTTTAATTTGGCCCACCTACCTGATTCTTCGGATGTCTGCACTCCTTTCTCCATCCCTCCGACTCCCTCTATGCTCTCCATTCCAATGGTGGAGGCAAAGATTTCTTCCCAGGGGGTCAACTTGATGGGTGAATCAGATCCTTCCCCGGTAGCTGTGGCAATGTTGCGGTTGGCTGAAAGTATGCTCCGGACGCGTATCCGCAAGTCGTCCCATCGCTTCCTGCACTGCTGTGGGTTGCGGGGTGCGGTCCCCACCGCACTTACCCGCTGTGCCACCAGGGCCCATATGTCCTTCTTGTTCGCAAGTGCCGTCCTGGTCATTTGCGTCGAGAAGACGACGGCAGCGTTCTCCTGGAGGGTCTCTGTGAGCACGGTGAGTTCCTCATGGGAGAAGTGGACCTGCCGCTTGCGATCGCACGCTTTTTTAGCAACTTTTCCCATTTTTCTTTTTTATTATGGGGTGGCTAACGGGTTGGGATGTGTCTCAGGGTCGGTTTTTAATGGTTGTGTTGGGATTCTGATTTTATAGGTGTACGGCGTCCTGTTTCCCGTTCCGGCCCCATGTTTTTACTTCCGTTTCCGTATTTTTACGGTGACCGTAATTTGCGCTGACCGCTCATTACGGTGACCGCTAAGATGGGTGGCGGAATTGCACCTAGGGCGCCGTACGACGGCGGTATGGGCCGTTTTGGGGTCATTTCCGCCATCGCGGACTTTGCACTTCCGCCATGGCGTGGTGCTCGTGCCCGATGGGTCGGGATTGGCCGCACTTTGCTCCATCGTGCAATGGCGGAAACGCTATTTACGCTATGGCGGTCATGTCAGTTACTTTCCGCCAGGGTCGTAATGAGGGCCCTTGTCTCACTCCATGCCTGTACTGCATGATGCTTGCCAGGAAGCTACAGTTCTTCAAAGAATCAGCGGTGGAAGAGTGAGCGAGCAGCTCAATCGTGAAAGAGCCTGCCAGAAAGTTCCAGACTGTAGAACGATCCAGACACAGATCAGTCAGTCCCAGCACCCCACACGACCCGGACTCCAACAATATTGTTACTCAATGCCACACCACTGAGAACTCCGTGCAGCTTTTGAACGCATTCACCCACAAGGACAATGCATTTACCCGCTACAGCCTCACAGAGCGGTCCTACTGTCAATCCGGCATCCCATAGCGCCAGAAAACCCTCACATGAACTGGGGCATTGAGATTGCTCCTTACTGCAGTGGGCCACCACAGCCTAGAGCCCGCGGACCCGCGTATAAAAAAGGGGCAGGGCATAGGAGGGCTTAGGAGTAGAAGTATGGCAGAGGGGCAATAAAACCTGCCCTGGGTCTAAATGCAAAGCAGGCCACAGCTGCAGCCCTCTTTGTGGCAAAATTCTGGGGTTCCCAAATGTAACGCCGATGGCTGCTGCAGAAAAAAAATTCCTAAAGCCACTTCTTATCACCACAGGGCACGCCTAATGCATTACTACATTTAGACATTAATTTGTGCCCCATTGACGTTATTGCCTCAACCAAACCCATCTTATATCGGCTGCGGGTTTGGCAGGCCCCTGATGTTGTGGACTTCAGGAACAATTTAATGCATGTATTGGGCCGAGAAGGCAGCACGAACTTACCATGGATCGCTCACATAAGAAAGGGCTTGTGTGACTTGAACGTGCGAGGGTCATGGGTATGTCCCACCCCCAGATAAACAACATTGGGCTCACCAGAATCAAAAACAGGCTCTGTATCGACCGGCGCATGGAGGACATGTTGGCACCCTGTAGCACGCTTCTAGCTATTTAAGGATCAAAAGTGAATTTGCCTTCAAGAAATATCTCAATTTCAGTAATCCACCATATGCACGTGCACTGTTTATTAATTTTCGCTTGGGAACATTGAAGTTAGCCACTTTTCCAATGTTCTGGGGAGAAGGGAACATATTGTAGTACCTACGAGGAGACAGCTGCTCATTTTATGTTCCTATGTCTGTCCATAAACACCAGCTTTGAGAGCACTTTACCTCAAACGAGTTTTAAGACCAGCGGGGTTGTGTACTATATCTGATGACCTGGACCTGTGCAAAAGATCAGACTACATGGACACAGTCTTTCGAGTGTCCAAATTCATCCCCCCCAAGCATGGTTAGTAGGGTCCCAAAAAACGTCATTAGACATCCATAGTAGAAAAACAATGTAACTGAACCCGTCAGATGTTCTATAGAGTTTTCAGTTGTGGGGGATGTAAGCGTCACTTCCCCTTGTCCTGCCTATTGAGGATCACGGACCTGATGATCTTAAAATAAAGATGTCTACTTTTTAACCTTGATTGTAATGTAATTTCTTGTATTTCCATCATAAATATTTGTATTTTATCTTGTATTTTTATTAACTTGCCTTTCTTGATTGCGGCATTGTACTTTTATGGCTTTATGCCAGGAGGATAGCTCAGTGGCAACGTGCTCGCCTTGGAAGCAAGACGACACGGAGCAACACAGGTTCGATCCCCGGTCCGCACTTAGAAACCTCTGGTTATTATGCGCGTTATAAATAACCTATCATATCATAAAAGTGATAATGAATGAATGAGTAATGTGGGAAGGAGAGAGTAATAGTGGTGTGGAGACAGAAGCGTAGTATGAGAAAGTAAGATCGGAGGGCGGAGGTAGATAGTAGTGAGGAAGAGAAAGAGGAACATTGGAAGAATAGAATAGGAAGTGCAAGGGAGAGAAAGGCGAGACAGTGGGAATAGTCGCAGGAGAGAAGAAGGAGAAAATTGAGAGAGCCAGAAGATGGGCCTCATTACGAGTATGGGGGTCCTGATACAAGGGTGCCGGTAAGCTTACCGGCACCTTTGTTTCCGGTCCGCCACACTACAAGTCTGCCGGCAGGGAACGATGCGCCTGGCAGGTCTGCCACCGCTACAGCCCCTGCAGGCAAGCACTGGCACTTTTAGCAGCGGTGCCGGTGCTTCTGAGTCCCCATTTCCATGGAGTCCTATGGGACTCAACAGGAATGGGGACGTACCAAATCCGACGCCTGACATCCCGTACTGCCGGGACTTGTAATGGCACCGGTAAGTCAGGCGCTGGAAACAGTGTTTTGGGTCGACAGCAAACCACCGGTGGCACTGGCGGGTTACCGCCAACCTCATAATGATGCCCAAAGACTCTTATCGCAGCGGCCAGGATTGAACAATTACAGAAGGCTTGAAATGGACCAATTAACTATAGAAAATGTAAAATATAAGTGGGTGAAACCCCCAGCCACCCACCCAATTTAGTTGATTATCTTTGAACAACAAATGAAGAAGGCTTCACCTCAAACTTTATTGGGGTACAGTCTGTCTAAAGTCTTTTGCCATAGAGGTGAAGATAAAGGCTCCAAGGAGGGAACAAGAACCCCCCCACCCATCACCCATCGCAGATGACCATTTGGGGTGACCTGTTGATTGGACAAAGTCTGTCAAATGTCTGAAAACTGTTAACCAGAACTATGCCCACTGGAAGAGGCTGCCTGTGCAAGTGCTTTCTGGCATCTTCCCTCGCTGGGAAGGTCAGACGAAGGAATCACCTTATCTTTTGAGTCCCTAGACTGCCTCTCACAGCAAACCAGTGTCAAAGGAACAGCTCAAAGCTCTTGTTCCGCCTGGAATCCGTTGTGAGCTACCCCAACCTGGACCTCACCTGTCTGTCATGATATGATATGATAAGGCATTTATAACAAGCCTGTACACAAGTGTTTCTAGGCGTGACAAGACAAGGAGGGAGAAACAAAGGGAGGACAAAACAATCGTCTTACTAGGCCTTTTGTCATTCAGATCGCGCAAGGAGGGGGAATGGGAGAAGTGCAAAAGGGGCAGGGATGGAGAAGTGAAAAAAGCGGAGGAGGATGGAGAAGCAGGGCTCAAATCGAGGGTACACACGGGAGGGCGGAGTCCACCCACTTATTTCAGATAGTGGACTCCGTCCCCCCAGCTAAAATGAGAAACATTGAATGCCCTCTTTGAATGCATGCATTAAAGCCAACCTCGGGGATCGAACCACAGTGGTCAGGTTTGTAGGAGGACACTTCACCAGTGCACTATATAACCTGATGAAAAATAGCAAAAAACTAAAGGTCAAATGTCTCATTTCGGTGCTGCAAGTTCCAGGGAAAACATTTGTATTGGTTCTTGGAGTTTAAAACATGCACACCTTTTAACATTTTCAAAAACACTATTAGAAGAAAACATCCTCTTTTGGTTTGTGCGTGTGTGTTGATTTTATGAAGGGCAAATGACATTCGTTGTGTGCAATTGGGGTGGTTATGCAAAGCCAATTTAATGAAATGTGCATATTTCACCTTGATATGCTAATTTCTGACAACGTCACATCCCATTGCGTTTGTTGATGAGTCCTCCCACTTAAATTTTTAGGACTTGACCCCTGTGGAGAACTGCAGGTAATCAGAGGGTGCAGTCAGCGGATGGCTCATAAGTGCAAAGAGAGGACACTGTAGGGTTACAGATACAGACCACAAGTGCTGGGGGAGCCAAATGCAGTGCAAGGTGCAACTGGACAGGCAGGGTCCTGGCCCCAAATTCAGAGTGTGGCCATGTAACCAGTGCATGAAACAGATGGGTCATCAGCAGGGGTGAGGAATAGAGAAAGTGGAAGCGAAGAGGAAGTTCTTCAGTTGCTTCAGGAACCTAAGATGGTTCTGCTCAAGTTTGAGAGAGACAGGAAGGCTGTTCCAGAGGGAGGCCCCAGCCGAAGAAAGCGATCTGCCCCCAACTCTCTGCTTGGAAAAGTTGCTGACCCTCAGAGAGTTGGAGGTGAATGAATGAAGAGCTTGTGAAGGGAGATACTTAGGAAGAGAGAATTGGAGGTGTTACAGACTCAGGCCCCAGAAAGCCTTGTGGGCAATGCAGAGGGCCTTGAGCTTGATCCTTGTAGCCACAAGGAGACAATGAAGAGATTTTAAAGCTGGAGAGATACTGGGCTTGAGGCCAAAGACAAGTCTCACAGTCATGTTCTGGATAAATTGTAGAGGATGGAGAGTAGAGGCAGGTAGGTTTAGAAAGAGGCTGTTGCAGTAGTCCACCCTTGAGAGGACCAGAGCTCTGGAGAAAGTGAGCTCCTGGGGGAAAGTGAGGAAGGGAAGAATACCTCTGAGGTAGTGCAGCTGATAGTTTGACTTCTTAGAGACATCAGAAATGTGAGGAGAAAAGGAGAGGGTGGAGTCGAAGATGACCCCAAGGTTCTTAGCTTCACAGGTAGTAGAAGGAAGAGGACCCAGAGTAGGCAAACGGATAGAGAGAGGAAAGGAGGGAGCTGGTGTTCCGATTAGGAGGATCTCAGTCTTACTGGCATTGAGGCAGAGATCATTAGCGGCACACCACTCCTGAATTGCAGATAGACAGTCAGGAATGAGAGAGGGAGTAGAGGCAGCCGAGGGGAGCCTGAAAGAGACCTGGGTGTCATCTGCATAGAACTGAAAGTTGGAGCAGAGAGCAGCTATGCGGTGGGCGAGAGGAGCAGATATTGGTTGAACAACCAGGGAGAGAGGTTAGACCCCTGGGGAACACCACAAGTAGGGAGAGAGAGATAGAAGAGAGGAAGGACCCCAGTTGGACCTGAGAGGGTCAGTCAGTTAGAAAGGAGGACAGCCAGTCCAAGGCCTGATCAGTGATATTCAGGTTATCACGGAGGCGCTTGAGCAGGATTGCATAGTTGACCGTGTTGAAATCAGAAGAAAGATCAAGGAGAATGAGGACAGAGGGAATGTTAGAGTCAAGGTTGGAGAACAGGTCCTCATGGATGTTCAGGAGAGCAGTTTCTGTGCTTCTGGCCGCTCTTCACAAATATTTGTCCCAAGCTTCTTCTTGCCAAGTGCTGTTGTCGCTATTTGAACAGCACCGCGTGTTGGACCTAGTCGACCCTCACCAACCCAACACAAAATCACCACCTCAGAAAGCTCCTAGACTCCTGAATTGACACTGTCAAGCTTGAAGAACAAGACTGAAAGATATCTGTAGTGGTTCCAACCCCATAGCCTGGCTTTATAGATCCAAATGACATTTAAGAGCTCACTCTTTACCTCTCTATAAGACATAAACTTAGAACTTGAAAACTGCCGGAGAAGCTATTGGCTGTGATACCAAAATATCCTCCAGACTTTATAAGTGTTAAGTATTGGTGTTTGCAGTGTGCCCACTGCTCCGGTATGTAGAGTGTGTGGCTCCATGAAAAGGCAGAGACAGGGCAGGAACGCTTCGTAAAGTCAACAGGTGTTCACTGTCATATGGCAAGTGCAGCCTGAAATTCTCCAGTATGCTGCATGACATTACTAGAGGACTGCAGTAAAGTGCACACCTTTCCAAGCAATAACAATCATTAACATACTTAACACAAAACAGTAACACTCTTCAAACAAAACAGTAGGCAAAACAAACATCTGTCAAGCTTTGGAACTTTGTCAACCTTGCCACTAAATTGACAGCAGAGGTAGCCACTATGGCACTCACAGAATGTTCCCATTTCAGCAAATCACAATGGCAGAAACATACAAAAGGAGGGACTAATGGCATACACATTTTACAGTGTTTGCTAGAGCAGTGCCAGGTATGTAATGCTTGACTGGAGGAAAATAGCTTTGATGACCTTGTTATGCAGGCAGGGGACATTAATTAAGATGGCCTTCTCCACCTTCGAAGGTCACGCATTTGAACAAGGGAGCTATCAATCAGCTCTGCTGGTAATACAACTCTCTGGGCATGGCACAAAAGGTCAATTCATCTCAAAACCATTCCTCCTCAAGCAACTTAGAAAAAGGCCCTGCGAGCACTTCCTTATTGCAACCTCTTACTTTGTGATCTAGGCAGAGTGTAATTAGGGCTTGTGTGTCTAGAGTTTACGATGATATTCAGATGCTCACCTGCTATTTTTACCTCAGATAAAACAGCTGCGCCATTGTGCATTTTCCTCAGTTATGGCTAATGTTAGTCTCTGGGAAATAGTGCTGCACAGGAAAGCAGGGGAATGTCCATCCGACCTGTAGTAGTAAAAATAAGGTAGCTTTGAGGCCTTGCATGTCGTATGTTAGGCCTGACATTTGGTTGACCCTTCACGACCCCTGCCAGCTTTTTAAAGGCAATAGTCTTTCAGAATGTTTTCCTAGTTCCCAATGGGCCAACCTATTTAGGAGACCTAAAGGATTGACATTTCAGGCACAGCTCGTGCACCACTGTGGCTGAAAACTACTCCCAACTAAGGCCAGCATACATTGCTTCTGTGAATTAGGCCCCGAATAAGCATTAACTGTGCCTTTATAGTGAAGTGAAGGCTCAGCATTGGCTTTGGGAAGGCTAAAAGCAGTGATACACTCAGTCCACTAGTGTTGAAATATTAAAAATCATCTGCTGGCGTTTGGGGCGGGCGCAGAAGGGGCTGCAGGAGCGTTTCTTTCAAGGCACACATTAAGCCCCTCCACGGACTCTGGGGGGGCTTCTCATCCAAAAGCCACACTTCAGTCTTTTCACACGTTCACTTCCTCACTGTGCAACGCACTAAGCCTCGACCACATTAGTATCAAGCAATCTGCCACCTTCCCACTCTTTCCTACTGCGCACACAGAGTTCACAGCTATGCCATATATCTCATCCAGCCTCAGGAATAGGCATACAGTTTCTTCTTTTCGGTTTTTCAATGTTTACAAATAGATGCCATCTTCACTAAAAGTTAAAGACCCATTCTCCTTCATTGATCAGCAAGAGGACAAACACACATGGAGATGGAAACCTTGGGATGGCTGCTTTATTGGGATGTGGATGCTCCCTAGCGTTGGATGCCTGAGGGCAACACACTGATAAGGATTACCTTTCCACCCCTTCATTGCGCCCAGTATTCAGAACCTTTCTTGCATTCCCTGTCTGCGGGTGAGGAGCTTGTCCACTAAACCCTTTAGAGTGGAGCTCACTATGCAGACAGCTTTGGTCGGTGCTATACTGCTCCTGCTTCCTGCCCTGCCTGAAAGCGTTGTGAGAACCCGAATGCCTTATATTTGTCAACAAATTCTCGGCTTCATGCTTTCAAGCTGGCGTTTGGTGTAGATAATCAGACGCCATCTTTGACTATGCTGGAGTGACTGCATGTAGGTAAAGCGTCCCACTTGTAAGATATTGGGCCTCATTACGAGGAAGGCGGTAGGGGGTTAACAGGGCCAGTAGAGCTGCTGGCCCCATTAACCTCCTGCCACCTCATTACGAGGTCTCCTCACGGGACCCCCAAAGTACGCCTGGTAGAACCAGGCGTCCTTAGCGGGTCCCACAAGCAGACCCGGATGCAAACAACGTACCCGTCATTAACGGGCCCGTTGTTTGAATCCTCCCCATTCCCATTGAGCACTATGGGGGCTCAAATGGGAATGGGGATGTACCAGGTCCGGGCTCCCTGAATGGGGAAATACCGGGCTCTCCAGTGTCAGAATGCCCCGGTATTTCCCCATTCAGGGAACCCGGACCCGGTACCCGGAATTGGGGTAGCCATGCTGCAAAAAGCGCATGGTTACCTCCATTCCCGTAATGAGGCCCATTGTGTCCAGTAGACGATATATATATATGTAGAATCCGCACATTCGGCCTCATTATGAGAATGGAGGTAACCATGCCACTTTTTGCGGCATGGCTACCCCCATTCCGGGTACCGGGACCGGGTTCCCTGAATGGGAAAATACCGGGCCATTCCGACCTTGGAGGGCTCGGTATTTCCCCATTCAGGGAACCCGGACCCGGTACATCCCCATTCCCATTTCAGCCCCCATAGGGCTCAATGGGAATGGGGAGGATTCAAACAACGGGCCCGTTAATGACGGGCACGTTGTTTGCATCCAGGTCTGCTTGTGGGACCCGCTAAGGACGCCTGGTTCTACCAGGCGTACTTAGCGCGTCCCGTGAGGAGACCTCGTAATGAGGCGGTAAGGGTTTAATGGGGCCGGCAACTCTACCGGACCCGTTAACCCCCTACCGCCTTCCTCGTAATGAGGCCCATTATGTTTCTATTCCTGCCGTGAATGGCCAAAGTGTGAGTTTCGGGGAGGATGTGTGATTTCCTTGAGTGGATGGCTTCTGCCTATCTGCCCACCTCTGGAAGAGCTGCACAGTGGTTTACATGTTCTGGGCCTTGCAGTTGACAAGTAGATATTTCTAGACCTCGCCATCCATTGTTTCAATCTTCGTTTCTGTTTGCTCTTTTCTCTTTTTTTTCTTTTTTATGTATTGGAGGATGTTTGTAATGTTTTATTGAGTACTTTTTTGTCTTATTTTTACAATTTGTTAAAATTATGTTTTGTGAAAGGTTTATATTCTCTTAAGCTGTAACACAATAATAAAAATAATATACCATTCAGAACACATTTTTTCAGCCATAAAATACTGAGATTTTTTAAGATTGTTTCTGAACTCCAGAACACATCCTCTATTAGTCGATCGACTTTCACATTTCTGCAGTTATATGACAAGTTTGTAGGGTTTTTCTCTGACAAGATTCAAAACATCGAAACTGAGTTGCTGTCTTTCACAGCTTTGTGTGACACACATGCAATGTTAGCTTCACCACAAGACAACTTGAAGAATAACACTTGCCCTGTATTGTCGTGTTTTAGGCCAATCTCAGTGCCTCCGCTTTTGGAAGTTATGAGCTCCCAGAGGTACACTGGTTCACCTCATGGTCTTTGCTCCCCTTACAGTTACAAGGATGCAAACTTTATTGACTCCTGATCTTTGTATTATTATGCATCATTTTTATCAGGGCAAGTCCCAGATGGACTTAAATCCTCTGTAGTCATCCTCTGGTTGAAGAAACCTTGCATAGATCCTACCGACCCCTCTAATTTTCACCCCATCTCCCAGCTTCTATACTAGGCCAAGCTAATGCAGGCTGTTGTCCTATCAGAGTTATCCTGTTTTGTGAAGCATTTATCTCTTCTTGATGATAGCCAGGCGGGTGTGCGGCCTGTTACAAGTACCGAGTTCATACTGGCGGCAGCTAGTGAAGATCTCAGACGGCTGGTTGATTGGGGCGGAGTAGGAGCACTGATTTTGGTAGATCTTTCAGCAACTTTCGACACCCTCTATCATTCCCATCTCCAGGGCCGACTGCATCGTCTGGGAATCAAAGACATAGCTCTGACTTGGCTGGAGTCTTTTCTGAATGGGAGCTCGCAAATGGTGGCCCTTTTCCTGTTTGAATGAACTGCAATTGTATCTGACTGCGGGGTCCCATCCGACTGCGGGGTCCCTCAACGGTCTTCTCCGAGTCATTTTTTTAATTCAACGTTTACAAGATGCCTCTGGCCAATTTAATTTGGGTGACATTGTACATGTATGCAAACGATACCCAGAGTGTCCTTAAATTTCCAGCCCACATGGTTGGATTAATAACAATCATCTTAAAATTAATCCATCCAAGGCAGACATTTTGCTTTGTAGATCACCTAGATCGAATTGATTAGTACAGGTTCCAGAGGCCGCCTAGATTGCTAAATGTTGGCGTAATTAGCTATGTGTCACCGATGGCCTTAGTAGCTCATAGACTCTTAGGGACAGTTCAAGGGTTTTTAATTAAAGAGATTGCAACGACTGATTTGGGATTCCTGGGTACGTTGAGGTTGTGTTTCTGTGAGGGCCACCCCTCTCTCTCTTGTCTCCTGTGGGCCCCCTCTACCCTAGCCCAGGTGTCCCTGTTCCCCGGTGTGATGATATACTAGCGGTAGGTAACCCCCTACAGTTTCAAAGGCCTGCGAATTGAGGATCTCTTGGTGGTGTGTTGAGAGTGTGTGCACTGAATATTCCGAAAAAGTCAGGCGAGGACCACATTAGTGGTATCCATGTCTCAAATGGCTTAATTGCTCACGGAGAGAAGCAGATTTGTTAAGAATAGAAACAGTGTATAACGGGCAATCACTTTGTCAGAAATCACAAAAGGCAACCTCTAGTAAGGGGAGATGAATGGTAATGTTTTGAGTGCTCAATAGCATTTCATAAGGATAGGTCGAACATTTGTCATAGGGCTGGGTCTAACAACACATTTTATTGTAGGGAGATAGATGAGTACCTGCCCCACGTTAAAGATAGCCCAACTGGAAATTTGCATTGAGAAAATACAAAATCATTTGAAAAAGCAAAATAGCAAAACCGAGTGTACCCAGAGTGGCTGGACACGGATCATCTTGAGAACATTTCAGTGTAACATGTGGATCTGATACTCAGAGAAACTGGTCATTTACTGGTGTGAAAGATGTGAAATGCAAGGAGCCATCTTCTATCTAGGTGGGCTGCCTCGCTATCAGGCAGTGAGGGAATACTGTGGTCAACAGGCATAGCTGGCATTTTTCTCAAAACAATCAATGGAATATTCCCACTGGTGAACCAATGGCAAAGTGACTGATCATCCATACGGAAGGGACAACTGTCCCATAAAGACCTATGTGACCACTTAAAGGATTTTGAAACCTATCGGACACTATGATAAAGGTATGTGTAAAGTTCTGTGCTCCCCACAGATGATTCTGACCTCAGGTGAAGTTCCAGTAACTTCTTTAATTAAGTTCCAGTACATTGTGATAATCATATAAGGTCAAGTGCATCTGAGTTCAGGGCAACATACACCTGCATCCTCCCAGGTAGGCTTACATCTCTCAACTGACCAACATAGAACCCTTGAATCATACATCATCATTCTCACAACCAAGATTCTGTGTCACTCACTCATGATTCTACTCATTCTGCACAAGCAACAAAGAAACCTAATCACTGCATATCTCCCTTCCTTACACACAACAGACACACCAGCCAAACATCACATACATGAAAGACAATGCATACACACATTCAAAACCCATGCACGTACATCTCTACCACTAGAACTAAGACTACATCCAGACCCTGAAAGCATTCCCACTAAAAATGGTACCATGACACCAACTTCAATGCCCCTCCCCTTTTCTACCAAGTAAGGGAAAGACACTGCCATCGAAAATTGCACCACTTACAATCTATACCTCAGGAAGATCAATAATCTCTCCTCCTCTACCACACAACAACACACAGCCCTTGCTAACTCATACCACATCACTAATAAAACTCCAAGCTAATTCACTAAATTACGCACCGATGAACAAGGCTGGGTATTCCAAACACCTGAGTAAATGACAAAACAACAAGTGCACAACAAATTCCTATGCCGCCACCCCCAAATCGTAACCTGTATTGTAATGGTCCACCTGACAGACCTCAACCACTGAATGAGTAAGCATGGAAACACAACCCACACAACCAGAAACCTCACAGTCACCTGAACAACCACACACTAGCTACACCACACTACTCAAATCCCCGCAGCCACTAAAACACAACACTAAGAGGTGTACCTCCACTAAAAACACCAGGCTGGACGTTCCAAACATCCGGGTAAAAACAACACCCATCCAACACAACCAGCGTGATATTGCTACCCCTTATTCGTCACCTGTGTTCCTCAAAACAACCCAAACTAACACCACTGCTGCGAGTAATCATTTTCACAACACACTCTAAGTCATCAAGCACACAACTATAAAATCCCCAAAATGTTAAATATCTAGCACACCACAATTACTCACACATACAGATCACCACACTGCAATCACAAAAATCAGTGCTACCAAATTTAATATTACTGCTAAATACATTTCTATACTTTTACATTCTTAGCATATCTAAAACTCTAAACGAGCTTCTTAGTTATCCTAAATGGCACAAATGCCCTTCTAAAAATTAGACCAAAAAAAAATCTTTCCCAAAATGTGTGCATAAAGGTCCTGTGAACAGTGTCACCTGCAAAACAAAACATTAGTAAACAGCTATCACATACATTTACAACTCCCTTAGATCCAACCTCGAGTCCACAATGCTTTTGCTTTAAGAGTCCATCTCTAGAATCCATCTGTAGGAAAAATGTGTTAAGCATCATGTGTATAACTTCAAAGACCACGAGATCCACAGCTCACACCACACAGTATTTCATGTCTATTGCTTATCTAATATGAGGCCACGACACACATGCACTCATAATTCACACTCCAATCACACTTCTCCTGTTATACATCTACACAGGGCTCCCATGTCTCTAAATGCAACTTAAATTCACTATTTAAAACACTTCTATATACTTGGCACTTCGGAATTTTTTTTTTTAAACTAGCACTGTACACAAACTTTGATCCCACCATTTGTACAGTCTATGTTACTCTTTTTCTGCTGTACAAACAAACACCAGCACTTTGTAGACCCTTAAACGCGCCACCAAAGTAAAAACATTCATAGTGGCAGCACTCGTAAAATCCAAAAGTACTTCCGGTGACCCAGCACCACCTACTTCGTTGATTTCAGCCAGCACGCAGGAATAGGGTGCCACATTGCAGCCTTCGCCCGCCTGCTCAACAACTTGGATTCCATATTGCCGCCTATCGCCTCGGCGTCGGCTGCATCAAGAAAATTTTCCATTCAGCCGCTGCTCTCACCATTGCACACATCCTTTCCCGATATGTTCATCCTTTAGCTCACAATCAGGAAGTGTTCCTTTACCCTGACGTCGGGCCACGTTGCAAAGTCCTTTCCTTTAATGACTTGTAACTTCCTTTGCAGTTAAGACCATTCTCGTAACACGAACGTACTACACTAACATTCCACTGTATCGCCAGCTCCCTTGGCCAGCCGCATGACGTCATCACAATGGCCTGGAAGTTCATCAGCACAGATCTCCCAGCCTTCAACCGTCGCCTTACAGCCTTCCGCTTGTGTGATCATTCAAACAGTCTACAGCACCACTCCTGCCACCCAGCAACAGCACCCTGCACCGGATGACGGAGCCTTCTTTGTGCTTAATTTTCAGCCCATCTGTCTTCCATTCACGCTGCTCCCAATGCTCAAGGACCACAAGACACACAAGCTGGCATCAAGGTAAGTACTGTGCTTGTTTTCTTTCACAATACTCCAATTTCTGTCACCAAGCGCTAAACTACTGCACAAGATCAAAGGCTCTAACCTCTTTATAAGTGCATTATCTCCAACTACTTCCACTTGTGCCATGGCCATGGGCTCCATGCCCCCCCAAATGCATTCACAATTTATAAGTTCCTTTGGCGCAGGTATGTTCAAATACTCCAATTGACAAAAGCACAACTCAGGCTCCCAGCCTCTTCGGTTGTTGATGCTCTCGGGCCCATAAAACCCCAGTGTTGTGTCCTTTTGTGTCACACAAAATAGTCCAGAGATCTTTAGTTTCCCAACGAACACAGCCTAGGATCCAAGCCTCTCTAAATGACTTCTCATTCACCCCTAGGCGCAGCTTAGGCTCCCAACCTCTTCTATTGCTGCTGCCCCGGCTCCAAGCCTCCAGCTGCACAGCATGACTCCCCATTCTTTAACTTCCGGGCGCAGCTTAGGCCCCAAGCCTCTCCTGTTGCTACTGCCTTGGGCTTACAGCCTTTCATGTCGCAGCTCTGGGTCCCCAGACCTCTTAAGACAGTCAAATGATCCTCTGTCATGCTTCTACATGGCGCAGCTCCTGACATCCTGCGCCTGCGGCCCTTGCGCTGGGCCCTCCTGTGCCTAAAATTATAAAGCACTCGCCCTACCTGGGAGGTCTTCTTCTTGGGTTGGGGGGAGGTGTATGTGCCATCTTCAATGCTGTCCCCCCAGCACAGCCAGCATCCTCGTCGTAAAGTTCTGTGCTCCCACAGATGACTCTGACCTCAGGTGAAGTTCCAGTAACTTCTTTAATTAAGTTCCAGTACATTGTGATAATCATATAAGGTCAAGTACATCTGGGTTCAGGGCAACATACACCTACATCCTCCCAGGTAGGCTTACATCTCTCAACTGACCAACATAGAACCCTTGAATCATACATCAACATTCTCACAACCAAGATTCTGTGTCACTCACTCATCATTCTACTCATTCTGCACAACCTAATCACTACAGTATGCTTAAGGCCTTCTTCATTACTGTTTTATTTCTGCTTTGCTTGTAATTCGTAGCTAATACTTGGGATTGAAGAACATCCTACTACATAGCGTAATCATTGTTTCTTCTAACGTCGATCCTCATGAAATTTGCAGAAGTTCGTTGGCTGGAAGCTTCATATGCCTGTGATAGTAGATTGCAACTTTCTATTCAATAACTGCAAACAAACATTTAGTGAGGTGGGTCACACTAGAACAATCTGAGAGATTAATTAAGATGCCTTTACATTTTTGCCTGCCACAATTCAAAAGAAATTAAGATCAAGAAGACTTTTGACCATAACCTGGGTTCAAGAAGTCGCTTGGCCATAAAAGTGGTTTACAGGGCTTACTATGATAACATCTTTGAAAAGTCTGCTTTATAGTTTATTTCCTTTTGGATTGGTCCTTTGACTGAGCCAGTTTGTTTGACTCTATAATAAAGTATGTGTATGTTACCACTGCAACATTCAAATTAAAATCCACATTAAAAATGTTGAGAAGAGGACAACAGTAATGCAGTAACAAAATCCATTCAGTCTTTTAAGAAAAAGAACTATGCCCAGGACACTATAACATACAGAGAGATTCTTTATTTTGGTACACCACATGTGACAGAAAGTTTGTCAAATGTAGAATAATGCTGTGCCTGCTATGTTGTGTTATTATATGATATGATAAGTTATTTATAACGCACTTAGCCCGGCGCGCAAAGGGCGATTTACTTTTGTGTGCTGTTTGGCTGTGCTGGTAGCGGGAGAAGAACACAGCTACAGCTGACAAGAGACGGGAGACGCGGGACCTGGCTCCGCCCCCTTTTGCTCCACCGTGACCAGGAAGTAACTGCATAAAGCGTTGCCCCATCGACCCTTGCGGCGCAAAGCCCGGCGCGCAAAGGGTGATTTACTTTTGTGGAATCTCGCTGCTGTTTGGCTGTGCTGTGAGCGGCGAGCGGACCCCGATCATCGTGGTTTGCCCTCCCTACCATGGCTGTACAGCTGAAAAAACAATGTGAGCGGAAGAAGAGGGACTGCCTACTGGACGGCCGTGCGATGATCACATTGCGGCCAAGCACGCTGCGGCGCCGACAATCGGAGTCGGGTGTTAACGAGCCCGCGGCAAGATGTAGGAGACAGCAAGTAAGTACAACTGAGGAAAACGTTGTCCACATAACTGCTTCTGTAAATACTGTGGATGCTATGAAAGAAATGTCTAGGCATGAGGAGGACCAATTGTTAAATTGTAACCATTACAGCACAAGAACAAAGAGCTTGCCGGAAACTTTGAGAGGCTTGAGTGCTTTGGCCCACAGTCAAATCGTTGCAGAATGCATTGATGTTGAGCAGGTGAACTTGAGCATGTCTAACAAAGCATATGCCCTTGAACCAGACCGCTCTTTACAAATAATAAATTTGAGCGGAACAACAAATAGATACTAATCGTTTGTTATACCAAGAGTGGGTCTAGAACCATTCACTATATCTGGTGCTGGCGTACATGCAGCAATAAGTGAACAATGCGGTGATTTTGAGGAAAGTGACTCTGCGAAAACGAACACACACGTCACTTTGATGACAACAAAGGATGAATTTGTGGTTAATCACGACAATGCTACAGTTACAACAAATGATGAAGTATTTATAGCGGAGAACGTAGACAAACAAATTATACTAAATAGAATGGAGGATGAAAATTGTAGCTCACCAGATGCTGCTTGTAAAAACAGTGATACATCACACAGGAGAGACTCAATTGCAGTCGCCAACAAATTGTTAAATAACTTGAGGGGCATAAATCAAACCCTGATAGCAAATCAAAGAACCAAAAGTGACTTAATCAGTTCTCAAGAACCACTGACAACAACAAAATCCAAACCCAGACCAAGTGAGGACTCAGCTATATACAAATGTTCAGACAATAAGACGCAGGAAGGATGTAGGGCACAACCATTGAAGAGACGGAAAATGGATCAAAGCCCTACCGAGCCATTTTTGTGCTCGCAAAAAAGAAATTGATGCTTATCAAGTGGGAAATCAACATATTTAAACCAGCCTACGCGAGACAGAACAAACTTGAAAAGCCGACAGTCAACGTCAGATTCAGATGACTCTACAGATTCATACTTAGATCCTTCTACGGACTCCTCGATTATGGAAAGACATTATCCCAAGATACGAAGAGGCCCAGGCGACCAACTGAAAAGGAGATAAACCTTGAATGATGCCGATCAAAGCAAGTGCTGCACGAATCTAATAGGCCAAATTATAAATGAGCTCCGACCTAATCTCACCTCTGCTCACACGATTACGGTGGCCCCACTGATAAAGCTGTATGAACAATTGAATGAAACAAGTAAAGACCAAAACACGCTCATAGCATTGCTGAACTCAAAAACAGTGAATCTTGAAATGGAAATTGTCGACATGAAACAACAGGCAAAAAACAATGTCAAATCATATGAGCTAATGACAATGCTACTCAAAGAACAAATGAAAACAAATGCTGAGGATAAAAGACTCCTAGCCGAATTGGCTAGAGAAGCGATCCAAACATTGAAATACCAGATTCAAACTACAGCGAAATACAAAATGGTTGATAGTGAGAAAGAAACTCCTATAAATCATAGCAAAAAAAAGCACCAGGAAGATAGGAGCGTTCTACCTGACCAACAGGCATCCGTGCGGACCAATAAAGATGCAGTCTATAAAACAAAATATACCCTAAACAAAACAGGGCAAGAAACTCCATCTGTCGAAATAATAGACTTAGACGACATAGAGACATATTGTTACGCTCACCTGGCTCCCACAGGGGCGTCGGTCGGACCTGGACAGCTGCGGTCTCCACCCACGTGATGCGTAGTGCAGCGATGACTGACTGGATCTGCCCTCCTAAACTTGTCTGCTTAACCCGTAGAAATATTCTCCTGCAAGTGGAGAGATGGATTTAGCCACTTGGGGATTCAAGTGATGGCACCCCCGCAGTCCTCCTCAACTAATCACCTCCGAAATGCCCTCACAGCAATCTCACCTTATATTCTTGAAAGATGAGCTCTCCATCATGCGTGGATTTGCAGGGACGCGTCGATTCCAGTTATTTCACTGGTTTGAAGGCTCGGGAGAGTTCCGGAGAGTATTGACTCTGAGGTTCCTGGTGAGGACCAGTAAGTATTAAGTTCATAGAGTTCAATATGTGCGATGTTCACTCTTGTTCCCCCCCTTCCTTTCTTGTCTTGCAGCTGGCTCATGAAAAGATGCTCTTGTGGCAGCTGGTGGCGCTCAGGTAAGAGTCTGTATTACCCGGCGCTGTCCGGTAAATGTTGCACAAGGAAAACGTGTTGTTTTGTCTCTCTTTACAGATGCAGCACGTGAAAATATGGAGAGTCACAAAAGGATGCCTCCAGTGGTAAATCAGGTAAGTCTATGGTGGTAAGAATTATATTTGTTGATTCCCTCGGCTCACCTTGTGGTTTTCTTTTGTCTCCTAGGTGCCGAAGTTCGGCGAAGAAATGATGGAGGCAGTGCCAACCTGAAGGATGCTGTGAAGACTGGTGAGTATGGCGCGGCGCTGCAGCTGGAGGTGCGACGCGTGCAGAAATGATGTTCTTTACAGGTCCGGAGACAAGATGGATCCAGAATCAGGCGTGGAATAGAAATAAGTTTGTTTTCTAACCTTGTCCCTTTCTTTCCTCTTTGTTTTAGGAGCTCCGGATTCGAGACGGGTGTGGCTGAAGACTGGATGCAGGCTGCAGGCACGGTGAGTGTTACGCTGCTGGATGCAGAATAACACGAAGCGTGTGTTGCTGGTCGGGCGTGGTTTAAATAGCCTCAAAAGTATTCCCAGGTAAGAAGTCCCTAGAACCACACCCGAGTAAAAAATAGTCCCAGGAGAAAAATAGTCCCTTTCAGGCTTCATGTTGGATTGGAGTCATTTGCTGCATGGTCTGGCTGAGGTAAGTAATGACTATGAGCCTGGCGCCTTAGGCGCCAGGACTGATTCCTACTATGAGCCTGGCGCCTAAGGCGCCAGGACTGAACAAAGTTAGCCCCTGAGGTTTTACTAAATGTCTAGATACCTGCTCCCGGGGCTGATGGGCTTGGTCCGGATGCCTGGGGGTAGGCATCATGACACATATGGACTGAAGAAAATTGAACTTTTACATAAAGTTACTGAAGCTACAAAGGCAGACTGTGAAATAGAAATCGAAAGTCAACCTTCAACCTCTGCTAATGCAGATGGTCAGGCGGAATTACCCAGAAATGGAGTGGATCCTGATGGTCCAGCATCAACTTCTGCCAATGCAGGGGTCTTGGCCAAAACGCTCTCTAACGAAGCGGATCAGCAAAATGTACCGCTGCCCCCTGCAAATGAGGAGCGAACTAAAGAACCATCAACTGCATATGTTTCACTATTTAACAAAATAATTAAAGAAACAAGTCCCGAGAAACTCAGAGACGAGAGAGCGAAACCAAAAAAACAAACAAGAAAGACAAAAAATATGCCCAAACAGAAAAATAATCAAACAAGAAGTTTGTGTAAATTCTTGAGAAACGTAAAAAATCTAATTGCTCTCGGGCAGACAAACATAGACAAAGAAGAGAGGATAAACATTAAGGAAAAAAAACATGGACAAAAAATCAGAGAGTTTACCATTAAAGGACAATTCACAAGCCATGGCTAGCCTCGACCAGCAAAAAAAACGACAAAGCAGCCATGATTGACCTGTTGGCTAATCTATCGACTCATGATTTCGAAGTAAATATCGAAGACAAGACTAACCTCGTGTTACGCTCACCTGGCTCCCACAGAGGCGTCGATCTGGACTGGACTGCTGCGATCTCCACCAATGTGATGCGTAGGGCCGAGATGACGGACTGGACTGGCCCACCCAGCTTCGTTTGCTTGGCCCGTAGGAATATTCTTGTGCAAGTGGAGAAAGGGAATTAACCACCCGTGGAGTTGAGCGTAAATCCCCCCTCCCCGTTGTTCACCCCACTGATCACCTTGGATGTCTCCTCTTATAGTCTCACCTGATGATTTGAAAAGATGAGCTCTCCATCCTGCATTGAGCGCAGGGGCGCGTAGATAACCAGTTGCTTCACTGGCTCGAAGGAATTGGTGAGTTGCAGGACAATATTAACTCCGATATTC
Source organism: Ambystoma mexicanum (assembly GCF_040938575.1). Classification (NCBI taxonomy): domain Eukaryota; kingdom Metazoa; phylum Chordata; class Amphibia; order Caudata; family Ambystomatidae; genus Ambystoma; species Ambystoma mexicanum. Next base: position 1,098,901,264 of record NC_090934.1, on the reverse strand, counting down.
CCGGCAAGACGCCGTAAGTATGTAGTTCGTAAGAGTTCAAATGTCTGACTTTCACTCTTGTCCGATTCCTTGCAGGTTGCAGCTTGACCTTACTGAAGAGTTCCTTGTGGCAACCGGTAATGTTCTGGTAAGGATTTGTAGTATCCAACACAGTTCGATAAAATAATGTCCATATGTAACCTGTTGCTTTCTCACTTATTCAGGCGCTGAGAGAAAATATGAAATCTCGGGGAATAATGCCTCCGGCGGTAAAATCAGGTAAGTATTTTGTGGTGAGGAGGGTTCCCCTTGTTAGTCCCTTGTTTCACCTTGCTGTCCTTTTGTGTCCCCTTAGGGGCCGGGGTTCGGCTAGGATGCAGTGGAAGCTGCGCCGACCCATGAAGAAGAATAATACCCCCGGTGGTAAAATCAGGTAAGTCTATGGGGGCTATTCCTCTGTGTATTCCCTTGGCTCACCTTGCTGTTCTTGTCTTCTCCTTAGGTTCCGGAGTGTGGCGGGAACATGCAGGAGGATGCGGTGAAATGTGAAGATGCTGTGAAGGCCGGTGAGTTCAGCGCGGCGCAGCAGGAGGCGAGGCGAGGCGCATAAAATAACATATTTCTTCCAGCTCGAAGGCGCGATGAATCGGGAATTCAGGTAAGGATCAAAGGTATTGCTCTTGTTCTAACCTTTTCTCCTTCTTTCTCCCTTTTTCTAGGAGCTCCAAACTCGAGGCGGGCGTGGCAGAACACTGGATGCAGACTTGCAGGCACGGTGAGCGTTACGCTGCTTGCTGGATGCAGAATAACGCAAAGCGTGTGCTGCTCTTCGGGCGTGGTTTAAATAGCCTCCAAAGTAGTCCCAGGTAAGTATTCCTCCCCAGCCCCGCCCGAGTAAATAAATAGTCCCTAGGTAAAATAGTCCCTTCCAAGCCTCTTTTGGCTTGGAGCTCTTGCAGCATGGTCTGCATCAGGTAAGTTTGCAGCATGGTCTGCATCAGGTAAGTTTTAATCTATGAGCCTGGCGCCTATGGTGCCAGGACTGACTCTCCATATGAGCCTGGCGCCATAGGCGCCAGGACTGCACCCAAATAGCCCCTAGCAGGGGTTGTTGGGCTTGCTTGGGGTAACTTGATGTCTGCTTCCGGGGTTGCTGGACTTGGTCTGGGTCCCCGGGGGTAGGCATCATGACAGCACTCCCCCCCAAGGCCCCTCCTAAAGTCGTTCTTCCCTGTGGTTTCGGTTTGTCTGGGAAATTTCGGTGGAATTATTTCACCAATCGGGGTGCATGAACATGGTCACTAGGTTCCCATGACCTTTCCTGTGGTCCGTAACCTTTCCAGTCGATTAAATAAAAAAGTTTTGACTTTATCCGCTTGGAGTCCAGGATGTTCTTAACTTCAAATTCGGATTCTCCGTCTACAAGGATGGGGTCTGGTGGCTTGGTTAGTCTTGTCCCTGGTTGTACTGGCTTCAAAAGTGGCACATGAAAGACAGGATGAATTTGCATATTAGCAGGTAAATCCAACTTGACAGCCACCGGGTTGATAATGGCCTTAATAGAGTAAGGTCCCAAATATCTGGGGTTAAAGGTCCGTGCCCCCTTTAGAGGTATATGTTTTGTGGCTAACCATACTTGGTCCTCTATTTGGTATTGTGGAGAATTACTTCTATGCCGATCAGCATTTTTCTTGTATTTTTCTTTCACCTGTTTTAAATGTGTAGTTGCTTCCTTAAAGGCTTGTGTAATCATAGCGTGCAGATGGTCCACTGCGGGCATTTGTGGGTGGGGTGAGTCAAGGTCTGAGGTTCGAGGATGGGGCCCATATAAGGTATAAAAGGGGCTTTGTCCAGTTCCAGAGTGTACTGAATTATTGTATGCATATTCGGCGATCCAAAGAATGTTTTTCCAATTACTCTCCATCTGATGTAACATACAACGCAGATATTGTTCGAGAGTCTGGTTGGTCCTCTCCGTTTGACCATCGGTCTGGGGTGGTGACTGGTTGATAACCTCACATCGATTTGCGCCTATTGACAGCATTTTTTCCAAAAATGTGAAATGAATTGACTGCCCCGGTCAGAGATCAATAAGGACGGAAATCCGTGTATGCGAACAATGTTTTCGAGGAGATTCTTGGCCAGAATTGAAGCAGAAGGTAATCCCTTTAAAGGAATAAAGTGGGCCATCTTGGAAAAAAGATCCACTATAACTAGAATGGTGTTAAATCCATTGCATGGGGTAGATCAGTAATAAAGTCTAACGATAAGGTGTGCCATGGTGTAGGCGGAATGTCTAAAGGTTGTAAGCGTCCAGCTGTTTTTTTCTTTTGACTTTTGTTTTGGGCGCAAATGCCACAAGACATCACAAATGATTTAATATCCTTTCGCCAGGTGGGCCACCAGAATTGTCTTTTAATTTTAGCTTCAGTTTTTGCAATACCTGGGTGCCCCTCCATTAGGGTATCATGATAACCGGAAATGACTAGCTCTTGTAGTTCCTTGTGTGACGGAAATAGCCGTCCTTGGTAATAAGGCAGATCATTGGTGACAGAGTAGTCCAGGCCTTTCTTTACCCAGTCCTGCAAGGCTGTAGAATCAAAAAGTTGCTGGATCTTTCCCTAAATGTCCTCTAGTGTCTGTAGAGTAGTCATGCCAAGAATCCTTTGTTCGGGAATTATAGGTACTGGTTCAGGGTTCGCTTCTGCCTCTCCCATCCCTATTCGGGATAAGGCATCTGCTTTACCATTCTTACAACCTGGTCGATACGTTATCACAAAATCGAACTTGGCAAAGAACAATGCCCATCGGAGTTGACGTGACGATTGGGCCTTGGCTCTCTTTAAATACTGTAAATTCCGGTGATCGGTGATCACAGTAATGGTATGCCTGGCGCCGAGAAGATAGTGCCGCCAAGCCTTGAAGGCGGATTTAATGGCTAATAACTCCTTATCGGTAACCGCATAGTTTAACTCAGGTCCCGAGAACTTTCTGGACCAAAACGCTACTGGGTAAAGCTGGCCAGTTTCAGGGTCCTTTTCAGACAGGACAGCTCCCATGGCTTACTGGATGCATCAGTTTCCACTATGTATGGAAGTGTCAATTGACTCCAATCAAGCAATCCCACTAAGTCAGTGCCTCGTCTGGGACGCCCAAGGGAAGCCCTTACTTATATATTTTTATAACAAGTTATACTCTGGATGATAAACCCTTGTATAACGCCCATCTCTTTGAATCCCCCTGACCTCACTGAGCCAAGAAGTAGGTTTGTTTTGCAATTTAAAAGATTTATTGGAAAAATTAAACAATATATATATATATCACACTTTTATAATAAATTAATTTTGATATCACACTTATGAATATAATGTTGATCAACCATAGATAATCTCACACTGGCACACTTCTTTACAATCAATGAGGTGTTAGTATAAGAAGGATAAGGTAGCAGAAAATACTTTTATGGTTTCAAGGAAAGCAATGAGGGAAAAATGCAGCACAGAAATAAACTTGATATGATTTCAACAAAAGATAATATGATCACTTTTTCTTTGACAATTCCCTCCCCCCCTATGCAAGATAAGGAGATGGAAGAAGAGCACACAATTCTCAGGAATACAAAATGCAATACAAATTTCCAGTTCCCCCCAGCGAGCTTAGAGGAAAACAGGAATGATTTTAAAGCAGGCAAGATCCTTTTAAATGTGGTGGCAATGAAGTGAAAAATATGCTGAAAATGCTTTTAATTCCCTCTAGAGGTTCAGGGTGAGTGAGAGATACTTTAAATCAGTTCAGGTCAGCCCTACCAATGATTCATGGATGGTTATCAGGTTGAAAACGGGATTCAGTAATGGAAGCAAAAGACAGATATTTTTACACGTGGTTGAAATGAAGCAAACTCTCAATTCGCGGCACTTTTTTCCGAGTGCGTCGATCACGATTACGGAGAAACTATAAGTCGGTTTTAGGCTTGTTGGAAAGCTCAGAATCTTAGCTTTAAGATGAAAGTTAAGTCAAAATGGCAAAATGACACTTTTACAGGTTTAAAATCGGAGAATGAACACACGATTCCTATGATGCAGTTCTGGACAGGTTCAAATGTTTTGAATCAGATTATTTTAAACTAAGAGATTGGTTTTGCACAGTTCTGGCTGAGTACTCACACTATCAATTTGAAATAGGCCGTCAGGGTCTGGTCAGCAGGTTGGACTGGACTCCGGGCGGTTTCTGGTACTGGTTCTCTGGTTCTGGATCTCGGGTTCTGGTCTGGTCTGGTCTGTGGTTCTGCTGTCAGCACTTCACAGCGGTCTGGTCTGCGGTTCTGCTGGTCTGCATCAAGTGGATTCTGGATACAGCAGTGCTTTCTGGGTCTGCTGATTCTGGCAAAAGTTCTTGGCAAAGGACCCAACAGCTCGCCCGGCTGTAGGATAGTGTCACTTCCCCATCCACGCTACCCTCAGACACACCCCGAAACCCGACTTCCACCACCACGAAAACACGGCGCGCACATAAAGCACACCAGGTCCCCACACGTGTCAGGACACGCTCTCACCTGCAGGCCTGCTGGCAAGGGGTTGGCCAGGAACGTCAACGCCGACTTCTGCCTCGTTTCCCGTTTCGGCGTTGGCAGTTGCCATGGAGACGCGCCACAGGCGTCTTGCAACGTTTCCGTCTCCGACGCCTGGGGAACCCTTCTCAACACGTTCGAGCACGTGACGGGTGACAGAATCACGGTCACGTGATCACAGATCAGCATTCAAAAGCGACGCACTGACTGCCATTCAGCGCTTCACAGCTGATTTCCTGTTTGGCATTTTACGGACTACGCACTAACCTTGCTACCTCGACCTCGGATTGCTTTTGGATACTGATTTGGTTCTTCCCCTCATTGTACTTTTGCCTGGAACTTGCTACCTCCTGGATACGACCTCGGCTCCTCTCTCGGATTGGTTTGGATTTTCCTTTTGTACTTTTGCCTGGAACTTGCTACCTCTTGGCTATGACCTCGGTTTACCCATCGGACTGCTGTGGATTTCCCCTTTGTTACAGCTTTTGACTCTGTTCTTTGGATCACGTACTATTCAGGACTCCTCTACCTGATTGGCTCATAGTTTCAAGTTTCCTGCATCAGGTGGTGACTACACCTTCTCAAGTGCCTTGCCAGGCTGCCATCCTGTCGTCAACCTCTGCCGGCTGCCTCAGACAACATTCCCTACACCAACATTGGGTTCCGCCCAACTACTCAGGATAAGCCTCCTTGTAGATTCATTAAGTATTCGGGTCTGGGTTTGTGTTTATTATCTAACCCACTTGTTTGCCTTACAGTGGTCGGGGGGGCATCTTCCGGCATTCCTGGTTCCGGCTGATGACATTCACCACCTGTGGCCACAAGGATCGCTCGGGCAGTAATTTATTGTTTGCTCGAGTGGTACTTGGGGACGGAGGTATCATCGTCTACACGACCAGGAAGTCTTGACAGATAGTTTGGTTGGATTGCTGGATTCTGAAGGCCTGCTGAGAAGAGTTCTCAGCTTGTGGGTGAGGCCTTTGCTTTAAGTTATGTAGTCTATCTGGAGCCTAAGTTCTGGATGTTCCTTCTAGATGTTGTGTGGTCCGGCAAAACGCTCCGCAAGAAAATGAAATGTGAATCTCTTGCCTGTCCAAGCAGTCTCTTTTTATGTGTTTTGAAAGTCGGTGGGTCGGCTCATTCTGCATGCCCAAACCTCTCATGATTTGATAGGTCAAGGATTCTCTGTGACCTGATTTGAGAAGGGATCGTGTGTCAGAGTGAGTCAGAGTCTTACAGTCTATTGAAGAAACGCCCCTTTTACTTAGAAAATGAATTTTTCATAACTAACAGGTTTCCCAGATACACCCGTCGTTGAAATTACATACGCATTTCACAGATTAATTTAAGATACACTCTCGCCCAACTCTGATCCCCCTCAGAGCCTGGGTTTACAAATGGCAACATTTTGTGCTTTTTAGTGACTTTCGCCATATTGGTTTTTCCTCAAAATTTACACAGGCCTGCACCCCTTCCCTGAGCATATTACTGGAAATTACTATGTCTGAATCCTAAAAACAGTGTCTGCAATATTAATAAATAGCGGGGTTCGGTCCCAGAACACCGTACAAAGTGGAATTTGGGCTCAAATGGGCATTTTTCATTTTCAGGATCCCCAAATTGTACATTTCTGTGAGCTTAATACAAGATTTTAGAAGCATTTAACTTAAACATATATTTGCTGCAATATGAATCCACAGTCCTGTCTGGCCCACCCCTAGGAATTGGGGGAGTCAGGGATCACATGTCTCTCCTTTCAGGCAGAGCTCTGTTTACAGTCCACACCCAAAATCAGCATACTCCATTCAATTGAAAGGGTCTATTGTGTTGGGTCCAGCAGGCTGCGGGGAAGTCCCCTCCCTCTCAATCAACCGGGCCATGTGATATCCTGCCTCCTGGTGTGGGTCTCTGGGGTGTTAAGAGTTCTCAGGAAAGGCATGTCTTTTGAACTTTTAATTACATAAGACCACCTTCTGTTCACTGCACAGTTCTGCAAGACAGCTCTCCTGTCAGGATTTATAGAGCGCCAGCGCCGGTCAGTGTCCAATGCCGGTACTGCACCTATTTTTGACAGCTGTCTTGAATTAATACATTTCAAAAGGAAAGGATTTTACTTGATAGTATATGATCCTTGCTTGACATGGCATTGATGTGGATCTGTAGTAGAGAAAAGTAAAACACTCAACCATAGTTGGATTTTTGTTTGGTGGTTCCGGGCCCATGATCTTAGCAATTTTTGACATTAATAAAAACGGGTTTTGAAAAGAACCATCTTTCTTTGCACTGGTGGGTGGCAGGTCAGGGGACCATTTTGGTGTGCGCAAAACTGCACGGTTCTCCTGGATTCTGGCGCAAATGTGGGCTTTTCCGCCATATTGGATTTCTTAAGCCCACAGCACCAAATATTGCAGCATAATAGTCCAAACGTGGGTCAGGACACCCAACAAGCCCCCCATCCGACTGCGCTTTGATTTCGAGTCGAGGGGGAGTCGGGTGCAAAGGATGTTTTGATCCACGCGCTGGGATGTGTGCATCATCTTCTTCCGATTCCGCAGATGACAATGTTTAGCATCTTTTCCTCCACCAGAGTGGATCGATCGGTTCTCCTGGCCGGTCCTGATGGGAGTATTGGGCGGTACCCCGGGCCCCTCGAATCTTTGCTCCCGATCCCCGGGTCATCCTCCTTGGTCAGTCTCCATGGTTTCATCTCTCCTAGGATGACAAAGCAAAACGGCAATACCTATTCGTAGACATTTCTCCCCCACTATTGATATAGTGGGGCGGCATATACATTTTATAAATCAATAGACATTTACATTCTTATTTTTTTTAAAAAACAAGATATAATTAGAAGACATTTTCATTCAAGAATCATAATATTTTAGAGACTATATGTGGGATATTTTAGGGTTGGAACTGAATTACTCTGGAGCGGCCCCCTCTGGTATTGCAGAGGACTCCTCCAGTTGCTGCAGAGTGTGCCTGGGATGGCAACACTTTAACTGATTTATATGGACCCACTTGTCTTCCCCTTCTGCCAAACTACCTTTGGGGAGGCGGTTCTTGTAGGCAAGTGGGGAGATCCTATCTACAATTTCAAACGGTCCCTTCCATGTAGGCAAACATTTTAGCTGTTTGGCCTGGTTTCTTTGGAAATTGTATAGATAGACCCGGTCTCCCACGTTGTATTCTGTCCGGGTGGTCTTCAGGTCGTAACGCGTTTTCATGCTATCAGCTGATCTTTCTAGATTTCGCTGAGCATAGGCAAAAGCATGTTGGAGGTGTTTCCTTAAATTCTTCACATACTCTTGAGTTGTGGAGGCATTTATCAACGTTTGCTCTTGGGTTCAGTAAAGCAAATGCTGGGGAAGCACCATCTTGCGTCCAGTCATCAGCTCAAATGGTGACATTTTAGTTGCAGATGAAGGGGTAGATCGGATGGCCATTAGGATCAGAGGTATTCGGATATCCCAACTTGGCCCAGAATCTGCCACAAACATTTTTAAGATGCTCACAATGGTTCTGTTGTATCTCTCCACTGCACCAGAAGAGGCTGGCCGGTAAGCAATATGTAGCTTCCTTTTAACCCCCAGTATCTCCCACATCTTAGTCATTACTTCGCTGGTAAAATGGCTACCTCTGTCTGACTCAATCCCTTGGGGTAGACCAAAACGTGAAAAGATGTGGTTGCTCATCAGGGCAACTGCTGTTTCTGCCTTGCAGTTTGGGGCCGGGAGACATTCCACCCACTTGGTAAACAAGCATGTGACCATCAACATGTACTTGTTTCCCCTAGAGGAGCGAATCACGGGGCCTATGAAGTCGATTGACAGTGTCATCCCCCTCTTTTGGAGAGGCACCCGGTATGTGAGGGATGTTGGCTGAAATTGTGCACACACAAGACACCCCTTCAAGTATTGGTCGAGGTCCTGCCCCATGTGTGGCCAGTATGCAACCTCTCTGAAGATCTCAAGTGTTGTATGAAACCCCCTATGACCGGCAGTGGCCGCATCATGGGCGTGACTTAACATCAGGCTTCGGAATGAGGTAGGGACCACCCACTGATCATGGCCAGCTTGGGATTTCCTTAACAACAAACCGTCTTGGATTCGGAACATCTTTGGACATTTCATCAACACTCTAAGGTCCTCTTTCCCAATGCAATCGGTATCCGTCAGGGGAAAGTTCTCAGGGTCCTCAATGTGTTGGTAAAACTTACCAATTATTGGATCCCCCTTTTGAGCCGTAATCAAATCAGCATCTGGGGTCTCCTTACTCCATTGTGCAGTTGAAAGATCATTGTGAGCATTTGTCTGGGACCTAGTGATAGCAGTGACCTGGATTTCCCCCATCTCTATTAGATTCCCTTGGATGGCCCCGGTTTTGGCCAGCTGATCAGCTAAGTCATTTCCAGTTTTGTCTGGTCCCTCTACTTTGGAATGACCCATGATCTTTTTCCAGTAGATGGTCATCCCATTCGATGTGTCCAGCTCATCAATATTTTGGATTAACTTCCCATGTTTCAGGGGTTTGTTATTAGCACATAACATGCCTCTGATTTTCCAATTAACCAGGTGCTCCACGAACCCGTTCCGTACATAATCTGAATCTGTGATTACGACCAGTTTGTGGAGTTGATGTTGGACAGCAGTGAGGATGGCTTGATACACTGCCATCAATTCTGCCACCTGACTACTTCGGGGACCGATTTTGTACCCAGCGGAGGGTTCTGGGGACTCCTTCACCCATGCATTCCCTACGCCGGCCACCAGTTCCTTTTCCTCGTTGTTGTCAATATGGTAAGAGCATCCATCCACATAGACAGTGGGCATTCCCTCACACTTGTCTTCTTCAAATACTTTGTGTGGAGAATTGAAGTATGCCTCCATGTTGTCCTTGATTTTCAGACTTTCGTCCTCGAGACAGTTTTCTCTGGCACAATCATGCAAGTCAGCCAGACCTTGCGCGAGGGGACTCTTCTTGTTTTGGCCATATCTGACCTCCACAGGAAAGCCTTGCATAGACAGAATCCAGGAAGTAATTCGGGAATTACTCACATTTCCGGCTCGGATTCTGTCACTTTGGAGATATTGCAGAGGCTGGTGTGGAGTCTCCACTATGAAGTGTTCCCCCTGGATGAACGGGCGGTAATTCTTCAATGCCCACACCGTTGCCAGGAGTGCCTTCTCACAATCATTGAATTTTTCCTCCACAGAGGATAAAGTTTTGCTTGCATAAGAGATTACTTTATTGACCTTGTCATGCTTTTGGTATAATACTGCCGTCAAGCACGTATTAGAGAACCCTGTCTCCAGGAAGAACTCCTTGTTTCTGACAGGGTAAACTAGGCAAGGCGCTTGTGAGAGGCTTCTTTTGAGTTGTCTTACTGCCTCAGATTGTTCTGGACCCCATTCCCACTTGACCCCCCCCCCTTCAAAAGATGAATCAGGGGTCTAGTGATCTCTGCGTAGCCCTCAATGAACTTTCTGCTGTAATTAGTCAGTCCAAGGAGGCTCCTTAGTCCCAGCAGAGTTGTGGGGTCTTTCAGTTTCTGAAGTGCTTCCACTTTCTTTTCTTGGGGACAGAGACCCTGAGGAGTAATCTCACGCCCCAAGAAATTACCACAGGTTCTACACCACTGTGCTTTCTGAAAGGAAAGTTTTGCTCCGGCGGCCCTCAACTGGGTCAGAACATAACGGATCTCCGCTATATATTCCTCCACAGTTGAACTTTTGATGAGGACATCATCTACATAAGCCAGGTTACCCCTCACACCCAGGTCGGGCATGGCCTTATGTAGGAAAATGTTGAATTCATTGCCGGAGTTGAGGTATCCGAAGGGAGTCCGGGTCCATGTGTACTGCTGGCCCCCAAAGGTAAAAACCAGTTTGTATTGGTCCTCCCTACTGACAGGCATGGTCCAGTATCCATTGGTCAGGTCTATTGCGGTGGATACCTGTGACCCCTGAATCTGGGCCAGCCCTTGGTCAATCTAGGGCAGAGGCCATCAGGAAGTATGGACCTGTTTGTTGAGCTCCCTAAGGTCGGCACAGAGTCTCCACTGGCCGTTTGGCTTCAATATTCCCAGCACCGGATTATTGAAGGTGCTGTGTACTTGACGGATTATCCCCCGGGACTCAAGGTTCTTAATTATTTCAGTAAGGCACTCCATGGATGCGAGAGACAAACGATATTGCTTCACAAACACTGGAGTCATTCCAGGGTCCGTGGGAATTGTTGTTATGTGGATGTCGGTGCGACCACAGTCATATGAGTCGACCGCAAAGAGATCTTGGAAATCCAAGAAAACTTGTTTCAACTTTTGCTTCTGTTCCAGAGTCACGCAGGCATCAGCTAGGTTGACTCTCTCTTCCACCATCTGCCTGAAGCCTGGAAAGACTTATGGTTTTGCTATCTCAGCGGCCTCCTCCAGCTGGGTGGAGAAGTCCCTGGTCAGAGTGCTGATTTGGACCGGAGGCTTCAGGTGGGAAAGGCAGCTCTCATGGACTTGGAAAATCACCTCATCCCCTCTGAAGTCACAAGTCACATCTTCCTTACCATAAGGGAAAGAAGTGTACACCAGGAAGTTCCCCCATGCCGGGTAAAGATCCTGTCTGGTGTTGTATTGTCATCACTGTCACTGTAAAGACAGTCCTTGGGGATTGGTCCTAACAGTTCATTTCCTAAATCAATGGAGAAATGTCAGTCATCAACCACCATTCCAATAATGGTGCCTGCGGCTAGAGTAATACTCTTTAAGTCACTGTGATCCACCTCTATTGGAATGGTGTCATGTTCTATATTGACTAATGGTGTTGGGTTTACCCCCAACCCTTGCTGTTGGAGAGAAGCATTTAGATGAATATAAGCATCAGGGTTTTTCAATTTTTGTCCTCTTTTAACTTTCACTCCCAGGGAGAATTGTCGTGTCCTTTCTGGGATGGTGACTTCCTCTTTAACCTGAATTTCAACTGCATAAGTTAGCAATTGAGCTGACCTGGTCCAAACTAATGGCAAAGTGAGTGAGAATGTCACTGCCTAAGTAAAAGGCGGCAGTGATGTCTCGCACGACCCAACAATTATGGACTATGCTCTTGTTGCCAATGGAGATTTTGAGCATACACCTGCTTGGCAGGAGATGTTTGGAATTAGGTGCTTCCAGGTCCATTTCCCATTTGTCTATCAGTTTGAATGCGGGAATGTCTGGATCTTTTGGCAGTTGGCGGAACATGGCTTCGCTGATGAAGCTCTTACCGTTGTTCACACACACTCGGGCGAGAACAGAGTCTTTCCCATCATTTAACTGAACAGGGATGAACAACTGCTCTCCAATTTGCTGAACATCAGCCAGGCTCTGAGCTGATATCACCTCTTTCTGGACTATAGGAGTGAGAGTTTCTGATTGTGGATTAGTAAAGAATTTCAGAGTGTTTCCTTCCAGTGTGGAATACCACCTTAAACTGGAAGGAAGGTTGATTTTCAGAAATAGAGAGGACCCCCCATCACCAGTCTGTTGTCCTACTGCTATTACTGTCACGTCTGGAATCTGGTTGTTCTGTAAGTGAAATTCTACTTGGTCAGATTTTTGTTCAACCATGTGGCATGTGTCGTTTAAACTAATATGGTTGACACTCTGTTTTAATTTTATTGGTCGGCTAGTCTGAGTCCAGAGGACCTTGTTTACGCAATCTATTAGGGGTAACAACCTTCTCAGGAGGTCATTCCCTAGTAAACAAGGGGTGCCCTCTGGAGTCACTACTATGACCAGGTGTTTCACCTTGTGTCGCCCAATTTTGATGTCCAAATCTGCAGTCCCCTCGACGGGAATTTCCTTCCAGTCAAAGTTCTGGAGTTGTCCAGGAAGAGAGGTGAGAGGAATACGGTAATTCTCCCCCCTTCCTGCATTTAGTTCATCAAAGGCCCTTTTGGACAGAAGAGTAGCTTGGGATCCAGTGTCCACCAGTGACAAAATTGTACCCTGCCCCTGTACTTGTACCGGGGCACAGTATCTTCCCTCCTTCTCCTCAAGGGGGCACAGATAATGCACATTTTCGGACAACTGGTGGGCTAATTTTCCGGTTTTGGACATTGCGAGAGAAGAGATTTGGGCAGAATTCTGTGGAGAGTCTTGGGAATCTGCAAGAAAAAGTTGGCAACTTGAAAGAGGATGTTCGAGTTCCCCTGGTTCCAGTCCTGGGCCACCCCCCCCTTTTTGGAGGCAGTCACCAGATTGGGTTTGAACCCGAGGATTTTGATGCTGTTGGTTCTAGGATAGGATGATGGACGGCGACAGCTCAATCCCCACATCTACCCAGTCTATTGATGCGGTTTTGGGTTCCCCTGGTTCCGGTTCTGGGCCGCCCCCCCTTTTTGGAGGCAGTCATCAGGAAGGGTTTGAACCAGGGGTTTTCGGTATTGTTGGTTCTGGGATAGAATGATGGGCGGCGACAGCTCAATCCCCACATCTTCCCAGTCTATTGATTCGGTTTTAGGTTCCCCTGGTTCCGGTTCTGGGCTGCCACCCCTTTTTGGAGGCAGTCACCAGGATGGGTTTGAACCAGGGGTTTTCGGTCTTGTTGGTTCTGGGATAGAATGATGGGCGGCAACAGCTCAATCCCCAAATCTACCCAGTCTGGGTTGGAATCCCTTGGGACCCGTTTTTCCTTGGGAGGAGTTCCCCCATCTCTGAAGGAGAAGATCCTTTTCCCAGGATCCTCTGAGGATCCCTCTTCCTCAAATTGGAAGACCTGTACCTCCTCCACAAAATGGGTCTGTTTGGGTCCTTTGTTTCTCCTACCTCCTCTCTGCTCCTTGGATGGCAGACTTTCAGGGATAGGAGATTTTGTTTCCGGTTCCTGGGTTTCCAGGGGCTGTTTACAAATGGGGAAGGAAGCTTCCTCCAAGGCTTTACACCCCCCTTGCCCTTGTACCTCCTCCCTGGGAACCGGTGGGTTATTGGGGTGCTGCCCCTGTCATTGTTCTGGAGCACCAGGCCCAGGGTTTGGGGCATTCTGCGGTGGCATGCTCATCTGAGGGTTCTGTTGAGCCCTCAGTATGTGACCCAGATCCTGTGCCATATTTGGGACCTGGCACTCTAACTGTGAAACCCGCTCAGGCTGATACGGGGTTCTATTTTCTCCCCTGGGCTGATCCCGGGAAGGGTAGCTATCCCTTCTCTGGTAGTACCTTGGGTTGGAAAGATTTGGGTTCCCCTCCACCCTTGGCCTCCCCTCTCCTGGATTCGGTTGTCTGGGCTCAGGGAATTGGGGAAAGAAGGATGGATGATTTTGGGGCTGGAAATTGGGTGGATACCTGGGGAACAAGTTCTGCCCAGGATTTGGTGAATTTCTGCCCTCCTGGGGGAAGTGCGGAGGGAAGTTCCCTGGGTTGAGCGCTTGGTTGGATCCCCCTCTTGGGCCGGAGGAGTCCACACATAACCCAGCATTGGACTGTTTCCCTTATAGCGGGGACTTACATAGTCAGGGGAGCGAGGGACCCTATTTGTGGGACTACCTCCTCGACTCCCTGTCTGTGACTGGCCCGAGGGCCTTCTGGGCTTAGAATTATTTGGTGCCGGCAGGTTTTTAGGTCCCCCATCTCCAAATCTAAAACGGGGGAAACCTTTACCTCTGCCACCTTGACAGCAGCAGGGGTGCTGTTGGTTTTGGGGTTTTTGGGATGATTCTTATTTTCCACCGGTTTCTGCACCTCATAGATGCGGGTGGCTTGCTCAATGACCCAGTCAAAAGATATTTTCTCGTGAAAGTCTCTCATGAGCTGGGTCATTATGTATTTGGGTAAGGCATGGAAAAACGTATTAACAAATTCTTTACTGTCCGTGCGTACCCTTTTTGTAGTCTGCGCAAAAGCACACTTTAACTCCTGCACAAATTCTTGTGGAGCCTGATCCTCCCCACATTGCAAGTTGTAGGCTGCCTTGCGAGCCTCTTGGGGATTTCTGTGAACAGAAAAATGTTTAAATATGGCCGCCCTATAGGTGGACCATCTTGAATGATTTTGGTCCTCCAGCCCCGCAAAGAAACTGGAGTATTCTGGGGAGAATGTCCATTTTACATACTGAATGCAGCTACTGCTGTCTTTCAAATGGAAAGTCTCCATCATTTGCTCATAAAGCTCCAAGTGTTCCCCAACAGAATACTTGGCGTTCTTGTGATAAGGGGTGATGACACTCCTTTTTGCCTTGATCTGCTTTAAAGGGTCCTTAAGCAAGGCCCTTTTTGCCTTATTGGCCTTTTTGGTTCGGGTAACCCTGGTCCACTCATCCTCTGACTCAGATGCACTGCTCCCAGAGGTGCCCATCTGATCTTCCAGGTTTTCCCGGATTCTGCAAGCCTGGGAATGGCTGGCAGAATGTGGGGACCTAGTCTCCTGTGTCCTGGGCTGCTCAGAGGAGTCTTCAGATCCCTCCTTGCTGCCAGGATTTGATGGGTACCTTCCCCACTGACCTAACTGGGCAGAGGTTTTCAGGATGCCCTTAGTGGGCCTACTCTCCAGGGGTTCCCCACTAAATTGCACTGTGCTTAGGTGCCCATACCCGGATGCCCGCCCATCCATTCCTGAGAGGTACTGGCCTATGAACCCCATACTTTTGGCTGGATAGTAATCTGCCCTACCTGTGGCCCTGTGCTCAAGTGCGCCTGGGGACATGGGGGTGGCAGAGTCCAAGGACTGAGAGAGATGAAGGCCTCTGGTACTAGGGCTCCTGAGGTTATGCTCAGGTGTTCCCTTTCCCAACGAACTTCATCTCTGTCAGCCCCTGCTCCCTGTTGCAATGCAAGAGCCTGCACTTTCAGTTCCTCAGTTAAGGCCTTACTAGACTCTATCAATCTCTCCTGCATGGCTACCTGTTGCTGGAGCCTATCATTGTGCTGACAGAGAGCCTCATTTTCTCTCTGCGCCTCCTGATTGGTCCTGGAATACTGGGCCAGTCTTTGCTGCAGGAGGGTTACCTCCTGAGTCCCATCCCTACTGGCCTGTTCCTTTCTTGCCAGAGCATCTTCCACCCTCCTGGTGTGCTTTAACAAGTTCTGATGCTCTTTTTGGAGGTCACCCAGTCCCTGGAGGGCCAAGTGATTTTCTTCAATTTTTTCTTTTGATTGGAAGACTTCCTGGCCTAAGGTGTCCCTTTCTTGTCTAAGAGCCTGCATCTGTGCCGCCAGGTCGTCCCTCTGCCTTTGAAAGGCACCAGCTTTCTGGCGTTCTTGATCAAACTCTGCCTCGGTATCCAGGTCTTTCAAAATCAATTTATTGCTTTCCTCTTTCTCTCTGTCTAGTCGGATTTGCAGGGTGGCTGCCTGCTCTGTGCATGCCCCGTTAAAGTCTAGTTGTTGCTCTGCTTTTTCTGGCTCTGCAGTAGGGAGTCCAAACCTTCTTGGTACTCCTTCTGCAAGGCCAGAAATCTGGTATCCTGGTCAGCCTTTTCTGTGGCAGGATATCCATATCCTCCTTTATTTTAATAATATACTGCCTACTATCATTTTCTGACTCCTGGCTCCTCTGCAGCCTCTGCTCAGAAGAGACCAGGTCAGATTGGGCCTTCTCTAATGCCATCAGTTGCCTATTTGCCAGATCTTGGCCTTCAGCACATTTGTCCTGTATGGCTCCCATATATAAATATAAATATGCTGCTACCCTGGCAATCTTGTTGTGCTCATCCTTGGCCTTAGGGGCCATATATAGTTCACTCAGGACCACATGCAATGGACCCTGATCTCTCCATATGTCTGACCCTGTTTCAGTGATCTGGGGTGAGATTGCCTGCACCCAGACCGCCTAGTCATGATGAGCCCACTCACCTCTCACAAATAGCTTATGTAAGAGGTGTTCTCTGGCCATTTTCATATCTACCAAGGTCGTCATTCTTGAAATTGATTTCCTTCCTGACTTACAGAAGTTTGTATTTTATTTTGCAAAACAGACCGTTTCCTTACAGCGTTCCTTTGAGGGGTGTTTTTACAGTGTAACATGGCGTGGTGATCCAACAGAATTTATATATCCTGTCAGTTAGCACACTGTATTCATCTGCACAAGTGATAGATCTAATCCAGAATCCCGGACAAGCCCCCAATCTGTCAAGTGACTCTAATCAAGCAATCCCACTAGGTCAGTGCCTCTTCTGGGATGCCCAAGGGAAGCCCTTATTTATATATTTGTATAACAAGTTATACTCTGGATGATAAACCCTTGTATGACACCCCTCTCTTTGAATCCCCCTGACCTCACTGAGCCAAGAAGTAGGTTTGTTTTGCAATTGAAAAGATTTATTGGAAAAATTAAACAATATATATATATCACACTTTTATAATAAATTAATATTTGTTATCACACTTATGAATATAATGTTGATCAACCATAGATAATATGACACTAGCACACTTCTTTACAATCAATGAGGAGTTAGTATAGGAAGGATAAGGTAGCAGAAAATACTTTTATGGTTTCAAGGAAAGCAATGAGGGAAAAATACAGCACAGAAATAAACTTGATATGATTTCAACAAAAGATAATATGATCACTTTTTCTTTGACAATTCCCTCCCCCCCTATGCAAGATAAGGAGATGGAAGGTGAGCACACAATTCTCAGGAATACAAAATGCAATACAAATTTCCAGTTCCCCCCAGCGAGCTTAGAGGAAAACAGGTATGATTTTAAAGCAGGCAAGACCCTTTTAAATGTGGTGGCAATGAAGTGAAAAATATGCTGAAAATGCTTTTAATTCCCTCTAGAGGTTCAAGGTGAGTGAGAGATACTTTAAATCAGTTCAGGTCAGCCCTACCAATGATTCATGGATGGTTATCAGGTTGAAAACGGGATTCAGTAATGGAAGCAAAAGACAGATATTTTTACACGTGGTTGAAATGAAGCAAACTGTCAATTCGCGGCACTTTTTTCCGAATGCGTCGATCACGATTATGGAGGAACTATAAGGAGTAGCAAGTCGGCCATAGGCTTGTCGGAAAGCTTAGAATCTTAGCTTTACGATGAAAGTTAAACCGCATTCCTAGCACCTACGATTCCAGAGATATGGACGATTTTATGAAGGTAGTTTTTCAGAAATGAAATAATGATTCAAAATGGCAAAATGACACTTTTACAGGTTTAAAATCAGAGAATTAACAAACGATTCCTATGATGCAGTTCTGGACAGGTTCAAATGTTTTGAATCAGATTATTTTAAACTAAGAGATTGGTTTTACACAGTTCTGGCTGAGTACTTGTCATGATGCCTACCTCCAAGGAGCCAGGCCGGGCCCAGCAACCCCAGAGGCAGACATCATTTTCCCCAGGGAAGTCTCAGCGGGCCCAAGTCGGGGCCCTTTGGACTCAGTCCTGGCGCCTTAGGCGCCAGGCTCATAGCGGACCCCAGTCCTGGCGCCTTAGGCGCCAGTCTCATAGAAGAGGATATGTGTTTAAGTGCTTGGGTGCACACTTACCTGATGCAGACCTTGCTGCTTCATCCAGGCCCTCTTGAGGCCTGAATGGGACTACTTTACCTGTAGGACTACTTCACCACCCGGGTGTGGTCGGGGAAGGATACATACCTGATTGGTGGAAGGATACATACCAGGAACTTCTTCCAAGGCTATTTAAACCCCACCCGAACAGCCACACGTGCTTCGCGTTGTTCTGCACCTAGCAGCTGGACGCTCACCGTGTCAGCTCCTGCATCCTGACTTCAGCCACGCCTGCCAGCACCCTGGAACACCTGCAAGGGGAGAAAGGAAGAGAATAGGAGAAGAAAAGCCCTTACCTGCTAAATCTGCATCCCGGAGTCATTTCTCCAACAGCCCTGAAAAGGAAGCCATCATTTTAAAGGCATTTTGTTTCGATCGCTGCAGCGCTGCATTTTACTCACCTTTGCAAGGCGCTTCCATCTTCAGCAGCGATCTTCCGGATTCAGCTACCCCCCGGCGCCTAGAGGAAAAAAGATAAGAACAAAGGTGAGAGGGAGAAAAGGAATAAGGAAAGCTCAGTTTCCTTTTAAGTCTTACCTGTTGGATTATTCCCACTGCATTTCGGGTCCTGCCGCTTCCTGGCATCTCCGGACCCCGGCCCCTATGGGGAAAAAAGACAAAGACATTGAATGAGCGAATGCAAAGACATTACCTGAGCGCTCATCCAGAACTGTTTCACTTCGGGTCGGCGCCATATCTCCGGCACTCCGAACCCCGGCCCCTAAGGGGAAAAAGACATAAGCATTAGCGCTTGCTGCAATTAGACAACGAACATTATTATTAAGCTTGAACTTTAGAACAGAATTTTTACAGCGCCTTACCTGAACAGTCAAGCTTACCTGAACTCCCATCAATCCTCAATCCAGTGAAGTAACTGGGTTTCAACGCGCCCCTGCATCAGAAGCAGGATGGAGAGCTCATCCTTCCAAACCCTAAGGTGAGGCTTCACGGGGAATCGTGGAGGAGGTATCGTGGAGGGTTGGAAGGGAGTGGGAGGCTTGAGCATTGTTCCACAGTTGGTAATACTCCCTTTTCACGCACAGGAGGGTATCCAACGAGCCAGGGAAGCCAGAATAGAGGGGCCCTTCCTGTCCATCTTCAGAGTTCTGCGCCTTCGACGCCGTGCCTCCGTGGGAACCAGGTGAGCGTTACAGAACGCGAAGCCTTACCACAATTTCCCACCTGGGCGCTATGGAGACTTCCGAGACAGATCAGCTGGCCCATCTTTTAGGGGAATTACGGGCAGAAGTGCACTCAGCCCGCCAGGAGACTAATGCTCTCAGAAGGGAACTAATCCTATCCAAGGAAAGAACTGATGATCTGGCCAAAAGGTTATTGCAGGGCCAGGCAGAGCACACTCCTTTACCTGTTTCCGGAGATATTTCTACAACAATGGGTTCGAATAACCCGGTACAAATCAATCTACCTGGACACATGCCTTTGGCCCCGCCAGAACGTTTTGCGGGGGATCCCAAGAAATATGCCGTTTTTATGAACCAATGCCGTTTACACTTTTTATGCAGGCCCGGGGCCTTCCCCAACGACCAGAGCAAAGTAGCCTTTGTACTATCTTACCTCAGTGGCTGTGCTGCCGATTGGTCTATTCCATTGGTAAATCAGGATGATCCCATTCTCCGGGATTTCCAGGGCTTCCAGGCCAGCATGGAAAGATTGTTCGCTCGACACTCGCAGGGACAGGCCCTTGACAACGAACTGCTATCCTTACGACAAGGTAATCAGGATCTTTTGTCCTATATCGCCACCTTTAATAGACTAGTTGTGGAAACCGGATGGCCTGAAAATAAAAGGATCACATTGTTTCATCGAGGCCTGCGCGGAGAGCTTAAAGATGTTATAGCTCAGATAGTAGATCCACCCCAGGCCTGCGCAGACTACATAGACTTAGTGGTTCAACTTGATCACAGACTTCAAAATAGAAAAGCAGATCGGCTCAAGTATGAAACCAGAGTACCTATCAAGACCCACGTTAACTCCAAGAGTACTGACGTTTCCGAACCTATGCAAATTGGCAGTGTTAAAGGACCATTAACGCAGAAGGAACGAGAGAGAAGGCGACAAATGCAACTTTGTCTGTATTGCGGAACTTCCGGTCACTTTCTTCAAAGTTGTCCAGTTAAACCACCCAAGAAGGTGGTTGGAGCCACTGATAACGAGTTATTGACACCTGGTTCGGGAAACGACCTAGCCCGACAAGCGTAGGGGTCCGCTTGCCGAGCTTGAAAACAAACTCTTTGACCTCGCATTTTGTCATGCCAATGGTGCTTGTGAACCCAAAACAGCCTCAGCAGTTGCATGCTATAAAAGCATACATAGACAGTGGAGCTATTGGAAATTACATAGACCGTGAATTGGCTTCCAGGATTAAGCTTCCTCTCCGCCCGAAAGTAACCCAAGATGTAATTACTACAGTTGATGGAACCGAAATAGCCTCAGGGCCTGTAACGCATTCCACAGTTGAAATCACTCTGGTGGGTCAGGACGGACATCGGGAAGCAATCGTGTTTGATGTGATCAAGGCCCCACAATTTCAAGTACTTCTTGGTATCCGTTGGTTAGAAACACATAATCCGAGAATAGACTGGCGAGCAAAGAAGATAACTTTTCCTGATTGTGAACCAACCTGTTACCCAAGGAATCCAGCTATGGGTCTAGCCTCTGTAACTTCCACCCCAGTACAGCTACCATTTGAATACCAAGAATTCCAAGACGTTTTTCAGAAAGAGCAGGCTAACACCTTACCTCCCCATCGATCTTACGATTGCCAAATCGACTTGGTACCCAATGCACAACTACCTTGTAGTAGGATTTATGCTCTTACTGAACCTGAGAACCTGCATTTGCGCCAGTATTTGGATCAATACCTGGCCAATGGCTTCATTCGCCCATCAAAGTCACCAGTCTCTTCCGCTTTGTTCTTCGTACCTAAAAAGGAAGGAGACCTTAGGGCCTGTATTGACTACCGCGCCCTAAATCAGATAACGATTAAGAATCGTTACCCTTTGCCCCTGATACCTGAGCTTATCGACCAAGTAAAAGATGCTCGTGTGTACACCAAGCTAGATCTCCGAGGAGCTTACCACCTGGTACGTATAAAAGAGGGCGACGAGTGGAAGACTGCATTCCGCACCAAATTTGGGCTCTTCGAATATCAAGTAATGCCCTTCGGTTTGTGCAACGCACCTGCCGCCTTTCAGTACTTCATGAATGATGTTCTTCGGGAACTTATCGATGTTTGTGTCATCGTTTATATTGACGACATCCTGGTGTATTCCTCCTCAGAATCTGATCACAGAAACCATGTTAGGGCAGTTCTTGAGAAATTGCGCCAGCACAAATTATTTGCCAAGCTCGAAAAATGCGTTTTTCATACCACAGAAGTGGAGTTTCTCGGATTCATCCTGACACCTCAAGGAATCCGAATGGACTCGCGGAAAGTGGACGCCATTCTCAAATGGCCATCTCCTAGCTCTGTGAAGGGAGTGCAAAGCATGCTTGGCTTTGCCAATTTCTATCGAAGGTTCATCCCGGAATTTTCTCGAACTGTTCAACCCATCACAGCTCTCCTAAAGAAAAATAAACGCTTTGAATGGACTCTTGAGGCTGAACAAGCCTTTCAGGACCTGAAAACCAAATTCACCTCTGCACCTGTATTGAAGCACCCGCGCCCAGATCTCCCTTACATCGTGGAAACCGATGCATCCAGTTCGGCCATGGGAGCTGTCCTGTCGCAAAGAGACCCAGAAACTAACCAACTACACCCTGTAGCCTTTTGGTCCAGAAAATTCTCTCCACCTGAACTCAATTACGCAATTACCGACAAAGAACTACTGGCTATTAAATCAGCTTTCAAGGCTTGGCGTCACTATCTTCTCGGTGCAAGACACACCATCACCGTAATTACGGACCACAGAAATTTGCAGTATTTAAAGACGGCCAAAGCTCAATCTTCGCGACAACTCCGATGGGCTTTATTCTTTGCGGAATTTGATTTTGTAATTACCTATCGCCCTGGCTGCAAGAATGGTAAGGCAGATGCCTTATCCCGGATAGGCATGGAAGAACCCAATTCGAGTTTAGAACCTGTGCCAATCATACCGGAACAAAGAATTCTGGGCTTGACTTCATTGCAAACCATTGAGGACATCCAAGCTCAAGTAAAACAGCTTTTTGACTCTTCTGCCTTACTGGAATGGAGTCAAAAGGGTCCTCACTACACCGTTAAGGATGATTTACCCTACTTCCAAGAGCGGTTATTTCTGCCAAGTAAAGAATTGCAGGAACTTGTCATTACCCGTCATCATGAATCATTACTGGAAGGACACCCCGGTATCGCGAAGACAGAAGAAAAGATCAAACGCCACTTCTGGTGGCCTTCTTGGAGAAAAGACATAAAGTCATTTGTGTTGTCTTGCGGAATCTGTGCCCAAAATAAGAGTCAAAAGAAAAGGCCAGCCGGCCTACTTCAACCTCACATTCCACCAGCACCTTGGCACACCTTGTCAATGGACTTTATAACTGACCTGCCTCCTTGTGGTGGTTACAACACGATTCTCGTAATAGTGGATTTATTCTCCAAAATGGCCCATTTTATCCCTTTAAAAGGATTGCCGTCAGCTTCCACCTTGGCCAAGGAATTTATGGAAAATATAGTGCGGTTACATGGTTTCCCTTCCATATTAGTCTCAGACCGTGGAAGTCAATTCATCTCCCACTTTTGGAAGAAATGTTGCCAACTAGCACAAATAGACGTGCGGTTATCCACCAGCCACCACCCCCAGACCGACGGACAAACCGAGAGAACCAATCAGACTCTCGAGCAATATCTGCGGTGCATGTTACACCAATCCGAGTTAAATTGGAAAGACATCCTTTGGATTGCAGAATATGCATACAACAATTCAGTGCATTCTGGAACCGGACAGACTCCTTTTTATACCCTGTATGGTCACCATCCTCGGACCTCTGACCTAGATCCACCTCTGACCCTGGAGATGCCTGCAGTAAATCACCTACATTCCACAATAACCCAAGCCTTCAAAGAAGCTACAACCCACTTACAGCAAGCCAAGAAAAAGTATAAAGAAAACGCTGATTTGCACCGAAGTAAAACTCCTCCTTACCAAGTAGGAGATCAGGTATGGCTAGCAACTAAACATCTACCCCTCAAGGGTCAGCAAACTTTTAATCCCAGATTCATTGGGCCTTACCCCATCAAAGCTATTATCAACCCAGTGGCCTTTAAACTCGATTTACCATCCAACATGCGGATTCATCCCGTTTTTCACGCATCTCTTCTAAAACCAGTACAACCTGGAACCAGACTGTCTGAGCCCCCAGGCCCTGTCCAAATTGATGGAGAATTAGAATTCGAAGTGAAAGATATTTTAGATTCCAAGATAGTTAAGTCGAAACTCTTCTATCTTGTTGATTGGAAAGGATATGGACCTCAGGAAAGATCTTGGGAACCCAGTAACTATGTTCACGCACCACGATTAATTCAACGATTCCATCGAAGATTCCCGCACAAACCAAAACCCCCGGAGGAAAAGACCTTGGGAGGGGGCTTGAGGGGGGGTACTGTCATGATGCCTACCTCCAAGGAGCCAGGCCGGGCCCAGCAACCCCAGAGGCAGACATCATTTTCCCCAGGGAAGTCTCAGCGGGCCCAAGTCGGGGCCCTTTGGACTCAGTCCTGGCGCCTTAGGCACCAGGCTCATAGCGGACCCCAGTCCTGGCGCCTTAGGCGCCAGGCTCATAGAAGAGGATATGTGTTTAAGTGCTTGGGTGCACACTTACCTGATGCAGACCTTGCTGCTTCATCCAGGCCCTCTTGAGGCCTGAATGGGACTACTTTACCTGTAGGACTACTTCACCACCCGGGTGTGGTCGGGGAAGGATACATACCTGATTGGTGGAAGGATACATACCAGGAACTTCTTCCAAGGCTATTTAAACCCCACCCGAACAGCCACACGTGCTTCGCGTTGTTCTGCACCTAGCAGCTGGACGCTCACCGTGTCAGCTCCTGCATCCTGACTTCAGCCACGCCTGCCAGCACCCTGGAACACCTGCAAGGGGAGAAAGGAAGAGAATAGGAGAAGAAAAGCCCTTACCTGCTAAATCTGCATCCCGGAGTCATTTCTCCAACAGCCCTGAAAAGGAAGCCATCATTTTAAAGGCATTTTGTTTCGATCGCTGCAGCGCTGCATTTTACTCACCTTTGCAAGGCGCTTCCATCTGCAGCAGCGATCTTCCGGATTCAGCTACGCCCCGGCGCCTAGAGGAAAAAAGACAAGAACAAAGGTGAGAGGGAGAAAAGGAATAAGGAAAGCTCAGTTTCCTTTTAAGTCTTACCTGTTGGATTATTCCCACTGCATTTCGGGTCCTGCCGCTTCCTGGCATCTCCGGACCCCGGCCCCTATGGGGAAAAAAGACAAAGACATTGAATGAGCGAATGCAAAGACATTACCTGAGCGCTCATCCAGAACTGTTTCACTTCGGGTCGGCGCCATATCTCCGGCACTCCGAACCCCGGCCCCTAAGGGGAAAAAGACATAAGCATTAGCGCTTGCTGCAATTAGACAACGAACATTATTATTAAGCTTGAACTTTTGAACAGAATTTTTACAGCGCCTTACCTGAACAGTCAAGCTTACCTGAACTCCCATCAATCCTCAATCCAGTGAAGTAACTGGGTTTCAACGCGCCCCTGCATCAGAAGCAGGATGGAGAGCTCTTCCTACCAAACCCTAAGGTGAGGCTTCACGGGGAATCGTGGAGGAGGTATCGTGGAGGGTTGGAAGGGAGTGGGAGGCTTGAGCATTGTTCCACAGTTGGTAATACTCCCTTTTCACGCACAGGAGGGTATCCAACGAGCCAGGGAAGCCAGAATAGATGGGCCCTTCCTGTCCATCTTCAGAGTTCTGCGCCTTCGATGCCGCGCCTCCGTGGGAACCAGGTGAGCGTTACAGTACTCACACTATGAATTTGAAATAGGCCGTCAGGGTCTGGTCAGCAGGTTGGACTGGACTCCGGGCGGTTTCTGGTACTGGTTCTCTGGTTCTGGATCTCGGGCTCTGGTCTGGTCTGTGGTTCTGCTGTCGGCACTTCACAGCGGTCTGGTCTGCGGTTCTGCTGGTCTGGATCAAGTGGATTCTGGATACAGCAGTGCTTTCTGGGTCTGCTGGTTCTGGCAAAAGTTCTTGGCAAAGAATGCAACAGCTCGCCCGGCTGTAGGATAGTTTGGCTGGATTGCTGGATTCTGAAGGCCTGCTGAGAAGAGTTCTCAGCTTGTGGGGTAGGCCTTTGCTTTAAGTTCTGTAGTCTATCTGGAGTCTAAGTTCTGGATGTTCCTTCTAGATGTTGTGTGGTCCGGCAAAACGCTCCGCAAGAAAATGAAAAGTGAATCTCTTGCCTGTCCAAGCAGTCTCTTTTTATGTGTTTTGAAAGTGGGTGGGTCGGCTTATTCTGCATGCCCAACCCTCTCATGATTTGATAGGTCAAGGATTCTCTGTGACCTGATTTGAGAAGGGATAGTGTGTCAGAGTGAGGCAGAGTTTTACAGTCTATTGAAGAAACGCCCCTTTGCTTTTACTTAGAAAATGAATTTTTCATAACTAACAGGTTTCCCAGATACACACGTCGTTGAAATTACATACACATTTCACAGATTAATTTAAGATACACTCTCGCCCAACTCTGATCCCCCTCAGAGCCGGGAATCACAAATGGCTACATTTTGTGCTTTTTAGTGACTTTCGCCATATTGGTTTTTCCTCAAAATGTACACAGACCTGCACCCCTTCCCTGAGCATATCACTGGAAATTACTATGTCTCTATCCTAAACACAGTGTCTGCAATATTAATAAATAGCGGGGTTCGGTCCCAGAACACCGTACAAAGTGGAATTTGGGCTCAAATCGTGAGGGCATTTTTCATTTTCAGGATCCCCAAATTGTACATTTCTGTGAGCTTAATACAAGATTTTAGAAGCATTTAACTTAAACATATATTTGCTGCAATATGAATCCACAGTCCTGTCTGGCCCGCCCCTAGGAACTGGGGGAGTCAGGGATCACATGTCTTTCCTTTCAGGCAGAGCTCTGTTTACAGTCCACACCCAAAATCAGCATACTCCATTCAATTGAAAGGGTCTATTGTGTTGGGTCCAGCAGGCTGCAGGGAAGTCCCCTCCCTCTCAATCAACAGGGCCATGTGATATCCTGCCTCCTGGTTTGGGTCTCTGAGGTGTTAAGAGTTATCAGGAAAGGCATGTCTTTTGAACTTTTAATTACATAAGACCCCCTTCTGTTCACTGCACAGTTCTGTAAGACAGCTCTCCTGTCAGGATTTATAGAGCGCCAGCGCCGGTCAGTGTCCAATGCCGGTACTGCACCTATTTTTGACAGCTGTCTTGAATTAATACATTTCAAAAGGAAAGTATTTGACTTGATAGTATATGATCCTTGCTTGACATGGCATTGATGTGGATCTGTAGTAGAGTAAAGTAGAACACTCAACCATAGTCAGATTTTTGTTTGGTGGTTCCGGGCCCATGATCTTAGCAATTTTTGACATTAATAAAAACGGGTTTTGAACAGAACCATCTTTCTTTGCACTGGTGGGTGGCAGGTCAGGGGAACATTTTGGTGTGCGCAAAACTGCATGGTCCTCCTGGATTCTGGCGCAAATGTGGGCTTTTCCGCCATCTTGGATTTCCTAAGCCCACAGCACCAAATGTTGCAGCATAATAGTCCAAACGTGGGTCAGGACACCCAACAGAAATTCAGGGCGCGGGTGCTTTAATACAGGTGCAGACGTGAATTTCGCTTTCAGCTCTTGGAAGGCATTTTCAGCTTCTTTGGTCCACATAAAGCGTTTATTTTTTCGCAAGAGTGATGTGATGGGATGAACAACATGTGAAAAATCCGGGATGAATCTGCGGTAGAAATTTGCAAAGCCAAGCATACTTTGTACTCCTTTAACTGAACTTGGTGATGGCCACTTAAGGATTGCGTCCACCTTTTGTGAGTCCATTCGGACTCCCTTTGGGGTCAGGATAAACCCAAGGAATTCAAATTCTGTGGCATGAAAAACGCATTTTTCCAGTTTTGCATATAGTTTGTGCTCGCGCAATTTCTCAAGGACTGCTCGGACGTGCTTCACATGGTCAGATTCTGAAGAGGAGTATACTAGAATATCATCGATATGTACGACAACACAAACGTCAATGAGTTCACGAAGGACATCATTCATGAAGTATTGGAAGGCTGCAGGTGCATTGCACAACCCGAAAGGCATCACCTGGTATTCGAATAACCCATACTTAGTGCGGAAAGCAGTCTTCCATTCGTCGCCCTCTTTTACACGTACCAGATGCTATGCCCCCCGGAGATCTAATTTAGTGTATATGCAAGCGTCATTCACTTGGTCAAGTAGTTCAGGGATCAGAGGCAATGGGTATCGGTTCTTAACAGTTATCTGGTTCAATGCACTGTAGTCTATGCATGTTCTGAGGTCACCTTCCTTTTTGGGCACGAAGAACAAAGCTGAAGATGCAGGGGACTTAGATGGGCGAATAAAGCCATTGGCAAGGTACTGGTCTAAGTATTGTCGTAGGTGAAGGTTCTCAGGTTCCGTAAGGGCATAGATCCTGCTACAAGGGGGTTGTGCACCGGGTATGAGATCGATTTGGCAATCATACGATCTGTGAGGAGGTAAAGTGTTTGCCTGTTCTTTTTGGAAGACATCCTGGAATTCTTGGTATTCAGGAGGTAGTTGCATGACTGCTGTGGTTACTGTGGCCAGGCCTGCGCTAAGATTTTTCTTTGGGTAACAGGTTTGCGCACAATCCGGGAGGGTTATTCTCTTCTCTTGCCAATCAATACAAGGATTATGTGTTTCCAACCAAAGTATCCCCAGTATTATTTGGAACTGTGGGGCCTTGATTAGATCAAACACAATAGCCTCTCGATGCCCATCTGGACCCAATAATGTCATCTCTGCGGTGGAATGAGTTACACGGCCCAGAGGCAATTTCAGTTCCATCAACTGTGGTGATGACATCTGAGGTGGTTTTTTCGGCAGAGAGGCTGATTCATCCTGGAAGTCAATTCATAGTCCACATAGTTTCCTATGGCCCCGCTATCAATGTATGCCCTTACTGCGATCGATGCCCTGGATCTACGAGGACCATTGGTATGATGAAATGCGAGGTCTGAGTATCCTTCTTCAAGCTCGGCAAGCGGACCTCTCCTCTTGTCGGGCGTGGTCGTTTCCCGCGTCTGACTCCATATGGCTTTTATCAGTAGCTCCTACCACCGTCTTGGGTGGTTTTACAGGGCAATCCGGTAGAAAATTCCTGGAAGTTCTACAATATAGACACAATTGCATTTGCCGTCTCCTTTCTCTTTCCTTCTGGGTTAAGGGACCTTTAACCCCTCCGATTTGCATGGGTTCTGAAGCCTTTGCTCCCTTGGGGTTAGCGTGGGTTTTGACCAAGACCCTGTTCTCAAACTTGGCTCGATCATCCTTTCTGTTCTGAAGTCTATGATCTAACTGGACCACTAAGTCTATATATTCAGCACAGTCTTGAGGTGGGTTCACGACTTGAGCCAAGACATCCTTGAGTTCTCCTCGAAGCCCTCGATGAAATAACGTGTTTCATTTTACCTCAGGCCATCCAGTTTCCACTATCAACCTATTAAAGGTTGCGATGTAAGATAGAAGGTCCTGGTTACCCTGTCGTAGGGACAAAAGTTCGTTATCCAGGGCCTGTCCTTGGGAGTGCCGGGCAAATAGTCTTTCCATGCTCGCTTGAAAGCCCTGAAAATCCCGAAGAATTGGGTCATCCTGAGTAACTAGTGGAATTGACCAATCAGCTGCACTGCCGCTGAGATATGATAATACAAAGGCTACCTTGGCTTGATCATTTGGGAAGGCTCCAAGTCTGCATAAAAAGTGCAAGCGGCATTGGTTCATAAACACGGCAAACCTTTTGGGATCTCCAGCAAGCGTTCAAGTGGAGCTAATGGAATATTTACAGGTAGGTTTATTTGCACAGGGCTACTCGATAACACAGGAGCTGGATTTCCCCCGGAACCAGGTAGGGGTGCTTGTCCAGCCTTGCTTTGCAATAGTTGCCTAGCAAGGTCATCAGTTCGCTCCTTTGACAAAATCAGTTCCCTCCTAAGGGCATTGGTTTCTTGACGGGCGGAATACACTTCAGCCCTCAGTTGCCCTAGTAATTGGGCCAATTGGTCAGTCTCTGAGGTATTCATAACGCCCGGGTGGGAATTTGTAGGTAGGCTTTGCGTTCTGTTATGCTCACCTGGCTCCCACAGAGGCGTCGATCTGGACTGGACTGCTGCGATCTCCACCAATGTGACGCGTAGGGCCGAGATGACAGACTGGACTGGCCCACCTAGCTTCGTTTGCTTGGCCCGTAGGAATATTCTTCTGCAAGTGGAAAAAGGGAATTAACCACCCGTGGAGTTGAGCGTAAATCCCCCCTCCCCGTTGTTCTCCCCACTGATCACCTTGGATGTCTCCTCTTATAGTCTCACCTGATGATTTGAAAAGATGAGCTCTCCATCCTGCATTGAGCGCAGGGGCGCATAGATAACCAGGTGCTTCACTGGCTCGAAGGAATTGGTGAGTTCCAGGACAATATTGACTCCGATATTCCCGGCAAGACGCCGTAAGTATGTAGTTCGTAAGAGTTCAAATGCCTGACTTTCACTCTTGTCCGATTCCTTGCAGGTTGCAGCTTAACCTTACTGAAGAGTTCCTCGTGGCAACCGGTAATGTTCTGGTAAGGATTTGTATTATCGACACAGTTCGATAAAATAATGTCCATATGTAACCTGTTGCTTTCTCCCTTATTCAGGCGCTGAGAGAAAATATGAAGTCTCGGGGAATAATGCCTCCGGCGGTAAAATCAGGTAAATCTTTTGTGGTGAGGAGGGTTTCCCTTGTTAGTCCCCTGTTTCACCTTGCTGTCCTTTTGTTTTCCCTTAGGGGCTGGGGTTCGGCTAGGATGCAGTGGAAGCTGTGCCGACCCATGAAGAAGAATAGTACCCCGGTGGTAAAATCAGGTAAGTCTATGGGGGGTATTTCTCTGTGTATTCCCTTGGCTCACCTTGCTGTTCTTGTCTTCTCCTTAGGTGCCGGAGTGCGGCAGGAACATGCAGGAGGATGCGGTGAAATGTGAAGATGCTGCAAAGGCCGGTGAGTTCAGCGCGGTGCTGTAGCAGGCGAGGCGACGCGCATAAAATAACATCTTTCTTCCAGCTCGAAGGCGCGATGAATCGGGAATTCAGGTAAGGATCAAAGGTATTGCTCTTGTTCTAACCTTTTCTCCTTCTTTCTCCCTTTTTCTAGGAGCTCCAAACTCGAGGCAGGCATGGCAGAACACTGGATGCAGACTTGCAGGCACGGTGAGCGTTATGCTGCTGGATGCAGAATAACGCGACGCGTGTGCTGCTCTTCGGGCGTGGTTTAAATAGCCTCCAAAGTAGTCCCAGGTAAGTATTCCTCCCCAGTCCCGCCCGAGTACAAAAATTGTCCCTAGGTAAAATAGTCCCTTCCAAGCCTCTTTTGGCTTGGAGCTCTTGCAGCATGGTCTGCATCAGGTAAGTTTGCAGCATGGTCTGCATCAGGTAAGTTTTAATCTATGAGCCTGGCGCCTATGGCGCCAGGACTGACTCTCCATATGAGCCTGGCGCCATAGGAGCCAGGACTGCACCCAAATAGCCCCTAGCAGGGGTTGTTGGGCTTGCTTAGGGTAACTTGATGCCTGCTTCCGGGGTTGCTGGACTTGGTCTGGGTCCCCGGTGGTAGGCATCATGACACCTCGATCTTCCTGGTACCGATGAAGTAGCAGTTGAAGGAGTAAAAAACCCTTATTCAGCTGGATGCGACCGGAATGAGCAACATCTTAATGGAGAGCAGACAAACCGGATTTGCAAAATAATTCCACCCATCTCGAGGTGCCCTATGGATGCACCAACATCAAATCCTCTACATTCAACTTTGAGGCGATTTGCAACAGTCGGTGAACGATAGTCACAGGAGGCTAAAACATCTCAATTAGTTGACTTTAATTTAGGCTCCAAATCCAAAGAAAGAGAGGCCGAAACACACATGGAGAGAGGAGTAGACTATCAACAGAGCCCAGTAAGAGAGCCGAGAGAACCGAAATATGTTCATGTTCAGCAAGCAATGGGAGAGGACCAAAGAAGAGATCTACATCGATCACAACTTCCAAGAATTAAATTACCAACAAAAAGAACCAAAATAAATGCAAATTATTGCCAGATGATCGAGAGAGATGCCTTGATATTAAATAGATACAATGTCCTGCAGTTATTTAAACATATACCGCAACTTAGATCAATTGACACGGAAGACATAAAAACTGTAGAGTTCTTAAATGAAGGAACAATGGATCAAGTGTTGTTTCATATTCACTCAAGAATAGTGAGAGATCTGATTTTGAACAACAAATTCGATCTAAATTCACTAGGTTTTGACGTCTGTGAGCTATTCGACGACAAATTACGAAGAAGAACAAATGAAAATCTGCTACTGAAATTCAAGGAACTGACAAAAAGCAAACTGCAATTAAACATAGAGAACGGAGAACAGTTAGACAAAAAAAGACCAAGTCCAGGTTTACAAGGAAAACCGAGCATTTCAGTTGATAAAATTAGTGAGCGAATCCACCATGAATGCTCAACAAAAGATGAAATAAAAATAACAATCACCCATTCCAGGAAACCACGTGATGAAGCAGGTGGCGATTATAGTGAAGAAAACAGAGAGGAGGAGCAGGCCAGATGGAGCTGGCTAGCTGAAACTCTAAATTGTGAAGGGAAAAGCTAATGCCAAAAGATTCAAACGAGTAAGGACCTAACTCTTGGATCCTCGAATAGTCGAGGGTTCTTCCATTTATATAATACGAAACCGAAAGAACTTCAAGACCTAGACATCATTTGCTTACAAGAGACCTGGGTCCAAACAATGCCAGTGCCTTTAAATTACGAATTAGCACTCAATCCTGCAATAAAACAAGCTAAAGGAAGACCTAAGGCAGGACTGATAACCCTGGTAAAAATGGGACGACACATAAAATTAATTTTGTCGGAAAATCCATCCCCGTACGTCCATGTGATGCAAGTAATATTGGAATCTGAGCAAAAAAAGAATGAGAAGAACCTTCACATAATTAACATCTACTGGCAACATAAAGTCTTGGACGAATGTGATTTCCTAGATTTGATCTGTGAAACTATTGACAAAATCAAGGAATCGGAATGAAATGCCACTATCATCTTATGTGGAGACTTGAATATGGACTGTTTGACAAAAAGTAATCCAAAAGAAACGAAACCGGACAGAAGAATAAACAATCAATATCAAATCAATTCAGCTTGGTCGGAAGAGATCGATGCACGGAACATGCTGCTACTGAATGGACACGTTAGAGGAGATATTCCTGCAAAATATACCTGGGAGAGAGATGAAAGTAGATCTATATTAGACTATTTCTATATGTCGGAGAACATATTTAGTGAAGTAATCACATTAAAAGTTACAACAATGACTCAAAGTGATCATAACTTACTCACAGTATTAGTAAAAGCAGACCAAGGGGGAAATTTAGACACTTGGAAAAATCCAATAATGGTTGTTCCAGGGAGGCAGAGGGTGCGCCTAGACGAACAAAAAATTAACAACTTGACAGATTCACTGTCTGAGGCACGAAATTATGAAACCAACGATGGGATTGACTATAGTAGTCTGCTTGAAAAATATACTGAGCACCAAAGTGTAAATCAAAAACCGATTTACAAACATCAACATGTTTATAACATGGAAATAGTTCAGAAAAAAAGAGAGCTACGTAAGAACATTCAAGCTCTAAAGAAAACAGAGGAAAAGGATAAGCAACTAAAAATCAAAATGTACAGGAAAACGTACAGAGTATGGCTGTCAGCACACAAATATAAGATCTTGCAGCAAGATGCCGAAGAAATGTTAGCTCTGATATCATCGAGAGCGGTGAGACGCTTCTGGACCGTAATAAACAACATAGGCGCGCCTCAAGGAGCACTTCTATCAAGTACTGTGACTGAACACAAGTGGATTGAACATTACACTGACCTGTTCAAGAAACAAAATACAACAGCAGATAGCCCGGCTGACGACCTAGCCGAGTGGCACCTTAACAACACTGAGGAAGATATTCTAATAAACATGAAAAAGCTGAGCTCCTCAAGGGCCCCCGGGCCTGACGGCCTGACAAATGTGCAACTCAAGAAACACCCTGAGGCCTGGGCGAACTTTTGCTATACTCTCTTTAAAAACATCCAATTGGAAAAGAGAGTTCCAAAGTCTTGGAAGACTGCAATAATTGTCCCAGTGTTTAAAAAAGGGGATCGTTCTGAGCCGAAAAATGACAGGCCCATCGCATTGCTTGATGTGATTTGGAATATCTTCGCCACTCAAATATTGAAACAACTAGGAGCTTGGATTAAAGAAACAGGACAATACGATATCCGGCAAAGTGGCTTTGTAAAGGGGGTAGGTTGTTCTCTGAACCTACTGATGATCAACCTGTTAAAAATGGAAGCTCTAAAAAACAAAACAAAGGTATATGTAGCATTTGTAGATCTGGCATACGCCTTTGACAGTGTTGATCGGCAGTTAGTAAGGACAAAGATGGCGCAAATGAACTGTCCCCCGTCTATTAAGACCAATACAAGAACTGTATTCGGAAGCATCGATTAAAATCAGGCTGAACGCGGCGGGTACCCTATAAACGCCAATAAAAACGGAAAGAGGCGTAAAACAGGGTTGCCCCTTGGGAGCAACGCTATTTAACCTGCTGACAGCTGACGTCAGTCAAGACCTAAATCAGGTCAGAGCCTTCCCCCCTAAGATAAATGGTCAAAACCTAAGACATATGGTATGTGCTGACGATATGGTACTATTGGACCAAACACCAGTTGGATTACAAAGAAAATTGACAGCCTTGAAAAATTACACAGACAAAAATGGCTTGGTAATAAACATAAATAAAACTGAGATATTAGTGTTACAAAATCTAAAAGGAGCCGCAAACCAAAAGACAAAAAAGTATTCATGGTCAGTTGGTGATGCACAAATTGCCTATGTAACCCAAGCTCAATATCTTGGAGTCACAATAAATTCCAATATAACGGATGAACCAATGGTACTAAAAATACAGAGAAAGTGCAGGATGTTGGGGGCCCAAGCCGCAGCAATAAACAGAAAATACGGAAAATTCAGCCTAAAACCTGTGATAGAATTTTACAGAGCCAAAGCAATTCCGACTTTAATTTTTGGTGCTGAAACAATGCTGTGCTGCTCTTTTAATACCTGGACTTGGTGCGAGAATATCTTCTGGTCCAGAACTCTCCAACTCCCAAAAGGTGCTCCTGTTGCTTGTCTGCGTTACGAACTAGGTCTCCTATCAATCAATGCGAGGGTCCAATGGAACACCTTAACCTTGTATAGGAAGATTTTGAGGGCGGATGATCTTCCCCAGTTCAAATATTAAATTGCCCAAACAAGTCAACAACAGACTCCATTTTTATTCAGTGGAAATCAAATTGCGAAAAAACATTAGAGAACATTGAAACAAACGCAGAAACCCTAATACAAAATCCCAATAAAGTGAAGAAGAAGCTATGGGAATGTGATTGGTGTGAAACGATTCGTTTAAGAGCAACCTAGAGGTGAATGGAAGACGCCCCTTCGGCAGCAAGGATGGTCAACAAAATACCAAAATACTTCGAACGATTCCCGTGTCCCATTAGAAGGAAACAATTCATCATGTTTCGCCTGAACTTATTCAAGACTAAACAAATATTAAACCTCTGGAAAAGAAGTGATGTGAACGATAAACTCTGTCGATTTTGTGGTCTGCAAAAAGAAACTTTAAAGCATTTGGTTCTGAATTGTATCCAGTTTCAACAAGAAAGAGAAATTCATCTAAAAAACGCGAATATAGGGAGTCCATACCAAACCAAGGATGATGTATGGGCTCTACTACACGAAGGTACGAACAGGCAACTAATGTTTGCCTTAACGACATATCTAGGAGATCTAGCAAAGAAATTGGAAGGAAAAGATCCTAGAGGTGATGAGATCGCAGTGGATCTAATTAATAATGGTTGTAAGAGAGGAATAGATAAAAATGTAAATAGCAGAATCGGATTCATTTGAAGACTTTGTGAGCAAAGCTGCTTGTTCTTTCTTGCGAAACTGTTAAGCGAGGATTTTGCTTTCATTTATTTTAAAAGTTTGTAATAAACTGATTAAAAAAATATATTAAAAAAATGACGCACTTAATGCCCAGATATTTCTAAGGGCAGACCCGGGGATCAAACCTGTGTTGCTCTGGGTCATCTTGTTTCCAAGGTGAGCACCTTGCCCCTGAGCTATCCTCCGGAGTCATCATTTATAAAGCTGAATATTAGACCAGGGGTCATATTGGAGCTGAGGAATCAAACTAGAGCTTATTGGCCAATAACAAGGTCGGATCATTACCTGCGTCACCAAACCCGGTGGTTCTATGGTGCTCATGGTAGCCGAAATACCAGGGTTTCCGAAACAGCAGTTCAGCATTCTGGAGGTTGTATACAATGGATGCGGCAGAGTCCACCTCCCTTATGGAATCCATCCCCTATATTGAGTGATGCCTTGTCTAGCCCGGTGTAACCTGTCACCCCCATTATTAGCCAGACATTTCACTAATACCAAAATGCAGGTTAGAGACAGAACACAACACAAATCGAAATCAACAGATAGGGATAGGGTGGCTGGCCCTATTATGACCAGCACCCAGCTACTGTTGGAAGCTATGGATCCTGCAACCAGAGTTTCCCTGAGAAGGTCACTTTAGTCTAAGAGGGGTAGCAAGAATAAACTCGGGACAAGAAATAGGCCCACCACCAAAAGCAGCTTTCACTCAATCTCTGTGAGTGTGTGCAGAGTCTGAAAAGGAAGCTCTGCCAGGATTTATCTGCACAGCACAGGCTCCTCCCTGTGAACCCATCCCTGTGAATCCAATAACTTACCTGTGGGTCGTGAATGGCAGAGATCAAAGGTGGGGAAAGGACAGGGAAAGCGGAGGATATGTATTTGTGTTTATTTGATGAACTAGAATGTTAATGACGATCAGAAATAACTTACAATAACATTCACAGATGGGGAAAGCATTCCCAGGAAGAGTGCTAGGACAATTGCACAAAGATAAAAGCAGGTTGTGAGTAATGAGGATGTGAACAAAGTGGGACACAGACCAAAACCAGGGGACACTGCCAAGTGCAGTTGGTTGAAAGGAACCGGAAGTGGTACCAGCTAGAGGACAGCACGGAGCTCAGTAGAAGGTGGGACGTCTTGAAGTCAAAATGGCCACCAGCCATTTTATGAGCTCTGCTCACGCAGTGCCACGGAGAGGCAGATACATTTTCCCATTGTCCCTTTCCAGAGAGATTCCAATGAATGAATGACACTGAACAAAAATGAAAAGGAACAAGGAAATGCCCTTTAAAAGTTTAACTGGAGTTGCTTGAGCAGCATCTAAGAGTGCAAAAGTGGAGACAGCAGGCGTCGATGCAAGAGAGATGATAGTGTACAGGCACAGCCAGGAGGAAGACGGGGCCCCTGAGGCAGGCTGGAGAGTTCTGCGTGATTTCCCGGCAGCCGGGTTCACCTGGTCCGGTTTCGGTGCTGCAGGGAAATCACATCTCCTTGGCAGGGCCCTTTCCTTCCTGTTCCCAATGCGGTGAAAACCCCACAACCCCTGTCCCCCCTTCCTCTCAAGGCCTGTTACTTGTTCGGCGGGGCACACATCCGCCACCACCAAACTTCAGACATGCCGTTCCTTATCTAAAATACATTCATACACACACATACACCCCACACACCCATACACACATACACATTTAACCCCCTCCCCAAACCCTCCCTTACATCTTTGGGTGCACTGTTACAGCCAACCTCTCACTCCTTTCTGTGCTGCTCAGTAAGCGCATGCATTGTTCCCCGACAGGCCACCTTTTGGTGAAAGCAGCATGTCCGGGACATTTTCATGATGAAACCGTGCAGTTCCAACTGGAGAAGCAGGGAGTACAGCTGTAGTAGACAGAGCCAGCCAGGAAGAATAAGCAGAGGGAGGTAATACGCAGTGGGATAGGGATGACAACGGCCTAATTTAAAATAACCCTGAAGCCTGGTAGGCCACTGGCCTCAGAGCTCTGAAAGAACCCGGAGAGAAGCGTCTGGACCTTGGCCCCTTATGCGGAACACTGGGCCCACCTGCGTTATGCAGGGCACCTCATCCCTCCTGAGTAAGAGGGGCATCATAACTCTTAAAATGGAGGATAAGCGTGAAGGACACATAATGGAAGCTCATCCTTCCTGAGTATGAAAGAGAGAGCCTATGGGAGAGAGGGGACCGGTAGAAGAGGTCCCATTAGTGAAAAGAAGAAAGGGCCCCTTGACCCTCGGAGTGAACTGTCTGTCAAAACACTTTATTTCAGAAAACATTCCGTGACTGACTGACTGAAATGGGGGACTATAACCATGGGTCACGTAGCAGTGTGAAAGGCACTATCATTCATTTAGATTAATTTATTTACTGTCGTACTTATTTTACTATTTATCTTATGCACTGCACTGCCCCTCCCCTTTCCCCCTTGCACTTGTTCCCTTCCCCCGTCCCTGCACTTGCGCAATCTCAACATCACCTGGCCTAGTAGGATCGTTGCCCCTGTCTTCCCTCTGGTTCCCCTCCCTTGCCTCATCCCGCCTTGAATCATTTGTGTATAGGAGCGTTATAAATGCCATATCATATCATATAATATCATATCATATCATTCTGGTGTGGATCACGAATCGCAGCAAGGCATATATATTCCTGTGAAGAGGACCTGGGGCAAAGAAGCGACTTAAAGCAATACGCCTGAGCAGTGCTCCAGATAAGATGTTGAGGTGGGAGCATTGTACTCCCTTTTTTAAAACTTTGAGAGTAAATGTGATTTCAAGAGGGTAAAAATTACTTTTCTCCTTTGCAAGAGAGTAAAATGTATGTGACATCCAGCCGACGTGTGTAAAAACTGTATGGAAATCATTATCATGCGGCAGTTTTCTGCTTTGTGATAAAATACACCTTGCATTATTTCTCCAAGGTCTGGCCATTTGATCTCCTGTATGTATTTAAATGTTGAAAACACAAAAATCTAGTCAATTACACAGTCCAGCAAACATGAATTGTATTGTGTGTTTTGAGGTTCGATAGCAGAACTGATTTTTGATGTTTAATGAAAGTCCTCATTTCCTGGCGCTATTACCATCTAATGGTATGCCAATGTTATGATACAACAGTGCAGAGAGGCAAGGCCTACGTGCTATATTCGATGCCTAAGCTCATGGTCAAATGGTTATTTTATAGAGTGCTTTTCACAAAGCGCTGTACATAGAACATATTTATCACAATTCTCACCAAACCAAAGTTGGTACTCCTTTATCAACCTCGAAAGGATGAAAGGCGGAGTTAAACTTACCGGGATTCGAACCTGCAACCTACAGATCACACACAGATCGCTGTAACAAAGGCTCAAGTGGCTGAGTTATCTTATTGGCTAACATCCTTCAGGGGTCTGTAAAATGAGTATCGACTGAGGTGTAATAATCACGGTGCCTAGATGTTGGAAGAACCATGTATGAAGCACTACATAAAGTTAAATACCTATCTGGATTATCATAGGGACAGGTTTTGCTGAGTTTCTATTTCAATTACAAATGTAACTTTCATTTGTTTGTTTTTGAACAGCACTTGCACTTCCTGGAGAGTCAGGTTTTGGATGTTTTAATTGTAGTCTTGAAGATTTGAGAGATAACACCTGTGATTGGTGTAATGACAATCTTTTTAAAAAAATGTATTTATTGTGTTTTTGGTTCATACAAACTTTACACAAGACAAATAGAGAGTCAAAACAAATATAAAAGTCAATAGAAGCGAATTAGACAAAAATCACCCTAAAATCCTTCCATATAATCCATCCATATACATATACAATATAACAAAAGAATTATCCCTGTTAGTAAATTTTCAACATTAAATATGATAACATAGCTCCCTTAAAAACCTCAACGAAATGCAGGATCAAACCACATGCCTTCTTCCATGCGTGATGTGCTGCTCCGACAATAACCATCGATTCTGCAGTTATAATAGCCAACCAAAATGGATTATCTTCAATGTGGGCAATATCTACGGCAAAATGAGTATAGCTTTTAGTGTATTCGAATTGCAGGCGATCACATTGTGTTAAAATGTGTCGGGCAGACTCTATGTCCGTTTTATATAGACAACACAGTCTGCCCTTACTGGGGATCTTAGCCCATTTCCAAGTGTGTTCTAGGGTCAGCAAAATGTTGAATTGAAGGCATGTGATGAAAATTCGCATTTTGAGGGAACAAATTTGAGTAAGATATGTACAGGGAGATTGTTGATTAAAACCCTGAGTGCTATATTCTCTATACATTTTTAAATTAGACAGGTAATCCACATTAAAGGAATTTTCTTTTTTAATAAAAATAGATCTATTGACGTTAAGTATTAAATCCTCACGTTCAATATTCAGTTGGGAAGCATGATTATTTGTATTATATGGCTCCTTTAAGAACTGGTTTTGCTTCCTTTGGCATATTGTCCACCAATAAGCTGTACATTGTATTGGATGTAGGGGAAGATAATACAATTGCAAAATATAGATATCAGGCAAAGAGATCGCATAGATGGAAGACCAAGCGGAGTGCTGCCACATGTACTGTTTGTGGTACTCCCAATATGAAGTGGGATTGTTCTTTACTTGATGCAGCGTCGCACCGCTCCCTCTCTCCTTCCTCTGCCAAGCGGGAGTCAAAGCAGGCTGCAGGCCCTCCGGGCGGTGCCACAGTCATATTCCCCCAGGCGGGAGTTTTCAATTTACCTTCTTCTCCTGTGGCAGTTCCCACCCTGTCTTAGTGCCCCAAGCAGGAGCGACGTGAGGCTGTGATCCCTCGCGCCAAGTCCTTTTCCCCCAGGTGGGAGTTTTCATTTTCAATCAGTGCGGTTGAGACATAGGCCGTGCCACTTCTTACATGCAGTAGCAGACCAGGCTTGCACCGGGGAGGCCTCGCAGCGATAGGGCTTTGTTGCCCTGGTGCCTTGCTTTTAATTAACCATGCAAGAGCAAGCTTTGCCGAGCCCCTGCGGGGTGGCTGGAACAGGCTGGGCCCCTGATACTGGGGCTAGTACTGGGATCGGCACGTGGCTGTATCCCATCGTCGCCAGATGTTACAGGCTCCAGCGGTATCAGGGCCCAGAGCTAAACAAACAACACAAGGACTCCATGCTCGTGATTAACCAGCACACAGGAAGCCGCGCGCCCCTTTTATTGGAGGAATCACATGGTGTGTGCCACGTGTGCCTAACACGTGACACTGCACGGGGCCAACGTATACAATCTCACTGAGACTGTAAAGCAAGAAGCGGCTGGGATGCTATGGCCCCTAGACCGTGTTGTGCTTTAGAGATCCTGCCAGAGACTGGTGTCCCAATGATAGGGAAATCCAATCACTGTAAAATGTATTCCACCCTGACACTGTGTGTTTAGACCAAACCTAGGAAAGTTCTCCCTATTGTGTTTTAAATAAACCCCTAGAGCCCATAGCTGTTTATCTAAAGCCCTTCCTATTTGTAGATTGATGCAAAAAGTGTACTGGGCATCAAAGCCCTGAAACTGCAGTACTTTAGACAACCTAGGGAAGACCAATAGGAGTAACCTGAACCATTGATTCTTCCTCCCATCCTCACAATGTTGAACTAGAACAGTCCTAAGTAGGGAATGCCTTTTATTTGCTAGGCGGTAACCTAGTTCCTACTGTTAATCCCTCTCTTATCTTGTGTGCCAAAATAAATAAAGTTCACTGCACTGTTGATACACTTGGTTCTTGTTGATCCACCCCAGCTCACAAGATAATATAAATTGCACAACTCCACTTGAAATTCATTCTGGAATCAAGGTGGATTCCCTTCCCTTTCATCAGGCTCTGCAATGGAGTTTCATGCCCGGGTTTAATGGAGGGAGTAAGGACACCCCTCTACTCTCTCCTCTTGGAGATTTTTGCAACAACCAATAGAAGAGAGGCTGCAAATCGGAGAGTGCAGGTAGGAAGCTATGGTGAAAACCTTTTAGAGAAAAAATGTGATGAACCAAGATGAAAGACTTAGATTTGATCTGGTTGAAAGGAATACGCGTATTTATTTATTTATTTATTGGGAATTTGTATGGCGCCTATACACGAGTGTTTCCAGGCGCCACAAGGCAAAAGGTGGGCATAAAGGAAACGCGGTAGCGGTTGTGCTAGGCCTTATGACATTACTACAGTGCAAGTGTAAAGATAAAGAAGTTCAGGGGAGGGTGGAAGTAGGGGGGAAGGGCTAGGAAGGGTTGGGATGGGGTGAAGTGCAGGAGTGAGAGCACAGGGGTTGAGCAAGTGCAAGGGGAGCCCCAAGGGCAAGTGCTCAGGAAAGTGGGAGAGGGAGGACAAGTGCGGTGGCAGAGGTGGACCAGACTTAGGCTAGCCGGGCAAGGGTGCCTGAAGAGTAGTGCTGGTAGTTCATTAGTTTGGGAATGTGGCTTTAACACGTAAGAGTATGAGAAAGATGCACTTCTCCATTTTACACCATCTGAAGACACAGGCCCTCATTACGACCCTGGCGGAAAGCGAAAAACGATGGCGGAAATGCAATACCGCCATCGAATAGCGCTCGGTGCGACTATGACCCGTCACCGTAAAGTACGATGCCATTAGCGACACCGTAGTGAACGCCAACGCTAACTGCACCAAGTACGCGCGCGCGCGCCATGCCAAACCGTAATTAGCACCATGGCGCAAGGGTACGCGAATTCCGACCCTAGCGGACATGTACCTAACGCCATCAAGCACGGCGGAAAGTACCATTCCGCCATGGTGAGAAGTACGGCATCGCGAATCAACCGTAAACGGCCCCACTGAGTGCCTGTACACCGCTCCCTGGCCACATAGTACAACTCCCCGTAGGTGCAACGAAGTCACAATGCAACCAGTGAAATGTACAAGTCACCCATGCATGCCAACGAACAAAAGAATCACAAGAGGGGCCAATGGGAGCTGCAGGGCACAGATGGCACGAATACAGAAGCTATACCAATGGACATGACCTCAGTCTCCCACCAAGAAACGCACGCAAACACAGGCAGCATAATTCCGATAATCACATCATTCCACCAATCCACCTGGCTGACCGGCATCTGTTACACAAAACCTACCCCCCGCCCCTGAGCATGACATCATCCAAACAGTCATATTGGCAGCCCTCACCCCTGACCTCACTGGGCTTCGTAGGCAAACGCGCCCAGCACAGTACCACGCAACTATACTCCG
Organism: Ambystoma mexicanum; assembly: GCF_040938575.1. Taxonomy (NCBI): domain Eukaryota; kingdom Metazoa; phylum Chordata; class Amphibia; order Caudata; family Ambystomatidae; genus Ambystoma; species Ambystoma mexicanum. Next base: position 1,098,858,712 of record NC_090934.1, on the reverse strand, counting down.
AAGCTGGAACCCAATGCAGATCTCCTCACAATACATCGCTCCCCAAATAGGAATATGCCACATCACTTGCAAAGAAGAACGCTACACGGCCCATATCAGAATAGAAATTTAATGCACAACAGATTCACCAAGCCCATACAGCCATTAGGCCATGAACTCCAAAACACATTTCACCATTGTGGGCTGCATCCGCAAGAAATGACCAGCTACTTCCTGTGTGACGCCCTGTTCCCTCATGGTACACAGGGGCTACATTCCGTACGAAAAGGCAACATGGAAGCGCCTAGAACCGCAGGGCCGTCCCAATAGGGAGGCACTAGTCCAGCTGAAAGGCCGAAATGTTGCTCCGAGCCACTAGTACTGCGTAAGGGCATGTGGCCCATTGGCGATCGTCCCATAAGATCGTAATGCTGCTCCACTGATTAACACGAAGCAGCAGGTGTCGGGAGTAAAACCCATCTGCAGGAGTGGCATACAGATGGCAGTGGCAAAAGGGGAGGAGATACCTGTCAACCAAAAGAAAAGAAAAAGAAAAGAATGGCCATCAGAACTACATTCGAACAACTCACTTCAATGATCAAACTAGATCCACAGCCATATGCATGCTAGCCCACTCCAAAGGATCATCACCACCCCAAAACCACTTGCGACTCATAACTATCCATATCGAGGTGAAAACACCATCACAAACGAGTGTACCTGTGCATGCGTCTGTGAAAACAGAATCCATCAGATGGGATTGGTAACGTGCATGGACACAAGTGTCTGAAGGCGCGTCGAGACAGGGAGGGCTCAACAAGGCCAGATAGACGATGGTCCCACTATGGCAGCCCTGCATCACATAGCGCAGGGGAGGCGGACAGATTCCAAGAAGCCCTGTACATGGCAAACACCGTATCAAATCATCTGCCCATGCATCCATTCATCATTCCCTCATCCCGTAATGATAACGCCTGTTTCCATACTCACATAACATGTGAGAATTCCATTGAGTCTGTGCGTTATGCAGCCTGCAAAATCCACTGTGCCCCAGCCCGTAATTCCAGTGTTGTGAAGTAACATGTATTTGGGAAAGTCCGGCCTCATCATCCACTTCGCTATTGCGCATCCCAAACTATTCATATCAATCATTGCATCCTCGCCATGGCCCCTGTCCCAAGGACACTGAACAATAGAACGTTATATTTGCAGTCAGACCTGTGGGCATCTCCTCGCCGCTAGCTGAAGACCGAAAGCGCCGCCCTTCGAATTCCTCATTTGCAACATCACGTCGAAAAGGCATCTGTGGCCGCTTGAAATCACAAATTAATCCATCTAGTGGATTATGGCAACTGCCTTCACCCACAAATGGGACGCCCCGCCCGTCGGTGCAAATCGGTACAGTGATGCATGAGGGCCCACCGTTACTCGAGTACTACGTTCCACTGACCCTTCACAAGTCTGTTCGCGACTGCAAAGAATGCATGTGAAACAATGGGACCATAGCCGAATGAACATATCAACCAATGTTACACGGCCATCGGGTACTAATACATGATTGTAATAGCAAGATGCCATTCCTCGAATTGCAGCGTTGTGTGCGGGACGTGCTCTCCCAAAGGGGAGAGCAGCTTGCACAGGTGGAATGAATCACCACAGGTGGAGGCCATACAGCCTGAAAACACATAAATTGCACGCCCAGTCTCCTCCCACAACCACTCCGAAATGCTACCGGCCGGACTCGCGATGTTGGCCCTGGGGGACCTGATAGCACTGCAAGTACTCCAACTCCAAGAAGAAGACGAACACCAACTACAACCGGCCGCACGGAGGAGACGCAGGAGGAGGAGGAGGGCAAGGCATGGCCAGCAAGGGCCGCCAGCACAGCCACTACCACCACGCAGGCAGCCCGCAATCCCACGCCTCCGAGCACATCCGTTCAACCTCACTGATGAGCAGATCCACACCCTCTACCGTTTGGACCGGGACACCATAGCCGCCATTGTGGACATGACACAGGCTGACCTTGTCAGCATGATAGATAGCCCAACCGCCATCCCACCCCTACTGAAGGTGGTGTCTGTACTCCACTTCCTGGCCACAGGCACCTACCAGCACACAGTCGGACAGTTGCATGGCATTTCTCAGCCACTGTTCTCACGGACACTATTGCAAGTGCTCGATGCCCTCCTGCAGCACGCAGACGACTACATCTCTCTACCACGCTCGGAGCAGGAAATTACCAACACAAAAGTGGGATTCCATGCACTTGGCGGCATACCGGGTTGCATTGGTGCCATCGACTGCACCCATGTGGAATTGGTCGTCCCACATGCCATGGAGGCCCAGTACCGCAACCGAAAACAATTTCATTCACTGAATGTACAAATGGTGTGTGACTCCAACAGGATCATTACACATTGTTGTGCCCGATTCCCTGGATCAACCCATGATTCTATGGTCTTGAGGAACTCTACAATGCCACGCTACATGGAGCGACACGCAGGGAACAGATCCTGGCTACTCGGTGAGTCTCATTTCATGCATGATGATGTGGGGTATGTGATGCGGCAATGACCTGGCAGGAAGGGGGGGGGGGTGCGTACGTAGCAATGGCATTCCACATAATTTGTTTATCGTCCACATACAGGTGATGCCGGATATCCACTGAAGAGATGGCTCCTCACACCAGTCCGGAACCCACGGGACCAGCATGAGGAGGACTACAACCATGCCCACTCACGTACCCGTGTAGTCATTGAACAGGCATTCGGCCTACTGAAGACCCGTTTCCGGTGCCTCAGCAGGTCTGGCGGGGCACTCCTGTACCGCCATGAGAAGGTTGCAAAGATGGTGATGGCATGTGTCATGCTCCACAACATGTGCGTACGTAGACATGTGCCCATGCCCCCTGACGCAGAACTGCAAGCACCTGAAGATGGTCGGTCATGATGAGGGTGGGGATGTGGCAGCACCTCAAGGAGTCTGCGAGGCACAGGAGGGCCGTGAAATTCGTCAGCATCTCATAGATGCATGCTTCTAGCACTCACGCCTGGTGGCTGATACATGGACACGGGACTCGTGGCACTGTGTGTGTCTGGTACATGCACAATATGGACTGTACGCCTATGATGGCCTAGTACACAAAGATCATTGTCCACACATCTCATTGTTTGATCGTGCATTGTTTATGGCATATGTGATATCATGTGGAACACCCTATCGACCCGCCACCCAAGTGAGCCCAACACACCCCCTCCACCCTCCTACCTCCCCCCCGAACACCAGTGTCCAAAGATGCTCATTGTCAGTGGGCAGTCGCTATTGCAAGCCCCCTCTGCGGGTATCAGGGGCACCCCTGCCTGTGGAGCGCAGGTTCCTCCCAGATCTACGTTGGGGGCTGCCCTGGACGGAACTTGCAACGGATGATGTCTCTGCCTGCTCACGTCCATGCATGTCCCTAAGGGTTTGTGAGAGCTCCGTGAGCACACGGCGCACTGCGGCAAGTTCGGCACATACGTCTTTGGACGTCGCATGCAGTTCCCCCCTCAGGCTCTCGGTGCTTCTCTCCATTTGGACTCTCAGGCTCTCGGTGCTACTCTCCATTTGGACTCTCAGGCTCTCGGTGCTACTCTCCATTTGGACTCTCAGGCTCTCGGTGCTACTCTCGATTTGTGCCCTAAGTGTCTCAGTTGATGTTTCTATGTCTGCCTTAGTGCCCCCACATCCATCGGCATGGTCCTTGAGGAGCGTGGCCAGTTGCTGCTGTTGCACGATTAACTGGTCGAGGGACTGTTGCCTCTGCTGGGCCATGGCCATTTGCGGTGGTGTCACAGAGGGGCTGTTCGCCTCATGTTGCCCTGCCACAGGGCTTGTGGGGGATGGCCAGTCGTCGTCTTGTGGGTGCCCCTGCGTGGTATCCTCATGGTGTACGGGATGGAACAGACAGGGGGATTGGGACAGGTCATGGATGGATCTGACTTCGACATCCCCGTCTTCTGTGTCGGAGCATGCTGCCATTAATGGGGTGTCACCTATGGTGCTGCTGCCACCAGAGGCAGTACCTTCTGTGGCATCCATTGGGGGGACCTGTGGTGGTGGTGTTGTGGGCATGATGGCTGCTGGGGTGCCTGTTGATGTTCCCTCCTGTGTGCTGCCACTTGATATGTGCTGCTGCCGTGTCTTGATGCGTGCAGCTGAGGTGGAGGGTCTTTGGCCGTCGGTCTTTGCCCTCTTTGCAGGTGTGCTGGTAGGGGTGTCCTGGAGCTCGTCGTTTGGATTGGACCCTGTGGTGGAGTAAAGGAGGGCGAGCGTTATTAATGGGTCTGTGGGAATTGGAATGGCAATGTATCACATGCATTGGGGTGGTACCTGAGGGTGATTTGGGTCGGGGCCTTGGAGGTGCTTTCATTTGTGTGTGGAGTGAGGGTGCAGTTGTTTGGCAGCCTGCAGTTAGGGTGTGCCTGCTGCACGTGTAGTGGGTGTTATTGGGGTTTTTAATTATTTATGTATTTATTGTGGTTTTAAAGTGCGCTATCAGGCCAATGTGTGTGGACGTTCTCCTGGCCATGTGTTTCTGTTGCACTATGTGGGCACGTGGTACTTCACATGATTGTACATTGTGGTTTTGGCATTGTTTTATTTGGGCCACCTACCTGATTCTCCGGATGTCTGCACTCCTTTCTCCATCCCTCCGACTCCCTCTATGCTCTCCATTCCGATGGTGGAGGCACAGATTTCTTCCCAGGGGGTCAGCTTGATGGGTGATTCTGACCCTCCCCCGGTGGCTGTGGCAATGTTGCGGTTGGCAGAAAGTATGCTACGGACGCGTATCCGCAGGTCGTCCCACCGCTTCCTGCATTGCTGTGGGTTGCGGGGTGCGGTCCCCACCGCACTTACCCGCTGTGCCACCAGGGCCCATATGGCCTTCTTGTTCGCAAGTGCCGTCCTGGTCATTTGCGTGGAGAAGACGGCGGCGGCATTCTCCTGGAGGGTCTCTGTTAGCACGGTGAGTTCCTCACGGGAGAAGTGGACCTGCCGCTTGCGGTCGCACGCTTTCTTCGCTACTTTTCCCATTTTTCTTGGTTTCACTAGGGTGGATGACGGGTTGGGATGTGTCTCAGGGTGGTGTTTTTAGTGGTTGTGTGTATTTTGTGGTTTTATAGGTGTACGGGGTGTTGTTTCCCGTTCCGGGCCCATGTTTTTACTTCCGTTTCCGTATATTTACGGTCGCCGTACTTTACGGTTGGCGCTCACTGCGGTGTCCGCTATGATGGGTGGCGGTATTGCACCTAGGGCGCCGTACGGCGGAGGTGTGGGCCGTTTTGGGGTCATTTCCGCCATCGCGGACTTTGCACTTCCGCCATGGCGTGGTGCTCGTGCCCGATGGGTCGGAATGGGCCGCACTTTGCTCCATCGTGCAATGGCGGAAACGCTATTTACGCTGTGGCGGTCCGGTCAGTCACTTTCCGCCAGGGTCGTAATGAGGGCCACAGTCTATTAGCTCGCCCAAGGTCAAACCGCGGCCAAAGTCCATCCTCATAGCCACAATGCCTTTAAACGGCAAGTGTTACAAGTTAATTTCTCCCAAAAATTTTAACACGGGAATGCAGCAGTGGTATTTGCTGAACACTTTGTTCCGTGGCTCACGATCATATCATCATTCCACAGCTATCACTCACTCACTCACTCACTCACTCACTCACTCACTCACTCACTCACTCACTCACTCACTCACTCACTCACAGTCACTGATCAGTTGTCATTTCAGTAGACTGAATACACGCAGAACTATTAAGTTCATGAAAAACCAACCGAGAGGTTTCTCCCTCTGTGTGATTAACGCTTTACAGCCACTGGTGGCCGCATTGAAACCACAAGTAAAGTGGCAGCTCAGCCACGCCCGAGATTCTGACCCGTCTCCACAAACTAGAAGGTGGATCACTGAGCGTCCTCGTGCATGCAGAGAAGAGTGACGAAACACACAATCCCCGGGATTACCGCTTCACAGGACACCTTCGTGTGCACAGCAAAGGCTGGGAATCATTGCCACCAGTCGAGGAATGGCGGCCGCCATTACCCAACAGATTTATAAGGGTTGGGACAGGTGTCAGCAGGCCCAGCCAGTGGAAATCTTCCCATTCCACTTGATGGGAATGGGCAGATCCCTGGCAGCATGTGGAGTGTGTGTGCTGGTGCAGACATCCCGACAAGGCTGCACTGGCCTGGCACACCCATGTACTATGCCAGCATGCGCCAGAACCTGGAGAGGCTCAGAAAGCGCACTAGGCCACATACTGTGATTGGCGTGCACCCTAGAATTAGCCAGTCCATATTTATGGCTTTCAGACTGTTTTGCCAAGTCCTTTTCCTCGTACCCATTCAAACTTCCGTGAATGGTTTTCGGAGAGAAAATAGGATACATGTTAATCTTATGTATGAATTGCAGGCGCAAGTTAAGGTAATAAATCGTCACAAAGTACATTCATACCGCCTTCATCCACAGCTGACATTGGATTAACATGAATGTTTCACTCACATGCCATTTATTTGGCACGTTGTCGCAAAAATGGAAAATATTGATTATTGAGAAGTGGCATAAAAGGTTGTGAGTTTAGGGATATCCTCTAAATACATGAAAGAAACAGGGAGCCATACAAATCATATGGATGGCTGCCGGATTGCTACTAAAAGGACCGCTTGATGACTCCGGCACCTGCCATTGTTTCCATCTACAATGCATTCCTGGCAACTGGCTCATTCCCCTCTGCCCCCCAGAAATCTATGATCTTCCCCATTATAAAGAAACCCAACTCTGACTTGCATGGCCTAGCCGACTTCCACCCAATCTCAAATCTTCCTTTTCAGGCAAACATTTTTGGAAAGGTTGGTACCAAGACAAAGCTATAGAAACACACTCCTCCGCGAGTAACAAGTGGGGCGTCAGGTCTTCCAGGGGTACAACACGGATCATCACTTGTAAGGAGATCCTGACTTCCCTGCATTCCAGCTGCCCTAATGGAGCTCTCTGCTGTCCCATGATGCAGTGGGCCACAAGGCACTCGTGCACTGCCTGGAAACGATGAGAGGGATGATGCGAACATCTCTGGCCTGGAACTGTCTATCTTCTCTGTCTATCCTCCTGTACTGGTTTGCTCCGCCTTTTGGGCTGGGCTATGCTTTACATTAATGTTTGTTCCAACTGCGCCGCTATACGGTTTGTTCCGTCAGGTGCGTGATACAAATGCAAAAATCATATGTTAAAAAATCAACTCAAACTACTCCTTCCTGAAAGATTGGTGCTTCAAGGCATCAGTGCAACTCTGTTGAAGGTGTCTGAGTTCCCGTTCCAGCTTTACGCTGAGGACTCCCAGGTGCGTAACCTTCTGGCAAATCCAACAACACAGATGCCTTCCGGGGCTACCTTCTCCAAGTCCAGGATTGGTTGATGCACCACAACAGAAGCAAGACTGACCTCATTATCTGTGGCCTGATTAAAAACACAGGCCTCCCCGACAACTGGCTGCCAACATTGCGTTTACCAACAACACCATTGATTGCCATACGTAACCTACGGGTCATTTGTGACTCACAGACAAGTTGCAATTAAATAAACACATGAAGGGTGCTCACTACCAACTGTACAGGCTACGTGCAATCAACCCCCAACATTTCCGTCACATGGTGGAATCCATCCGGGCCATGGTCCTCTCCAGATAGGACTACTGTAGCATCATCTATATGGGAACACCTAAATGCATCCTGGACACTTACAGTTAGTCCAGAAGAGGGCAGCATTGAATATGCCAGGTCAAAAAAGGGGTCTGCACCTCTACCTACAACACAGCAAGGAACCATGGGCATAGGAAATGGAGGAACATGGGGACAAATCCCCCCACATTTTTAAGCAGGGGTGAATACAATGCCAGTTATGCCCCGCACAATCTTTTCCTCAACCACAAGTGAGGGGAAAGCAGGTTTTTTTTTTTCCAACTTCCAAGTGAAGATGGGCAGTCTTTCTTTTTATCTGTATTTTTCAAAATTAGGTTTTTTTGTTCCCTTTCCCTTGAAATGCTGCTCAGCAGCTGAGGCTCAGAAAGACAAGTGACAAGGCCACACAGAGCAGGAAGGGGGATGTCCAGTCTAGACTGTGGGCCTCATCACGAGTTGGGCGGTAGCCCTTAAATGCGGCGGTAACAGGGTTACCCCCATATTTACCGCTCTGCCCAATCTCAAGGCTGGCGAGTTTACCCCCAGCTCAGAGCTGGGGGTAAACTCACTGTAAAAATGTCAATTTTCAGTGCAATTAACGCCAACGGTATTACTGCATGGCAATTGCATCAAAAAATTCCCCATTGGGTCCAATTGACCCAATGGGGATTGGGAAGTAACGTTTAGCACACAACCCGTGATCCGGCGGTAATACCGCTGGATGGGTTAATGCAAATGAAGTTGGGCAGTATCCCAGTAGGGATACCGCCCAACCCGTGATGAGCCCTTTGTGATGAACCATCTATAGCAGTGGTCTTCAAACTTTTTTGGCCAGGGCCCCCCTGAGCAAAATTTGGGCAGGTCGGGACCCCCCAGAAATGCCAAATGGACAGTATGTATTGCGCGCCGTCACCTGCTCCCATCAAAGTCGCTGGGCTCCCTCATCCCACTTCTACCCAGTCGCTGGTCTCTCCCCACCCCATCACACACCCAGGGCTCTCCCCACTCTGCTCCCATCACTATCCCATGGTTCCCGCCCATTGTGCTCCCACCATAGTCCCTCGGTTCCCCCATCCCGTTCCCAACACAGTCTGAGGGCCAGTGGCGGCTGGTGAATCTTTTTTAAGTGGAGGGGCATTAAGGGGAGGTTCGGGGGGGTTTCCCCCTGTGAATTTTCTTTTAAATAATAGGTTAAAATGTTGCATTGTAGAGCATACTTTTAACAAAAAATGGGTAAATAGCCAAACAGTTTGCAATTGTTGCTGGGAGTCCAGGGGGCAGGCATTGATATTTTATTTCTATCGCACTCGTACACAAGTGTTTCAGAGCGTGACAAGGCAAGGGAGGGGAACAGAGGAGAATAAAACAGCGATCTTACTAGGCCCAGTGACATTGAGAACGCGCAAGTGTGAGGGGAAAAGTGCATGGAAGGGGGGAGAAGTGGAAAGTGCGAAGCAGAGGAGAAACAGATAAATAACAATAAATAAATAATAAAGGCAACAAACAGTGGTAGTGCAGCCAGCAATTTGCAAGTGCTACGTTTAAGGCAGCAGACAGGGTAGGTCTGATAAGTGCAGGAAGAAAGATGGTTCTCCTCAAGTTTTAGAGTGGCAGGGCGCTGTTCCAGAGGGAGGCCCCAGCCGAAGACGGAGATCTACCCCCAGCTCGTTTCTTTGATAAACGACTGACCCTGAGGGAGTTGGAGGTAGAGGAGTGAAGAGCTCGAGAGGGGAGGTATTTGCGGAGGAATAGCTGAAGGTATTTTGGACCGAGGCCCCAGAAAGCCTTGTGGACAATGCAGAGGGTTTTGAATGATAGATGTCCGGTAAAAAGATACCATCCCTGTCCCCTGGGCCCCACTGGTCCTAACACAATGAACATGATTATGTGTATATGCAAGGCGCTGCACATTCATACAGCAATCACTCTATCATTCACATGAGCATCCATCACCATACACTCACTCATAACGCATCCATACACATGTTTAAATAAAAACAATGAACATAAACGTACCTTCTGCATTGGCCTGTGTGTGGGTGCTGCTCCAGCTGCTCTGTCCGTATGTGCGAGGAGGCGCAGGAGCTCCCCCTCGGACATACAGACATGCAGTGCCCCAGCCAGCATTTCCAATGAGCTATGCAATGCTGGCGAAGCAAAACGCCCCAGCACTTGCATGGCTCAGTGAGCATGTGCGGCTGGTGAACTAAACTGAACTGTCAAAGGGAAACAGTGTTTCCCTTTGACAGTTCAGCCAGCCCAGGAGCACTCCATTAGCTGGATAAAGCAGCTGAGGGAGTGCTCACTGTTTCACTGGGCTGGCTCCTTAGCTCCTCCATAATGGGTGAGGGGCCACTATGCAGTTAGTAATGTTGACCATTGTTGCTGAATATATCACAATTTACTTACATTTTAACACAAAGCACCCCTTTGGGTACTATTGAAACAGTGGGCTTCATAACTACTCTGGCGGTAGCTGTGCCGGTAAAACCGGCACGGCTGCCACTGGAGTTGCATCCGGGTCTGGCACCCGCGAATGGGCAATTACTAGGTCATGCCGAGTTAGGCGGACATGATAATTGCCCTTTCGAAGGTGCCGGTAGATCCCCATTCCCATTTGAGCCCCATATGGCTCAAATGGGAAGGGGGAGCTCGGATGCACCGGCACCGTTAATAACGGTGCCGGTGCATCCGACGAGCTGAGGTCAGACCTGGCGGGGGCTGTCAAGCACCCACGAGCACAACTCTTACTATGGCGGAACGGTAGCAACGGTGCAGGTAGCTTACCAGCACCGTTGTTACTGGTCCGCCATAGTAGTAATGAGGCCCAGTCTGTGACTAAAGGAATGGATATCCATTTACAACTGTGGGCCACTTTTTCATTGTTGCCTGAGACAGTTTCATGCTTCAGCCCGCCCATGTGGGCCACCCCTGCCCATTTCTTCCAATCTAAAAAAAAAAAAAAAAAAAAAAAAAAAAAATCTTTTTTCATGCTGAGCTCTCAGGGCCCCCCTGGGATGCACCCGCGGACCCCTAGGGGGTCGCGACCCACAGTTTGAATACCACTGATCTATAGTATGGCCCACAAACCGGGCCTCGGACTCTGCCGATGTGGCCAGGGAAAGGGAGACACTTCCTGATCCCAACCCTGGGAGGTGTGTCCTGCAAGAGGATCACATGGGGGAGGTACCAGGCCAGGTAAACTGTGATATTCCCTTATATATCTTTCCCTGTAATCCTACTTTATTAATGGCATTTTGCCAGACAAAAGGAGTACAGAATACACATTTTTCTATTTGGGACTCCAAGTCCCATAATCCCAGGAGTACTGGAACGAAGAAGAGGGCTGAAGAGCAGTGCAGGCCTGAAGGTCAGGTAATTAGGCTTAAAGGTCCACACTTATAAAGCGCCCACAGGTGCAGGCCAGTGGAAGCAGTGGTGGTTGGAGAAGAAGTAGCAGCTGTAGCAGCAGAAGTACTTGCTGGTGCAGGAGGAGGTAGAAACAAACACGTTTCTGGCGAAAACCACATAAGTGGGAGGAAAGAATGGATGCTGGGATTTTCCATCCACTTATTCCAGTTTCCAATCCCGAGGTGATCCTTTTCCCCAAGGTCTGGATTGCAGAGGTTGCGCAGCAGGAAGCAGGAAGTCTGAAAGCTTTCCCACATGTGAACCCAATTGCAGAGTTTTTGCAGCAAGAAGCGTGCAGCAGACTGTGCCTCGAGGCTGGCACGCTGCAGGGGGTCATGGTGAGCTGAACTTCATGCCTGTGGGGTGGAATCGAAGGCAGCCTGCAAAGAAAAGCACGCCACGTCAAGAAAACACCTGAGTAGAAGCCCTGCAGCCTGTAAGAGAGGCAGAGGAGCCGTTGAGTGCTACCGCGCATTCTCAAGACTTTAGGCAATGCAGGCGGGCAACTGTAACCAGTTGCTTTACACTCGCGAAGGACTGCAATTGAATGAAGCTGACTGGAGCGTGTCAAACAATCAAGTGCAACAAATGTAGCACTCGCGTATAAGCAAATCTGTTGTGAAAGGAAATTTAAACCTAATACGTTTTCAAGACAGTTTTAACAACGTTAAGAATGGTTGCATGCACTTAAAAGTGACTTTAAAACAAATATCAAGTCTCTGTAAACACCTGACAACATTATACACCTCACAACTGCTGTTACAGATTTGGAACAGTTTTACCCATACATAGGGCTGTTCTTTTGGCAACATCATGTCACGTGAGTGCTCAGACAGAGAGAACCTATCAGACATACCAAGACCAGTAAAAGCATGTGGTGTCATCTCCTACACTCTGCTAGAGTTATTTATTTCGCGGTGTGACTTCTAACTTGCTACTGCTGTCTGTTGCCAGGACGCTTATCTGAACTAGGCCTTTTCTGCTGCTCCAGTCAGGCTAGTAAAATGTTTATTTGAAGTTCTCCTTGCTAATGCACCGTAATGATCGGGTCTGAAAGCCCTAGTCAGCTCTGTAGATTCAATCATTCTCGCTGGAAGAGCAGACTGGCCTGCCAATCTATCACAGACTGGCTAAGGCATTTCTTGTGTGGAAGGGCACCTGGGCTCTGTGAAGGCATCAGGAGTCAGACACAGACAACAGGTTCAAGTTTGTTTAACAAAGTTTTTATTATCTCGAAAAGGCAAATTAAATAATGTCTAACTTGCCCTATTCTAAGGTGGGATTTCCCTACCTAAAGAAAACTTAGGATAGTCGGCGTCAGGAAGTCCAAAGTAAAATAGCTGTCTGTGTCCAAAACCGATACTTGCCCACACAACTAACTGCATACACTGTGCAGGGATGTCAGCATCAGAATAAATAGTGTTCAAAATAAAGTTCAGAGCTCCTTCTTGCTCTTGTTGGTGATCAGATTCCCCTTGCCCAAGTTCAGAAATAGTTCATAAAGCACAGGGGTTCCCTTCCCCAAGAGTTCAACTCTTCCAGCTTTTCAACAAAACAACACAGGGGGTTTCCTTCCCCAAGAGTTGAAATCTTCCAGCTTTCAAACAATGCTTGACTTCAAAATCACCAACAAGGTTATGGCACAACACAAGCTTAATCTGGGTTTTCAGTGGCTTTTCCATTCAGGGGGCACCCAGTCTAGGCACAGTTGTCAGACCACATAGTCCACCCATGACAGGTCACGCAACCAGTGCCCTTTGTTGACTGTTTTTCCATTAACACCAGTCCAGTTCTTCTCCTTAACAGTGATGCTTGCTTCATTCACATGTGTCACACTTTCCTGGCACTATCTCGGAGCCTGGCTAGCCACAATTCAGTTGTTATATTTCCTTATGTTCCCTTGGCTCTGGCCAAGGCTTGTTTCCTTGTAACACACAGTTCCATGAACTCTCTCGGCTTTGGCCAATGCTGGATGTCTAATATCATACAACTCTTTGTGCTCTCTTTGCTTTGCACTTGTTTCTCAGTTAATACAGTTCCTTGTATTTTGGCTACTGCCAATACTTGGTTTCTCATGTAATACAGTGCATCGTTTCAGTACACTTCACAAACTTCCTTTCAGTAAGATTCACACTCTTCCTGTCACTCCTATCAAGGTTCAAGAGTGTCCACAACTTGCTTTCATTTCGTTCGGTATTCACAATACTTTACATATGCTCCAACTTGCGTTCATTCACATATAAATGCGGGTTTTCATTTAAATAAATGTTCATCACTTTTTTTATATTTATGCATGCCAACCCGGTGTTCCCCCTTCTTGTTTCACTTACTGGGCAGGTTTATGGCTTCTTGCGAGGTCTGACACTGCCACAGGTTTTTCTCTCTCCGTTCGGTACCTTGTGTCTTCTGCCAGCGGTCTTCTGTGGCTCACGCTCACCCAGCAGTGCTTCCTCGGCTATGCAGGACCCACAGGGATGTTTCCCTCGGTGGTCTTGCCAGCCTCCTTCATACAGCTTACCACTGGCCTCTAGCGTCCTCTACCTTCCCAGTAGCATACGGGTGTGGTTTGAGGAGGGTTTTAGGGAAGCACTGAAAAAAAGGCTCACAAAAACCCATAAAGGCTTGAGGGATGGAGGGTTTGTTGTGGAAGGGAAATGGAGGATACCATGTCTCACCTAAGGACGTCCTCTCCCCACTCCCCAAGTCCCCTCCACCCAGGTGATCCACCCTTGCATATCCCTCCCAGGGGAAAAGAAGAGAGGGCACCCTCAGGTTGCTCACATCTCTCACACTACAGGAAGGAGTCAGAGAGAAACAACGCAGCATACCTTACAATACTGCTCCTAAATAACCCTGCACATTGATGTCTAGCATTGCTTTCCTCAGATCCTTTCTTCCTGGGCAGTGATGAGTCACTATCATTTAAATATAGAAAGTGAGCGCCATCGTTTTCTGCCGCCAACCTCCTTCAGTCAGTGCAAGAGAAATCACTGCCCTGCCTTTAAACACTGGCCAGGCAGGGAAACGATCATGGGTTACCATGACCTTAAATAGGACGCTCAGTCCAACAGCCGAGTTAGAAGGATTGGCTTTAAACAGAAAGTTGGAAAGCCCATTAGGGCCAGGAGCACGCAAGGGACTGATCCTCTTAAAGACCTCCAAAATCTTTTCCGGATCAAATGCGGCTAGGTTCATACTGTCAGTTGTTTCCGGAAAGGGAAAATATGACAGACTGCTTGGGTTGCGCATAAAGTGCTAGAAAATGTGCATACAAGTCATTCTCTGAGACGGCATTCACCTGTCATAGCGGCATAGAGCCAGAATGATCGATAGAATTCCACATTTGCCAGAAAGTCGCAGAGTTCTTATTGCTTAGGGAGGATAGCATGGACTCGCCATCTGCCTTACTTCGCTTACTGCGATTATTTCTTCGCCAGTTTCGATAACGCTGACAAGCTTTTTTCTCAAAGCTATAAGACGAGAGTGGGTGATAAATCACCTCTTTGCCTCAATAGTCTCTCGTCTCAGTGATCTTATCATGTCTGATACTTCTGTGTTGAAGACATGCAGATATCGCTTCAATCGTGGAGGCTTGTCTCTGCCCCTTTGACTTTGTTGTCCTCGAATTAGACCCCCTATAAAGTCCTCAAAGTTATTAATATTAAACTCATGGAGTTCGATTTGCCGTTACGTGTTTGAGAACCTCATCCAATGTGTTGCTAACTCGATCAGCCAATCACTGGTTCCAAACAACACAGGTGCTTGGAGGATTAATAGCCAGACTGGCCAGAGCCACAAGTCCTACTTGTGTTTCCAGTCCTACAATGGTGAATGGAGCACAGTGCCTGGCATGATCACTGAATGAGGTTGGCTTAGTGGTCAAAGAGTTACAACTCTCTAAGAGACAGTCAGTGGCAAAGGTGTAGTCTGTGGTTGAATGGGAGGACCCATTGGTCCAAGTATGATTTTGAGGGATATCCCCTGGAACGCCCCCATTGAGGGGTCGTAGACCCAGTCCACCCAAATTATACGACTATTGGGAGCCCCTAGATATTTTTGGCCTTCCAAGTTCGTTGGACCCATAAAGACCCCCTTGTGCAGCTTGGATCACACATTCCAAGTTGAGATCCCCAGCAAGCAAAACTTACCCGCAATCATTCACACAACACCAATCACTAATGCAACTCACCAATTTGTCTAGGAATATGGAGAGCTCTCGTACCTTCTCATGGCAGTAAATGTTAACAATGAATAATTGGAGACAATATGCCCCCAGTACTTCCACATGGGTTAAGAGAGTGCCGCTGTTCGCCGCATCTGTCTGTATAACTCTCAATTTATCTGTGGATTTTACCATTGTTAATAGGCCGCCAAAAGGACGCCCTCTCTCCCCCCGCTGTGCAACCTGCCCAGTTATTATAAATCCATCCATCACTGGAATTGTACACAGGCAAGTTTTCTGCAAGCAAACAACCCAGCAAGATTAAAACTCCTGCCCTAGCACTGAATTGTCAAACAGTCGTGAATGGCCCTTTGTGTTCCAGGAAAGGAGAGAGAAGAGTCCACCACCATTAATGTTAATTGGACAATGATCTGTCTAACCGATATTACCCAAATTGATCGTTTACAATTGTTCGAATGAACAATTGACCGAATTTAAAGGGTCACAATTGACCTTTTCACAATTGACCGTATATATATATAGGGTTTTGGGTGGGTTTGGGTTGGGTGGTGGGTTGTGGGGGTTTCCGGTCAATTGTGAAAAGGTCAATTGTCATTCGAACAGTTGTAATACGAACAATTCGTATACAACCGTCTAACCATGACCAATCATCAGAGGCTTCAGATGCCTTCATTCTGTTTTAAAAAAATCTGGATGTCACATTTAAGCTGTTGATCGGAGGGCAGGCTAGTTAGGGTTCCGTCCCCTGACTGGCGACACAAGTGTTCTGCAATATCGAAACCACCTTTTCTAATTGACTCCCTTTCATACAAGATGATATCTGCAACGAGCTTGGAGTTAAAATAAACCCAAAATCTTACTACACATTGTCTCACTGGAAAGTGAACCCTGTCAATGTCAGCTGAGGAGATACGTTCCAGGTGTGAGACCTCGGACAGCAAACGCATGATATCTGTGCGATTAAGGCTCTCAGACATATTTTTGGGGATTACCGACTCAAATACAATGCCATTGCCCCGGCCCTTTTCCTTCACAGCGTTAACTTTTTTCATGACCGTATCTGATTGTGCACCTAAACACACAGGGCCATGTGGGCAGCACCCCCCACCTCCCCATGCGTAAGCAGCAGCCCTCAGTGTTTGTAAAGACCGTTGGGGAAGGATTGCCCCATGTGAAGCAAGCAACTGCGTATCACTTTCCGAGGGGAAGTGAAGAATTGTACATGATTTGTTCCCATGGACGGAACAAGCTTGTGTATCCAATATTTCCTGCTGTCCTCCGGGCAAACCCTGCCCCACTTAGGGCCTCCAATGGTGCCTGATCCAAGTTTGAAAGAGGGGAGTCCAAGATAATGATGATGTCACAACCTGCCTGTTTCCCTGCTAACGAGGTGGCCGTGGGGGTGTTACTGTCACCAGGATCCAGTTGGGGAAACAGGCACCGTAGAAAATACTGTGAGGCCTGAGAGTTGAGATTCACTGCTGCATGTTTTTTTGATTTTTGCTTTTGAATGCCCAGACCTTTCCTGACCACCTTCCCTCATTGTTGAGCGGGTAAGGGTTTCCTGGGTGGATTCACCCCAGGAATATCCTCTTGCTATTTATTACACAAGGCTGGGTCAGGATGGACAGAGGGACCCTTCGAAGCCGGGTTCAAAGGTTCGATGATGGATTGAGCACACTGAGCTTTTGGCCCCTGCTGGGCTGTAGGTCCAGTCTTCTCCGGAGCAGTGGCACAACCCTCCAATATGATGATACTTTCGTAGGATGCGCTTCGTTGTAGGTCGTCCGTTATTGAGCCTTGAGGTTGATTCTCGCATGGTCCACTTGTTGGCCCCATATTTGCTGGAGCTAATTTTGATATAAGACACTTGATGGAATGATTTAGTCCATGCGAGAACAAGAATTATTTTGCTGTGCATGTTGTTGTAGGTTGTCAAATTTAAACAGTAGTGATTCCAATGCCACAGAGTTCGATTTAGTTTCCTTTTGAAGACTCTCAAATGGAGACACCAAGAAGCACAGAACCTGGTTGATTTCCACCAGGGAGTGAGTTCACGGGGGATCATTGTTGGCATGCTTTACAAAAGGAAGGTCTGGATACTCCTTTAGGAGGGGAATATACCTAGAGCCAATAGATGAGAGAGATGAGTCAAAGTCCGGCCTGTATCGTTGTCTCATGTCTAGAGGTAGGTCCAGGCAACTTGAATCCTCGTTGCCCTCCAGAGATGAAGACGGCACAGCAACAGTGACGCGTTAGGCAGGAGTAACACAGCCCGCTGACTCTTGATCCCTTGATATAATCTTATGAGGAGTAGGCTTTGTAATGTTCTCTTTAGGAAGAAAGAATGTATTTATTTATTAACATTTATATAGCGCACAGCAGCCCTGGGGCATTGTGGCACTGTTACAGTGAACAAATGTGGTTACAGCAAGTATAACAGTTTACAGAAGCATGCATTGGGCAGGCTTGAATACAAAACAGTCTGATAGGTTACACATACTTTGTTACAGTCGACACAATAGGGTGAAAGGTTCTGCAGGGAAAGTTGTATGTGTCCGCTGATGAGTGTGGTTTTGAGGTTTTTGCAGAAAGTGGTGAGGGAGGTTTCAGCTTGAGGCAGGGCGTTCCAGAGTTTGGGAGCTAAGTATGGGAAGCCTATACCTCCTGCTTTAGCTCTTTTGATGGGCGGGATCTGCAGTTGGTTAGCCTGGTGCGTTCTTCTCGGCCTTGTGGAGGAGTCTCTGTAGATGGTTTTGGATAGGTAGGAGGAGGCAGAGAGACTAAGGCATTTGTGCGTTAAGGTAAGAGTCTTAACTTAAACGTAATTCTTTCCTTAACCGGGAGCCAATGGTCATCTCGTCTGGCTTGTGTAATGTGATCTCTTTTGGGGCTGTTAATTGCTGCCCTGAGCACATTGTTCTGGACTGTTTGGAGCCGGTTTAAGTTTTTGGCTGAGGTGCCTGCAAGAAGAACATTGAAGTAATCAAGCTTGTCCCGATAGTGGCCCAAGCAATCGAGAGGCAGTTTTGGTTGGAGAGGAATGATTTTATTGCATTTATAAGTTTGGTGGTGTGGGCAGAGGCGGAGGCAATGGCACTGACCTGTCTGTTCATGGACATTGTGGAGTCAAGATAGACCCCAAGGGTCTTCACTGAGGAGGAGACAGGGATGGTGGTGTTATCAATAAGGAAGTTGCAGTACTTTTGGTTCAGTTTGTCCAGTATTACTTTTGGGCCTAAGAGAATGATCTCTGTTTTGTCTCCGTTGGGGCATAGTCCATTGGTTGCTATCCATGCTTGGATGGTGGAGTATATTTGGAGAAAGGCTGCAGAGTCGTAGTCATATGAGTCGGTAAGGGGAAGGAGAACCTGTGTGTCATCGGCATAGTTTGTGTACTGTAACTATGCAGAGGGAGTCCAGTTTGTCGAAAAGGGGTTTGGGAAACAGGTTGTAGAGGGTGGGCACAGTGCAGGAACCCTGCGGGACACTGCAGTGGATGGAGGTGGGAGCAGCATTGGCAGAATCTGAGATGACTTTCATAGCTCCACCTTCTAGGAAGGAGGTTATCCATGAAGAGGCCTGTTTAGGGAAGTGGGCTGCATTGGTCAGGTGGGATGTGAGTGTTTTGTGATTGACAAGGTCGAACGCGGCTGATAGGTCCAATAGTAGTAGGAGGGCAGGTTAACCTTTGTCCATTATCTTAGTTATTTGGTTTTTTAGGTCTAAGAGGGCTGTATCGGTGCCATGGCCTTTGCGGAATGCAGATTGTCTTTTGCCTAGAATGGAGTTGGTTTCAAGGAAGTGCTGGATCTGGTTGTGGGCAGCTTTATCTAGGACTTTAAGTAGGAAAGGGACGGTGGTAATGAGTCGGTAGTTGTTGGGGAAGAGCGATCAAGGGATGGCTTTTTAAGAAGGGGGCGGAACCCAAGCTTCTTTAAGACTGGATGGGACAGTACCTGACGTGAAAGAGACATTAATGAATGCAGTGATGAGGGGGGCCAAGGAGTCAGTGCATTCTTTAATGATGCTAGGTGGAAAAATTTCGCCTTTGCACGTAGATGGTTTGAGGTGCTGGAAAAGAGCTGTGACTTTGGTTACAGAGACGTCTCTAAATGCAAAGTGGAGGAGGATTTAGCGTAGTGGTGGTGAGTGGGGCAGGAGGGTCACGGTCAGAGTTGGGTAGAGCATTGCCTTGTGATTGAATTTGTCTTGGAGGAGAGTGATTTTATTTAGAAGTGCTGCTTGTATGCTGGTGCACCATGCTTCGTCTTTAATGATTTTTTCGGGGCTTCTTGGGGGGGATGAGGTCTTTGAAGATGGTGAACAGCTCCTTGGAGTTGGCTTTAGAGATTCAGAGGTTGATGGCATTGGATTTGGCATGGAAGATAGCTTTTTTGTATTGCTTTGAGATTATTTTGAATTCCTCATTGTTGGAGTCACAGGGGTTGGACTGGCAGTTGGTTAGGGCTGCGCGTTTGTTGGATCGAAGGGTGAGTAGGTCGTCCATAAACCATGACTTGGTGTTCATGGATTTCTTCTCTTTTTAGCTTCAAGCGGGGCTATGTCATTGATGGCTCTAGTGAGAGTGTGAGTGTAGATGGCGGCAAGGGTGTTAAGGTCATTGACGAAGGGGGGTTTCAGCTTCTTAACATCTAGGAGGGGGCGGAGGTTGTTAGCTGTGAGTTTTTTGGGGCTTCTGACTATGGCTGGGGAGGCATGTGAGAGTGGTTTGGTGGTAGGCTTAGTGGGGATGGAGAATTGAATGCAGTTGTGATCTGTCCAGGGGTATGCCGTGTTGGATGTTATGGTGGAGGCGCAGTTATGGTCTGCCACCCAATCCAGGATACGGCCTTTAGAGTGTGTGGGGAGAATGACTTTTTGTGTGAGACTGAGGTCTTTAAATTCTCTGACGAGGGCTGAGGCTGCTTTGTCCTTGGGGTCGGCGAAACCAAGATTGAAGTCGTCCAGTAAAATGGATTTGGTTGAGTTTTTTTAAATTGTCGCTTAGGACGTGGAGGAGCTGCCCTTGGAGATTAGGGGTTGTGCCAGGGGGCCTGTAAAGAATGTGTATATTTATAGTGCAGTTTGCGGCTAGGGGTTGTTTAGCTGAGAGGAGATTGGTGTCATTTTCCTAGGTGTGATTACATAGTTTGACAGGGAGCTTGTCCTTGGTTATGAGAGTACACCTCCACCTTTGGAGAGTTGTCTGTCCTGTCGGAGGATGGAGTAGCCCTGTGGGAGAGCGAGCGTGATGGATGGGCCGAAGGCCTCGTTGAGCCATGTTTCCGTAATGGCAAGTAGGTCTATGTCAAGAGTGGTGATGAGGTCGCTAATCTCGAGGGCGTGCGCTGGGAGGGATCGAGCAATGATGAGGGCGCATTTCAGGGCGTGTGTGAGTGTGGTCTTTTTAGGGTTAAAGGAGTGAGGGGGTAGTTGGTGGGACATTGGGGGGGTTACTGATGAGGTGGTGTGGCGAGTACAACTAGCCGGGGAGGGTCCTGGTATGTTGGAGGGTTGTGTGCGGAGGTGCTGAGGTGCTGAGGAGTGGTCTGATGTGCTGGTGCTAGCTTGTGTGAAATGAGTTTGGTTGTTAAGTGGTGGGAGGGTGTTTAATTAGCTACAGTGGGGGAGCCTAACTTGAGATTTCTCCCTGACCTCGAGTTGGGGAGGCTAGGATGAGGCATGGGCTCGGCACGAGATCTGAGCCTTGAGTTCCTGATTTTATCTTGCGTTGTGAGGCCTGAGTCGGTGTCAAGGTTGCTCATGACGGCAAGGTTGGTCGGCCTAATGAGCTTATTTGATGAGAGAGGGGAGAGGTGTGTGTAGGAGGTATACGGTGTGCTTGTGTTTGTGTGTGATCAAAGTGAGTGCTATTGTAAAGAGTGGGAGTGATGTGCGAGGTGTGTCTGGATGTGAATGGATGAGTGGTGGATGGTGAGATGTAGATGGATACATTGGGTGGGGTGCGATATTAGGCACAGTGGTGGATGGCGGGTGTTCTGAGCATAGAGGGATAAGAGGTGGTAGTCACTACTGGAAGACACAGTAGGCTAGGTGCAATGTTCAGTGTTAACCGCACAGTGAGCTCAAATATAGCAATCAATGTACAATGGCTCAGTGGGCTGAGATAGTTCTATGGTGGGGAACAGAGTGTTGTATGCAGTTTCCATGTTGGGGCGATGTGGGCTAAATGCAGCTTGCATTATTAATGCACAGGGGCCTGAGTGCGACATTCACTATTCTAGGCACAGTGGACTAAAAATGCAGCATACACGTGAAAGGCACAGTAGTCTAAATGCGATTTACAGTGTTTAAAGGCAGAGTGGGCTAGATGCGATTTTACAGTATTTGCGGCACAGTAGGCTAGATGCGACTTTCAAAGAAGAAGGTACGGTGGACTAAAAGCGATTTGCACTATTCAGGCAGAGTAGGGTAGATGCAGCAAACATGTTAAGGCACAGTCTGGATGCGCTTTTCACAGAAGAAGGTACAGTGGACTAAAAGCGATTTGCACTATTCAGGCACAGTAGGGTAGATGCGATTGCCATTAATCAGGGCACAGAGGGCAAAGCAGCAGTGTGGGTAAGTCGGCACTGTAGATAGGGTGCAGAGGATGTGCACTAATAACCTGGCAGTGGGCTACACAATTAATGATCTGGCAGTGGACTAGACAATTGATAACCTGGCAGTGGGCTACACAGTTAATGATCTGGCAGTGGGCTAGACAATTGATAAACTGGCAGAGGGCTACACAATTAATGATCTGGCAGTGGGCTAGACAATTTATTAACTGGCAGAGGGCTACAGAGTTAAAACCTGACAATAGGCTAAACAGTTAATTCCCTAGCAGAGGGCTACACAATTAATGATCTGGCCGTGGGCTAGACAATTGATAAAGTGGCAGAGGGCTACAGAGTTAAAACCTGACAATAGGCTAAACAGTTAATTCCCTGGCAGAGGGCTACAAAATTAATGAAGTGGAAGTGGGCTAGACAATTAATAATAGATGCAATCTATAAGGTTATACCTAGAGTAATGGGTACCAGGAGACAGAGCAGGCATATATGCAATTATGGTAATATAGAGAAAAGAAAACAAACACTGCACACCAACGTTTCATTGGTGAGTGTGGGGCGGAGACAAAGAACAACGAGGCATGAGGTATAAGCAGAAGTGTCTTGGCGGATGTAGCGCATCAGTGTGTCTTTAGGATGGGCGGCAGAGTCATGCACAGTACAAGTAGGCAGGGTCCAGATTGTGAGGGCAGTCTTAGTGAAAGGAGCTGCGGTAGGTCGAAGGTGGCTGCTGCGTGTAAATGAGGCTAGCTATGCCTTAGAAATGATGTTGAGGGCAGGGCAGATATGAACAACGCAGCATGCATAGGTGCACGGTTCAGAGCGGGCAGAGATGGGTGGACTGAGTATGGGGAGGTAGATGGAGTGGTGTAAGCGGGAGTACTCACACAAAATTTCGAATGGATTGCAGACTGACTGGCCAGCAGCCAGCCACGGACAGGCACAGATAGGCCTTTTACCACAGGCCGTCTAACAAAAGGCCGGCTCCCACCTACCGGGCGCCCTAATTGGAGGATAAGCTGCCTTCAGCCTATCCAATTAGTGGGTGGTGGAGTGTAGCAGTGGAGCTACTCGGCGGGACAAAACAGTGGCGGCCATTAACTAGTGCAGAGGCGCACATGTAAAATAATAGCAGGCTTCACTCATAAAGCGTGATATGGGCACCGGCGACCTCGCGGTGCATATGTTTTCATTTATCAGGTGAATGAAGACAAAAAGCTGAAGATTGAAGCTGCGTAGCACGTAGCCTCATGTAGAGTCACTTGCTTGTTAGCCTCACCGGAGAATATGGCAGAATGGTTGCCGGTGTGCTGATGATAGCGTGGATGACGCTGGCCTTGGTGGAGAGGGCTGCTGCCCTCTCTCCGATGCTGGAAACAGTGTGGAGGAGGTGATTAAACCTTTTGAAGGTAAAGTCAAGGACAGCTTCCTACCAGACTCCTGTAATGAGCCAGAGGTCAGTGGCTCAGGTCAACGGCTAAACGTGATGTTCCTCAGAGTGAAGCCTCCCATCCTGGGCAACACTATGAGCGGTTATCGACTGAGGTAATGGCAAATTTGCGGCAGCTAGAATTTCTTCATCTGTAATGATCATCGCTGAAGGAGGCAACATCCTCTTTCTGTTGAGCAAACCAACCATGTATGTACCAATGTCGCTAGGCATACCAGCCAGACTTGGCAGAGCTGGGATTAAACTATAGTGCTTGTGCTAGGAAAAAAAGACCCTGAGGGGTCCGCACACCGAGTGGAAGACCTAGCTGAAAGGGGATTCCTCCAGCAGGCACTAGGTCTCGACCAAACTCAGGTCTCAAAGCATGTGCCGGTCAAAAATTGAGCAAGACGGAACAAGAGTGAAGAGCAAAGCCTAGATCAAAGGAGCGAGCCCCTGTAGTCTCTAGGCCTGGGTCAGATCACCAAACAGAGTTTACAGGAGGCTGCTTTGCAATTTGCCCTGTACTCACCCAGAGGACTGAGCGTCAGAGACTCTGTGACTAGGAAGGGAAAAGAGAAGATAAGATTACCCTTCCCTCTGCAGTCTGCGGACTGCAGACTGCACACTTGTCACCACACTTCGCCCGTTTGATCCCACAAAGTGAAAGCTGTGGGCAAAATTAATGCTTAATGTGCCCTTTATATTTTTGATTAGAGCCTCCAGGATATTACAAGTAGAGAAGATTCAGATTTATTTGCTATATATATGGGATAAAGTACTCCTTACTATATGTTAGCAGGCTATTGCAAGTCCCAGAGGAGTTCTGTGACCAAATAGAGGGACAAGGCAGAAGGTAACAGCAGTCCAAGGTGACTTTCAATATCATTTTTATATACAGTAGGGGGTATTTTATTCTGTATAATACATGGCCATGCACTGTCATCCACTTTAATGCATATCTTGTTGTTTAATATAACGTAAGAAGCTAACCCTTTGTTGTTCCATGTAATCTATTTATTTCAACCTGTACATAGCCGACCTACCTGTGTGGTTGGAGACAAAAGCTAACTGTTCTCCGAAAATATGAAAACACTCGGATCGCAGCAATTTTATACACTGACGATCTATTCATATTTTATCAGATATACACGGGTAGGAAGGCTATGTTGAACAAATGCAAATCATACATTGAAGAGAACGATTTAACCATCAAACTAGGTAAAACCAGAGTAATATTAGTGGCCCCTAAGAATGTAAACAGACTTGCCATGAATACTGACTTGGGTTTGATTGAGTATGTAGATGTTTACCCTTATTTGGGTCTTATACATGTCAAATCGTTCAAATCACGATGCTGTAAAAGACACGAAGACACGAAATGCCAAACAACTCATTCACCTAATGAGAAAGTTTGCAGGCCAATTTGCAGGTTACTCCCTGGAGGGCTTCTTAGACCTATACAAACAGTGGTTCTGCCCTACCATATTGTAAGGACTGGAGGCTTTGGCCATGAAAGATCTGAAATGGCTGAATAAGCTCAAAAGCCTGTTTTACCGATCGATTCTGGGTCTTCCCAAGTCCACCTCTGCTGAGTATTCATGCCCTGATCTGGGCTTTACATATTTGAGAGGACAAGTGCTGAAGAAGAGAGGAGAATTATTTTTAAAATGTACAATTTCCCCAAAATGCCTGTTGTTACAAAAATTGGGTGAGAGGAGTGAGGCCGAGTCAACTATCCAGACTACAATTACCAGAAGTTGAATCCAGATTCCTTTAAATAAATTGGTTGGGTACTGGACTTTGGACGAGGTACTAATTTAGAGGTATTGAAAAAAGCCTTCCCGAGAAGATTGAAGAGATGGGATTGTTGCAATAATTATAGCCACCTCTCAAATTTGAGTAGCTATAAGAATGTAGATACAGTCCCCCATTACTTTATGAAGCCATAGCCCTATTTAATTTTTTATCCGGACCCGGCTGTGCGCAGATTCCGTTTATTACTACGCACCAATCAGTTGCCTTTGTTGGATATCTGTGGGCCTAGACTGAACTTTCCCCCGGAGCAGACGTGGTGTTGCATATGTTAGGCTCCGGGGACAAGAGAAACCGCAAAGCATGTCCTCACAGAGTGTCCAAAATTAAGCACTCATTATATGTGTATCCTGGGTAAATTAGTACATAATTATGAGACGATTAAAACCCAGGACTTCTGGAATTTGTGCCTTAAAACTGACTCTGTCTCTACGCACATTGCACTTTACCCCCTATGGACGCACATTATAATGCATTTTAGGTGATTGTTAAGTAAGTTGAAGTTTTAGGATCAGTCATAATGAATTACATGCTTCTCTTTTCCTTTAATGTGTGGTTTGTAACAGGCCTGGTTACCTTTATAAGGAAATGTAATGATTTGTATTGTTTTTCAGATTAATTTATTTTTATTAACAATGTTGTTATTGCGATTAAGTTGTTTTATGTGTTTCCTGTGAAAAGTTCTCAATTGAGCTAAAACACAGTAAATAAATAAAGAATCCATTTACAATCTATTTGGATTTTAAAAAGCTAATATGAAGCTTATAACGTGTTGCAAGAAAATACTTTAAGCAGTTTAAAAATGCATTTAAAAAATGGCCATGTTCAATAAACAATGTCAGACTGATTCTTGCTTGCATGTGTTCAACTCTAGCAGTGCACAAATTAAACATTGTACCATAAACAGTTTTCTTGCCAATGAATGGCTGCAAGGTATAACAGAAAACTATTTTCCAAAAATGGAATGTGAAAAGGTTATCAACACTATGGGCCTCATTACGCGGTAGGCAGTAGCCATGGTGCTATTAGCGCCATGGCTACCCCCTTACTGCATTCCGGGTCCGTGTTCCCGGAATAGGGACTTACTGGGTCATTCCGGCATTGGAGGACCCGGTAAGTACCCATTCCGGGAACCATTTCCCATTCCCTTGAGCTCCTATAGAGCACAATGGAAAGGGGGATGGAGCTAACAATGGACCCACTATTAGCGCGCCCGTTATTAGCTCTGAAGTTCCTCAACGGGTAAAACCAGGCGTTAGGGAAGGGACCCGCTAAGGGACCTCGTAGTAGGGCGGTAAGGGATTACCGGCACCAGTGCCCTTACCGGTGCTGGTAATCCCTTACCGCCTACCGCGTAATGAGGCCCTATAAGTGGTTCAGGGAAAGCTGGAATTCTCTCAGCTGGCTCAAACAGCAGGGATTGTGAAGTCACAATTATAGCATACTAACTGATTACAGGTCAGTTGTGATATCATTTTCATATTACGTTTCAGTTGTGATGTCACAACGGGCCTGTGCTGAGAATATTATTTTCAGGCTTTTATAGGCATATTGCAGGCTGCCATGTATTATACATGTTATTATGAGGTGGATCGAGTTGCAATTACAACAACACCCACTAGCCTTGTATGTCCACTGTGGAGCTCACTGTCCGCATGTAGTCATGCAGGCTGCAGCACAGCAGTGTCCCGTAATGAATGGAGCAGTACTCTGTGTTCAGGAGCTTGGTGATCTGTTTGGGCAATCTATGACATGCCACACAAAATCTGCAGACATTGCCCAGCATTCAAATGAAGGTCCAGCCAAGGTTACCAAAATCAAGCCGTTTGTCCCACATGCTGGTTCAGGTAAAAGCTGTACAAAAAGTTATGGATAATTATAAAGCTATTTTGGAAACATTAGAAGGCATTGCAACAAACAATCATTTGACAGTCTACTCATGTAAAATAACCATACAGTGGCAAGATATCATCTGAAGGAGATAGAACTGCCAATACAGCGCCGAATTCCAAAACGTATTGATGAAGGATTAGCTGAAAATGTCCATCCAAGCACCATAAAGGGCCGTCGTATTTTCAACTTTTAGATACAGTTTCTGTTCAACTTATGCAGCGTTTTGACCAGGAAGGCACCCAAATGTATGAACACATTGGGCAGCTGCTTCTAACAGGCAGAAGCTCTGAAAATATGATTGAATACCCAGAAATCGAATATGTCCTCCTCTCTGCACCATTAACAACATTATCAGGCGTCCATAACTATTCTCCAGTCTCCGAATTGCTAGACATCTTTTGATGGATGCCTCCCACAGAAAGAGTTTTCTTTGCAGAGGTGGAGAAGCTACCGTGGATCCTCCTAACTGTTACAGCGTCTTCCTGTGAGGCTGAGAGGAGCTTTAGTGCTTTGCAAGGAATGAAAACCTGGCTGTGTTCAACTATGACTCAGAAAAGACTCAATCATGTTTGTGTGTGCAATATACAAAAAGATATGATGGATCTGGTTGACATACAAACAATAGCAACAGAATTTGTCATGCGTACCGAACGTTGCAACAAAAGAAAATGTTTAACAAATTTGCATGATCATCCCTGATTATAAAATAATTGGCAGATTTTACTTTGGCTATTTTTTCAAAGAGAGAAGGTGAAGAACAAGGAAACAGGGGTGCTGTTCAGGAAGGGATGGAATTACATGGCTATCCTAATTTTCATAATTGTATGTATGTTAGATTAATGTACTTCTCGTCTGTGATTTTTCATACATGCGTAAATAAACCAGTATTATGTAGTATAGATGTATGAAAATAAAATATGTGTTGTGAAAAGATTTTGTGTTTCAGGTTATTGATTATGCAGGGGTCGAAACTAAGACTACACAGTTACTATTACATAGCTATGTTTGTATGGCACCACCTGCCTGGGGAGTTATAGGTAGCTCCTGGTAGCTCTTGGTTTCAAGGTAGCCAGTCTCTCCTTGGTTATAAGCAGGAGCTAAATTGGCAATTTCAAACCCTGGATTATGGGGAGGTTAATGTTAATGTTAATGTTAAAGGTCATTTGTACCGCGCACTATCACCACCAAAGTGGTCCCCTGGCGCTCTGGCGGCTCTGAAAAGGGGAGGAGAGGGGGTGGGTTAGTAGGAATAAGCTGGAAAAGTGCAAGAGAGCAGTGATGTGCTGTTGGCAGCCTCAGCCCGGTGGTTCCGTCGGCTGGGCTTGGGGTGTTTTATGGTCCGTAGTCGTCGTGTGCTGTTGTGCAAGTCTATGTGTGGTTTGTTTTGTTGTTGCATTGTTGTGAAGTTTGTGCGGATTGCTGCGTTTAAGGCTTGTGGTTGTGTTTGGTTATAGTTTGAGAGGTGTATGCAGATGGGTGGAATTGTTAGCTGGTTGGTTAGTTGGCATTGCTGTCCTTGCAATTGTGGGATTCCATCTAGGTCCGGTACATGCTAACAGTCACATTTCTATCTAGATGCCGCGCTGGCCAGGTTTATAATTCTAAGTGAGGTGCATGCTAAGAGTCACATATGCTAACAATCACATTTCTGAAATTCCATCTAGGTGTGGTATTTGCTAACAATCATATTTTCTATCTAGATGCAACGCGGGCTAAGTTTGAGAATTCCGTCTAAGTGTGGCACATGCCAACAATCATATTACTGCCTAGATTTAGCGCAAACCTAGCTTGAGAATTCCATCTAGGTGTGGCAAATGCTAACAGTCACATTTCTGAAATTCCATCTAAGTGTGGCACATGCTAACAGTCACATTTCTGAAATTCCATCTAAGTGTGGTATATGCTAACAATCACATTTCTGTCTAGATTTGGCGCTTCTGTCTAAGAGTGGACATGCTAACATTCACAGTTCTATAAAGAGTGGACATGCAAGTATTATGGCACTCTATGTTATTGATAGGTAAGATAGAGTGGCAGGGGTTTTCTGGAGTAGAGTGATTGCTCTATTCCCCACCCATGCCACACTCACGGTTTTTGTTGGTGTCTGTTGGCTGCTGGCTTCCTTGGCTTCTCCTGCTGACACCTGCAGACACTTCCTGGAGTCGCCTCTGTTGGAGTCGCCCTTGGCCTCGGGGCCCTTAGCCGCTGGGGGCTGCCGGGCAGAGGGCTGCCCTGGGAGGACCGGTGATGAAGAGTGGATGCACCAATGGGAGGGAGGGAGGGCGGGCTGGGGAACCAGGAGCGGGTGCGGGGAGGGAGGGATGCAAAGGCCTGCTACTGGGCACGGGCCCACCAGTCATAGGGCTGGGGGGAAAAAAACACCAGGAGGGTGCTGCTGGGGGCACACTCACCGCGCTCCGAGGGTTTAGAAAGGAGCCGGTGGGGGCCTCGCGAGTCGGTAGACTCGACACGAAACTCGGATGCACCAATGGGAGGGAGGGAGGGTGGGTCGGGAGGCGGGCTGGGGAACCAGGAACGGGTGCGGGGAGGGAGGGATGCAAAGGCCTGCTACTGGGCACGGGCCCACCAGTCATAGGGCTGGGGGGGAAAAAACACCAGGAGGGTGCTGCTGGGGGCACACTCACCGCGCTCCGAGGATTTAGAAAGGAGCCGGTGGGGGCCTCGCGAGTCGGTAGACTCGACACGAAACTCGGATGCACCAATTCGGGTCGGGAGGCGGGCTGGGGAACCAGGAACGGGTGCGGGGAGGGAGGGA
Source organism: Ambystoma mexicanum (assembly GCF_040938575.1). Classification (NCBI taxonomy): domain Eukaryota; kingdom Metazoa; phylum Chordata; class Amphibia; order Caudata; family Ambystomatidae; genus Ambystoma; species Ambystoma mexicanum. Next base: position 1,098,828,938 of record NC_090934.1, on the reverse strand, counting down.
TGCAAAGGCCTGCTACTGGGCACGGGCCCACCAGTCATAGGGCTGGGGGGAAAAAAAACACCAGGAGGGTGCTGCTGGGGGCACACTCACCGCGCTCCGAGGGTTTAGAAAGGAGCCGGTGGGGGCCTCGCGAGTCGGTAGACTCGACACGAAACTCGGATGCACCAATGGGAGGGAGGGAGGGCGGGTCGGGAGGCGGGCTGGGGAACCAGGAACGGGTGCGGGGAGGGAGGGATGCAAAGGCCTGCTACTGGGCACGGGCCCACCAGTCATAGGGCTGGGGGGAAAAAAACACCAGGAGGGTGCTGCTGGGGGCACACTCACCGCGCTCCGAGGGTTTAGAAAGGAGCCGGTGGGGGCCTCGCGAGTCGGTAGACTCGACACGAAACTCGGATGCACCAATGGGAGGGAGGGAGGGCGGGTCGGGAGGCGGGCTGGGGAACCAGGAACGGGTGCGGGGAGGGAGGGATGCAAAGGCCTGCTACTGGGCACGGGCCCACCAGTCATAGGGCTGGGGGGAAAAAAACACCAGGAGGGTGCTGCTGGGGGCACACTCACCGCGCTCCGAGGGTTTAGAAAGGAGCCGGTGGGGGCCTCGCGAGTCGGTAGACTCGACACGAAACTCGGATGCACCAATGGGAGGGAGGGAGGGCGGGTCGGGAGGCGGGCTGGGGAACCAGGAACGGGTGCGGGGAGGGAGGGATGCAAAGGCCTGCTACTGGGCACGGGCCCACCAGTCATAGGGCTGGGGGGAAAAAAAACACCAGGAGGGTGCTGCTGGGGGCACACTCACCGAGCTCCGAGGGTTTAGAAAGGAGCCGGTGGGGGCCTCGCGAGTCGGTAGACTCGACACGAAACTCGGATGCACCAATGGGAGGGAGGGAGGGCGGGTCGGGAGGCGGGCTGGGGAACCAGGAACGGGTGCGGGGAGGGAGGGATGCAAAGGCCTGCTACTGGGCACGGGCCCACCAGTCATAGGGCTGGGGGGAAAAAAAACACCAGGAGGGTGCTGCTGGGGGCACACTCACCGCGCTCCGAGGGTTTAGAAAGGAGCCGGTGGGGGCCTCGCGAGTCGGTAGACTCGACACGAAACTCGGATGCACCAATGGGAGGGAGGGAGGGCGGGTCGGGAGGCGGGCTGGGGAACCAGGAACGGGTGCGGGGAGGGAGGGATGCAAAGGCCTGCTACTGGGCACGGGCCCACCAGTCATAGGGCTGGGGGGAAAAAAAACACCAGGAGGGTGCTGCTGGGGGCACACTCACCGCGCTCCGAGGGTTTAGGAAGGAGCCGGTGGGGGCCTCGCGAGTCGGTAGACTCGACACGAAACTCGGATGCACCAATGGGAGGGAGGGAGGGCGGGTGGGGAGGCGGGCTGGGGAACCAGGAACGGGTGCGGGGAGGGAGGGATGCAAAGGCCTGCTACTGGGCACGGGCCCACCAGTCATAGGGCTGGGGGGAAAAAAAACACCAGGAGGGTGCTGCTGGGGGCACACTCACCGCGCTCCGAGGGTTTAGAAAGGAGCCGGTGGGGGCCTCGCGAGTCGGTAGACTCGACACGAAACTCGGATGCACCAATGGGAGGGATGGAGGGCGGGTCGGGAGGCGGGCTGGGGAACCAGGAACGGGTGCGGGGAGGGAGGGATGCAAAGGCCTGCTACTGGGCACGGGCCCACCAGTCATAGGGCTGGGGGGAAAAAAACACCAGGAGGGTGCTGCTGGGGGCACACTCACCGCGCTCCGAGGGTTTAGAAAGGAGCCGGTGGGGGCCTCGCGAGTCGGTAGACTCGACACGAAACTCGGATGCACCAATGGGAGGGAGGGAGGGCGGGTCGGGAGGCGGGCTGGGGAACCAGGAACGGGTGCGGGGAGGGAGGGATGCAAAGGCCTGCTACTGGGCACGGGCCCACCAGTCATAGGGCTGGGGGGAAAAAAAACACCAGGAGGGTGCTGCTGGGGGCACACTCACCGCGCTCCGAGGGTTTAGAAAGGAGCCGGTGGGGGCCTCGCGAGTCGGTAGACTCGACACGAAACTCGGATGCACCAATGGGAGGGAGGGAGGGCGGGTCGGGAGGCGGGCTGGGGAACCAGGAACGGGTGCGGGGAGGGAGGGATGCAAAGGCCTGCTACTGGGCACGGGCCCACCAGTCATAGGGCTGGGGGGAAAAAAAACAGCAGGAGGGTGCTGCTGGGGGCACACTCACCGCGCTCCGAGGGTTTAGAAAGGAGCCGGTGGGGGCCTCGCGAGTCGGTAGACTCGACACGAAACTCGGATGCACCAATGGGAGGGAGGGAGGGTGGGTCGGGAGGCGGGCTGGGGAACCAGGAACGGGTGCGGGGAGGGAGGGATGCAAAGGCCTGCTACTGGGCACGGGCCCACCAGTCATAGGGCTGGGGGGAAAAAAAACACCAGGAGGGTGCTGCTGGGGGCACACTCACCGCGCTCCGAGGGTTTAGAAAGCAGGAGGTGGGAATTTTCATCAATAATCCGATCTGCAAACCCCTCTCAATTCTACCTGTGAATGTTGTGTGACAGTGTCGATATGGTATGCATGTGAATGGTGTGAGCATGTCTGTCATGGTCTCCTCTTACTCATCGTGTGTTATTGAGAGCATTTTGAATGAGCGTCCACCAGTAGTGCCCTGGTATTGCCCTGGGGCACTAGCACTGTGAACTTCCCTAAGCAGGGCATGCCATTGGAACAGAAATCACACTTTGTGAGTTTCTTCCCACTATGCCAGCTTCGGGCTATAGGACACTAGCAGGGTGACATTCTCCACCAATGAATACTCAGACATATAATCCTACAGCAACATTCATTTTGCAGACAATATTATTTGGATTAGTTGGTTTTTGAACCCAAAATACATTTTGGAGAAAACTGTAAACCTCTCATTAACGCACCTACTGTTGCATGGGGTGCAACAGTGTAGAAACATATTCCTGAGTTGCACTTCCTTATTCAGAGAAACCTCATTCAAATACTGATTTTACCCTTTTTTACATAAGGCAACCAATCTTTAGTGTATCATTCGAAACATTCTTACAGACTAAAACATGCCCAGTGATCACTTTAAAAGCCCCCTCACTGCAACTGCATTGCATAGTTCAGAAACCTGCAACTTGTTTGCAGCGTGACCATTTTTAAAACTGCCCTTATTGCTGGGGTTTTCTTTTAAAATGTCTTAAACATATTTGTTTATCAGAGCTTTAAGGCTTCGGCACTCGGATGGCCTTGCGTTATGTTAGTTTGAACATGGGCTGGTTTGTGTCTGTAGCAAAGTCCCCAAGGTGTCCCTTGTCCCCCCCCAGATTCTATGTGTTTGTTTGTTTGTGCATTTATATAGCGCTACGAACCCTCAGTTATCTGAGCGCTGTCTCTTATGCCCCGACAAGGAAACTACAATGATTGCCACTTGAACAGAGGGTGTCCTTCAAAATCCTGTAAATGGTCCACACAGTAACCTGGAACACCAGCCCTAGTTTTCATTTCAAAGGAGTTTAGCTTGTCCAGACTTAGAAGGCAGAGGAGTTCCTAGGTCTGGAAAAGACCCGGGGCCACGCTGGTATCGGAACTGTTGGGACTGGGGGCTAATTAGTCTTTTGGCTGTAGCTCCTGAGATTCTATCCGGGGCTACAACCAAAAGATCAGGGGCTATAGCCCCCTTAGCCCCCCCTAGCAACGCCCCTGTTAGAAGGAACTTTAGATAAGCTAACACATGCCTCTTAAGCATGCCAGCATCGCAAAGGAGCCTTCCCGCCTTCTGCTGCTGGACCCAATATGTGGGATAAACTTTTGTGGCCTTTGAATTACAGGAGAATGACATCCCCTTCACAAACGAGATGGGTATTTTTCTCTTTTTTGTGAAGGCCTTCCCATGCCCAACCTAGATTCACATTATACAGCTGAACAATGCCCTGAGTGAGCACATGATTTTCAACTAGCAACTAGGAATCTGTACCATGAGAACTGTACCAGCATTAAAGAGACATCAGGATCGTCCCTTTGACTTTTCTCTGTCCACTAAGAATCCCACACTGGCCTTGGGTCCCAGTGTACAGACCCTCCATGGATGTTCACAGCCTCGAGTAGTCGGACCTCCAGGACTATAGTTTTTAGACGTACTCCTACCCCTCTCGTCTTCCCACCTCTTCACTCCTACCCTACAAGCAATTGCTAGCCACACTCTAGCTCCTTCTGCTGTACCTGCTTCAGTTCCTACCACGTGCAATGGCGTTGTCCCGTGAACAGCATGTCCGACGCTGAGAGAGTTTGAGGACTGTGTGGATTCTCAGTTGCTGCTGAAGGAGTGCGCTTGTCGCAACTGAAGTGCTTTGGGATTGTCCGCCACGCGTTCTGCTTACGTGCTATGAGGCACATGGGCACCCAAAAGCTTAGATTTCTTTATAACCTAAGAAGGGAGGTGCGTGTGATGATTTCCGTGACCTTGAAAAGGCCGGTCAGAAGACACAATGCTCCCTTATCATATACTGCTTTGAAAGCTACAGACACGACAAGGCGTATTGTTATGGTTTCATGATTTATATATTTTAATATACTTTTGCGATGGGTTACATTTGTGTTCCCTTTCTGATCCCGTGAGTCTCCCTACATTTTATTTTGTGTAGTGCATTCATTTTTCCAGGTTTATATAATTATTTAAATAGTTATTTTCTCCACTAACGGGGACATTTTATTTTCACAATACCTACCGTACGAGTGTACAATTCTTATTTTAGCTACTGGTATTGAATGTTTTATCAGACCTTATCTCTTTGGCTCCCCAACATGAAATGGATTTGAAAACTAGGAAATGGAGTGATGCTTCTGACAACGTAGAAGTGTTTATTGCAGGATTTTAACGGCTGTTTTACTTTGTGGTCTGGCGCTATTTTCAGATGGCAATTGGTTCACAGAGATCTAAGCAGACCAGAGGTGCATCTCAAAATCTTCCCTGTGACCGCAAATGCCAGCGTTCACATGCCCCATCGGATATAGAATTGTAGAATTGTTCCCAGCTTCTCTTTATTCTTCAGTACAATGCTTTCATACAAACTTCAGAATTGACATGCTTTTGGTTTCTTGCTTGAGAAAGTCCCAAGCCTAGAGAAAAGAAACGAGACCATACCAGTTTGAAAAGTAGAAATCTAAGTCAGGGTCATTTGTGTTGGCCTTGCTAGTTTTCTGCATCCAAAATACTTTGCAACCTGTGGGGTATAGTTTAAAACACTTTTGTAGATTATTTTTATCATCCAAGTTCTCTCTAACTAGGACTCTAGAGGGATGGCACTTCTGCCAGTGTTGTTTACATGGCAGTGCAATCACTGGCACAGCTCATGAGCAGAGAATGTGGAACTCGCTGCATAATAAATGCAGTGGTAGGCCTACATAATTTCACTGGCAGTGGACGACATCATCCAGTGTCACCGGGATCAGTGATATCCTCGTCAGAGTACGTTGAGTCCGATTCTCCACCCTCTCCTAGCTCCTCACCTTCGTCCTTCCTTTCCGTACCCTTCTTTCCTTTTCTTCTTGGTCGCTCCTTTTTTGTGTGTAGGTAAGGATGGCTACGGAAGGAAGCCACCGTGCCACCCAAAAGGGGTACCAGGGCCCCCCTCCCGGGAACGCCAGAAAGGGGAAAAAGCCCAAAGGCACAAAAAAACCCTGAGCGACCTCAGTGACTCTCAGGATATGAGTAATGGGTACTCTTGAAGACGAGGCCGGGCAGAAGAGATGATCAGCGGAATTCTGTAGGTGCTCCGGAGGAAGGCAGTCCATACGGAGTAAGGTATTCCACAGGGGGAAACCAGGTTCAAGGTAATGACAAAAGGAGAATACGGCAGTCCAATATGCAGGCCAGGGTCTGGTACACGGGAAAGCAACAGAAGAAGGTATCCAACCGGTAAGAATACTCAATCCGAAAACAGGCCGGGGTCCGGTACACAGGAAGCAAGCAAGAAGACAGCAGGCAGCAGAGGAAGAGTCTGGAACAAGGAGGATGACCAGAAAAGAGGTAAGGAGCTCAGGGAGAGAGTAAGATGGGAAGGGGGGCAGGCTAGAAAGACGGAGGGAGAGCTGAAGGGGAGCAGCAAGGCTACAGAAACAAAGGAGGAAGCGGACAACAAGAGAGAGGAGGACCAGGACCCGAGAGGGATCGGGGCCCGACGGGGAAAAGGACGCTAGAAATGGTAGAGAAAGGCACAGAGCAGACAGCACTCTCGGAACGAAACCGGTAGCGTCGCAACGCGTACGCAACCCGGAAGCAGCAGGCTTTAAGCTCCGAGCCGCGTCAGCGTGCAGCCACTGGAACGGTGCTGAAGGAGGGCGTGACGGGTAGGCGGCACGTGCGACGGGATAGTATCCGCGCTGCCAGCGGCTCCACAGGCGCCACCCGCCTCGCGGCATGACATCCAGGCACTGTCAGTTCCTCAGACCCTGTAAATAAGTGTCTAGAGTTTCACACTTAATATAGAGGGGCTACGGTCTTCAAAATAGATTGTGATGGCTGCACCATTTAAGCGGGTCTCCTCTAAATTAAAATAGTCAGTCAAAATGTTTCTTCGAATCAAAATAGTCCATCGAACAGATACAAAATACAATAACACAATACATGATGACTTACAATTACTGCTCACAATTGCATATAAAAGCCCATTTTCCCGAAATGGAAACCGATCAAAACACAGCGCTCTGTAGAAGTTAATCAAATCACATAACATACAAAAAGGACATACATACCAATGCCAGTTCGAACCAATAGAATACATACTTAACAAATCATCCCGTTTGACATCAAGGAAAAGTTAACAAAAGGAGAGAAAGAAACCCACAAAATGCTCAAAGTTTTGTTTTGTGACAGTGCGCATTAAAATTATTCAAAAGATGGCCTATTTTTCAGTGCAGTTCCATGAGCAACCCCTTTCTTTGGTACATGGCTCTTTTCAGAAAAACCAATAGTGCCCACGCAGTCAGAACCGAATCAGCTGTCAGAAGGTAAATAGCCGCCGGCCTATAGGTACGGGTATTAGCTCACCTAAGCACAGGCAGTGTAGTAGGGATATAGAAAATAGGAGCAAACAACAAACTCCCGAGGTGTATCGGAGGGTGAGGGAAGAGCTGCACTCTTGTATAAACCTGGTCGTCTCCTGGTTGGGTAGACTGCCTTTGGTGAAAGTGAACATACTTCCATGCTCCCTTGACTTGTTCCTAACATTCCAGGGACAGGTTCCAGTTAGGGCACTCACAGCAATGAAACTGAACATTACAGCGCTTATTTGGCAGGGTCAGGCCACAGAGTTGCTAGGATGACTATATTCAGGCACCGGGAAGAGGGAGATCTAGCATGGTCAGACATTGGTAAATAATATCAGGTAGCCCAACTTAAATCTATAGGTGGGGGTCTGAATCCAGCCAGTACTCTGAAACGGAAAACTCTAGAGGACCACCTTCCAGGACTCGCTACTCCAATTCATAGGAACACTAACATTTCTCCAGAGATTAGGAGGAAGAGTTATGGACTTTGGGGCAAGGGAGTGCGTGAATTTGGGGGGCATTTGTTACCAGAGAGAAGAATTAAATATTTTATTCCGTGTAAAACGACTTGGAAATTCAGGGGACGAAGCTCATGCGCAATCCATGCATTAGGCATGTGTGTCTGCACAGAGCAAAGAGACAGGGAACTACCAGACATTTCACTACCTGAACTTTTTCTACCCAGACGGGAAAGGTCTCATTTCCTGCCTGTGTAAAATTCTATTATCTGCCCCTACTGATCTAAACCAGTCGACATCAAAGCCTAGCACAAGGATTTGGGAGAATCCCTGCATAACAACGTGCGGAGTCAAATATGGACTACAATGGCGAGATCTTCTGTGTGTATCCAAAACAAAGAACAAGCCACAAAATACCATTTCACTGGCATCTGGCTCCAAAGAGACTGCAGCTATTTTCTAACAGGGCCACTTGACTGCGCTGAAAGGGCTGTGGTGGCTCTGGTAGCTTCCTGCATACATGGGGGCAGTGATCCAGTTTAAGAAATTCTGGGAGGAGACCATGTGGACATAAGAATGAGCGTGGATATAGAGCTACCCAAACGCTCTACAGTGTGCTTGCTATGTGTACAAATACAAGGGCTATATCACCTCCCACAAAAAGGAAGTGACCTTATCACACAAGTGCTTGTGGCAGCAAAAGAAGTTGCACCAGTGCATGCGCCCAATGCCCTTCATTGGTATCACATATATAGGATATATTTGCAAGTGACAAGCTAACCTTTATCCTCTGGGGAGACATGCCACCCTGCTTCATCAAATGAAATGCATTCCTTCATGTATGCCTTCACCCTAAGCTTTTGAGCTACTTGGTCCCAGATCTGGACACCTGACACGGGTGTTAGGGAGAATTCTCATTCAATGGCTAATTTCCCTTACCCCGTGAGTCCCCCAGCAGCTTTGCTGGATTTCTGGAGTTTATTTTACAACTTGGTAAGAGTGTGAGCTGTTCCCCCACTCTTACCCATGTTTTGCCATGTGTGTTTTATCTGTTTTTGTGATTGTGGACTCTGGAGTACACCACTCCAGTAGCCCCCTTCTTTTGTGTGTTACACAGCACCTTCAGTGCAGTGACACAGGGCTGTCTTTTAGACTTCCCACTGACTCCATTTCTGGGGCTGACTACTGTCCCCCAGAAAAGAGTAAAGTTGCCATTAACTTTACCTAGTCATTTAACCACAGATCCAGTACACCCCATCTTACATGGAGTACTGGAAAGGGTAACTCCTTAGCCCTTTTTATCTGTACGTCCTAGAGCCTTGTTTTGCTCTTTTAACATTTAGACTTGGCTGGTGGCAGTGGTATCTACCCTAACTATTCTACCACGTTTATACTATATAAACTTGGTACTGTTTTAGGCTATTATATTAGCCTCGAACATAAACCCGCTTGAAAAAATACTCTTTCTTTTGGCTCCGGTCGGGTTTAGTCGCCATTTCTTTTTGTTAAAGTCCTTCTTGTGTTTTACTTTGCACGGCAAACCAGGTTTGCCTCCTTTGTTGACTGTCTTTTGGCGGGCTTCTGCCAAGAAGCCCTCCTCTAGGCGCCTGGGTGTCTAGGTGGGCTGAATGTGAGGGAGGGGTGTAGTCACACCCTGCACAGGGTATCCTAGGAAACCCAAGTCGCACTTTACCATGATTGGCTTAGGTGGTTGTGCGGGCTGGACAACCCCCCTGCTGCGTGATTGACAGCCAGGCTGTGTGAATGGGGGATTTTGCATAAAAGGCAGGACTCTTGGGCTGGAAATCAGAGCCACCACTGGAACTACAAGAAACCAAAGAGAAGTGGAGAAGAAGACGGCTGCTGCAACTACCCTGTCCCTGTGAAACCCTGCTGCAGTCCTGAGCTATCTACCCTTCGACGACAAGAGAAGATCCAGTCCGGAGTCTTCTTCCATTGAGCGTGGTGGGGTCGACCAGCTCATCTTCCACAGCCAGAGGATCCTCTTCATGGTCGAAATCGCTGCACACTGCTGTAGTGGTCTGGATAGCGACCTGAAGAGCTTCTCCTGTTTTAAAGGAGCTCACCTTTTATTCACCTTCGCCGCTGCTGGCTTCATCACTGTGTGGTGCAGACCCCTCCAGACATCCTCCTTCTCGTCCCCATGACAGAAGCTCCAGGAACTGTGGGTCTGCAGGAAACTACCAGGAACAACTGCCATGGCACCAGCTTCTCCCTTGAACAAGGTACTGCGTTCTTCTTTGAGGAACTAGGGTGAATCCCTTTTCTCCTCTTCCAAGGCTTGTCCTTAACTTCCCTCCTTCTTATAACTTTTGCTTCCTCTGTTGACAATATCTAAGTACTCCTGGCAACGTTGAATCTTGAACTGTCCGACTGTGTGATCCTCGACAACAAGAACCCGGTTCCACTTGACACTGGCTCCGGCCTATTGACTCTTGTATTTCTGTCAACGAGTGTTCTCTGATTCTGTCTGCCCTCACAAAAGTATTGCCTATGATTTTTGCCCCCAACTCTCTCTGGTTAACTCAGGTGCTAAGTGTGTTTTTGCCCCGGTAACATTTCTTGCCGCGGATACGCGTATCTTTAGTAAGACTGGACTGTCATTACTGTCAAAAAGTGATTGCATATGTATTCCCGGGAACATCTTTTGTTTCACAACACTGATCCGTTAAAACATAGGATACTTACCTTGAGTTATACTGTGCCAAGTGAATTGGTTGTGTGTAGTGTATTTTACGTGTGGTTTTGAAAGTATAGAAGTGTTGTGTTTTATAACAGATGGTTTAAAAATAAATGTACTTATATTTTTTACCTGAAACTTTGAGTCAGTGTTTGCTTGAGTCACTGTAATTGTGGGCCCTTTGTGTAATCATATACCCTTGAGATAAGCCTGGCTGCTCCGCTACTGCTACTACTTTAACATAGTAGTACAGGCTTGTACCAGAGGTGAACTTGTATTACCACTTGTAGTCTTAATTGTGTGTAGCGGTCCCTAAGGGCACTGCATGGGATTCTGCCTAACAACGGGCATGGAGATGATAATGCTAAATTAGATATGGCCTCAAACCCTTTCATATCAAAGTTACTTAGTGTCCAGGAACCGATTCCCTGCAGTGATGGGGATAGAGGGTGGTCAAGATGAAGTAGTAGGGACCTTAATTAATTCTAGAATGGACTATGGTAACAGCTAAATAAGCTGGAGATGCCCAAAATGCAGGAGTCAGATTTATTTTTGATGTCTCAAAGGCAAATCCCATCTCGGAGCTGAGTAAATCTCTACACTGGTTACCGGTTAAACAGAGAATCGATTTTAAGATTCTGTGCATGGTTCACAGAGGCCTACATGGCCTCGCTCCCACCTGTTTATCAGAGAAGCTAACATGGTATAAGCCATACCGAGGTCTTCGCTCTTCAGATAAGCTGCTGCTTGTCATCCCACCTTTGTTGTACCACGAGAGGAGATCGACGTTTCTCAGTGTATGCACCAAAATTATGGATTTCCATTCCTGGGAGCATAAGGAACTTGATTGAGCTGCCACAGTTCCGGAAAGCACTGAATACCCACCCGTTCTCTCTAGGCTCGGGGCTCTCCGCTTCAATAAAGGCTAATCTGGATTCTTGTTTGGAAAGGTTGATGTTTGAATACGGTCGGTCCCCAGATGCAGTTAATTCTGCCTGACTGCACAGTACAAGTAAATCAAATCAAATGAAATGGAGACATTGAAGGACATAGGGTTGCGTACTGGTAGTATGCGAGATGCTTTAATTTTGCTAATTAAATACTGTACAATCTACTAATACAAAATACCCACATGGAAACTAAAGGCTAATGGCAAAGGCCATGCCATGGAAGAATCCCACAGTCCCCTGATTGCAAACCGTGCTCCAAATGGTATTATTATTTAGATATGTCACTCTATAGAGAAAATATAACCAAAAAAGTGATGGGTGGAAGGTTTTGATTTAATCTCAACCACTGGCACTTCTCTGAGGAACCTCCCACACCACCGTTTTTTAGCCTGTCTGCGTCATTGCAAAAGTAGTCCAGCCATATACAAATCAGTCAAGTACTGCCACCAATGGTAGCAGTCCAGCCCGAACTGCTAGGCCAGGTCCCCTCTGTGCGGCAACACATGCATCCTCAGACATGTTTTGGCCTTGATGGGCCTCATCAGTGAGGTGCAGCTTGGTTCCCTATGGTGCAGCGAGCAAGGGTCCCACGTTTGGGCATACCTTCTCTTACATAGGGAGACACTCTATAACCAAAAAAGTGATGGGTGTAAGGTTTTTAATTAATCTGAACCACTGGCACTGCTGTGGGCAAACTTACACCCCCCCCCCCACGATTATTAGCCCATACGCGCCATTGCAAAAGGGGCCCAGCCAAATGCACATCAGTCAGGTACTTCCACCAATGGGAGCAGCACGGCCCAGTCACCTCTGCCCTGCGGCATAGGGGAAAGGTGAGCATTATGCCAGTAAGTATTGCCGTAGAAATTCAGCTAGGGTTCTGGACTGCCCTTGTGGGTGGGACCAGACCAGACTGATATGCACATGGCTATTTCTCCTGTGTGACGGGTGCAGTGAGCTCAAACGTGGCTGTAGACCCTCCCGAATGGTAGAAATACCATAGAACAGGGTATTTGACCCATGTTCGTTTCACACTATTTTGTAACTATTGCCATGGAATTGTTGCATGATCTTCGTCTCATTTCACATTTCTATTCACATCCTGAGCTTCTTGGATTGGGTGTGGCTTGTGGGATGGGGGTCGGTATATTTCATTACTGGGTAAGGCACATTGGGCCTCATTGTAGCATATGTGTGGACAATGGTGTGTGCATGTGTTATGTGCCTCGAGGGCATGCTGTTTTTCTAGTGGGGTTCATTGCCTCTGAGTCCTGTAACAGGACGGACATTGGTCTTCCATCATCTGATGGAACAGGTCCATGGGCCTCATTACACGGTAGGCGCTAAAAAATGTGATTTACCGTCATGGCGCCATTAGCGTGTCCGCCATCGTAGGAGACCGCTAATAGCGTCACATCACGAGTCAGCGGACACGCGCATAGGGCCATGACGGTAAATGACCCCACCGCCATGGCGGAAAAGCACCTTACCGGCTCCGACCAAAGTGCTGATAGCACCTCCGCCCTCATGCTGCACGCTATTAGCGGCCACCGCTGTTAGCGGTCACTGCTATTAGCGGTCACTGCTATTAGCGGTCACCGTAAAACACCGGAACCGGAAATAGCGTCATCGCACCGGAACGGGAAAGAGCCCGGCGGCCATCTTTAAAAACACAATCCATTGCCATCCCCTGCACTCAGGACCTGCAGCAACACCACGACTGGCAAAACCACATCCCAGAAGAACAAACAATGCCCAAGGCCCTAAAGAAAGCCGATGCGCGCCAGCGCAAAGAACGCTTCTCAAATGAGGAATTGAAAATGCTGGCAGACACCCTGGCTGCAAATGCAGAGGTAGTGTTCGCTAGCGACATGCGGCGCCCGGCACTCCTGAGAAAAAAGGAAATCTGGGCTGAGGTGGCGCAGAAAGTCAGTGCGGTGGGCTCCACCCCCCGCACCGTAAAGGACGTGCGCAAGCGGTGGGATGATCTGCGCCTCCGTGTACGCAGCATTTTATCGGCCAACAGGAATCTGGCCATGGGCACAGGAGGCGGAGGTGGATCCCCGATGAAGATGCAGGAGTGGGAGGAGACATGTGCCAGCACCATTGGCATAGAATCCATCGAGGGAGTGGGCCGAATGGAGTGTGGTGTGGCAACAACGTCAGACGGAGGTGAGTGACCACGCAAGACACAGCAATGCCAAGCATGAGTCCCTCCCCTAAATGTGAATTGGGAATCAGCTAATGGATGGGGTCATCACACACACATGTACACAACCCTGCATATATGCCCTGCACATCCCCACACAACCACATGCATGCAGCACCTCACACACGTGTCACCCTGACACATGTCCGGATGACCCACCCATCTGGCCAACAACCTGCAGGCCCAAAGTAGATGTCCAAATGCAAAGAACTGCAGCAACAACAACATATGCATGATGCACGTTGACCCATCACTGATGTTATCCCTGTCTTGCTCCCCCACAGGGTCACAATCTGACAGTGAGGAGCTGGACGCTGCAACGCAGGCCCCACCACCCAAAAAGCAGGCCAAGGGAAAGGATGCAGGCACCAGGCCCAGTACATCGAGGGGCACTGGGATATCTGGAGTGGCCCAGCGCACAAAAGCCACCCACGCAACGACCACACCAAGGGTCGAAATGCCATCCGACACTGTGGCAGCACCCCCACCACCCACCCCCACCACTCAGGAGCCAGTGCCAGAAGGCACGCCGTCCGCAGCCAATAGCTCCGTTGGGGAAGCAGCAGCCACGGCACCTATGAGTGATGTGGACGACCCATGTCCGACACCGGAAGGGCAGCGTACACCCAGCCCCCAGCTGTCCCCACTCCACAGCCCATGCAACACATCCAATGGCAACATCCATGAGGTGCATGCCGGAGATGCAATGGATGGGTCATTCAGTCCCGTGGCGAGCTCACCTGATGTCGGCCACATGCAGCAAGCTGCGCCGAGGAGTAACAGGGGCAGGGCCGCAGACGACACCATGAGCCTGATACGCCAGCGCCAGGAGGAGCTCAATGCCCTGGTTGCCCGGCAAGTGAGCGAGGCTGCCTCGACCAGGGAGGAGATCCGGGGGTTGTCAAGGGACATGAAAGCTGCCATGGACAGCAACACGACGCGCCTATGTGAGGAGATGGCCGCTGTGAGGCAGGTCCTAACGCGCATTGCTGAGGCGATGGAGAGCATGCGTCACTCACAGGGAGCAGATCAACCAGCCACGCCCTCGTCTACTAGCTCCGACCAGACAACCATCCTGCGCAGGTCCAGCCGGTCCTTGCGGCGGTCAGACTCACAACCCCCCAATGGTGGTAGTGGAGGAGGGAAGTAGGGCCAGCCTGTCCCTGTTGACACTTGGGAACTAATGCAGCACTGATGTGCACACCATGTTCGGTGGAGTTGTGGGGGAAGGGGGGTGAGGGTGTTTGGGGGAGTTGTGGGGGGAGGGGGGTGAGGGTGTTTGGGGGAGTTGTGGGGGGAGGGGGGTGAGGGTGTTTGGGGGAGTTGTGGGGGGAGGGGGGTGAGGGTGTTTGGGGGAGTTGTGGGGGGAGGGGGGTGAGGGTGTTTTGGGTGGAGGGTACATGCACGTTTGAATGTCATAATGCTCAATACAGACGTAATGGCATGGATAATCACATGACTGGACATTGATAATTGTGTATGTGTGTATTATTGTTGAAGGGTGCACTGTGATTATGTCCTCCATACACCCCGTGCCCTGAGCTGAACACCAATTGCACCCTCCTAATCCATGTGCATCAGAAACAATGGTCTATCATGTGCTGCCGCACAGCACGTCCCTCATGGGCATCGCCACCTGCATGACCTGCAGCCCCCTCTCCTCCATCCTCATCCCCGTCATCATCCTCAGACGGTGGTCGCAGTTCTATGTCAGGGGGCATTGGCACATTCCGTCTGATACACATATTGTGAAGCATGACACATGCCATGGTGATCTTGGCCACCTTCTCATGCCCGTACAGGAGTGCCCCGCCCGACCTGCTGAGGCACCGGAAGCGTTCCTTCAATAGGCCGAATGTCTGCTCGATCACCACGCGGGTACGGGTGTGTGCATGATTGTAGTCCTCTTCGTGCCTGTTCTGTGGGTTCCGCACAGGGGTAAGGAGCCACCTCTTCAGGGGATAACCTGCATCACCTGCATGGGTGCAACAATGGGTATGTGTAAGTGTCTACATAATGTGGAGCGTGCACATGTCACACAAACAAACATTGCATATTCAACGACATCCACTGATCCAAGCACGCATGGCAATCAGGGTAACTGCAATGTGGGAAGGTGAGGTGGTCCTTGCAAGTGGACATGCACCATGCATGCATACAGCAGGGATTGCCATGTCCCGCCAGAGTTTAAGTGATTTGTGTTTCCTGGCCCTGGCAACGTTAGTGCCACACTGCTAGTACACTGCCATTCCTTAGTTGATGTCCCCATGCTGTTTGATGGCAATTCTGTGGTGGGGTACGGGTGTGCCTCACCACAATGGCTACAGGGGATCCATTTGTATGCACTCATGTGCGCGGACCATTTCTGATGTAGTTTAGCGTACATTTCAGTTGTGATTTTGATATGCATGTTGCTGATTTGTGTAATGGGGGAATGGTGTGTTGTGCGGTGTGCATGTTGTTTGGAATGGCCTGTTTGGCGTAATGGATTGATATGTTTGCCGTGGCACTCACTTCCGGCATGTGGTTTTGTCTCTGGTCCATTGTGGGCTGCCTCACTGTACAGTGATGCAAATATGTATGTCCATTCTTCTCATGACACAAGTTCACGCACAGTTGGAGTATGCATCTCCCCCCCCCCATTCACGCCCAGTTGGAGTATGCATCTCCCCCCCCCCATTCACGCCCAGTTGGGGTATGCATCTCCCCCCCCCACTCACAATCCACATCACACTGACATGTGGTCAGCCTGCTACTCACCAAGTAGCCACGAACGTTGTCCAGCATGTCGCTCCATGTATCGTGGTATTGTCGAGTTCCGCAGGACCATTGCATCATGGGTTGAACCGGGATATCGGGCACAGCAATGTGTGATGATCTTATTGGAGTCACATACCATTTGGACGTTGATGGAGTGGTATTGCTTTCTGTTACGATACACTACCTCATTGGCATGTGGGACCACCAGTTCTACATGGGTACAGTCGATGGCCCCAATGCAACTTGGGATGCCTGCCAGTGTATGGAAGCCTACTTTGGTGTTGGAGATCTCCTGGGCAGTCCGTGGCATGTATATGTGTTGACTTGTGTGCTGCAGGAGGGCATCGAGCACCTGGTTCAGTGTGCGTGAGAATACTGGTTGTGATATGCCATGCATCTGACCTACCGTATGCTGGTAGGTGCCTGTGGCCAAGAAGTGGAGCACTGTTACTACCTTCAGTAGAGGGGGGATGGCAGTACGGATGTCAATGAGACTCACAATGTCGTTGTATATCATGTCTACTATGGTGGTGATGGTATCCCAGTCCAGACGGTACAGGGTGTGTATCTGCTCAGGGGTTAGGTTGACTGGACTGGCTCTGATCCTGGGAATTGGTGGCTGCCTCTGTGGTATCACTAGGTGCACTGGTGGTGCTTGCTGCGCCTGTCTTGCCCTCCTCCTCCTCCTCCTGCGTCTCCTCTGTGCTGCCTGTTGTTGTAGCTGCTGCACAGCAATCATGTCCTCTAGCCCATGTAATGCTGCTAGTATTGCATCCATCTTGGTGTGGGAATGGGTGTGGGGAGGGGTGTGGTGTGCTCTTTTGTGCTGCCAGTCTCCATTGCCTCCACCTGTGCTGATTTTGTCCACCTGTGGCAGGTTGGAACTCTGCTGTGCTCTTTTAACGTGTGGTTCGCGATGCCGGTATTAGCGCCTTGCCGGTAAGGGTTCTTTGGGTCTAGTACATGCCGGTATTGCCATGTACGCATGGCTCGCGATGCCGTGATATTAGCGCTATGCCGCTATTTCCGGTCTGAGGGGCCGCGCGCTCACGGACTTGCCGCTAATAGTGCCACCGTACTTTGCGGTGCCGCTAATAGCGGTATGTCCGGGTCGTGATTGGGGAGGGGATTTACCGATATCGGTAATCCCTTACCGGTAACGGTATGTCCCTACCGCCTACCGTGTAATGAGGCCCCATGTCTTCACGACGCACTTCCATGTGCTTTCACATAGCATCATGGAGCAAGTGATTATAAACTCACAGCATGTTGGTGTTTTGGGGGCTACTTTGTCATTGCAGGTCAACCACACCATAATCCTCTGAATTGTGAGTGATGCAGGTGGATAAGAACAAAGTTACAGGAAAGACATTTCACAGATATCAATGGACCCCATGTCCCTGGTGGGCTGATGAGGGAGTGTAGGCGATTGGTGCTGTGTGCTCTGAAGCTCACCATCTACATTGCATCTTACGTGCCTACATCATATGTTCAATCTGCCTGGCAGAGGTGCTTGTGTTGAGAAGTGTGCTCAGGTGGGCACATACACGTGTTTCATTTCATGTGGTCATCATCTCCCCATGTCTAGATGGAAAGTAAGTTATGTGGATGAAGCCACCATCAGGAATATGCATTGGGGGTGGATATGTGGTTGATGTCTGGTTTCCCGATTGATGTTCAGAGAGGGGTGGTGCGTCTTGGGAACATGTGTGCTCATTCTGGCTCATAGATTGGTATTGGACTCTCTCACACTTTACCCTACTGGCGCTGCATGACTATGTCTCATGCATGAAGTTGATTCATCCTCAGCCCGAGTCTACTCCTCCAATTCCCTCAATGACGCTGACATCAATGGCAGCTAGTTCCTGCTATTCCCATGGCCGCAGGTCCAGGGGTGGTGATCCTCCTCCTGTGGCCACGCAATTCCTGCAGTGTTTCACTACCAGCACCGCACCGGACACGCCTCTTGAGGTACTGCCAGCGCTTCTGGATCTGGGCCACCTTGTGAGGTGTTGTTGCTACAGCATTGACATTTTGCAAGATGGACTTCCAGATCTTTTGCACTGCTGTTGCAGGATCTTTAAACATTTTGGATCCAGATGGCAAACAGCCTCTTTTGTGACAGGTCAGGGAGGCCTGAGGGCCGGTATGTTCAAGGGGTCTGGTGGGCAGAGGGGAGTTAGGGAGTCCTAGGGGCAGGCAGGGCTGGGTTTTTTTCTTCACGGTCTCACAGTGGTTTGCCCTTGCCTGAGCTTGATGCTGTGGGACTAGGGGAATGCGGTGTGCCTTGCAAGAGGGGTACACTCTTCCCTCGGCGCACAGTACACAGTGCACCATCCTTCCGATCTTGATCTACGCAGCGATAGATACGGAAACAGACATGGCGCGGCACTGTGTACTCAGGTGGCATAAATGTGAGGCGTCTATGCCATGTATTTATGCCTTAAACGATTTTACTGTCGTTCTGCTTTGGAAACATGCGTATCGTGTAATATTTTGAAAATTGGGCATGTGTGTTTCGCTTTTACGCTGACGTAAGTGTAAAGCTCATCCGTGGCATACAATACACCACAGCGAAACTGAGCTCCAAAGACAGTCTCAAAGAAAAAAGTAGCAAATCAGTGCATTTTTTATTCTACATGATTTTATCTAGAAACGGATATTTTTCCCAAATATATGTATTTTTGGGAAAAAAACTGTTTTTAGATTGTTTTTTATTTAGTTGTATGGCCGAAACCCCAATGGTCTCAGGTTTGGACATTTGGGAGGCGTCATTTTAATGTGTACTGAGGTGATCAAGAGCAGGTGCTTTCCCAGGGACGTCATTTCACCAAAATGCCAGGGGTAGCGGAAGTGACATCACAGTACCACACCCCCAAGAGTGACATCACAGGAAGTGATGTCATTTGACCACACCCCCACAGGAAGTGATGTCATTGGACCACGCCCCCACCATGACATCACAGGAAGTGGCCTAATAAAGCATTATCGCTCAGTGCATTAAGAAAAAAATGGTTACGATATCAGTGTATTGTGACATTTCATACAAGAATGGATCATCATATGTATCAGTGTCAAGGTCCATGTTGCCACGTGAAGTGTATGAACCCCAATCCCCTCTTTATGTGGATCTGCCCTGTTATTTCAACAGGACTACAGAAAATCACATTCTGGGGGGACAGGGACGGATAGGCGGGCACGGGGATAGGGGAAAGCCAGGATAAAAGGGGAGATTGGAGAATATTTCACCAGAAAACATGTATGGCATCCTCAGTTTTTAATGACTCTTCTGCTTGTGTTATTTTGGCTGCCAAAAGATTAGTTCAAAATGTGTTCAAGGCATACAGTGCATTACTGAGTGATACAAACTTCAGTACCAAAAGCCTCATCAGTCCAGTGCCCAGATTTTATGGGGGGAAAAAATCCTGGCTGCATTTTGCATTACTCCCACACTCACCAACACTCTTTATATGCCTAGGTTTCTGTTCCTACATGTTCATTGTCCTCCACACCCCGCACCACAATGGTACACATTCCAACAATTAGTACTATTATATAGATTTTTGGATAATGCCCAACAGTTGCTCTTCCTTCACTCTGATCATAAGACTTAAAATGTAGTTTCTTACCAGATTGAGCAGAACAGTGGCTTGACAGACGTGCCAGTTCTGCTGTTTCAATGGCATGTGAGGTGAAGATTCTGACTCGAAGGCAGGTTGTTGCTTAGGTGACTGGAAACCAGAGGAGAGGTCTGTGAGTGTTCAATGGCAACAGATCAAGAAGACACAGAACTCTGGTAGTGGAGCTGCAGGTGTTTGGCAGGGAAGAGGCTGCAAGTATGGCAGGTGCTGTTTTGAGGTCACAGAACTCTGGTAGTGGAGCTGCAGGTGTTTGGCAGAGAAGAGGCTGCAAGTATGGCAGGTGCTGTTTTGAGGTCACAGAATACTGGCTGTGATGCCGATGGTGCCGGGCTGGTTTTAACAGAGGGCACTGACTGGGTGTGTCTCATCATTGCTTGGTTGAATACAAATCAAGGATACGGTGCTGGCATTGTGAAGACAGAACTGTAGCTGTGGGGTAGCTGGTGACTGGCTTAATGGAAGTTGCTGCTTAGATGGCTCATCATTGCTTCCTTGACTGGAAATGAAGAAGAGCCAGGTGGGAATCGGATAGCAAATGTTTTCATGACACAAGACTCCAGCTGTGCTGCAGCTTCTGGCTGACCTGTCAAGAAGATGCTGATGGAGGCTACTCAGATTCTAAGAGACTGGCGGTTGACAGATGCTTGTGGCTGTGCTACTAGTAGTGCCTGTCTGGCTTCACAGGAAAAGGCTAATTGAATGTCTTGCTGTTGCTTAGACTGAAAATCTGTAGGATGCCGGCGGTGTGGCAGATGATGCCATTTTAAAGACACACATGATGTTTCTGACGTAATGGTCCATTGTTGCTTAGCTCACTGGTAAAAAATAGGATGTTGACTAAACTCAACAGCATACCATGCAGTGTTTTGAAGATGAGACAAACTGGTTGCAGTGCATGAGCGATGTATCATGGCTGACTTCATGAGGAGAAGAGGCTGGTAGTGTAGGAGAGTAGCAGATGGTTTTGAAGACTGTATGTGGTGCTGATTAGGTCTGCGTGACTTGAAAAGAAAGACCTAACTGGAAAATTGAGCTATAACCTAACAGTGTCAAAGAATATAATGGTTCATCTTTTCAGAGGATACCTCCTGTGTCGCATGTCAGCAAATCGGTCAATGGCATCACTCAAATTTACCTCGTCAGCCTCCATAGGTTCACATGCCATTACCAACAAATCACTAAGTCTCTTGTCTCCACATCTATTTCGCAAATAGTTTTTAACTCTTTTCAAACAGGACAAGAACCTCTCATTTGCTGCAGTTGTAATCGGCAATGCAAGAACCAGATCCAACAGATTTAGGACATCAGAAAAGCCTCTTGGAGATTCATTGAGATAGTACCTGACAGAGTGAATACCTGCTAAAGTCTTGCCAGATAAATAGCCCCTTGCAGTGTCAAGGCCTGGATGCAATCCAGCATAATTTACCTGGGGCCCTAGGTAGTGCCGAGCAAGAAGATCTGCAGATGAGTCCTCCAAGAAATTTTTTGCCCTTGGATTGAACATGCCGGCAGCCTTGATAAGCCCCATGTTATCTATAAAACAAGCATCCAACTCTCTTACAAACCTATCCAAGGTGCAGAAAAACACCTCTTGCTTTATCCGTTCAGTCTGTGGCATTCGATCCTCAGAGTGCTCATAATGTCCAGGCCTCTTCCCTACAGTAGTACCAACAAGGTATTCTTTGAGTTTGCTGCTCAGTTGGTGCTGCCTTACTGGTAAAGCTCTGCGGTCGTGGTCTTCAACTGTTTCAATACCACATTTTTCTGCCAATTCTGTTGCGTCATTGACGATTTTCACCCAATGGCATTCTTGTCTAAGGTTGACGAGGGCAGTTCTTGTCACTTGAATTAGGTGACTCGCATCTGGCAAATCAAGATGCTTTCTCTGAACTTCATCAGATAACACACAAATCTTTTTCAGAATTGCTTCCATACTTAACAAAGTTAGCAAAAACTCAAAGCACTGCATATTTCGGAGAAGTCCTCTGGCTTCTGAACAAGCCTGCTTGTCACGTTGTTGCGATGATTCTATTACACTGAGAACAACTATAATGGTTTCAAATCGAGCCTGTATTTTTTTAACACACGCGTACCAATAAAACCATCTAGTGCCACAAAGTCTTTCTAATTCTTGTACTTCCAGACCGCTTTCTGTTTGAGCTTTTACAAAGAGTTCGTGCCGAGGAGAACTTTGTGAAAGGAACACATACATAGCCTGCAAAGTTGAGAAAAAATCCTTCACTGTTTGTATGTTAGTGATAGTTTGCACTAACGCAAGGTTTAGACGATGTGCATGACAGTGAATGTAAACTGCCTGTGGAGCAATTTCTTTTATTTTCGCTTGCACTCCATTGAAACAGCCACTCATAACTGATGCCCCATCATAGCATTGTGCCACACAGTTCTTCCAGTCAAGGCCAGCATTGCGTACAGATTTGTCAATGGCTGCAGCTAAACTGGAGGCATCCAACTTCTCCATGTGGTAACATCCCATGGCTTTTTCCTGAATGTTCCCATCTTGATCTACAAACCAGATCACAAAGCTCATCTGTTCTTTATGCGAAATGTCTTTGGTTTCATCAACCAACACTGCAAAGTGCTTTGTCACTTTCCTAACGATATTCTGACGTATAAGATTTGCCACAAGTGAGATCATGTCATTTTGATACTCTGGAGATGTGTAGTGCCCATATCGTCTAGCCATTTGTACTTTAAGAAGTTCATTATTATCAGACAGCAAACGCAATATTGCTATGAAGTTTCCCTTATTGTGGGAGTCTTGCAATTCATCTGTGGCTCGGAAAGCAAGTCCTTGACGACCCAAAACACATACAACCTTTAGTAACTGCAGCACATGTTGACGATTCTCTTCAATCTCTTGGTCCCCAACCTTTTCTAGCATTGAAACAATTGAGTGGTGAGGGCCTGTAGTCTGTTGTACACGCTTAAAGTCTGCCCAAGCTACAACCGAAGACTTATGCTTATCAGAATCTGAGTGCATCTTTAAAGAATGACGTGTCTTTTCCCATTTAGCGAAGCCAATATCAACAAATGGAACATTGCCACGTGCACGCCCCTCTCCTCCAGAATTAGAACCAAAATGTCTGCATGCAAAGCAGTATACTTTATCTTTCAGAACAGAATATTCCACCCAAGGATATGTTTTGTAGTCTCCATTAAACTTACGGGAACCCGTTACAGGGTATGTAGGAAGTTTTGGCTGTACAGGGTGACTGCATGGATTTGGGGACAGATCAGTCACCACACTGTCATCTAAATTGGGAGCTGGAGATCTTCTTGGAATGCCCTGCTCAGCTAGACACATCTGCATACTGTTATCGCTCTGCAACCAAGAGCTGCTTGTGCTCTCCCCGAGGAGTGAAATGTCGGGAGAGCAAGCACCAGTGGGAGGATCATCAAACATGCCAATACGGGAAGAACAATCCTCAACATCAGGGTTGAAAGAGCACTCTGCGCTATCCAGGAACGTTGAAGTGTTGATTAGGTCATCAGCATCACGTGAAACCGTCACAGCAATGTCTGCACGTGAACAAGAGCCATCAGTGGCCACTACAAATGAAGGAGGTGCTATGTCAGCCAAGGAAGGTGGAGCTGTAGACAAAGAGTCAGCATGTGGAGATAGTGAACCAATGTCAGCACATGTAGATGCACTGTCTGCACCTGAAGAAGCAGCTTCGCTGCCAGCAAGAGTTGATGTGCTGGCCGATGGATGGACAACATGTGCAGCTGTGTTTGAACTGCCACTTGAGGTATCATCAGACCTCTTGCGCTTGCTTGAATCAGAGCCTGGAGTAGGGCCAGCTCCTCTTGCTTTTGGAGAAAACATATCAACGATTGACCTCTGTTTTGGATCCTTGGGTTTTCCTGTAGGTGTAGACATGTTCGTTCTTTTAGTACTGCTAAATCAGAAGCTATCATTCAAGCAAATGATGGATTCCTCACTGTCCTCCCGACTTCTTTTGTGCTTTACACTTCTTTGGAGGACCACTTCCGCTGAATACCAAAGAGGAGACAAATCTGAAATGTATTGCTTTGGCTTACAAGTTTATCACTGTACTCCCTGAAAATAAGTGAGTACTCCCCAAAATGAAAAACAGATTACAAATACTCCCAACAAAAAATAGGAAACAAACACTGTGGACCCTGGACCCTGACCCCTGCTTTCACGCACACAGCTCCATAGATGTTTGGAGAGGTAGCGCACGTAGTTCCAAAGGAAGAAAGTACTATTATTACTGCTCGATCGGTAGACATGCACATGATCTTCTAATGTGTATAGAGTAACTAGGTGCAACAATAATTATTAGAAAAACCTTTCTGTTTTTCAGTTAAAGCGTTTTACTTGCTTACAAAATACTGCCGTGGGGAACTAGATTTACATGTTTACTCCCTAAAAATCATTTTACTTCCAAGTTTACAAAATAGGGAATACAATAGTCCCACTTCAAAATCTTATCTGGAGCACTGAGTACATACCTAAGCAGTGATTTCAAGTATTTATCTGTCAGGGTAATACTTTACATTTGAGAGATTAACAGTTGCAACCTGTTCAAACTCTGCCCCTAAGAAAAAAGGAAACTTGTGGGTCCCACAAAACTGAAGTGAAGCATGCGTTCTGTGTCATACAGTTTGAAGTTAATTTTGTGGTGTTCTCTGATTAAATGGAAAAGAAACAGCCATCTTTAGTGTTGAAACAACTAGGACAAGGCTGCAATGCATAAATAGATATGGACTAACAGATCAGATCATTAACATATGCTGTACATTTTCAATATGTTTCTTCACGTTCATTTACCTCTCACAGCGGTCACAGATAAGGCTGGATGTCAGCTGCTCAATGGTGGTACTGTTTGCTGGCGTTGAGAACACAGAAAGGAAGGAACTCCCACACGAAGATGCAGGTCTGAAAATAATAACAAAATATCAGAAAGATTCATTTGTGCAACACCAGACCATATTAATTTTTAATCGAATTTTAGAGTTCTGGGGTGTACGCATCATGCAAAGACAAACTGGACCACAGAGGCTTTGCACATGACAGACCTAGAGACTGTCTCCGGCCCAGCAACGATTCATCATTAACCTTCTGTGACTCGGACAGACGCGCATGTTATGCGCCATTGCCCTAGGATCTCTAGGAACTAGCTCTGTAGGCCGCAACAGGCCCAGGCTGAGTGTGCGGCTCGGGCAAGGAGCAGTTTACATAATGTCATGTCACAATGTAAAATCCTAGTTAGATGCATTGCAAAATGTATAGGCTGCAGGCCACAAATGACCTGGATTTCATCTGCCTGTGGTTAATTTAAGCAGTTTAATTTGCATAAGCTGTTGCTGTAAACTGGGCTCAGGAGGGCACATGAACACAGTGGCGAGGGGCAAGGGGCACATGGACACAGTGGCGAGGGGCACATGGACACTCTGGCTGGGATCGGGGGCACATGGAACCGGCGATGACTTATCTCACAGCAGGAAGTAAAAATGCCTTCAATCCCTCCCCCACATGATCTATCTAAGACAAAATGTAATAAGATAGTTGATTATAAAACACTCCCTTCGTCCCACAAAGCCCGGGTTCACATTTTCTCTATCCTGACAACACACACAGGTCCGGTCCCAGATTTGTCTCGTGAAGTGGGGACAAAATGGATGCTGTAATGGTGCAGTGTGGTGACCCCACAGAGACAGTAGAGGGGGAAAGTGCAAATATCGGGACGTGTATTATTCAGTGACAATCACTGTATTATTTGCTGCCCTGCAGTACAGACCAGTGGGTAGTTTTCCACCTGAACAGAAGCCAAGCCCCTCCCCCACACAATAAAGGACACACACACACACAGAAATCATCTGCTACTTGTTGGGGCAGTCTGGAGAGAGGCCCCGCCTGGTGGTGCTTTAAGCTGTTGCTTGGTCTTTCATTGTTATACAGCTGGGGCCTGCCCCACATAAAATCAAAAGTCCCTTTAAATCTATTAGCTCTTGTATAACCACAACAGTGTTGAGGTATTCTGATGATGATGTTAGACTTGCTCAATAGTTTTGTATCATTAAATGTACTTCAGCTCTTCAGAGTCTCGGGAGGATAGCTCAGGGGCACAGGTTCGATCCCTCAGTCCACGCAACACAGGTTCGATCCCTCGGTCTGCGCTTAGAAACCTCTGGGTATTATTACGCGCATTATAAATAACCAATTAAAAATAAATAAATCTGCTGAGAAGTGCTGGGGCCTTGTTAATAAGAGTGTAGCAGCTCAACTGAGAAGTGCTGATGTAGTTCCATCAAAAGTATAGCAGCCCCACTAAGATGAACTAGCATTGCCTCAACACAAGCATAGTATTAAAATTATAGAAGCCCTGTTTAGTGAGTTAACTGAGCAGTACCAGCATTGCCCCCATTTAAAATATGGCAGCTCTAGTAGAAAATAGATTACACAGCCCTGCTGAGAAGTGTTGTTACTGTCTCTTTAAAAAAAGAGAAGCCCATTAGCTCTGCACCATTAGGCCCTGCCAGTACTATCCCATTGCATGCTAATACACTGAACAAGGTCAACAGTATGGCAAGGTACATACTGGGTTCTATGTGATAATTCTGCATTTTGAAGAACATATACAAAAAGACCGATTTATTTTAGCCGATTTGTGTGGTCTTCAAAAGGCTGAATTATCACATTCTACTGCCCCCACACCCTGCTAACCCCCCCCCCCAGAAGGTGATTCCACCTCACCCCACACTCCCACCCTGTTACCTTCTTTAGAATTCAGGGGAGTTGCCTCCCTCAACGCCTCCATTCCCCACTCATAGCATAGCATTCACCCTCACCACGTACACACTCAGAGATATGCAGTCTCGGGAGGATAGCTCAGCAGCAACGTGCTCGCCTTGGAAGCAAAACGACACGGAGCAACACGGGTTTGATCCCCGGGTCTGCGCTTAGAAACCTCTGGGTATTAAGCTTGTTATAAATAACCTATCATATCATATCAAACAGTCTCATTTGCCCTCTCCCTGCCACCTTGTTTAACAGATGCAATGCAAGAGGGGCGCCAAAAAGATTTTTCGAAATTGAGGGACAGACTTGCTTTGCATCTGTGCGTCCATTTCTAAAAATCATTAGATCCCAACCATCGGCACTACCCGTCTCACCTGATCCCGACCCTCGCCCGCACCTCTCCTGACCCACATCCTCGCCGGCCCCCCTCTCACCTGATCCCCACCCTCACCTGATCCCCACCCTCGCCAGCCCCCCCTCTCACCTGATCCCCCAACCCTCTCACCTGATCCCCACCATCGCAGGCATCCCTCAGCTGCCCTGATCCCTGTCCTCGCCAGCCCCCCTCTCACCTGATCCCGCACCCCTCTCACCTCACCTACATCCTCGCCAGTCCCCCGCTCACCTGATCCCCACCATTGCAGGAGCTCTCATCTGCCCTGATCCTCGCGGGCACCGGATTTGTTCTTCACAATACCCCTAGAAGGGGGAATCAGATAAGGAAGAAGAGGGCCAAAAGGAAAGCTTGGAGGTATGTAACCAGGTCAGATTTATGACTCTGTCAATGGGGGTGATGAGGACCCTGCTACTCTGGGGTAGGGGCCAGGGCAGGATTGCTACTCTCGGAATTATATGACCTCCTCCCCCGGCAGCGTGTCTCAGAACCAGGCACAGACAGAGGATGTGGGCTAGGTGAAGTGACGCAGCGGTTAGTCGCGATGTAGCACTGCAGAGAACAAGGGTCTGTGCAGCTCCTGCCGGGGCAACCAGGAGATTGTGGTCCATTAACGCCTGGCAACTGCACGAGCCACAAGGCTGGAAAGGCAGGGAGCCACACAACAGCTCTTGCAGCCTTTACAGCTGCTTGTTCTGCGAGGCTGTGCAGTTTCAGATAGCTGGAATGACTTGCCACTGTTATGTTGTGCTGCCTGCAGGAATAGATAATGGTTTGTCACTCCAGCTCTTAAAGCTCTGTATGATGGCAGTCCACATCGCCCTGCATGCACTGCACTTGGGATTATAGGTAGTAGGTTTGCCACACCGTTTGTCACAAACAGCATTAACCTTTATTAGAACTCACATATTTCACTATGTTGATGGAATGGTGCAGAGTGCATGCTGTAGAAATCAACAGATCCCCCCAGACTCAGTATTTTCCCCCACATTATCAGCACCACAAACCCTATTCACACACACACACACAGCTCACAAAATCAGTTGCATGGCGTAAGAGAGCATAGTAAACATAAAGCATTTGTTGTTTTAAATGCACTACGGACTAAAATGCAGTCCATAGCCAGCCAGATCGTAGATCTCCCAACTCCCACTCGAAATTCTGAGAACTAAAGTAAGCAAAACGGCTGTATGCCGCCTTCTCTGCCCATGCAATGCAGTGGCAAAAGTAAAAGTACTTGTAATTGTCCAAAATGTCATGTTCACGCTCCGCTTAACTCGGCTCCTAATCCATCCATCTCTAGACATCCGGGGACTTGCATGCTCATACAACGTCACAGCGAGCCATTTCTTTTAACTTCATCACGCTGCTGCCATGTACTTCAACATTCCCCGTTCTCCGCCCCAATTCTTGAAGGTACATATTATATTAGAGGTGTCATGGTGCCACTCAGCTACACTGTCACTACATCATGGGAAAAGCAAGCTCTGGTTTAATGGCAACCCTTTTGGAGAACTAGGGGCTGCCTCTCTATTTAGGGCAGAGATGGTTTTGTTTTGCGCGACTGCAGCGAATGCCATTAATCCAGCTCATGGACGTGCCTGTTGCCGGTCCATGCCGCTCTGTGCAGAGGCCCGAGCAGAGAAAAGACAGTGACAACCAAGACCTAAAAACACTGGCAAGACAGGACAGCGCAGAACATGTACCAGACCGATGGCCGCCCCAGTACTGGCATCAAACAGGGGTTTGCCCAAAACATTGTAATAGGGGTTTCCACCGGCCCACCTAAAACGTTCACATTTCTTGTATTACCTATCAAAGCCTCGCGTACAAGTGCCCTGTGGTGTTCAGCCGAGGGAGAATTGGTAGAATTTTTCCTGACACATATTACCGAAAAGTTTATGGGGACGGGGTTTAGGGTAATAATAAAGGCAGGGGTGTTTGGGGGAAGGCTGCGGGGGTCTCCGCGCATACATTTGTGGTGAAATGTTCTGAAAGAAAAAAGTAATTCGACCAATTCTCCCTCGATTAAATAAATTCGACCAGATCACACAGAACTATTAATTGTGTCAAAAACATGATGGGTAGTCTAACATGTTCTGGAGTAAATTACACCATGTTTCTCTTAGTCAAAAATATGCCACATATGCCTTCGGACACCACACATCCCACATTGTTAGACACATGTTCAATCAATTTCACACCTCACACCCACCTTTTAAAACTAAAACATTCAGGCATAACTTAGCTGTGTGCACAAAAGATTCTAAGACAACTTTGACATTTTGTAAACCCAAATGAATTTACCCTTTTGTGGGATTGCATATTTTATCCATACACTCCAATGACACATGCACAACTCTGCAGTTGTCAGTAACTGGCCCCAAAACATAATCCCGAGTAATTTACTCAGGGTTGGACCAGCCTAGAGGGAACTCTGGAGATTTCCCGGTAGGCCTCTGCATCCTGGGCCTCTTTTGTGTGGTTACCTATTTTATTTCCACCTTTCCTTATAGGAAAGGGGTTGGGCTTGCTCAAAATGTGTAACATGCGGCCATGTTGAAAATTATTTCCAAGGCCTCTTTTGTTTCCCAGCTCACCCCTGGACCTACTCATAGGTAAGTCAGTATTTACTTCAAGAGTAAACCCACCTAACCCCTGAAAAAACGTCATAAATAACCCATGTAATGGTGCAGAGCTGTTAGAGAAGAACGTTGTAGTTTTGCAGAAGGGATGGCCAGTGCACTTTGATCAGATCAGGAGACGACTAAACCCAGGGGGTTTGCTTTAACATTAGTTGTTAATGCAAAGCATTCAGCTGTCCCGACTACAACTCCCAGAAGACGCCTATAGAAATGAAAGCCCGGGACATTGGCCTGCATGGAGTCCCCGATGACAGTCATCTGCTAAGAGGAACTCACCTCCGATCTGCTGGACTGCCAGATAGCTTAACCACGGGCAAATCCTTATCCTGAGCCAATTCTCCACACGATCCCCTGCAGTCAGAGAAGACTATTACTGTGTAACCAGAAGACCTTTCCATGGAGCACCTGTGAGCCTTCTCTCATACCCACCAGCTTGAAGCTTGCCACTATCTGCACATACATTGCCCTCCCCGAACTGAGGCCCGGAGGAGGAAGGGTGGGTGCTGTCCCTCAAAGTGAACGCCCATCCCGCTTTATGGGGAAGCAAAGGGCCTCGTTTCCGGACTGCCTATTACTACAATCCCTTGACTCCCCTTGCCACGTGCTTACTGCTCACACCACTCTTCCGAACTCTGGTGGGTTCCCAGAGAAGGTGTGTCCCCATTTCCAGCCCCGCACACTCCCCTACACAGAAGGCCTTGCTCAATGCAGGGGTTGCCTCTGTGCTCTAGTGCCACTTCAAATTCCACAAGAGATCCATTCTCGAGCCTCCACTGCGCTTTTCCCTTGTAGAGGGCTCTGTCGGAACAGGGGGACCCCCTGAACCCCTCTGTCGCAGACATTTTATAAACTTAATGGAAGAGAAAAGTGACATATCAGGTGTTGAGAAGAAGGCACAGCGCATATTCCCGTATTCGGAGCGCATGAAGTGACTCATTGCAGTTATATTGGAATGTGTATTTCTTGTTGGGCCGCTGCCACCCACTTATAACTCACATGTCACCAGATCCTGCGCGCTCTTGTTTTTTGCAGCTGTGCGAGTTTTGCCCGTGCTGCTAATGGCCAAAGTGTAACAGTAACAGATACACAAGAATTAGGCTGGGATTGGCCTGCTGGGCAGAACCCCACAATGAAGCTAAGGCTGGCCTACAGGGTACATCCCCGGCGTTAGGGTGAGGCTGGTCGACAGCCAGGGCAATACCCCAGAGTTAGGTTGGGACTGGTGAAAAGGGTCACAGGGCAATGCCGGAAGAGTGGCCTGGGGCCGGGCAGGCCTGTGTGCCTGGTTTTGTTAGCCAATGTGGGCCAGTGGAATTACTCAGTGTACCCGGAAGTGGTTGTGATTAAGGTCACTCCTCTGATCTGGTACCCAGGCCTGTTTTTATCTTAGCCCGACCTGCCGGCAACATTTTATAATGAGCAGAAAATGCAACCAGCATCTCTTAGCAGGGTCGCTTTGTGTGGCAAGGCTCATTTTCCTAATATCGGGCCCTAAACCCGGCCGAGAGGATACACACGCTGTGTATCTTAAGTACCAGCCGTGCTTAGAATGAGCAGTAAAGTGCAGGAGGAAGAGGCCCGTGTAAGAAGACATGAGAAAGAGGCAGGAAGCGTCGAGCCTCGGCAGCAACACCTCTCAAAGGTCATAGCACCACAAAAGCCAGCTTCCCCCTAGCTTCCCACCCTTGTGGGAAAGTGGAAGAGGGATGTGATCACCGCCCGCCCCCCAACCCACGATTCCGCTTTAGTTTCAGTTCTGGAGATTTGCCTCCCGTGGCTTCTTGGCTTTTGAGAAGGTGTCAGGAAACCCGGAGGAATTATCTTAGCAGAATACACTGAAGTATCCTTTGTCTCCTCTACCCAAGCGGGGTGTCTTGTGTCCTTAAAAACCAGGCGAACCGATGTGGTCATGCTCCACAACCGGACAGGAGGGTCGCCGGCCGCCGCGAACTGCGCAGTGTTCCGCTCCCAGCGCGTGCACCAGGAAACGAGTCTACTTCGGACAATAGAGCTGTGCCGTTTTGTTTTTATTTGAAAGCCTGGCTGCCTGCTGCTGCGCAGCCCAGCGGGGGCACACAACATGGCCACCGGGCCGGCACGGCAGAGACATGTCTCTGCCGTGCCGGTGGCCTTGTGCCCTCGCCTGCGGCGTCGCCGCCGGGTCCTGGGGCCCGGCCCCCGGGCTGCGCGGCAGGCTGCCAGAGCCAGGCAGGCTTTCAATCGAAACGAAACAACCACCACTACCCGCGCTGATGGTCATGGTGGCAGAAGTGCGCACCGGCGGCCCGCCCCTACACACACAGACGACACCCGCTGCCCTCGACCCATGGCCAGTTAGTACTCACCAAGTCGCGACACTGCAGCTGGCCTAGCCTGGCCTTCTTCAGTGGTCACTGGATAGAGCTGAGCAGCAGGAACTGATCAGCAGCAGCATGCGTTTACACGTGCGCATTACATTACAAAATGGTGGAAATCAAAATGGAGGACCACAAGCGTCACAGCACGCTGTGGCCACGCCCCCTCCTCCTCTGATTGGTTGATGGCCAGAGGTCGCAAGAGATTGACAGAGGTCGCTGGCCAATCGGCAGCGGTCGCTCTTGCGACCTCTGGCGACCCCTAAATGACGTCCCTGTGCTTTCCCCAGCTTTTTAAAGACCTCAACAGCTACTATCTTGTTTTTTTCTTATAACCCAGGACATAATTAACAGAAATATTACAGGGGGCGAAGTAAGCCATCTCTTTCCTGCTCTTTAAGGATACATTATCACGCCCTATCACGCTGCGAGTTTCACATATTTGGAAGCCAGTGAGGGCTGATGACATCACCTGTCAATCAGACATGAGCAGATCAAATCATCATTTGTTGTAGAATGTGAACCCCAAAAAATCCAGGTCATCGGTATTACAAAGTTCCCAAGCAGCCATCCGAGAAGCATGCATGTGTTAGCCTTCATGATGACTCACAGGGTGAAAACTTGCTACAGCCTAATTACGAAGAAAATGTGCATTAATCACAAACGTCTCATTACTTGTGTTGCACAGACCATCAGCATTCCGGAAGTCATTGATCATACTAAAAGGAAGTCCCATAGCATTAACTCTTTTAAATGACACAGTCACAGGCCCTCCACTACTTGTGTAGGCGGCAAAGAAATCCAACATGAAATACCTAAACGACCCTTATGGCGTGTTACGAGTAATTATTGAAATATTGAAGAATCTTTTCCAATCAACAGCAGTTTTGCTTTCACTGCTCACAATAGGGCTGAGTGTTTTTGTAACAGCAAAAGGTGTCCAACAGTAAATGATACGGTTGTTGTTCAATGCTAACGTTCTGCTCATAGGTACATGTTATGTTGATAGCTGGGTGTCCGTGATGGATGTCTAAGGGAATCAAGCAGCAAGCTCAGACATTGCATCTTCATTGTAAGCTTTTGGACTTGTAACAAAGACAAATGCCATACGCCACTGAAAGGCATGAGGTCCATCACTATGGTTGCTCCCCATACAGCAAGTTCAGAATCTAATAACATCTTACATCAGTCCTATTTCAAACTTATAAGATGTGTAAGTGCCTTGCAGTTTTGCAGTTTAGCAGTGAAGTTTGGACGGACTGCGGTCGCCTGCTGAAACGCCTGGGAAAGGGTGAGTGACAGACGATTATAACGAGATGTGAGACACTGCGCTCTTCCTGAATACTATCTCACTGAATGCTGATATGCGTGTAGGCAAAGAAAACAAAAGGGCAACTATAATTTGCATTCGATAAAAATGTATAAAATACTTAATGCAGTATGAAGGGCAGGGGGGCCCAGTGCTGGTCATTGGGCGGGCTCTCAGCGGATCCGAGATCCGGCACCAGATATGGAGTAGGATCTCAGGATCCGGCCAGAGTCAGCGGCCAAGCCCATGAACCGCGCTGGAATGCTTAAAAAATAAAAAAAAAACACCCACGACGGCAGCATTGCCTTTTATCGTGGCTTTGGCACTGACGTCTAATGCACAATCCTCGCTACATGTACAACCGATTCCTTTCATTTGTGCATGTAGCGAGCATTGTGCATTACACACGAGTGCCAAAGCCGGTGGTAAAAGGCAATGTTGCCGTCGCAGGTGCTTTTTTTTCTTCTTTTTTCGTAAACTATTCTAGCATTGCTGGATGTCCACTACGAGCCCCGCCTCCCCTAGACCACGCCCCTGCGGGCACAGCCTCTCTCCCATACTCCTCCCCCACCCTGGCACTTGTGTTGTGGGATCCCCACCACATTTTTTCCATTTCCACCACTGGTACCGACCACTAGCCACCAGACACAGTGGACAGGGGGCAAAGAAGACCGTCAAGGCAGAATGACAGATTACTTTGGCCCTGGAAGGACGGAGAAAACACCCAGGCAAACGTCGGACGTCCAACAGGAAGAAGCAGATTGAAGTGGCTTCACACAAGGCCCAGCACTGATTGATGATTAAAGCTGGGGTTTATTCTTACAGACATAAATCACAGTGGGAATGACAGTCTGTTGCCCAGCAAGTCCCGTAGATCCTGCAGTTACTTCACTGACAATAGGCCCTGTGCTTAAATAAGGGTCTATGGTGAGCCAGGCTCCTCATATTAAAATGGGGCTCCAGTCAGACATGGGAGGAGCGCCGGAAGCGTCTGCTCTGTCCCTCGGTCCACTCATCTCTCATTTGCCGCCAAGCTGCATTCCTCATACAGTGGTTTTGTGAGACCTCGCACGGCCCGAGATCTCACGAGATTACGTCTCTACACAGATGGGTCGAGATTAACAGCAGTGGACAATAATTGCTAATTGAATCTTTGTTATTCCCTACAGAGTGAGAGAAGGAAAACTTTAGGGAATGTCAATGGAAATGAAGATATAAGGAATAGTCCTTGAGAAGAAATGGCAAAGGTAAACAAAGGCCACATACTGCAGCAGGAAACTAGACTATCAGCCTCCCCAGAAATGTACCTTGAGAGGTCAAGTGATCAAAATGAAACCCAGGGGTCGGCGAATACTGCAGTAGCATGCTCCACTTTGAGAACAATTACAATTTGCCAATAAGATACTCCTGAAACTCTGCAATAAAATGCCAGAAGAGTTAAACACACATGGGGTCATACTTGAACGTTTGTGTTATGGGTTTTTGCCAGAAGAAACCAGCCATCACCGTGCCTCGAGGTACTACCACTGGAGTAGTGGCTCTGCACATTCGTGCATAGTGGTCAGCACCCCCACACCTGCCACAGATCTTCCCCATCGCTGGGCACTCCGCAGGGTGAGGCAGGTCATACCCACACTTGGAGCATGAGTTGACCGGGGCTGACCCCCTCTCCCGTGGATTCACCCCCGAGCGTCTGGCTCATCTGCCACGGCCCACCGCACAGATGTCTTCCGATTTGCTGGGGCACACCCCAGCCTCCATGTGGGACGCACATAGTTCGGATACCTCCTGGCACTGCCCTAGTTCCAGGATATGGGGTAGGATGATCCCCGGCTCCCTCAGGACTTGTCTACACAATTTAACAGATGCGCACCCCTGGATTATTTGGTTCCTGATCATAGTTTCTGGGTCAACCCATGCGCAGGGCACTGCCAGCCTCCTCAATCTTCCATAGAAAGTGTCTAATGTTTCATCATCTTTTTGGCGGGCTGCCCCCATGAGGAACCTCTCATCGTCAGCATTTGCAAGGGGGAGAAAGTAGTCATGGAGAGCATCTTTTGCCGCCGCATATGAGACATCGCAGGGTTGAAGAGACAAAAATACCTCGTGCACCGCCGGCCCTGCGCAGTACAACAAAGTGGCCAACTTTCTGTCATCATTCGTCTCCATCATGGCCCTGAAATACGTTTCAAGTCTGTCTGTCCATCCACATCTTCCACCGTGGTCCCAAGCTCGAAGGTGCACCTGAGATATCAAACTCAGGCATTGATGGGAGAGCACCTGGAGGTCTTATCCCAGGTGGTTGTTGTGCAGCCATTGCCGGGGGCTGCGCTGGAGGTTGAACAGGTGGCACAGTTGGCTGCGCTAGAGGCACAACAGGCGATACAGGGGGTTGTGCTGGAGGTTGAACAGCCACTGCAGGGGGTTGTGCTGGAGGTTGGCCTGGTAACACAGGGGCTTGCGCCTGGGGCTGACCTTGTGCAGGAGGTTGCTGTTGGTCCACTGGTTGCTGGGGCGCTGCTTGACTGACACCATCCATGGCACTGAGTGCACAAGCACCCTTGTAGGAACACACAAAGGCCGAAACTCAGACCAACTTCCTTGCAGGTTAGCAGTGTATCACCATCACCATGATCAGCTAATTCAGTGACAATGTCCAATCAACACCAGGAGGAATCACCACCATGAGCACAGTAAGTTGTTAGTACACCCTTGTGGGTGAGAGTTCCAAATATTGAGCCAGGTGGGCCCAAGGTTTACACTACTAGTTTAGCGGGCATCCCCTGGATCCACCTTACACTCGGTGAAAACACAAAGAAAATAATCAAAATCCTCATCAAACCACATCAAATGGTAAAAACAGCCTTCTGCTGCTAAGCGTTCCAAAAATTGGCCCTGGATGGCCCAGCAACACTTTAAAATGAAGCCACAACCTTCCTAGTCCCGGTTTGCAAAATGGCCGCTGACCGCATGGTTTGCATCCTTCCCTTTGGCATTATCAGATGGTGAAATTGTCAGAATGTAAAACAAAATTCATCGCTGATCTGACCGCCCGGCCCGGGATGGAATCCTGCGTTGTCGCCACTGTTATGGGTGTTCCACGTCCTCGCGGATGTCCGTGAGCCCCCTCCTGCCACAGACTGCACTCAGACACATGCGCTCGGTTCGGGCTCCCCGGGGCATGTCCAAATGCCTCTACCATGCCTACTTTGTCTTCTATGCCGATTGATAATGATGTTGCTGTTATCTCTGTTACATGGCTCTTGGCTTCCATGCCACATACTGTGCACACCATGCCCACATGTAATGAAGTTGCTACTGCTGCATGTCTGAATGCCACTACCATGCCTACTTTGTCTACTACGCCCATTGATAATGATGATGCTGTTATCTCTGTTACATGCCCTCTGGCCTCCATGCCACATACTGCGTCCACCATGCTCTCATGTAATGATGTTGCTCATACTGCATGTCCCAATGCCACTAATATGCCTACTCTGCCCGTTATTATGTCAACGTGTAACAGTCCGGTCGCTACTGCTGGCCTCTCTAACACCACACCCCTTGCCCCCACACCCCATCCTTAGCTGTACCCTCATCAATCCATACTCTCTACCAGCCCACGCTGTAGACCTACACAACCTGATTATCGCTAACAACCTGAACCTTTTTGCCATTACAGAAACCTGGCTCCATGAAGCATCTGGCCCAGCTCTAGCGCTTGCACTTCCCATGGATTTCACCATCTTCCGACAAGACCACCCTCACACCAAAGGAGGCGGGGAAGCCCTCATAGCCAATGACTCTATCACCATCAGAAAAATTGAAAAATCAGTCACAAGTAACTGCTACTTCCTAACCATTAAGCTCAACACCTCACACAACTGCACTATTACATTACTGTCTACCGTCTACCGCCCCCCTGGGCACTTGCTGAATTCCATTCCACCCTCACACACCTCCGCTCCGACAACTTAAAAACCTCCTCCAAGGTTATCCTGGCAGGAGACTGTTAAGACGGATTTCTGAACTCTGTCCTGGTCGAAGTACCAGTACAGGCCTTCTGGTTCGATCAGAGGTAGAAAGGGTTTCACCAAGCGACAGCAGTGCGGAGGAGCCGTCCTTCAGCGGGTCACCAACGATTCCTCGGTTCAGCCTCGTGGTTGCAGGATACTTGGCTCCTGTATTCCTTTGTTCGTGAGAACTCAGGAGATCGGCATGGTAGTGGCGTTTCCAGCCCCCTCTTATCCACGGTTCCCTTTGCGCCAAAACAGAGGGGACCCAATGGGAGATCCGCTCATAAAACACTCACACCATCTGTGGACCTTATCACGGACCACGGGGGTCCCAGGCATTCACACCACCCTAGACTCTTTGGCACCCAGGATGTGTATTGGGACCAGACATCCCAGCCCCCATCCTGGAGGCACACACCAGGCCTGTAGAAGCCCGCGAAAGCATCTGTGTTTCGCGGGAAAGTACATGCCCAAATAAGGAAGGCCCCGGGTCGGCTCGACCTGGGGGAGGTGAAGGGGCAAGACGGTCAGCGGACAGGACAAAGAGCCTCGTGGTCTGGCCATTTTGGCAGCCAGGACACCATTTTGGGCGAAGCGCGAGAAACGCGCTAAAAACGCCAAAAGGAGCTCAAAAACACAAGACACGATCGCTGCCACCAATCCCGTCCGTGATTCACTTGCACCGTTCATTTACAATCCAAAGAGAGTATTTGGGGCCTGTAGAAGACTAGAGACCCAAGAGAGCAGTAACTTAGCTTACAGTGCCCTCTTGTGCCATGTTGCGCGAAAGCTGCAACATGATAAAGAAACTACGGAAAACAACGTTTCCCGGTACTGACTGTCTTAAGAGCATGTCAGTTTCCCCGTAAGAATGGAGCAAAAGCCTAGAGGAGTGCGGCAGAAGGCTGCACTTCTCTGGCAAAGTCTAGATCATGGTGAAAACAACAGCAAAAAGTTTAGGGGTTGCCACATGGAAGGAAAATTACCCACAATTAAGAAATCTTTCCTAACAGAGACCTCAATTTAGGATTCCACGATCCCAACAACACCCCTCCGAAATCCCGAGGTAAGGCATTGGAAACATTAGGCTTCACACACTCAGTCTCCGATCCAACACATAGCAAAGGACGCACCCTTGATTGGCTAGCACACCACAACTGCCCACCTATCGTCACTGCCAACTCTCCTCTCCCATGGACTGACCACCACCTCATCCAGTTCACCCTCTCCCCTCCCAAATACCAGAAATCACACGCCATGCCTCTCCCCTCTTCCTCCACCAGAGGCGCCCACCTCCTCACTAAAGAGAGACTAGCTCCCTACCTCTGAGTCCCAGCTCTAAAGACCCCTTTCTCCAAAGACCCAAATATACTCGCCCCCTCCTTTAACACTATTCTCACTGAGGCAATAGAGGCCATCGCCCCCTAACTGTCCGCAAAGCCAAACCCACCAAACACTCCAACACATGGTTTACTCCGGAACTCTCTGACCTGCCCTCCAAAAAGTGTGCAGTCCTATCTAAGTGGCAAACCAACCAACTAGACTCAGACAAACTCTACAATGAATACAAAAAAGCGATAATTCACGCCAAGGCCAAATCTTTCAACGATAGAATCGGTAATGCTAAGTCCAATTCCAAGGAAATCTTTGCCATCTTCAAGGATCTGTAAACTCCTGCCCCCACCCCCAAGCCATATCCAAGAACGAAGCCTGGTGCTCCAACATTCAATCAGCCATGCTCCACAAGCTAGACACCCTCTGGAATAAAATACCAACCAACTCCACCCTCACCACCCTAATCCTGTCCACCCACTCACCTCCAACCATGGGTACCACTAACTCAACACACTTTTCATTCAGAGACATCAACGAGACTAAAGTAATCTCGATTATGAAGAACATTAAACTATCCAGGTGCAAAGGGGATATCTGCCCCGCCACCCTTATCAAAGAGTGGGCAGACTTGCTAGCACCCTTCCTCACGGCATTCATCAATGCCTCCTTCGCATCAGGATCTGTACCATCTAGCCTAAAGGAAGCATGGGTACGCCCCTCCTAAAAAAGCCCTCACTCGACCCAACCAACCCTAATAACCACAGACCCATAACCACTGTGCCCTTCCTACTAAAAATCCTGGACAAGGCAGTCTACCTGCAAGTCCACCACTTCCTAGGATTCTAGGATTAGATTTAACAACATCCTTGGCTCCCAACAATCCAGCTTCCGTCCTGGTCACAGAACCAAACAGCCCTGCAAGACCTCAAAAAACAAATTGATGACATTAGAGACACAGGCAAACCTGCCCTACTACTCCTAGACCTCTCTGCCACCTTTAACTTGGTGGACCACAAGGTAAGCCCTGAGGAGAAAGGGCTGGGAGCTGCTGTTTTGCCGTGGCGAGTGGTGAATTCTATTGAAGCTACTGGAGGTGTGTGTGCCTTTAAGAAAAGATTGTTGGTCAACTGGTCAGCTGACTATATAAGGCCGCCTCGTTTGCCCTTGCGGCGTAAGCCCTGAGGAGAAAGGGCTGGGAGCTACTGTTTTGCTGTTTGGCGAGTGGCCGAGCCGTGCATCTGTGAGTCACCAGTTGGAGTCAATGCGCGGCGCATGTAGAAATCGTGAGCCGGAGCTAATGGCGAATACCCAATTACGCATCCAAGCTCAGCGCAAACGTGATGGTCTGCCAGATGCTGCAGAATTGAGAGACCGCTCACGCCAAGCACAAGTAAGTTGTTATTTTTCATGTGCATCGGAATAGGAAGTCCTTGATTTAGAAGCTTTGAACACTGTGCTGTCGTCTACCTTAGTGAAAACAGCTGTGTCCGTAACAGTACATGAAGCTGAACTGCCCCCGCCCCCATTGAAAGCCCCGCCGAAGTTTACAACTGTAGCCGGCGCAATTATCACTTGCAATCTGGACATCTCATGTAATCGGCAGAGTGTTGCAAGTGGTGTTCAACAAGGTCAGACTTTAAGCTTACCGTCAGATACGGTGACGGCCCTGAATGACTCTGTTAGTGATCTATTCAGCGGTCGTTTGGTGGAGTGTGGCAGCACGCCTGGTACCTGTGTTTGTGCGCGGGATGTGAGCTGCACTATGGGCGAACTGAGACAGCGGCAGCCCCATCCCTTGCGCTTACTGGCATGGCGTGCATACAAATGTGAAGACTCCGACAGCTGTGAAAATAACATGTCTTTGGTCACGGCTAAAGACACGCGAAAGTCCCCCTGGTTGGCATTATAGAACACTTACAGTGCAATCAGGAGCGAGTTAAATGTCTGGATAGTGTGGCTCTGGCTAACAACTTACCTCACCCTTTTGTTCAAAACGACCCACCCTCTCAAACTGTATCAGACGAGATGATGATGCACCACTCTCAAGTGGCACTTGATACCACTGGAGATAACCAAATCAACTTGGACATCACCTTACGACCTTTGGCCGACGAAACAACAAATGACGACGTCTTTTGTACATCAACCATCACCGAGCCTGTCAACACAGTAGTGGAACTATGTAAATGTACACTGAATATAAGCGAACAGAGTAATAGTAAGGCAGTGGGGCGCAGTCTGGAAGCCTGTGCTGGATCTGATAGGCGAAACTCTCTTGAGGTAGTAAATAAAGTGTTTAAAAATAGTACAGATCAATAAGAATCGCACTTTGAAACATCAGCAAATATGCAATATGGAAGACGCTGCCCAAGAAAAAATAAATTTAAAGAGGAACAACCATCAATTATCAGACACAAGTGAAGACATTTGGGAGAGTGTGGCATACAAACGAAGAAGATTGGAGAAAGCAAAGCGCAAAAATAATCTTGCGCAAGACTTCCCCTGCTCATTACCCACGTCCCAAAAAAGAATGCCTGACAAACTAAGAGGCGCCACGGAAGAAGGCCTTAGGTTGAGGAGATTGCTGCTATCACACAATGATGAAGTTTCAAACTCTGAGGATAGCTCAACGTCGGATTCCTCCTTTATGGAGAGGCCTTTTCCCAAGATTAGGAGAGAGAAGGCTGACACAGTAAGGAGCACCTGTTTGATGGAAGATCTGTTGTATAACATGGATACACGTGCTGTCGGCGAGGAGCACGTTCGAACAAGTGATCTGCAATCTGTCCTTATTTCATCTATGGCGATTTCACTCACACCTTTTACAAAACTATACAAACAGATCAATGAAAACACGAAGGATCAAACTACATTAGTGGCACTAATGAACGCCAAACTGTTGCAATTGGAGGAACTACTTGGCCAATCAAATTACAAACAGGAAGCAGCGATCAAAAGGATTGAAGCAGCTTTAACGCTTCTGAGTGAACAAAGGCGTAACGACAATATGACAAAAATTGCTGGCTGAAGTAGCAAAAGTGGTGTTTTCACTATTCAAACATGGCAAGCCAGTTACAGGAAATAGTTCACAATTACATCAAATTTCCGATGCTTCTGTGGTAAGGATCGAGCCTGTGTTTGACCCAAACGAAACGAATATCAATTCTGCAAAATATAAATGTTCTGATGTAGAGAAGACTCACTCAACCACTGCAGGTGTTGTATCAAACAGTCATCAAAGTACCAAAGGACAGAAGTTAGGCTTCATCTCACCCAAATCGAGTCTTGGGCAGCCTTCAGATCTGAGAAGTATAAACGAGGAACCCCTGTTAACCTCTAACAATGTGGAAATTGTATCTGAAGTTTCAACAGCTTACAATGCGGCTGAGGTCTCCTTCAACACGGCTTTTGAACAAGCAAGAAGTCATGGAAATCGGGCACTTTTGGATGTTCAAACAGCCACGTCCTCAAATAGCCCAGACCGAGGAGTCGATAAGAGAGGCGAGGTGTCGCCATCCACTGACCCTTCGAGTAAGACAGCTGGTGTTTTCTCGATCGTTAAAGGTGGTCCACAAATTCCAGAGAAAGTAGTGAAACCTAAACACCTACCCACAAATCAATCAAAGAAATCTAAAAATCTCCCTGGCCGTAAAAATGCCAAAACTAGAGAAGATTCCTGAGGAACATTAAAGTTCTACACATATTAGCAAAAGAGAATGACTCTAACCTCTGCCCTACATTGCTGAATGACGCATGTAAAATTAAAGAAAAGGTCTCCATGGAGACCCCAAGTAGTGAGGCGATACAATGTGTTGATTCCCCACACGAGATTTCAGAGGAACTCATGAATATGTCAATCTACGATGATATTGATTCTGAAGACCCGAATGGGATCGATATACCATCTGGACCGGGGACAGTAACGGACCCGAAACTGACCCTCAAGGTCCAGCATGATGGTACCTCCAACAAATCAAATGAGGAGACAGGGATCCAGGACCAAGTCGAAGAACTAGAGTGTTTGAAGCGTGGCGGCAGGGCTCTGTCGGCCACTGA
Source organism: Ambystoma mexicanum (assembly GCF_040938575.1). NCBI lineage: Eukaryota > Metazoa > Chordata > Amphibia > Caudata > Ambystomatidae > Ambystoma > Ambystoma mexicanum. The sequence continues at coordinate 1,098,786,291 of NC_090934.1, read as the reverse complement.
AAGTAAAGCCAATGCCGGAAGATCGTGTGCGATTATCCACACTATTGTCCCTTGTTCTTCAGAGAATACGGTTCCCTGGAGTCCAGTGTTTGTCACGCGAAACGAGAAAAGAGAGAAGTTATGTGAAAAAATACATATTGACTCTCGTAGTAGTTTGAGTAAAAATCATCATAGCCCAAATTTTGATTTGGCAAAAGAAACAGACAACGCGAGGCTACCTCAGGCTATAATAAATTGAAAGCAATCACATTTGTGTGATGAACTTTCTCTCACAAAATCTTCTAATTTCAGTCAAAATATATTAAATCATGTGGAACAGAGAAGATTCAATGGAAAGCAATCTATATTTAAGCTTATGATTAAGCGTGTGGACTCCCGAGACAAATTGATCCTAAACAGACACAATGTGATAAAATTATTACACCATGTGCCAGGTTTACATCTAATTAGTTCAAATGACGTGAAGATAGTGGAATTTCCAGTTGAAGAACGGACTGATAAAGTAGTGCTCCATTTGGCATCTAATATAATTACATCAGTAATTTTTAAAGTTTACGAAGCACTACTATCATTGGGCTTTGACGTTTATAAACATCACAATGATCTGCCGTCCATATCGGCAAACAAGACCGTCAACAACTCAGCCTCATTGACGTTGGATATGGCACCACGGTCCTCATCAGCTGTCATAAACTGTGACCGACAGCGTAAAAGCTTGGGGAGAGAAACAAAGACCTCAATAGTAGACGACGAAAAATCAATTGGAAAGTCAGAGCACGAAAATCAGAAAGTCATGTTCGGCGGAGATGAATTAGAACGAAATGACGGCCCAAAAGATACAATTCAAATAACCATACAAGGCGCCAAAAATGGCGACCTCATGAACGACAAAGACAATAAAAACCTGTCCAAGATAGAAAAAAACCTTGAATGGCAATGGTTGGCATCTTCCTTGAATTCTAATAGGCGTAAATAATGCCAGAAGGAGAATTTGGATAAAGGGTGGTTGATCATATCCTGGAACACACAGGTTTTCTGTCACTTGTTCACAACACACTGGTTGGAAGGGATACACATTGCATGTCTACAAGAAACTTAGATCTGCAAATCCCCCTTAGTGGCAGAGTTTGAACTTGCCTTCAATCCAGCCATAAAACCTCCTAAAGGGCGACCGATTGCAGGCCTAATAACTCTCGTTTGGAGATGAATGGGTTATTGAATTATAAAAGCTACAAACTATTCACCGTTTATCCAAGCAACTGTGATTGGCAAAATTAATGCATTGAACATCCTTGTGGACCAGATAATGGTAGTGAATGTGTACTGGAACCATGATAGAGCTGGCAAGCACTCGTTCATGGGCCAAATATCAACTATATCAGACAACTCGTTAGAAGACGGCAACTGCACAAATATGATTTTCTGTGGGGATCTGAACATTGATTACTTTAGGAATACCCAACTTGACAAATTGAATTTTGCAAAAGAATGGCTCGATGAAATGGATGCAAGAAAAATACAGATGTTGAATGGATGCACTCAAGGAGACATACCACCTGCACCAACTTGGCGCCGTGCGGAACAAGCTTCAATTACTGATTACATGTTTGTTTCTGACGCGCTTCATCCAAGAGTTAAATCCATGCAAGTAGTACAAATGAAACACAGCAACCATGATATGTTACAAGCAGAGCTATCGATATTAAATAGTCAGTCAAGCTCAGTCTGGCCACACAAGGTTTTGGTACAAGCCAATAGAGTTCGACTCAGACTGGAACCGATGGAAGTTGTGCAGCTCTCTACACAGTTTGGTCCGAGAACTATGTCAGTTGAATATCAAGACCTGTTATTCCAATTTATGACCAAAAATACAGGTTTAAGACACTCAAACGTTGACCATACACATCACTTTAATGTGGAAATATTAAAACGAAAATGCCAGATGAGAGCAGAGCTTAGCCAAAATCAGAAGGCCGAGTTACAAATGCGAAAGCTGAAAAATCGTGTAGCCAAACAAAATAATAAAAACTGGCTGAAATCACAGAAACATCAAATGTTGCAAAATGATGCCGAAAAAATGCTGGAGAGTTTAAGTAATAAAAACACTGGGGATTTTTGGGGCCTGATTAACAACATAGAAGCGCCCCAAAGAGCCCTACAAACCAGCATGGTGTCTGAGGCTGAGTAGATCTTGCACTTTACGGAGTTATACAAGCCCTATAAAGAGGCCACCGCACCACTGGTCAGCAGGAACATGAGCTGAGCTTTATCCTTTTCAAAAGATGACATCGAGAGGGTGATTAAAAATGCAAAAAACTCCAGAGCACCGGGCCCGGATGGCCAACCCAACTTCATGATTAAACAACACTCAGAAATATGGGCCGAGGTTTGTTTGGCATTATTTGAAAGAATAAAAGTGCAACACCAAACACCGATCTATTGGAAAACTGCGGTGATAGTGCCTATCTTTAAAAAAGGAACTAGAGCGTGTCCAAAAACTTATCGCCAGTAGCGTTACTAAATGTAATGGGAAAAATATACGCTACCCTATTGCAACAAATACGAGTTGATTGGGCCACGAAATCAAAACGTGTGGACATGCGACAATCGGGATTTGTTGAAACGTAGGATGCTCATTGAATTTGTTGCTCCTAAACCTAATCAAAATGGATGCTCTGAGAACACACACACAAGTCTATTTGGCTTTCATTGACATTTCTTATTCTGTCGATACCATCGATCGTGAGATGTTGTGGGGAAAGCTACAAGCCTGGGGTTGTCCGGCGGATTTGATTACTGCAACTCGAGAGTTGCATACTGGAACTTCCATCAGAATTCGGTTAGATCAGAGTGGTCTTTTGTCCGCGGAGATTAAAACATGTAAGGCTGTGAGACAAGGCTGCCCCTTAGCTGCGGCAATTTTCAGTCTTTTCATATCAGACATTGGAGGCAGTATAGACGCTGTGAAATCGTTTCCACCCAAGTTACATAAAATACATCTCAGTTGGCTCTTATACGCGGATGATTTGATTCTGTTGGACGGAACGCCAATTGGGCTACAGAGAAAGATCAATGCTGTCCAGGAATATGTGAATTGCAATCACTTAAAGATCAACACAAAAAAATGCGAGATTCTTTTGCTTAAAAATTTGAAATCCGCGAAAACAATCAATTGCAAAAAAAACATCTGGTACCTCGCACAGGAACCATTGAACATCCTTAGTAACGTAGAATACTTGGGAATGGCAATAAGCACAAGCATCTATGACGGCCCTTGGATTCTTGAAATTAAAAGGAAATGTAAACAACTTTCAAGTCAAACGTGTGTGTTGAACAGAATGTTCAGCAAATTCTCTTTAAAACCGGCATTAGCTTTTTACCAACAGAAAGTAATCCCGATTGTAACTTATGGTGCAGAAAATGCACTTGGATGCCCTCACGACCTGTGGGCTACTATAGAGAACATCTACTGGTCGAAAGTCTTACGGCTCCCAAAGGGGACGTCAACGGCGTGCATGAGATATGAACTATCTTTAATATCAATACATGCCAGAATCTGTTGGAAGCCACGTCTCTATTTCGAAAAACTAGATTGAGAGAACAAATCCCTCAATTCGTACTTCTTCATAGCGCAACATCAAACGGCACTGACATCCCTTCGATGTGGATAAGGCACAGCGAAAATCTGTTGATAGAGTATGATATTACTCTAGATCAGTTACATGGGAACCCACATGCAGCTAAGCTCAAGATTTGGCGGGCACAATGGGATCAGACCTTGACACAGCAAGCTTCTTCAAAGACGATGGCAGATGTACCACCGGAAGCAAGGAGCTTCAATAACATCCAACGGTACATTGCCCGATTTCCTGACTTAAAAGCAAGGAGACTTTTTATGTTGTTCCGCTTGAATGCCTTTAGAACTAAAGAGCGTCTCTGTGTATGGTCAGAGAATGCAGGCAAAGATGACTTGTGTAGACTTTGTAAAAGCGAAAGGGAGACCCTTAAACATTTGTTGTTGTTTTGTGGCGAATTAAGATCTGTGAGGACAATTCATTTGGGGCCTTGGTGATCAAATCATCCCTCCTTGTGTGCTGACGACTGGTGGCATAGAATGTTCATTTGCAGAGACATGAAATTGTTAATTCCTTTAACATTTTTGCTAGCAGAAATAGAAAATCGGCTGCAGCTGGAACCACTGTAGGTGGAAATTCATAGCACATATGAGTCGGGGAAGAGTGGAATGGAATACGAAGAGAATGGAGGAACAATGCTGAAATTTGGAAAGTAAGATGTGTTGTGTTGTGTGTATTGTTTGTTTTATTTTAAAGGTTTTACTTTGTGAAAACTAATAAAATTATAAAAATAAAACAAGGTACTTTGTCAACACCTCTCCGCCTCTGCCTTCTCCCCAAATGCCACCACCTGGATCTCTTCCTTCCTCTAAGGCAGAACCATGCAAGTCCTCTGATACCAAGCTTCAGGAAATCCAGCTACCATCCAATGCAGAGTCTCACAGGGCTCCTGCCTGTCCCCCACGTTATACAACATTTGCAACATAACTCGCTTCAACATACTTGACTCGCTCGGCATCATGTATGCCAACTACGCTGACGATACTCAAGTTCTTCTTCTGTCTGGTGATTATGAGTCTGATTCCAAAACCCTTAACTCCATTTACGCCACCGTTCACACCTGGATGGCTTAGAACTGGCTTTGCCTAAATGGGGCTAAGACAGAACTACTGCTGCTAGCTCATACCGACTTGCGGATAAAACCTGACAACCAATACTCATCCTTCACTATCGACAACACTACCATCCCATTCTCCCAGTGAGTCAAAACAGCCATCCCTGCCTCTGTAGCCTACTATACTAAACTTCTAAACGCTGCCAGGACATTCCTCTCCACCACAAACTGTCTGTCTATCGCTAGAGCCTTAGTCTGCTCAAGACTGGACTACTGTAGCGTCCTTTTTACTGGAACCAGGGCAAAAAACATGGACAAACTTCAAACCATTCAAAACAACGCCCTACGTGCTGCCTTAGGCATCCCTAAAAGGGAACACATCTCTGCAGCCAGACAACAAGCCCACTGGTTGCCCATCCACAAACGTGTCCTTTTCAAAACACTTGCCCTTACCCACAAATGCATCCATCATACAGCCCCACCCTATCCTTCTCAGAGGGTCATCATTCCCCCCACACCCCACCACCAGACCCACAAGAACATCTTACGCCAACCCGCTGCCTGTTCCCATAGTTAAGCGTGACAGAGGAGGGGATGCTAATTTCCCCTTCATTGCTGCCAGGCGATGGAACTCCCTCCCATGTGCCCTCAGAGCTAAACCTTCACACCTCACTTTTCGCAAAGCCATCAAAATCAGACTATTTGCCTAAAACATCCCACGTATCTCTACTGAGGCCATTGGCCTAGCCATTTATGTACGTAGACTATAAACAGATGTATGTATGTGCTATGTAATGATATGCTGCTCAATATGTAACCCTGTGCTGCATTATTACCCTCCATGTAACACATCCTAAATAACTAAATACAATTATGAGCAAATATAAGTAAGCCGATTCCTTGTAACAGCGCCACAATGCCTCTGGGCTGTTTTTGTGCACTTTACAAATTCAAATAAATAAATAAATAAATAATTGTACTGTCATTGGTTCATATGATTCCATCATGGAGAGCTTTGGCATCCAGTGACATAGACTATGTGGTGATTGATGAATATGCAGAGATTCCAACATCAACAGCCGGGCACTGGACAGGCTGACCTCCTTTCTCACTGACCGTCCTTGGCAGGTGATGCTGGGTCTCTTCTTCTCCTCCACCTCTATGTCCACCTGTGGTATTCCCCAGGGCTCCATCCTCTTGCTGTGGCACTTTAACATCTACCTTGCTCCTCTTGCTCCCCTGATATTCACCTTCGCCCGCACTTTCAGTGTTATGCAGATGACACAAAACTCTTCTTCAAACTCCCTACTGCCTCTCTGCCTACTTCCTCTGTCATTCCTGATTGCCTTTCTACTATCCAGTCTGGTGCACCTCTAGCAATCTCTGTCTCAATGCCAGCAAGACTGAGATCCTTCCCATCGGGACTCCTGTTACATGTTTCCTCCCTTCACTCTGGCCACCCTCTATGGGCTCCCCCTCGCCTTCCTCAGAAGCCAGAAACATTGAAGTCATCTGCGACAAGAAGGCCCATTTTCAAATTCACCTCCTCAGAGGCATTCTCCCTTTCCTCACCTTTCCCCAGATGTTCAATGTCTCCAGAGCTCTGGTTCTCTCCAGGCTGGACTATTGCAACAGCCTCTTCCATAATCTACCTTCCTCTTCTCTCCACCCCGTCCAACAAATCCAGAAGATGGCTGAAAGACTCATCCTTGGCCTCAAACCCAGGGACTGTATCTTTCCAGCCCTGAAATCTCTCCACTGTCTCACGGTTGCTGCAAGGATCAAATTTAAATCCCTCTGTATCATCTCTTCCTACACTTACCCACACCCCCTTTCCCCTCTCTCTCTCTCTCTCTGCACTTGCACGCTCCGAATTTCACAATGCCTAGTAAGACCGCTGTTTTCATTTGTTTTTCATTGTTACTTTCTTCCAATGTCATGTTTTGCTCCCTTGTTCCCTTCGCTTTTGCCTTGTGGTGCTTTGAAACACTATTCTAGCTGTATAAGTGCCTTATGATATGATATGATATTTTATTTATATCACACCCATACACAAGTGTTTCACAGCGCGTCGATGCAAGGGAGGGGTACAAGGGAGGACAAAACAACAAACGTATAGGCCCAGTGGCATTGAGAACGCGCAAGTGCAGGGGATGCCCAATAAATGACCAATAAAATAAAAATAAATGAACTGTATGTATATTGTTCTAGTAGAGATTGTACAGAAATAGTTGTGTCCCACATGACACATTTTTTGAAGAAACATCTGTACTTCAGGGTTCGAAACTAAGATTCGATGAGCAGGAGCTAAAACCAGCTCCAGGGTGTCAGGCATCACCCTGTAGGCAAGAGCTACGGCAGGGGAACAAGGAGCTACCAGAGATGCTCCTTTAGATTTTTGTCCATTTTGTATGAACCATTGTGTTTAAAATGTGTATTGGATGTGTTCTAATTCTTCTTTATGAACATTCTCAAATATTCAAAGGTAATGTCACATTTACATGTTTGGAAGGCACCAGTTGGCCCTAGGAGCCAAAAGTAGCTCCTGGTAGCTGTTGCTTTCAAGCTAGCCAGGGTCTACTATGCCAGAGGCAGGAGCAAAACAGCTCCCAGCTCCCCTCAATTTCGAACCCTGGTACTTATAAACAAGTAGAAGAGAGATTGCGGGATCTGAAAGTAACAACAACTAATGAAGGTAGATAAGTAGAAAAATGTTACGAAATTGCTAAAGGTAAAGACCAAGAGGAAGAATTCGGGTGGCTCTCTGGGTTTTTGCCTGTAAACTCCCACAAGAGACCGTGATTGTGGAATGTATTGATATAGAACACCCGGGGACACAGGCATTTTGTCAGCAACACCAAACGTCACAACATAATGGATAACAGGGATATTTTACTTATACAGGAAAGTTGAATTACAATGGATCTATATATAGATGGATTGAAAATATACCAAAAGTATGCAAAAAAAGGATTGAAGGGCGGACCGATGGGGGGATTGATCAATGGGGTAAAGAATAACATTGTAGCAATGGAATTCACTATCCCTGGGAAGACCTCTAACATATTAGCCGTTAATCTTCATCTTGGAGAGGGGTAGGTGGCAAAGGTGTTGCTGCTGAACATGTATGACCTGCCTAGATGTGAGTGCGCTGAAGGATCCAAGAAATGATTGATGAAGTTTTGATGAACTGGTCTCTTAAGAACAAAAAGGGCTTGGTTCTTATGCGTGTGGATTTCAATGCACTGTTTATAGATAATAGTAGCATAAATGAAGCAAGTATTGTTAAATCACGGAGTATACTGGAACACAAAACCTTTAACAATAAGGGAAAGCTCAGGATGGACTTTTCTGAAGGATGGAATTTGTGTATGATGAATGGTAGAGCAGTTGGAGATATACTGGGAAAGAGCACATGGTTCAGTGGCGATAAAGAGCCTACACTGGATTATGTATATGTGACCAACATTGCATTAGAAAGCATAAGAACACTGAGTATAAATAAATGGATTAGTACCCGACGGGGTGGGCGGGGACAGCCTCTCAGCCAATGAGGAGGCTCGGAACAGGGGAATTACCAGCAGTAATCCCCCTGCTACAAGCACCTCATGGCTAGAGGCCGCCATCTTCCCCTGCCGGGCAATGAGGTAAGTGGTGTCCCACTTCCCCTCTCCTCTCACTCCTCTCCCCATCCACAGAATTCCCTCCCTGCCCCCCATCCCCACTTACCTTCGTTGTCCATTTCGGGAGCGGACGCCCTGGGAAAACTTCTGTCCCCAGCGTGTCCGCTCTCGATCTGCGACAGGCCATCATGTCCCTTCTTTCCTTTCCATGGCGGCCATTTTTTTGTTTACTTGTTTAATGGGTACCATGGAAGGAGAGAAGGGACTACATGTAACCCCTTCTCCCGTTTCCCTGGCAGCCATTTTTTGTTTACTTTTTTCTATTTCTTTCAATGGCCGCCATGGGAAGGGAAAACGTTCTTTGTTTTCTCTTCCCCGGCAGCCATTTTTGAACTTTTTTTTTTCTGTTTGAAACAAAATAACAGAGCATTTCAGAACAGAAAAAAATACTTTTAGTACCTCGGTCGGGCCTGAAACTATGGGCCCAGGGGCATTACCTGAACTGTAAATGCCCCCCCACTGTTCGAGGCCTATTGCTTAAATATAGCGATCATGCTGTCATCACCCTGCAGATGGAACTCAACGTGAGGATTCCTAGTAAGAATAAAGTAGGAGATATAGAACTAAATAATGGGGGAAACAGACTGAGTTGGACAGAAAAGAATATCCGTGCATTCAGTAATATGTTGATGGGAAATAGTTCAAAGCATGACAGGCAATTAAATCATACAGTGGGGATCGAATATGGTAGCAAAAATAGCTTTGAAAGGGGGAATGTATAAAGTACAGGATGGTAGACAACATACAAGAAGGTATGATAAGTAGATCAGAAGTGATAAGCCGTCTTTAAACCAAGATTTACGTTATATAAAAAAAAACTAATATGCTCATAGATGAAATGAAGGAAAAGAGAACACACACATTAAGCTCAGAAAGTACATGATGAAAAATGTACAGTGGCAGAACCTTTTTATACAGCTAGTTAAGGGAAATAATACAAAAATATTGGATAGCCTTCAGAGTATTATTGGTATAAAGGCACATCTAGTAGCTAACACAATAGGAGAAGAAGAGTCGGTACGGTTTACTCTGGGAAAATATGGAATAGTGAAACTAATAAAACATGGAATAAGCAACAGTTAATACAACTGTCAAAAGAGAACTATTACTGAAATAGTTTATAACGGAATAAAGAAGTTGAGAAACCTAGGCATCCTGGACCTGATGAGATGGCGAATGTTGTGCTTCGTAGAGATCCAGAATTATGGCCCAAGATATTAACCGTATTATTTAATAGGGTTAGTACAGAAGGAATGATACCTAGTTCATGGAGGTCATTAATAATCCCAATGTATTAACACAAATCTAGGGAAGATCCTGAAAACTATATGTTGATATCTTTGCTAGACGTATCAAGTAAAGTCTATGCTATCCTTATGCAGAGGGAAATACAGAAATGGGTAGATGAAAAATCTATTTTGAGTAGACTGCAGATGGTGTTTTGACCCAGCTCATCAACGATACATTATATGCTAACTTCGAATACTGTTATACGTGCCACGAAAGAAAAAGGTAGCATCCCTTATATGCGTTGTTTGGAGATTTTAGATCAGCCTTCCACTTGGTAAATAGAAATTGCCTCTCGGGTAAAGTGCAGAGGTGGAAAATGGAAAATAACTTATTTGCTAAGATTAAACAGTTATATTACGATACAATGGTTGCAGTATGTTTGAACAGCATCGAAGCATGCACAAGGGACATCACTGTAGAAGATGGACTAAAGCAGGGATGTGTGCTAGCTCTGATGCAGTTTAATCTGTATATAGTGTAACTACATGCAGGATCAGAAGACGTGCATAGCCCTCAGCCCCCTCTGAATTGGTCTAACACAAGTAAAGTGGTTATCATATGCAGATGATATTATTTTACTTGACCATACGTTTGTTGGACTAATGAGATTGGCCAAAGAACTATGCACATATGCCCAGCTGAATATAATAATGCATCTTCTAAACGTGATAGACCGGTTGTCCTACATACACCTAGGTGCAAAACATTTCCAACCTCCAAAATACATCTAAGTGCAATACATTTCCTGCCCCAATACCTCTAGATCCAACACCTTTCCTGCCCCAGAATACATCTAAGTGCAACACATTTACTCCCCCCAAAATACATCTAAATGCAACACATTTCCTGCCCCCCACAAATCTAATTCCAACACCTTTCCTGCCCCCAAAATGTCACGATTTCATTTGGTCTGCCACATACTCAAGCTTTGAAGGGGTTCAATCCAGAAAGATTCCATCTGTTGTGACAATATTTCTGTGTTTGCTTCACAATGAGAGATACTTACTACTTGTAAGAACCAGAATCTTAGTTAATTTTCATTATAGTGATATTCCAGTAAGTGTTGCGTAATGGATGGCTTCATGTAGTATGGGCCCTGAATAGTGAGTTCAATGCCTGGGTGCAGCAAGTGCATTTAACAAGGTTAACAGGCCCATAATGTCAGGCACTGTTTTTTGCCAGGGTCTATAAAACTCTTATAACACTTCCTGCTCTTTCATGAAAAAGAAAAAGTCAAAAGGGCAATCATGGTAGATGTAAGTAATGCCTTTATATGCCAATATAGCAGGTGGATTAATGTTCTGTGCTTCCTACTGGGAATATTCACTCAGCTTTTGGTATTTACAATAACATGGTTATGCTGGGGCGTGTTGCTAGTATTTATATCTGCCTGGGCTGGGCACTCATTGGGAATTTGCTGTGCTAACCTATGCACAGGTCTGTGGATAGTCCCATAGTCCCCAATCTTAAGTGCTGTGAGTTGGCATTAAGCACTATACAGAAGACCAACATTGTTTGCTTTACATCTAAGCCAGAAATAACACATTCACTGTATTCATTCTGTACATCCCACAGCCTTGCATTTTGGTACCCATAACATTTCTCACATACCCTACTCTCGGATTAGGCTGCCTTCTAAGTGGGCCTGGCAGTCCCTGAATTATTATTCAGGATTTTACCTTTTGTACCATAAATAGATACAGGTGATAGTTAAAGCCTAAATAGCTCCCTGGATTGCTAAACCACACTCTTAAACATCAATTTACAGAGCCAGCAATTAAAGAGAGACTGGATGAAAAGATTAAGGCACCTGAAACAACACCACAATGTCTCACCTCACAACCCACTCCAGAGTCGGTGGTGTCAGCGGGAGCGAGTCACAAGGCTCGTACGCAGCACAAACGTGCCACTCCAATGAAGGCAGGAAAACTGATGCCTTTGGTAAGAAGGTGCTCACCATTGGAGCAACAACTGTCAAAGCAGCAAATGCCCTTGCAATAGTTGCTCGATACGATCGAGAAATGTGGCATCGGTTGGCTCCTATATTAGAACACTTACCGGAGCACCAGAAGAAGGAAGCCATGACGCTAGTACGTGAAGGGGCGGAAGCATTAATATAGCTGTAGATCTTGCTGAAATGCTGTTTAAACAGATTGGCAATGGGGTAGTCCTCTAAAGACAAGGATGGCTATGTTGCACCGATTTTGGGCAAGAAGTACAGCACAAGGTGATCGACATAACATTTGAAGGAGAAAATCTGTGTGGTGACAAGATTGATGAGGCCCTCAAAACCATGAATGCTGACTCAGACACTGCTATCTCTTACAACCCTATAGGGCAGGCGGTCCTTTTGCTCCTTTCGAGGAGCCTCGGGTAATTCTAGATTCTCGTCCTCATGGGATAACATAAATTACAACAGATCCAGATACTTTTCTCAGGGCTACAAGAGAAATGACCAGTCCTCCCAGCGCAGTAGGGAGTACCACCAAGGACATCAAAAGCACCAATCGGCCACAGGCCCCTCTCACAGAGGTAGGCAGAAAAAGGCCCAACAATGACTACCTCAGGGACAGACAGGTGGGCGGAAAAGTGGCAAGCAATAACAAAAGACAGGTGGGTGCTAGATGCCATCCAGCACGGCCATGTTTTGGAATTCAAATGCCCATACATCCTGTTACCTCCCATAAAGGTATCACATCTGCACCTACAAATTCTACAATAGGAGGTGCATAAAATGTTAAAGAAACAGGCAATCAAAAGAGTTCCTCATTTGGCAAAGGGAAAAGGAGTATATCCAGGTACTTTGCCGTCAAAAAACCAGACGGGAAGTGGCGTCCTATCCTGGACTTGCAAAAGTTAAACAAAAACATCAAAAAGCAGAAGTTCAAGATGGTGACTCTTCAGGACGTCATATGGCCATAAAACCCCTTGAACATCTGGCGGCGTTAGACCTCAAGGATGCGTACTTCCACATTTCAATACACCCAAGACACCGAAAGTATCTCAGATTCGAAGTCGGTGAAAGCCACTACCAGTTTTGAGTACTTCCAATCTGCCTAAAATCAGCACCCAAGACGTTCATGAAAAGCCTAGCACCAGTAGCCGCTTTTCTCAGAAAATGGGGCCACCACGTCTACCCATATCTAGACGACTGGTTGGTTCGAGGTCCAACATATTAGCAAACCATGTTTTCTCTGCGACAAACAGAAGCTCTTCTCCAACAATTGGGATTTGCAATGAATTACACCAAATCTTGCACAGCTCCTTCAAAACGTTTGGTGTTACAGGGAACTCAGTTCCTCACAGACCAAAGCCTCGTCAGACCCTCTTCCCACAAGGTGAAATAATTGATAACCCTACCAAATTCTTTCACTCCAAACAAGCTAGTCACAGTGCGCACATACATGGCTCTCCTAGGGACCATGTCTTCCTACATCCCACTAATACCCCACTGCAGGCTACATATGCAGCAAGTGCAAAGGTGTCTGGCTACTAGATGGTCCCAAACCCAGGGGTATGGTCAGACAAAATTACCATCACTCGGACTCTCTCAATTGCACTAAAATGGTGGACGTACCCCTACAACATTGTGAAGGGGCTGCCCCTTGTGGAGCCCAACTACCATCTCACGATTTTGACCAATGCCTCCTTGGTGGGATGGGGAGCTCACCTGGACAAACACCAAATCAAGGGCCTGTGGACTCCCGAAGATTCTGTTCTCCACATAAATGTGTTGGAACTGTGGGCAGTACATTGGGCTCTAAAATCCTTCCTCTCGCTAATCAAGAATTTGGTGGTACGAGTCCTCACGGACAACACAACCACAATGTTTTATCTGAGGAAACAAGGTGGAATGCTGCCAAACGCCCTGTACCAAGAAGCACAGACCATTTGGCACTGGGCCATTCACAACAACATTCTGCTTCAAGTCTTCCACCTACCGGGGATACAAAACAAACAGCGAATACCTTCAGCAGGAATTGGTCGCAGTCCCATGAATGGCAACTACACAACAACCAAATATCCCAAATCTTCTCGAGATGGGGTCATCCTCCTCTGCACCTCTTTGTCACTCAGAGCAACAAGCAGTGCAAGAAATTTAGAAATTTGCGAGCAGGATCCCTCATCCCAACTCTTGTTCCCATGCACCGGAATGTTCGCATATGCGTTCCCTCCGTTCCCTCTCATCAGGAAAACAATACAGATGACATGCAAATATCACTGCAGGATAATCCTGGTAGACCCGTACTATCCCAGACGGGCCTGGTTCTCATACCTCCTTAAACTGGCAGCAGACAATCCAATCCATCTAGGATCTCACGCCAATCTTCTATCGCAGAATGACAGGGAGATTCTGCACCACGACCCCAGCTCCCTGACCATGCTGAATTTGGCCATCAAAGACATTTGCCAAGCAGCAACATGTGCAGTGCTGTACACATTTACCAGGCACTTCTGTTTACAACAACAGCACACTGAAGACGTGCAGATGGGACGAGCAGTCATTCAACGTCTGTTCCAGTAAGGTAAGCCCTGCAGCTTCCAGGGTATTTTCTTATACTCATGTATGTATACTTATTGCATTACCACAGAAAATATACAGGTCTCTAATCTATGTTTGCCTGTTTTATATCCTCCTAACATGTATACTGCTATAAAATCTATGCACAGCATGTGAATCCATGAACGATCCAATGCTGGAGAAGGGAGTTGTTTCTTACCTGTAACTCCATTTCTCCAGCGTTGGTATCTTCAGCCTAGCCCCTACAGGCAAACATCCTCTACAGGGGGATATCCTCCAGCTGGAGGATATCCCCCTGTAGAAATCTGAGGGGAAGCGGTTGGGGCGACGTCCTATTAGTGGGGACCAAAAGCACCCATAACGACGTTGATGGGACACAATAAGAGTCAAGTTTTTCCAAAGGAAAATTACTAAATCAAAGTAACCAGGATTCCCAGCATGTGAATCCATGAAAGATACCAAAGCTGGAGAAATGGAGTTACAGGTAAGAAACTACTCCCTTCTTAGGCAGTGCCTCACCAGAAGGCCTCGACACCTAGGGAGCGGGATCACCTCCCTAGCCTCGCAAGGAACGGGTGCCCCATGTCGAGAAGTGATGGAATCCCGTGATTCATCACAGGTACCTTTTACAAGAGCAAGGGTGTAAGCTAATTTTTTAATTTCAGCACTGCTTATAAAAATGTCGCCTTAGATTATCCCAAAAACCTGCCACATAATGCGTTAACAAAGCTAATAAGAGTTCAAAGCTAGGAGGTTGTCTATAACATTGTAAAGTGGGCTATAGAAATGCTTTCAGTCAGTCATGGAACACTTTTCGTATACAGCTCTACGGTAGGCTCAAAAACGGATTGAAAAAATCAATTGAGGGAAGCAATAATGGAGTACACGATTGGCAAGAAAACCAGCTTGACTCCATGCAAATTACGTCTGGGAGGGTCAGTCAGCTCCTTAGAGCTGAAAACGCTCTTGCCCACCCATATTGATTTACAGTATTTAAAGACAAAAACCTCAAAATTTGAATACATTACAAGTATCAAGTACATGTTAATCCCATGTGCCCTATTGGCTCTCGCCTATATAAAAATCTCAATACAACCTACACTACCACACTCTATTGGTTAGTATTTTACCCATGATCATCCTAAGTACAGCCCCCTACGAATTACCTAATTTTGCTGTCAGCAAAAAATACTCAATCCTGATTGGCTAAAGTTATACATTAAACATTTACTAAAATTACATACCCTCACTGGGCAAAACAAATCCATGTAACTTCTAATATGTAGTCCCACTGAAACGACACAATCATTTAGTGGGTGTGAACAGTGAAGTCTGCTAATTAGACACAGTAATATCCTTTGTCATGAGCTCAGCCAATCTGGCAATCCAGAGAGTTCCCAGGCCCTGTAGCCGTTTACTCTGCTTCACTTTTTCAATCTCCTGTTTTGAAACATGTTGTTTTCTCTTGGGAACCAGGTGGCTTAATAAAAAACGAAACTGTGGCTCCACTGTTTGGAAATTAATTTCTCACATTTATTCATACTACCAGGCCATTCTTTTGCAGACCCAGTTGTCCCAACACTCCCTAGGGGGCATTATAACCACGATCTAGTTTTACGCTTTGGCAATGCCTCCACTCAGGGCTTTGTTCACACCAAAATATGTCCTTCACAACTATTGTACTTATTTATCGCCGAGAAGACAAACCGTTCCTCTACATTTCACTCAAAGCTCCTGAGAACAGCCAGGACCTGCAACAATAATTAATGTGTGGTGCACCTCACCCTTCCGCCAAGAACCTTGACATGCGGAACACTTGCTGGGCTAAGCAGGACTAAAGTTTAATAAAATGGTAGGACAGAGGGTCAGATCTGCCGCCTAGTGCCCTGAATGGCAGAAATTTACAATACTGACGGGGCCTAGTTCAAATGGCAGGACCATGGCTAATGTGGCAAGAGGCCCTCATGCTACTGCAAACCAGTAACACTATATGTTGCTGGCCATCATTCCACCACATACTCGGTAGCCTAATGCTATCTAGAATGTGCCAGAACTACATCCAAATCTAAAATGGCCTGAAATGCTACACACATGACAGAAACACTGACACTAAAAATGACCAAATCTTCATGCTAATATAATTTCTGCAGCTTGTATTTCACTTCACATTTAGGGCATTGCACCGGCAGCCTAACACAGCCAAAAGCTATTTAGTGCTGAGCGATCGTTTGAGCCTGTGCGATTACTCTCCAGAAACTACCTTAAAGAAAACCACAAGTGATGTTGCATTTAAACCTGTCCGTCTAGACAAGAATATTAAGACCAAGAACTTTCTCGCTTGAAATACCTGTTGCCTGCTTAATCTTACAAATGCACTTAATGTGGTAGCACATTCAAGGAGACTGGGGCAATCGGTACGTTTGTGATTCAGGTGACTCACCTTAGCATTTATATGCATGCCAGACTAGCACTCTTTATGAAGCCTGCATAGGTTCATCTCTTCCCATGCCACGCACCAGAGGGTTTGTTATCTTTGTACATTTTTGTAGATTTGTTGGACAATTGTTGCTAAATTCCATCTCCCTAAAATAACTCGTGTCATACAGATTTGCAACCTGTATCAGTTGTACATCAACATCCAGTCAAAACTGACAGTCCTGGCCAAGTAGTCATACAACCTGAAAGGGTGGATCAGTCTTTGCAAACCAGACAGAATGTGATTGACTGTGGGATATCTGAAGTCACTTTAAATCCTTTTACTGTGACAACCTCCTCATCATATGTAATAAATGGGCTACAACAGGGTTCTACTCCTACATTCTCTGATGCTGAATGTAAACCACCATCATTACCAACTCATCTTTCTTGAGCAGCGAATGTAAAATCAACTGAGCTCCATATCAGGGTCTGCATATGGGAAAACTCCAAATGCCAATAATAAAGGATAAAAAAACATAGGAGCCTTCTTCATGGATCAAATGAATTTTGTTATTACAAATGTCGAGAAGCCAGGAGGAAAAGAACCTAGAGAGGCCTTACATAATAAAGTACTGGCATGGCTTCACCAGAGAACAGGGCCAGGATTTGTCAGATCCTTTGACTTGAAGATTCTACGTAGGATTGATCTGGATGACTGGTGTACCCAGACAAACAGGGATTGTGTCCTGGTGGCATGTGGCACTAGTAATATACCCCTTTATTTGAGTATGTGTCAATACCTTCCGAGGGGTTCCTCGAACTTGAGCTTGGTACTCAACCTGAGTTAGTTTCGTTTTATGATTGGTGATGCTGTTAAGCCCTCTGTACCCTCTCCTGTATGACTCTTTTTTGCTGCATGGTATGTGTATTGTTCTTTGAGTTTGTGTCTTGTTTAAGTGTTTTTCTGTTGTCTCATATAATTGCTGTTGTATCTCAGTGTTTGTTTGGCGCCCTTATGCCGTGGGCTTTGGAGCCTTATAAATATACAAATACAATACAAATAAAATAAATAAATAATACAGTTCTATTAAAGGGTCGGCAGATTCAACGAGACACAGAGGTCAGGCATGGGATCATTACGTGCAGTTCAACCTCTTTTGATGGGTTCCTTTTAAATGCATGCCTGCTTAATATAGACTATCACAGCTTTTATGGGAACCTAAGTGAAATTTTCCTCAACTGTCTAGGAGCGTGGGTTATCCGCAGTGAACTGCTAGCTATATATGTAATCAGGGTACTGTAGAAGTACGCCTCATGCAGCTGGGGCTCTTGGTGTACCACGAAGGGCTATTATGTAATGGCAGTGTGAAGGGCATAGAATCCAACCAGGATTTACTACTCTTTTACATCATTTGGACATCTTTAATTCTGTCACAATTACCTGTATTTGATGTTGGCATGCCTGGCATGCAGTTTGCAAGATGAGGTCTTTTGTGAACTGTCTGCGATCACTCCATCCCTGCCTGTTGATTGGTCTCCCACCCCCAAGGAGGAGGCAGTTGAGGGTTAGGCTAGAGGCTGTGTCCGACCCACTGTTCTTCGCTGGAATAAAAGCTGAAGTAGTGATGTTCTCTTGGACAAACAAGGGGTTGGTGACTTGGTTATGGGAAGCCTCTGGGCACACATGAGCGTGGCCTGTATTCCCTTTGAGGCTGTTGCATTGCTGGACACCAAATCTACCCTGAATGCCACACAGACCTTGTAGCATGTCTCATGAAGCCTTTGTTTACTTCCCTTCAGACTTGGGCTGGCCCTCACAATTGTGTTTACCAGTATGCAAGACTGATATCTCCCTTTAATGCTTTTTTGTCTTGAGTTTGTAATCGTGGCTGTTTTCCAGTGTGTAAAATGAATTGCCTTAAATTCTCTAAAGGCATGGACTGGCATTTATAACTACATCTACTAACATGCAGCAAGAATGTCTTTTCTGTTATTTACATATGCATCTTGGCATTTCTCTTGCACCGTTGGCTGTACTATGTTCCTCCTCGCCTCCTCCGACCCATGACACACAGTCACTGACATCTGTATTGGTCCACCCATAGCTGGTGGCAGGAGCAGGTCTCGTTATGCAGTCCCTTCTACGCTCAGTGCGGTTCAAACTAGTGGGTAGGGCGTGGCTTGTGCTGTTAGTAGAGGGCAGTAACACTATCAATTAGAATTAATGATGGACCGTGCAACCCCATGTTTTAGTATTACATTTGAAATATGTCCTCACCTTAGGTTTAAAAAAAAGAGCAATTTTGTAAATGTCAGTAATACGAAGGATAGTTGTTTATACTGCCAAGAACCATCCCTAGGTTCCAGAATGTGGTGTTTAAGCTAGTAGATGGGTCAAAGGAAACTACAGTCTAAGTTGCACAATATGTGTGTTGGGGTGGGGGGGAAAAGGTGACTACGTTTTTGGCATTGGGCAGTTTTCTTTGTGCACAGATGCCTTTGTATACAATGTAAGACTTATTTTCTAAAACATCCCTGCAGACAAACTATAAAGGTATGGGGATATGTAAGACAGGCATGGTATCAGGAGAGATGACAACAGATGTACAATTTCAAACAAAGGTTTATTAATGATCAGGGAGTTGTAATGCCTAACTTTCCCTAGATTAAGGTGGGATTTTCGCTACATAAAGAAACTAAGTAAAGTCTGTATCTACAAGTTTAAAATAAGAGTCTGACTGTGTCATAACCTTTGCTTGTCCTCACAACTATAACTTAACATGGTGGAGGAATCTTCTCAGCAAAATATAAGTGTTCAAAATTAAAGGTTTAACTACTTGCAGTTTGAGTTCTTCTTGAACTCCCCATCTCAGGTTCAATGCAGTTCCAATAGAAGTTCACTTTAGATAGGTTTGGTCAAGTTCTGAAATTACCTTCTTCAAGTTCTAGTGATTCACAATTCACACCAAACGAAGGTCCTAGGCTTCCCTTCCCCAAGTTCAAATGTAGCACAGTTCACACAAAACAAAGGCCCTGGGACTCCCTTCCCCAAGATAATGTTCTCTGGTTGTTTGGCTCTCAATGGTCCCTTCCCGAATACTTTATCCAAGCATTCCCATTGTTTCATCTGTTAAAAGGTCACAAACACTGGGCCCACTTGACCCACCATCAGGTTTGCTTCACCAATTGTTTCACACTTCTTTGCAGCTTGTTCAGCATTCAGGGTTTCCTGTTCTAGGCTCAGTTATCAGACCACAGGGTCCACCCATCACAGGTCACGCAACCAGTAACCCTATACTTTGATTCTTGATGTTGGTAACTTTCACATTTTGAGACTTTCTGGTCTGGGTGCAGTTGTCGGACCGCACAGTCCACCCATCACAGGTTCCGCAAACAAAGGTCTCCCCAAAGCTGTTGCTTGGTGATGCTCAAAACAACTCTTCAATTTCATCATAGATCTTTCAGTTCTGTTCATACTGCATTTTTACTTGAGGTGAGCTATTTGATATGCCTAGTTGACATAGTGTTCATTTACCATTCAGCACATCATAGTTTGGTCAAATAGCAACTTTCTTTCAGTTCGGTTTTCAATAGATGCAGCATTTACGTGTGTTCACTCAAATAGCACCTTTCTTTCAATTCAGCATTCGATATATGCAGCATTAACTTGTGCTCACTCAAATAGCAACTTTCTTGCAGTTCAGTATTCAATAAATGCAGTATTTTCTTGTGCTCATTCAAATAACTTTCTTTCAGTTCGGCATTCAATAAATGCATTGTTCACTTTGCGCTCATGGACCATTACTTATTTACGGTCCCTCAGAGTCCTTCGATCTCCTCAGTGTCTTCTGACACTTACCGGCTCTTGGCATTTCCTCTCGGCGGCCCTCCAGAATGGTGAATCAAACCGCCATTTCGCCGGCCACATTGACACAGACACACCAGCTTCTGTACTCTGCTCCACCTCTGATATATGGCAGCTCCCACTGCCGACTTCTCATACGATGGTTCCCGATCTTGCCCAGTCCCTCTGGCAGGTCTCCAGGGATTGTTGCTGGTGTCTCGGCTCCATGGTCCTCCAGCACAGCAGATTCTCTCTTCTCTCGCCTTCATGCTGATGCTTGAATGCTTCTGGGCGCCACATTTTATACTCATTTCCATTCTTTACAGGCTGCAGATGGAATAAGTTAAACTCAATTGTCTGACCTTGTATAAGCCTTGTGACATGCCTGATCTTCATTACTGGATGCCTCCAGGCCCCTCTTCTTCGTACCAGTACTAGAGTGGTGTTTGCAATAGGAAGTGTGCACTACTTTTAGCTGCCTCTGCTCAGTGCTTGGTGGAAAACTACAGGGAAGGATGGGATAAGATTGACAATATCCCATCAAGCCTGAGGGAGGGTCAGGTAGGTCAGTGTTAGTGAAGGGGATACCATGTCTCGCATTCAGGTACCTTCTCTCCAATCCCCAAAGACCCCCCCAACCAGGTGATCCCTCGCCTGTCCACCCCCAGGGTCGGGGTCCAAAAGCAATGGCCCTTCCCTGGCTACCTGAGCAGAAGATCCCTGGGGAGTAGATGTGAGAGTACCCTCAGGTATCTCACAGTATATAATTACATCATACACTGTATGCACTTACGTATGTCCCAACATGTCTGGATTCCTTTGTAACTGTGCAAAATGTCCAGGGTGGTAAAGTCAACATTGCACAACTTCCAGTGCCATGCTTTATAGCTCTAGCCAGTCTCCGATGTGGTTCAACCTTTCCATTGAGCTGCAGTGGGCAATCCTAATTGAGTTCTTCGGTTTCCCAATTCACCAGTATGCAGATTACACCCAGCTTTACCTAAATTGTTGATGACTCTGCGAAGTTCAGCATTTTAAGCACTGTCTGGAGCAGATGGAATACTTGCTGTTCACCCCACCCACCCCCCGACCCCTATCTCACAAATGCCTATATCTCAAAATAAACCAGACAAAAATGTTCTCTGAATATTCCTTGTATCGTCTGTGACGAATTGTGGAAAAATGTCACTTCTCCCCAGGGTGGAACCTTTCCCTGTGAGGCTAGGGAGGTGACCCTGCTCTGTAATACCCTCCCTAGCGGTAGAGGCAAGGCGCGCTCACCGGGAGAGACTCCCCCTCTGGGTACAAGGACTCCTGTTCTTAGGAGGAACTCCCTAAGCAACATCCCCCTAACCTACCTTCAAAAAACACCCAGTGAAGAAAGATATCATGAATAAACCAAAATATTATTGTCATCCAAACACTCTAATTCTGTCTATAAAGGAAACCTTATAAAGTACTGAGACGAAGAAAACCTCTGGAAGAACACAGAGCATGAACCAAACGGAGGAAGCACTATGATATTGTGCCGGGGAAATCCCACGCAACATTATGAAAGCTAGAGATGGAGACATTGAGATAGAAACTGTGAGTGTTGAAACTGTGCGCAGTGGTACGCTGAAGAAAACTAGGATGCATGTCATCGGATGCCAAGGAGTAGCCCAGGTGCAGCTTCCGACGCACAGATTTGAAAGGAGAGGAGACGTGTGAAATGGAGGTGGACGCAAGGCATCCTGATCCCGACTGAGAGCAAAGTGGTGGCGTGACCGCAAGCAAGTCGTGGTGGACAAGCGGGTCCATAAATAGATATCACTTCCTTTGATGTAACTGTAAACAGACCAACCAAAGAAAGAACCTAAAAACCATATATGAGACCGCAGAAGATGGGAGAAGCCAACCTGATAAACGAAAGAGTGGGTCTCAACCAGTTAGGAACCCCAGTGAAGTTCTACCTGAACAATACAGGTAACAGGGAAAGAGGGAGATCCAGGAGCGGGACCGAAGATAATTACTGGAATGCTCATACTCATCGCAGTTGAGATAAAATATCAAGAATACATTAAGAGAAAGGGAATCATTATTGGCTCATTCCTGCTCATCCGAATCATGACAAAGGGCCTCATTACGAGTATGGTGGTAGTCAGGGTTAGTGTGGACAGTGGACTGTTCTTGATTTGGACTCTCACCGACAAGCACCTTAGTTGTGTTAGGTAGGGAAAACCCTTGGTGTAGGGAAAGATAGGGGTTATTACTTTTAATTTAATTAATGCCATTAGTGAGATGGAAAATCAGAGTCTGCGTTCTTCTTCTGATCCACCACACATCCTACTTGAGAGTCCAGGAATGGACAGGGAATTTATCAACTCTTTGCGAATGGGCAGATCTTAACACATTGAATTGCTTGGTTACCTTTTTGAATGCTGTGGTGGAACCAAAAAAAATGTGACAAAGAAGTATGATTTAAATATGTTATTTGTGTTGTCAGGATGGAGATGGGGTTGGGATAGTTGCCTGTAGGTTGTGTGAGTTTTCGCTACAACTAAAAGGGATATTTCTCTCTCTGAGAAATCCAACAGTGTTAGGAAGGGTTAAACTATAAGGTGTTAGGTTCCTCAATTTAAAAATGATACCCGTCTCCCACAGGTTTATTTGTAACACAGTCTCAAAGATAGAGCCCCATCCACTATTTGTAATCCAGTCAGGTGGATAGGGCTGTTCCCTCTTATAGGATCATAGTGCCCCACTCACAAGGGATATAGTGCCCTGGCCATCGTAAGCACATTTGGGACCCTGTGCACAGACATCTTTGGGGCCCCCACCCACCAAACCAAAGGAGTTGAGTGATCAAGAATATCTAGTCCCACCTGCACCCTCCCCCCAATGTTTAAAGGTTTAGGGACTGGCAATTTTGAGAGGTTAGGCAATACAAGATTATATGAGTTGCCCAGGATCACACATTGGTTAAGGGGTGAAGCTGGGATGTGTGCCAACTTTGGAATTTCTGCATTTCTTTTCCAGTTCTTACCATGAACTAATAAAATCTCATTTTATAAAACTGACTTGGAAAGTACACAAATCACATTACCAAACATGACCATTTTTAAAAACAAAATATTATAGAAGTGTGTTACACAAAATGGGAATGATTCTAGCTTCATTCTCTTAATCACCAAGTGAATTATATAAGTACCAGCAAAACAATTGATGTGATTTAACAGATTTAATCTGAGTTTGTCTTTTGTATTTTACAGCTTTAAATTCTTTAAAAAAAACACTGGCTTGTGAACCTGTCATTTATAAACGTGCATAAAAACCTTTCACTTTTACAAAAAGCTAACCTTTTTTGTGTCAAATCAGCAGACCTTAAAATATGCTTGCCCGAGGCCTGCAACATCTGGTCCACCATCTCTTCTGTCTACCACCCCATCCTCTCAAATGGCCTACATAAGAAGAAAAATCAAGTAATGGGCGAAACGATGCCACCAGCATGGGAAAAGGTAAACCTAACAGAAGATAGCACAGTAATGAAAAGATATTAGACGATTTGACCAGGATCACTGTATTGTCTGCTGCCAGGATGCGAGCATGAACGCTTTGTTTCCACAGTATTGAATTTGCATACTTAGTCACCTGGTGGACTAACAGTTTATGCTCATCATTGCATGTGACTGCTCGGTTTTACAACACCCCATCTGTTCCAAGCAATTTCTAGACCTTCACCATAGGGATGACATGTTAGTTGTTATAACAACGCCTATCTGGTGCAGCTCCATTGCTGATAACAGCACCTGTTGTGCTACAAAACCAAGTACATAAGCAGGCAGGTCTATAAACTTCAGACATAGGAAAGGCTCAGCCAGTCTTGCTGGAATGTGCTATACTAATCTTGCATTTCAACACGTATTTCTGTAATGAGTGTTTAACACACTGAGCTAACTTCTGAAACATTGTAGCACTCAATTTATCAATATGCATTTGAACTTTGGTTATTGCGCATGATCAACAATTCCCACAGGAAGGCAAGCATGCTACAGAAGTTGTGCCGTAAGGAACACACAAACTATATACCACAGTGAACACAGAAAGCATTACACAATTAATTGATCACGGCAGAATGTACTTGTACAAACAGACAAGCAATAGAGCCTCAGCAGCACATCATACAATATCCTGATGTGTGCTATTTAAGTCTGGGGAAGAATGGAATCTTACTTCATTAGATCATGCAGCCTTCTGGGGTCCCCCGTCCCAGGTGGGGGCCCGGGGCAAGTGCCCTTTTTGCCCTCCTATAAAAACATCCCTGGGAGAAGGTGAGGGAGAGAGGGGTGCTGGAGGAGAATAGAGTGAGGCGAGAGTAGAGAGAGGGGAGTAGAGAGACAGGAGTACAGTGAGGGGAGTGGAGAGAGAGGAGTGGAGAGAAGAGAAGAATCAAGGAGAGAGGAGAAAAGGGAAAGGGGAAAGCAGTAAGTAAGAGGTGGGACAACAGAGGGAAGAAGGAAGCAGAGAGAGGGTGTGTAAACATCCGAGGGACAGACAAGGAGAGTTGGTGCAGATAACAAGTGGGAAGTAGAAAGAGGAAGGAAGAAGGGCAAGAGTAGAATAAAATGGAGAATAGGAACATCAGGGACAGGAAAGAGAGTTTGGGCAAGAAGAGGAAGGAGCTGGGTGTCTGTGGATGTAAAGCATTGACAATCTTTTTACAACCTGATCAAGGGGCATGGTTATATAGGGGACCTATTCAAAGAATACTGAAAGGAGTCCGATAGAGAAGCCTATGGCCTTTAGACCCTTAAAACAGACAGCTTGGTAGGGAGGATGAGAGAGGGACACCCACTAATGTACTTCAGCCCTGATGCGCTATATTAGAAAAAAAGCTGCACATCTTACATTGTTCAAAAATAAAAACCCTTTAATCCCACCTTGGAGTCTGTGAGATTGAATGGTTATCTGTGACACACCTCAACCTTGTCTGTATTAAGTTTAAGCCACTTACCGCTGTAGAGGAGCAGCTGCGTGCCTCTGCAAGAAGTCCCACCCCCCTACCGCCTGTATGTTGGAAGCCTGAAATGTGCCATGCTTGACACCAGCATTTGTGACCATTCCGCGGCGAATATGCGAGAAAAAATATCCACTGAGAAAACCCTATCAAATGCATCCCCGAAGAGATGACAATCTGAGGGAGGAATATGAAAAAGAGTGAAAGAGAAGCTGGTGACGTCATGAAAAGACGAAGACTGGCCAAAGAAGAAAACGTATGGACCATGTAGAAACTGATGACGAAGTTAAGAATCGTGTAAACTTTCGTATGTGAAAAGAAAATTGCATGTGTGAGGAGCACTGCAGAAAATGCAAGCCGTTCAATAACAGTACAGATGAAGTAACACAAGTAGATCAAGTAATCTTAGACACTGGCTGTAGTGAATAGACTGCAGGCAAAGCCGCCATTGTATAGAAGCTGGACATCAGTGTCATAATTTAGTAAGCCCTGACCCATGGAGAGAAGAGCCGACAGCTTTGTTGCAGCAAGAATGAACTGAGATTGTGGAAGAGTCTGGACGGGCTGTCTGGCCTGGTACCAAAGTTGAAGCAGCCAAGGCCAGTTATCTATTCTTGAAGGCGGTGAACATAAGATGCTGCATCATCCCTTGTGTGCCAAGTTTTATTCATTTAAGACAATTAAATGCTGCAAAATGTACCAAATTGTGGTCTCCTGTCACGTGAGCCAAAAATTGAAATAGAGACGGGCGAGGAGTTCTAGAACAACGATAGTGTGCGCTCGCCCTCCCTTATATGCTCACAGAACAGGATACTTTGCAAGGCCAAGTTCAAAGACAATCTTCATGGCAGAAGACATTGGTGATGAGAGATGTTGGGCTAATTTGGTGAGGAGGTACAGTCAAGTCAAGCTCCTGGCACCTGGGTTTCAGCTTACATGCTGCTAACCAACTGTAGAGGGCCATAGAATGAAGGGCCTTCTAGTTTGAAAGCCACAGATATATATTGTGTACTTAATAGTGATGAAGATGACTTGCACTAGAGGTGGGGATAAGTTGTCCACCTGACAGTAGATATCCAAGCACAACCCAACCCCTTATAGAAAGTATACTTAGATGTTCCCCTTGAGCCTATCACAACCCCTCATAGGTTTTTCGTATTTGCCACATAGTATGGCATCACGTATGATGAGTTTTTACTGTATAACTGTGATTTTTTGTAAGATGCGCCGAGAGCTTGAGCGAACATCCGTTGTAACTCCCTATTTTAGAAAATTGTTAATAAAACAGAAACCTTTGCCATCTTCCTGAGTTGGTTTGATTATTTGGCATCATAGTTATTCTGCATCCCATCCATTGCATGCACGTTACCCAAAGGGCCCTACCCTCACTGCTCTTCCACTCATCTTTGGCCTCTCAGTAGTTCTTTCATCACATAGTGCTGTCACACAGCCACTAGCTTGAGTGGAGCTGGGAGGAAGTGATAGGTGTGGATGAGCTTCCCCAGTGGCCGTACTTGAAAGTTAAGGTAGAGAAGTGATGGGACAGAGGCTTTCTGAACACCGCAGGACAGATGGTGGGGACGAGACATGAAGTGGGGAACAAAAACGGAATGCGAATGGTGAGCCAGGAAGGATTATCACCAGACAAGGGTGAGTCCATCAATCCTTATCTTTGTGAGATTCACAAGAATTATATTATCAATGCATCATCCACAGGGCTGCCTGGGGTCTGGGACCTCTCTACATCCAGCTTTCCCTCCCTAAATACCTCCCTGCCAGAGTCCTTCGGTCCTCTGGCTCCAGCTCTCTGCAGGTCAAACGTTTCTCCAAGCAGAGAGTGGGAGTTAGATCCCTTTCCTCGGCTGGTTCCTCCCTCTGGAAGGGCATCCCTGCACCCCTCAGACTTGAGCTGGATCTTCTTAAGTTCTGGAAACTTCTCAAGACATTCCTTTTCTCCCCTTCCCATGCTAACATTCCCTCTGCCGCTGTGACAGGGGCCTGGTCCCTTCAGAGTCATACAGGTGCCAGACTACCCCCCTAACATTCCCCCCAGCATCCTTCGCCAGCACTTGCCCTCAAGCTCCCTTCCCCGAACTAGCCATAACCTGGTCCACCCTGTCCACCACACTCATCCTCCCTTCTCCCCCTCTTTCCCCTAGCACTTGCTGTCTTTGTCCCCTAGCACTTGCCCACCCCCTCCTTTTGCGCATCCCACTCCTGCACTTCTCCCTCTACCCCCCTGCACTTACCACCTTGTCTTACACTTGAATGGTAGGATTGTCACAAGGCCAATATAACCGTGTTTTGTTCTTCTACATTCTTTCCTATGTCCCCCCACCCCCAACTTGTCTTGTGGCGCCTGGAAACACTTGTGTATAGGCGCCATACAGCTGTACAATAAATAAATAAATACATGTCTGGATGAATAGCACACAAATAGTTATTAATAATGGTTTCTAAAGCACTGATAGATCGAGAAGGCTCAGGGCCGAGACACTGCTGAGATCAGTGGCTTGGCCAAGGTATTCGAGGACTGACACAAGGACATATCTGGTAAGCGGTTTGGATTAAGGTACAATATAAATAACACATCATTATCGTTATCATTACCAGGGTTGGGCAAAAACAAGCCTAGAAGTCCTTTAGCGCAGTATATTTATATTTTCTATTATATTTCACCTCAATATATGCCGGATTCTCTATGTGTCTTTATTTTTCTCAGTGTGGAAATGTGCACAGTTTTTTTCTGGTCTTTCTATTGTGTTTCACAGCTTGGTAACTGTCAATCCAGGAAGAGAGTGTTCTCGCCTTTTATAGGTTGTATTTCTCATATTTCATCAACATGTTTTATGGTAGTTTTTGCTGTTCTAAAATTACCTGTTGCTATACATGGAACATTGACGATAATCTCACAAAACATTTACTTGCAAAATATGGGGCCTTAGGAGTTTCTTTAGGCTCCATCATAATATATCTTGCACATATCAGGCTTCATCAGGGAGCACCTTAATTGTTATTGCACATATTACTTGTCGCGTTTCATTGAATGCAAACGTGATATTTTAACACTTATTTTGCTAGTTGTTGTTCTTTATTGGCTTAAAAAGACATTCTGGTTTAGTCTCCAGTGAGTTTCTGCACACAGGCCTTTGGTGAACCCAGGCTAGCTTCTATTTCATACAAGCTGGTGTTTCTGTTGTCCCCTCTCTTTCCTCTGTGACAGGGACAGGAGCTTGACCCTGTCATTTGGGGCTAGGGACCCCTCTAACACTGGGGCAGGAGGACTACCAGGGTTTTAGCTAAAGACAGTTCTGACCCAGAGGCAGGGTGAAGGTGCTGGCAGGGCCTGTACCCCCACCCTGTATGTGCCATGTTGCATTTACCAGGTACCACTATCTATCACTCAATGCCTTCTGTGTACCATTCTGGCTAGAATTCTGTTAATGTTGTTACAGGACTACCCGCCCTAGAAGGACATGCATTGGAGGAAACTACAGACTTCGATGAAGAAAAAGACACATTAATGTCGGTCCTGTGAAGCCGATAAATCCAGATTCACCACATCGCCGCTATGGCAGCAGAAACTAAAGGACCCAAGTGAAGAGACTGCATTGTGAGCTAAGAGTGAGAAGGGGCGGGGCTACTGGTCCTCTTTAAATCCTCCTGAGGCTGTGGCACAACCCTGGGCGAAACCAAAAGGGTAAATTGCCCAGCCCCAACAGGTGACCAATGGGTTGGGGAGCATAAGGTGAACAAGAGAATTCATGGTGATAAAAACCCTGTGAGAATCATCAGTCTGGGAGTGGGGTGTTCTGGTAATGAGAGTAGAATGGAGAGAGGGGAGAGTTGAGGGAAGAGTGGTGAGAGAGTAGGGGGGAGCTTTGTGTGGACACCAGAGGGACAGAAGAGAGGAGAGAGGAGGGGAGAGCAGAGAGCGTAGAGAGGAGAGTGGAGGGGAGAGTAGAGAGAGTATTGAGGAGACAAAAGGCGAAAGTAGAGAAAGAGGAGAGAGCAGCAGAGAGTAGAAATCATCAGGGAGAGGAAATAGAGGAAGTGAACGGCCAGGGCAACAGGAACTGGGCAATTGGAATACAGCATTGAAGACATCAACCCATATCTAATTCTCGGTGAAGGGTCAGGACAGGATATCACCCAGGAAATCCCAGAGGGAGAAAGATAGAAAAGGCCAAGGCCTTTAGTCATCACCTTAGTCAGAATGGAAGCAGCTGAGGTTACCTACTACTAATGTCCAACCTGGGGTACAGGCACACCTTTGTTAGTGAGGTGGGACACCCACAGGAGATGAGAGAGGGACAGCCTGCTGTCATCCAAACATCATATTGCTTTCAGTATTTGAATTTATAAAAAAAAACTTGAACATAACTCTGTAGTTTGGTTATTCTCAAGGCCATTTGTGACACCTGTGATAAGGGACATTACCTTTTCCATGCCCATGAATTCTTCATTCTTGGTTTGTATATTCTTATGTTACCTTGACAGAGTATTTCTTTAAGTTATTTGACACATGAATTGTTGCCATCTCTAATATGTTCAAAAACCCTCTTCTTGTGTGGTCTCATTGTTATGCCTTTGCTGATCCGGTTGTAAATGCATTCATTTATGTAAACAACAAAAGCCATACTTCAATGTATACATTGTTGAGTGTCTGTTTTATACTTTCTCTCTGGAACTCTTTTGTGTTTTGTATTGCATAGTCAGAGGTTCTATAATTGTCACATTTACAAAAAAACCCGAAGGTAGTTGTGGAAGCCAAGTTTAGAAGGTTGTCTTCTCAGGTTGGAAGAAACTGGGGTATAGTTTGCTCTACTGAGTGGCTGCTTTTTTTTTAAAGTGATAGATCAAGTTTGACCTCTATGCTTTTCTAAATCTGAATCAATACTTGGAATTTGCTTGCTCTTGTTTTATATTTCTCTGCATGTACTTTTAGGCAGTGTTATACAGCGTAATGCAGCTTCTGGTGCTGTCATTCAAATATCTGTAACCCTCTGCTAGTGATGATAAAATCATGTCTCTTGGGCGCTGGGCTATCTCATTAAGAGCTCTGTGAAGTTTGGCATTATGTATCCTTTTGGAATATTTTATTATGTTTATTATGTCTTTTACAGATTGTAGAACAAAACAGTGTACTCCGGAGACCCCCGGCCGGCCCACAGAGCCGAGGTTTGCCCCGAAGTACTTTAAGACGAGATAGCTGCACCTTTGTGATAGATCGGGGTGCAGATTTATTACTCCAACACCAATCAATAAGGACAACTCAATGGTTTGGCAAAGGGAGTCAGTTTAATGACAAGTACAAAAATCGGGGAGCCATGGCAATCAGCAGTGATGCGATAGTCCGTCTCGCTTCAACTCCAACAAACTTGATACAAGCAGTGACATTTATACTCAAATCTCATCATAATTGACGTGTAACACTTCAAATTTAACATGCAATTCTATTGGTTAGGAAAAGGTAACTTTAATATAGGTACTATATCTGTATATGGTAACGGAGTGAGGGGATTGGGTAAACACTATCAGGTGGGAGTCTAAGCCCTTTCTTCAAAAATGACTACTGTAGACGTCTCTAAAGGTACGATGTCCCATTGGTTCTACTAACTATAGGACCCTAGATTATTTGGTCCATTGTGATTGGGTTGGTATCAACCCAATGCATACATTTCCACTTTGCTTAGCAGCACGCAGAACGGTCAGCCAGGTGCAGGGTGCCCCTCAGCTACCCGGCCTTCCTCCAATTAAGGTTACAATCAATCATCGCTTCAGCAACTAAGTGTCAACTATGTTACTGTGGTTGGCCTCGAAACTGCATCTTCTGTCTGGAAACATTTCTGATATCTCTGCCTGGGCGGATGCCAAGCGTAGGTGTGAACCCGTGCTCCTTCTTGCTCGGCTGGTCACGTGCTACCCACACCGTGAATTTGTCTAGTTTCTCTCAATTTGTGCATTTAATTCTTATTCAGCTTACCAACTGCCTACGCCTCCTTAACTCAACTCTTCAAGGACAGGATATTCTGTTCTTAAGTTTCAATTATATGTAGCTACTGTTCGTTCCTTCAATTGGTATGACCTTGGCTCTCCTGGCACGAGCTGCATCTGCCGCATTTCGATTCAGCTGTCTCTTCTCGTTTTGCTTAGAATATGAATCTTGTCT
Source organism: Ambystoma mexicanum (assembly GCF_040938575.1). Lineage (NCBI taxonomy): Eukaryota > Metazoa > Chordata > Amphibia > Caudata > Ambystomatidae > Ambystoma > Ambystoma mexicanum. The sequence goes on along the minus strand of NC_090934.1, from coordinate 1,098,754,677 downwards.
TGTTTGGCCTCTAGTAACCTGAGTTGATTCTGATTTTGGTGCAAAGTGGAATCGCACTTATAACCACAGTGCTTAGTTTTGAGGTAGATTAATGGCGCTTGCCGCGCTATTCTTCGAGTTAGCATAGCAAGCCGTACAGTTTTCTTAGCTTTCTTGCGGTTCCAAGCATATGTACAGGCATTAGCTGGTTGAATATCTTCATCCTGCTTACAGCTTAAGTTTCTTTGTATTTGAACATCCTTTGCTTGTTCTAAGTTCACGATATCCTTGTTCATGGCGTTTCGTCTCTGTGTGTCATTTTTTGGTTGTCATTTCATCTATCTGTGAGTCTGTCTGGGCCCTCGTGACGTCACCATTCGTCTTCCATGAAGGCCTTTTTGGTTTCTTCCGGGACTCTTCATTTCGTCTCATTTGCTGATAGGGTTTTCTCAATGAATACCTTACTTTCCATTGTTTTCTGGGTACTGGGACTTCAATAGGCGTTGTTCTTCTGATAGGTACTGGGCAGAGCCCTATTGCGGCTCTCTGCTGGTTTATTTTCTCATCATACGTTACATATTTTGGTGTGAACGTTCCTGGTGCTTCAAAATGGGCGACTGGAGTGCAGGCTTTATTTTGGAGCTCCTCTATACTACCCCCTCTGAGCGATTCATCAACCACTTTCACCTCCTTCTTTGGATTTAATTCACTTGATTCTTCTATATTTATCTTCACTCCATCGCCTGGGTTCATTCCTTCTTCATCTTCTGGGTTTATACATGATGGTTTGAAGAAGTGTCTCTTCGGAGTCCATATCTTTATTACTCCCTTCAGGCTTCCTGCTGTCCTTACATGTTCTTCTCTATTCCATGTCATGAGTTAACATTGTCCATTTGGGCTACAGTAAACCCATCTTCCTATATCATTTCTCTGTTTCCTGGTATATAGAAATGTTGTTCGCTCAGGTGCATGCCTGTTGGCCTTCAAAAAGTATTTTATTTATTCGTCTGTCAGGTCTTTGGGCTTCCATCCTGGCTTGACATCAATCATGATCTTCATCCCTATGGCTTTCTTCACAGTTTTCTGGCATTGCGAGATTATTATCTTGTTAACGCAATATCCTAGTAATATCATCACTAGCAGGGCTCCCAATAACTTGAATATGTCTGCCATCCATTGTGGGACCCACGGGAATAGTGTCCGAACCAGCTATCATCATCAACTTCGTCAGTTTCGTCGATCATCTGGTTCTGTAGCTTTGTCAGCATACCTATGGCTTCTGGCAAAGTTCCCTTTTCCTCATCGTGAGAAGGTATAAATGTGCAACATAATTCTCCTCTTTTTGAACAAACTCCTCCTTCCATGGTTGTGATCATATCAAGGACATATCTGTTCTGGAGAGTCATCAGTCGGGTGGGTCTTAACTCTTCCTTGATTGCATTGAATCCTTTTATGGTCGTGTTAATGGTCTGTAGCAATTCCCATCTGGTTATCTGCAACCATTTAGTATTTACTCCAACTTGGATTCTTGGCATGAAGATCGTCGTGAACACTGATGAGGTGAGGCTGAACAGCCTGTGTTCATATGGGATTGCATGAAATGCTTCTTCTGATTTAGTACAGAAGTAATTTTCTCTCTTCATTCAAGTTATCAGTTCCACATATCTTTTCTTCCTTAGGTGAGCATCTGCTTTTGGGAAACTGTCAATATTCAGGTCACTTTCCGGGATCACCAATGCTGGAACGTGGACATTCACTATTGTGCATGTGCCTCCCCAGTTCTTTGGCAGTCTGATGTATGCTTTAGATCCGCATGCCCAATAATGATCCATAATTACTGCAGTTCTGTGTACCATTCCGGGAGCATCAAAAATTCGTCCACAGGTCCAATTCTCTCCCACCTTTCTTGTGCCATTATTCCTGAAGCACAATTTAGGGTTTTCCAGTGGCACTAGCTGCAAGGGTCCTCCTCTGTCCACGACCCATGTCAGTAGCTTTGCAAGTTTTGGCCATAATGGCTTGCATATCCTTTGTGAATTTTCAATTGCCTCCTTGCATGCTCCAGCGACCATCCATGATCTGCAGATCACTACTCCTTTCTCCCATTCATCTGGTGAAAGCACTGTTCCCCAAATCTGCATTCGGCCTCTGTTTTTCCAATTTTGAGCCTCATATGGAGTTTTTCCTTGGACATTTAGTCTCGGGTTCACTTCCCATCTTATTCCTACTCCTTTAACTCCAGGCTTCTCATACCTGATCACATGATTCCTAGTATGAGCTCTATTCCGTGTATTGATGTCTTGGACATAATCATCTTCATCGGGATAGGATGTTTCAGTTGCCCATATTAATGAGGCATCTTCCCATGAACTGGCCTCTGGTCTTGCACATTGATACGTGTGAGAGACAGTGTGCTGTCGGGACATCAATTTCTACAGCTATGAAGATCTTGGATTTTCCATGCTGTATGGTAGGAGTGCACAAACAAAGCATTCCCCTTCAGAACTTCGTCTTCCAACTTCTTTCATGTGCTGGTACTAAATGTTGTTTCCCAGATGTGCTGTGCTATCCAGGTAGTCGTTCAGTTCATTGTCAGTTCCATGCATGCTTCTCTTGATCCTTAAGGTTTTCATGTAGTTTGCTATTACTACATCTCTGAATGCATCTGTATGGCTCTTTCTTGCTGGGGGATTTTCAGGTATTCTGATCCACTGCGCAGGCTTCCTCATCTGCGCCATTTGAGTGGGCAAACGTCTGGCAGTTCTTTCCCTCTCTTTGGACATTATCCTCCTTCTGGTTAGAAATGCCCATTCTAACCAGCCTGACGCTGGTCCGGTGTATGGCTGCACTGTGGAACTGGTACTTGTCCCTTGTGTGGGAATATATATGCTTGGCAAAACAGTCTCTGTGGTTTTGTTCTTCAGTTCCTCTTGCAGTTTCCTCGCTCTGGCTATGTGCGGAAATAATGAGTCTACTATCAGTTGTGTCCGTGCAGAGAGTTTCTCTGAGGTGGCTCTTGTTTTATTGAGAGTTTCTGATATGACTGCTTCTGTTGGTTTTTCTATTAACTCTTCTTGTTTTCTCACATCATCTGTGAAGTTTCTTATGGCAGGCAGTCACTTCTTTTCTACTGTTTTGGTTTGTGGTTCTGCAGTCATTGACACTAGGCCTGTTTCGTATGCATTCAGTGTTTGCGTGACTATGGTTGTCAGTGATTTTACTTCATTTTGTGCCGACCCTGTCTCCAGGTTTTCTGTTTGTGACTACAAGTGTGTGTGTATCATTACTAATCACATTCATTTCAAGTTCATTCATTCCTCCATCAGATCATCTAGGGACTGGAATAACAATGTAAGGTCTGGGTGCTTTTGTGGGTTTCATGCGTGCATCATTAGGTGGGTGCACTGAAATGTGAACGCTTTGTACACCAATAAAGAATGCAGTTCTGATCATTAATGACAGTAAAACAATAATAATTATGATGCATAGATACGTTATGGTCCTGTGGGTGAGGCAGCAGCATTTTCTTCCCGAGAAGCATGGTCGTCTCTCTTCTTGCAGGAGGACCATATTGCTGCTTTGGACCCCCATCTCGATCATTCACCAAATGTCAATGTTTATTATTTCTGTGTTCTAAGAGTGTCCGGTGCTCCACAAGTGTCCCCCCTCTTGCGAGTGACAAATTGTCTCTTATCTCAGGATACAGTTCCTTTGCTAGACTATGGAAAAATAAAAATCTAATCAAATAATACTTCAGTGAGTCACTTTACTGTGCATGTTCAAAGTAAGTAAGCTCCCAGTCCACTCCTCGAATTTTCTTCAGTCCTGAGGACATATTGTACTTTGATCAGTATGAAGGAATAGGGGAATAAATAACAAGTTTAACTTGTGGAGTTTTTGACACTGCTTCCTCGATCTGTCCCTCGGCGGAAGGCTTTTAGAATCTTCTCAGATAGCTCCGTTGATGGTTGGAGAGTTCCACTTGCAGCACAATTCCGTGCAAGAGCATTCCCATCTGTGCAATATTAGCTGGATCTCTGATGAATGTGAGGGTGTCAACTTCGATTGGTCTCCCCACTAGCTCTGGAAAGTCAGTGACTAGGCGAAAGAGGAAATTGTGTGCCAACCTGCTGTCTTCCGGTGACAGGGACATCTGTCCTGTCTTTGCTGGACTTTGGGATTATGTGTTCTTTTCCTCAATGTTAACAATGTCTGCACTGTCCGGTCGCGTTGAGTGCAACTAGAATTACGATTTTATTTAGGAGATTGCTTTGGTGATCTGTATTTGCTGGAACTTGAAGAAACTTGATTGTATCTGTTGTTCTTCCGATAAGAGTAGGACAATCTTCAATTATACGAAAGAACAATGTGTTGATAAGCTCATCAATTTCCGCCTGTGTTTGGGAAATTTGGTTTCTCCTCACTGTACTCAGGGAGTAGGAGAAATTGTTTGGCAATGACAGTGAGCAATTGTCTTATTGTCTTTTCGTTTTCAGGATCTTGAAGAAAGTCTGTGACACTGGTGAGCCTCCCTCCCAATGACGGGTATGATCTTAGCACTAGATCAAAATAGGTGACCACATCCTTGGCAATGTCGCTATTGCGGGACACCATAAGTGATTCCGAATAGGGTCTCAGTGTGGAACGAGTCGGGATACTGTATTTGCTTCCAATGTAAGTGTCCTCGGTCAAAATTTGGCATATTCTTTTCTCATCAAGGCTTAAGTACGCCTCAGTCCAAAGTTCAGCAGTCAATAGACTGTGTTGTGGCTTGTATGTGCAATGTTCTTCTTCACGCTGCAACTAGGATGCACATAGTGTCCGTTTTTTATGTCCTTATCCCCTTTTTTGCTTAGAGGAAGTGTCCAATTTAAGCCCAACTTACAAAAAGTTATTTGTCTTTGTCTGGCTGGTCATGCGTTCTTCTTCCACGTCATGGATCTCATCTGCACGTGCTGTGGTTCTTCCCCGTCGATCATCGATTCCTCTCGTTGGGGTGCAGGCAGTGGGTCTTCTCCGATGTAGCATTTAATATTGCCGAGAAAAATCCAAGCTCTCCTGCCTTGTTGTTTCACTGCGGATGGAGTGCAGTCCTCCACTGTAAAAGGACCATTGAATCTTGGCTCGTCCCACTTTTTCCATGTATGATTCTTCACAAGGATGGTGTTTCCAGGGAAGACGGGTGGATCACGTAGACCTTGAACTTGGTCTGTTGAAGTATCTCCTTCTGTGTTCTGTTCTGCTCTGCACCCTTTTCGTCATCACTGCAGCTGGTCTGAAATTACAGTGAGGCAAAATGTCATGTAGTTCAGATAGTTTTGCATTTCAGACCCTAACATTTCTCCTGTTGACCGGGCATCACATCTAGCTCTATCTCAGGGTGTCAGAGGAGTTCTCATTCTTCTTCATGTAGCTATCTCGTGTGGCGTAAGATGATGGTCGGAACCGGGTTGGTTTCGAAGTGCATACAGTGCCAGTGGAAGGCAGTGCAACCATCCCTTCTTTAGAGTAAGCTTCAACTTGGCTATCTTTTCCTTTAACAAGACGTTGAGCTTTTCACAAATCCCATTACCTTGCGGATGATACGCCGATGAGAACTTGTGCTTTATAACAAGCAGCAAGCTAATCTGTTCGAACACTGTATTGACAAAGTGAGGGCCATTATCTGATCTCATGACCTTGCACACCCCCCAACTGGGGAACACTTCTCTCACAAAAAATGTGGTCGCACAGGTAGACTCTGGGTGTGTACATGGACCTGCCTCAATCCATCTAGGGAATGGACTACCACAACAATTAAATATCTGTACCCGTTACATACTTGAATCATGTCGACGTAGTTGACATGCAAGTGCTGAAAAGGCCCATTTGGCCTTGGGATGATTCCTCTCATTACCTTTAATGTGTGCCCAGCCGTGAATTGCTGGCAGATTATACAGTTTACCATAAAGAATGCAATGTGCTCAGCTAAATTCGGTATGAACCTGTCTTCTGCGAGCGTTGCTGCAAGATTCTCATTTGTCATGTGCGCCGGGTAATGTAACTGCTCCAGCGCTATTTTTAATAGGGCTACAGGCATTACTGGTTTACCAGTGCTGTCTTGTCGCCACAAGCTGTCTGAGGGGTTTAAAGAACAGCCTTGACGTTTCCACAGGTTCTTCTCTTCCTGTGTTGCCTCCCCTTGGTGTTCCATTATCTGTGTTTGTCCCAAATTACTGTAACTCTTAGGTGCAGTTCGTGTAACCATCATTCGCTCGTTGGCATGGATAACTTGGCATGGATAACTTCCACTGCCATGATCGTCTCACTTGTAGATGCCATACGCTTGGCTTCTGTGTCTGCTGCTTGATTTCAGCGTGAGATAAAATCTGTCCCCTTCGTGTGGGCAGCGCATTTAATGACCGCTATGCCCACTGGGAACTGTAGTGCCTTAATGAGTCTGTCCAATAAGGCTGCATGCTGCACTGGCGTGCCATCTGCTCGGAGGTGGCCCCTGCTTTTTCAGCACGATAGGCCTGCGTGCACCGCGTGCACTGTTGACGTCACATAAGCGGAGTCACTGTACACCGTTACTTCGTGGTCTGCGTGATTCTCAATAGCAAGTATCAACGCTAATAATTGTGCAGCCTGTGCTGAATAATGAGGTGGCATTTGTGCACTAAGAAGCACTCGAAACTCTCCATTCGCTGTGTGTTTCATCACAGCAACGCCTGTGTATCTTTGCCCATCACTCGAAGATCCGTCAATAAAGACAATCTCTTCTTCTGCCAAGGCATTTTCTTTCACCCTGGGAATTTCATCATAGAATTCTTCTTAATTTGCACAGTCATGCATTGGCTCTCCTTCTGTGACTGGCTCTGCTATAAACGTAGCTAGGTTCACTATCTTACATCGGACTATTTTAATCAATGGATTTGATATGATCACTTCATAAGCGGAAGCTCTCTGAGATGGCAATGTGCCCTTGGTTTCTCTAGAATGGCAAATAATGAGTGCTCGACGTACAACGTCATGGAGCAATCCATCACAATGGTTGTAGCCGTCTCTGTGGCGAACGCTGCGGCAGCCAAACTTTTCTCGCAAGGAAAATTATCTCTCATTAATGGGTCCTACTGTAGTATGCCAGGGGCTTGTACCCCAACGTGGTTCTCTGCGTGAGTACTGCTGTCATAACGCTGCCATTTGTTTTCTAAAACAGGTACAATTCCTCTGCATAAGTCCCAAGAACTGGAGCTGTGCAAATAGCTCTTTTGAGTTGAGCAAACCCTTTCTCGATGGTCTCAGACCATTCAATCTTTTCTTTCATCACTTGGGCCTTCTTTAGGGCATGAAGTAGAGGCCTAGTGTAAGAGCTGTAGTCGAAGACCCATCCCTGACATAGTTGTATAGGCCTAAAAAGCTCTGCATCTGCTTTATTGTGTGTGGCTTAGCCATGTTCTATATGGCTTCAGCCCTTTCTCGGGTCACTTTCTTTCCCTCATGTGAGATTAGCTGGCCTATATACAGCACTTCTTGTTGACAATATTGTAACATTTCCTTGTCAACTTTATATCCTTTCTCAGCCAGTATAGTCAATAGCTGAACAGAATCGTGCCTGCATTGCTCTTCTGTGGTGCTGAAAATTAGGATGTCATCCAGTATTGCAGGATGACACTTTCTAATGCAATATTGCTCAAGTTCATCTGCAGGACTCGGTTGAAAATAGAAGGAGACTTACAGTACTCCTGTGGCAGCCTCGTGCTTTTCAGACGCATTTGTCTGAACGTGAATGACAGGATTGAGAAAAATGCATTTTTTAAGTCAATCACCGTGAAATATTTTGCCTCAACGGGTATGTTACATAGAATTGTAGACGGGTTAGGGACTAGAGGCAACTCGGCCTCAACAATATCGTTTATTGGGCGTAAATCCTTGATTAGCCTCCAAGACCCCCTTTACTTTTTTTTCACAGGATACACTGACGTATTGCATGATGACTCTGACGTCACTAAGATGCCTTGTTCTATCATAGACTAAATTGTCTTAAAAATCCCTTCAACTGTCTCTCTGGACATGGGATATTGCCGTGCTCTTGGGAGGATTGCTCCTGGTTTCAGTTTAATCTTCACTTCTCCAACCCCCTTTTAGAGGCCTATGTCATAGGGGCCTGTAGTCCATACTGAGACAGGCACCTTGGCCATATCGTCATCAAAATATTCAGGATGATTGCGTGCCAACATCATTCTCTGAGGTACTTCTCTTTTAATCATTTTAACCCAAAAAGTGAGACTCAGTTCCATTGTCTCTCCCATATCGGGTTGCTCTTCAAACAGATTGTCATAGGTGACGTCAGTCAATCGATATCCTTCTTCAATGGTGATTACTGCACACCATTGTCAGCCCTCGTCGTCATAACCATCAATCAAGGCCACTCTCCCTCGCACTGCATCTGTGTGTATCATCAAGGGAAATACTTGTCCCTTCTCCTCATGCATCGGTATTCTTGGTCTAAATAAGAACTCATCTGGGGTCGTCATGATCTTGTCTGCAAGACCTGGCAATCCTGCCATAAGTACACGCATACCATATACAAATATTTCTGGCTTTAATGGTATAGCCCTCATGGCTATGTGTCCTGAGTATGCATGAATCATTTCACATTTATTTGAGTAGTGCATTCCTGGAGTTGAAAATACTAGACCTCTTCCATGAACGAGATTGTCATGTTTAACTTTGTCATTAAATCTTGACCTAACATGTTTACTGGGGTCTGTCGAGAATTTAATAAAGGTACATTCATTTCTCCTATGGAGACTGGAAGTGCATTTGTGAAGTGAACACGACTGGTAGCTCCTGTAAAACTCTGAGTATCTATGGCCTCGCCGGACAAAGAAAACTTGCTTTCACTTATGCACTAGCGTGTTGCACCCGTGTCAACTAAGAAGGAATATTCTTTATCCCCTATAACGACATCCACCCTAGCTTCCCTGTGAGGGTCTGGTGTCACTGATAGGATAGAACACATCAGGCTTCCCAGTGAGCTGTCCTAGTCCATATACAACTTTGGCCCACTGTGTGCTTGTGGATTTTCCACATGTCCATTGTTACTTCCCATTCCAGGGTTCGGAGTCTGCCCTGTGCTCATCGTCTGTGATAATTGCAATGGCGCCTGTTGGGTTTGTCCTTGTGAAAAATTCCCCATGCTCTGAGGTTGCATGCCTTGTTGCACTCCTGGCACTTGTTGTTGCACTGTGTGATTCTGTGCAATAACCTGCAGTAAAACTGAAGGTGGATTTGTGATGCCTGCTCCTGTCCTTTGGCCGATCTGCATCATGTCTTGGTTTCTGCATATGCGCACCAAGTGCCCTGTCTTTCCACACAGCCAACATACTGGCGGTGGTCGGATCATTAGTCCGTTTGACATATCTTGGTTACCATTTTGCATATTTTGAAAGCCTCCCTGATTATTTTGGAAACCTCCCTGTTTGCTCTGCCATTCTCGTCCCCTAAATCCTCTTCCCCTGGGATAAAACCCAGTACTATTCTGATTATTCTACTGTCGGTTAGTCACCTGCTGCATGCTTGATTCAGCTGCGCTAGTTATCATGGCTCCCTCAAGAGCATATTTTGACAATTTCTTTTGCACCAATTTCGCTTCCTCACCTTTTCGGGCTGCTTCCTTTTTGCAATTCTTTTCCTGCAGCAGTCTACTATAGTGTGCGATGGTCAACTGTATTTCAGCCCAAGGCTTGGCCTCAATTCCCACCAATTTCTTGAGTTGTTTCTGTACTGGCTCTCAGCCCTTGGCACAATATATGGTAAAACACAGGTATAGATTTCTCCAGCACCCATGCGTCTTGAAAATTCTGTATGTAAATTAATGGATCCTCAGAGTCCTTCATTTTTCACGTCATTATAGCTCCCATATGGAAAGTATCTGGGTATAGCACTCATAGTGCTTCCCATACTGCGGCTCTACAATTGTTAAATGGAGCTCCGTCATTGGAGGTATTAATTGCGGTTACACCAGGGTAGCCTGCTCCTGCCCACACATCGTCTGCTCTCTCACCAAGTATGGCGATTATGAGACCCTTAATGTCCCCTATAGCTAATGTGTTTCCTCCTGTCATTTTTTTCTAACTCATGTATCCACTTTCCAGCTCCCGATGGCAGTATTGGAAGCTTGTTTTTCAAATGTTCTCGATCCATGTGTGGCCATGGAATATATTGCAGTCTCACTCCCCCTTTCTCAAGCAACAGAAATTGGGATGCATAGCGCTCTCTCTCTTCTCTCATTGTTCTCCTATCTATTGCAGGGGTAATATTCCTGCATCGCCGTCATTCTGGCAATGTCCTGAGCCTGTCTACATAGACAGACTGTGTGGCTGACTCTGATGCCCTCGGTGCAGACTCGCTAGTGTCTAACCATCTTATTCCTTTTTCCCTGGGGGTCGTCTTTCGCTCTGTCTCTCTTCCTCATTTTCCTTGTGCTCCTCCCTTTTAGAGTCGGACATTGCCTGTCCCTAGCTCATGCTACTTCTTGTGTCTTCTGTGTTCCTACTTATTTCTAGTCTATCCAGGGATAGTTCTCTATTCCCACTACTTTGGGAGACATCCTCAGTGTCGTACAGCTGAGTGCTCTCCAGGCACTCGTCTTCCCCCTCCCCTTGGGGTGTTTGTTCTAACCCCATCTCATCATATATTCGATCGATCGTTTCTCCGATGCTTCTGGTGTCGAAGTCATCTTCCATATTTGCCCTAGACGTGCCTGGTACTGAATCGTATGCGGGAAATAATTGGTCTATATCTTCCCAATCTACTACTGGATCAGGTTTTTTAACCTCTCTCCCCAGATATTCAAGATCGCGTGCTCTCTGTCTTCGCTTACGTTCTATATCGTCATCAAATTCTTTGCGCTTCCTCGCCTCTTCTCTGACTCTATCTTCTTCCTTTTTCTTTTCATTTCTACGTTCATCTGCCCTTTGAATTTCCTCATCTTTTCATCTCATTTATTCTTATCTCACATATCCTTTGCTCTTCCTCTAACCTTTGTTGTTCCTGTCTTTGTTGATTGTTGGCTGTTCTTTTGTTGCGATCGAGCTGTCTTTCTTGATCTTTGTGACATTGCTGTTCTTGCATTTGTCTGTCTTTCTTTCTTATCCTTTCGTCTCTCAATTCCTTCTCTTTTCCCCTTCCCTGTACATTCTGTTGTACATTCTGTATCCTTTCCTTTTGTTTCACGTCATCAATGCCTTTACCATCAAGTTTTAATAAAATTTGTCCTCCCATCCATTCGTTTTTTGCAAATGCTATATCATCAGTTCTATCTTCATTTCCCTTCCATCTTTTCCCTTCTCTCTCCTTGTCAAGAGATGTATGTGTCTGTGCCTGATCTCTTCTTTCGTCCTTGCATCTCCCCTTGTCCCGTGGGACCGTGGAGGTAATATTCTTTTTTTGATTTTAATAATTTTTTTTTTATTAAGGTATGTAATATACAATCATAAAGTCATAACTTCATAAACATAATGCAGTGAAACTTTTACATGAGAATAGATTAAACAATGGTAAAGTGGAAGTGTTCTTATCCTTATCTTTCCCTTGATTTTCGTCACTACTATGTGTAGGTGACTCATATGCGGGATTGCTGTATCCCGTGGCTGCTTTAAGTTCCCTTAGTGGGTGTAATCCCTCGTCCTTACTTTCTTTAACTTTCGTTTCAGATGGGGCAGTTGGTGCGGCAGGCGTCTCACCCCCTTCTGTGCATACATTAAGTATCCAATCTGTTGGCGGCTCCTCCTCCTTTCCCTGTTCATACATTTTCCAAAGCTCCAGGACAGCGAGGCGTTTTTCTAGCTTTTTGCCCGTTTTTCTAGCTTTTTGTGGCATGCAAATATGTCGTCATGTGCTGCAAGACGGCTTTAGATAAGGACCCACCTTGTGGCCATGGCATAAACATTTTGTGGGCAGTCCCTTTAACCCACTCTGTGCTGTATTTCTTCAATTTGGGTGCATGTTTCGGCAACTGTTTGCATAAGTGTGTCAATGGAGTTATGTCCTCCATGCTTTAATCTGTTCCCTTTTCTCTTAGATAACACTGGTCAATACTTTTGTGTACCTTAAACAGTTCCAACAATATGAGCGAGCACCAAACACTGCAAGCTCAAATCCAAATTTTTCTCAAAATGTTATATCTTCTAATTTACTCAAAAAACATCAATTCATATGCGATTTTATCTCAGCAATTAAATCGTGTAAAATTTAAATCAGTTTTCTCGAAGATTCTTTTTTTACATATGCCGTCACAACAAAAACATGTAAGACAGACGCTTGACAGACTAGACAAACACCAGCTGGTCACAGTTTTCTCTGCCTCTAATCATTATCCCTACAAGGAGTCTAAACGTACCCCTTTTACAATGTCTTTAACCGTCGTGGTAGTCTAATCGATCCCCCTTTTAGCTGGGACTCTGGGTACACGTTTCTTCTAGCTGCTTGTATTAAAAGCGTAGGAATAAGGCAGATCCTCTCACTTCTCAGGTGTCTGCCCCAGTAACCTCTCTCTTCTCGGGTGTCCTCCCCGGTAACCTTTATATTTTTAATTATTCTCGAGTCATTATCCCCTTATATATATATAGTCTTCTCTACTTCTAACTATACTGTTACCTTTTCCCGTTACTTGTTCTAAAGTATGCACTTTTGCCAGAACATTTAAGGCCTCATTACATGGAAGGCGGTAAGGGTTAGCGGTCACCGGTAACGGTACCGGTGACCGTTAACCCTTACCGCCTTACTACGAGTTCCCTTTGCGGGACCCAACCTTAACGGCTGGTGTAGACCAGCCGTTAAAGTTGGGACCCGCAAAGGGACCTTGGTGCTAATTACGGTACCGCAATTTGCGGTACCGTAATTAGCTCCTTCCCCATTCCCATTATGCCCTATGGGGCGAAAATGGGAATGGGGAAGGGCCATGGAGAAAGGGGGAATTACCGCCCCGCCAACCTTGGAATTGGGTGGTAATTCCCCTTTCCTCCATGGTGGTACCGGTATGGTACCGGCGGCACCATGGTGCTATTAGCACCATGGTTTACCGCCTACCGTGTAATGAGGCCCTTAGTCTTTTTCACTCACTGTTCGCATGGTTCCTCTCTGGACCCTTGGGATCACCGCCTTCGTTACCGCCTTCTTCGGTTTTTCGCCCGCTCAGCTGCCTGTAGGTATGGGAAGGGATGCGTGGGGGACACGGGTCCCTTCAGGCCCTGTCTGCAGTCTTTTTATACTACCACTGTCTACGCAGAGCTTCACGGTATACTCAGCCGAATGGCAAAGGACTTGTGATGTTGCCGAAGACCTAGAGTTACTTTATGTCGACGGTCAACAGGTGTCTTATTCTAATCAATAATCAATAATCAATAAACCATCAATCTCTGCTACCAAGTGTACTCTGGAAACCCCCGGCAGGCCCATAGAGTCGAGGTTTGCCCCAAAGTACTTTAAGAGGAGATAGCTGCACCTACCTGTATTACTCCATCACCAATCAATAAGGACAACTCAATGCTTTGGCAAAGGGAGTCCGTTTAATGACAAGTACGAAAAACAGGGAGTCATGGCAATCAGCAGTGATGAGATAGTCCGTCTCGCTTCAACTCCAACGAACTTCATGCAAGCAGTGACATTTATACTCAAATCTCATCATAATTGACGTGTAACACTTAAAAGTTAACATGCAATTCTATTGGTTAGGAAAAGGTAATTTTAATATAGGTACTATACGTGTATATGGTAACAGAGTGAGGGGATTGGGTAAACACTGTCAGGTGGGCGTCTAAGCCCTTCCTTCAAAAATGACTACTGTAGACGCCACTAAAGGTACGACATCCCGTTGGTTCAACTAACTATAGGACCCTAGATTATTTGGTCCATTGTGATTGGGTTGGCATCAACCCCATGCATACATTTCCACTTTGCTTAGCAGCACGCAGAACGGTCAGCCAGGTGCAGGGTGCCACTCAGCTACCCGGCCTTCCTCCAATTAAGGTTACAATCAATCATCGCTTCAGCAACTATGTGTCAATTATTTTACTGTGGTTGGCCTCGAAACTGCATCTTCTGTCTGGAAAAAGTTCTGATATCTCTGCCTGGGCGGATGTCAAGCGTAGGTGTGAACCCATGTTCCTTCTTGCTCGACTAGTCACGTGCTACCCACACCGTGAATTTGTCTAGTTTCTCTCAATTTGTGCATTTAATTCTTATTCAGCTTGCCACCTGCCTACACCTCCTTATCTCGACCCTTCAAGGACACGATATTCTGTTCTTAAGTATCAATTATATGCAGCTACTGTTTGTTCCTTCTATTGGTATTACCTTGGCTCTCCTGGCACGAGTGGCATCTGCCGAGTTTCGATTCAGCCGTCTCTTCTCATTTTGCTTAGAATATGAATCTTGTCTTGTTTGGCCTCTAGTAACCTGAGTTGATTTTGCTTTTCGTGCAAAGTGAAATCGCACTTATAACACAGTGCTTCGTTTTGAGGTAGATTATGTATAATGGCGCTTGCCGCGCTATACTTCTACTTAGCATTACAAGCCGTACTGTTTTCTTAGCTTTCTTGCGGTTCCAAGCCTATGTACAGGCGTTAGCTGGTTGAATATCTTCATCCTGCTTACAGTTTAAGCTTCTTTGTATTTCAACATCGTTTGCTTCTTCTAAGTTCACAATATCCTTGTTCATGGCGTTTCATCTCTGTGTGTCATTTTTTGGTTGTCATTTCTTCTATCTGTGAGTCTGTCCGGGCCCTCATGATGTCACCATTCGCCTTCCATTAAGGCCTTTTTGGTTTCTTCCAGGACGGTACTTAGGCAATCTTCATTTCGTCTCATTTGCTGGTAGGGTTTTCTCAATGGATACCTTACTCACCATGGTTTTCTTGGTACTGGGACTTCAATAGGCGTTGTTCTTCTGATAGGTACTGGGCAGAGCCCTACTGCGGCTCTCTGCTGGTTTATTTGCTCATCATACATTACATATTTTGATGTGAATGTTCCTGGTACTTCAAAATGGGCAACTGGAGTACAGGCTTTATTTGTGACCTCGTCTACAACAATTTAACAATTCATCAACTGAACATTAGTAGTGATGATCATAGTGAATTATATGGATGGGGATTGCGCAAGATAGCAGGAATCCATGTGACACCAAGGCGTTGTTGGAAGAGCCAGGTTTTCAGTTCTTTACTAAACGTAAGGAGATTTGGAGCAGTTGAAATTGCTACTGGGATGGTGGACCAGAGGGCAGCATGAGAAGGACAGTTTCCTAGTTTACTCCTTGCGAGTCAGACTAGTTTCCAGTCGGATGATGTTCTTACTGAGAGATGACTGTGTGCCACCCAATGTTTTTAGTATGGTCATCAGGTAGGCTTGCGTACGAGCAGTGCTTGCCTTGTAGGTGAGGAACATGGTTTTGAACCAGGTCCTAGCCAGAATAGGGATTCATTGTAATTTGAGCAAGGTGGGCGTGACGTGGTCCAATTTCCTAGAGACGGTGGTGAGGCGAGCCGTGACATGGTGGGCTACATTGAAGGGGGCCATGTGAATTTCCAGGAGACCTGCATATAAGTCATACCATTTTAATATGTGAGATCACTAGGACCTGCACCACCATTTAGAAGTCCTGGGGCCGGAAGAAGAGCTTGATCTTGCGGAGTAGAGTGATCTAGTACCATGACGTTTGAGGCTTTTTTCATTATGTGTTGTTGGAACAATCGATTACTATCCACAATGAAGCCTAGGGATTTTGCAGAGTGGGTGAGTTAAGGGTTGAATACTTCCAGTTGCATTTCCTTCAGCCACCTTTCAGTGGGTTCAGTGGGTTCCTGCTTGGGGGGGTGGCCCATGAATAGGAATTATGTCTTGGTGGGGTTAAACTTTAAGTAGGCACCTGTAATCCATGTCTGAATACTTTGAAAAGTTTTGAATAGTTTTAAGGCAGGATTGAAGGCGAGCAATATCTTGTGGGCCCTTCATCTTTGGGTAAAACTGTGAATCATCTGCTTACTGGTGTATGCAATGTTGGGGTCGCCTAGGAGTGAACCCAGTGCTTACATGTATAGGTTAAGATGACCTTAGAGGGAATGCAACCCTGAGGGACTCGAGTGGTAATGGGGACGCGTTCTGACCTGAGGGAGCCCCTCTGGACAGCCTGGTGACTGGCAGATAGGTAGGTTGGGAATTATTTTAGGACAGTGCCAGAGAAACCCATCCTGGGTGCAAGGAGAAGTGTAGTGTGTGATTGTTGACAGTGTCAAACACAGCCGAAAAGGACCAGGAGAACTAGCAGGCAAGGGTCCTTAGAGGTAGGTGCTCCCAACTTAGGTCCAAAATCCCAAAGAAAAAAGCAATCCACAAAAAAGGGAAGGAGTGCATCATGTGCAAGAAAAAACACAAAATGTATTGGTACACTGCGGCTGGGAAGATGCACAAAACAAGCCAACTTTGACCCGCCCCTTGTGGGCCCAACAATTTATAGTCACAACAAGAACATTAGCACGTTAATTGAAGTGTAACTAAAATATCATCCTAACAACGTCACCAGCCACCTAAACATTTCTGTGCATTGTTCAAATATTATTAGCGGTTTCCATCTCATCACCAAAATGGTCATCATCCACCCCACATAGTCACGCCCCCCTTGATGAGCGCAAAAAGTACATCAATCCCCTCTCAGGAAACCAGTTTGATAAAGGGCTTCATTTCTATTGGGCCATATTACCTCAGACAATTGGGCTGATCGCTCCTGGCCACTAGGCAATGAGGCACATGGCACAACCTTCCCGAACACTATATATTATTGCGGTACCGTACTTAGCACCAGGGTCCCTTTGCGGGTCCCTACTTTAACGGCTGGTCTAGACCAGCTGTTAAGGTCGGGTCCCGCAAAGGGACCTCGTAATTAGGCGTTAGGGGTTTAACGGCGCCGACACCTTTTACGGCACCGTTAAACCCTTCACCCCAGGGTCGTAATGAACCCCAATATCTCCAATACCTTCTGTTTCCATATTCAGTTCACGCAGATAGTTTACAGTCGCATAACCAATTGATTTTGAATGTATATGAAAAACATATCTACACAAATCCTTAGCCTCCATACAGATTGAGGAGTCAAATAAACTTTTAAAATATTTACAACGTAAAGGCACCAAATTAGCACACTCAGAAATAATGTGTTCTAAAGTTTCTATTGCTTTTTCACAAAAGCGATATATATATTTCTTTTGGCTTTGGGGGTACCATCTTGATGTGATTTCTCTGTTTTTCCATAAATTGAATCGTAAACGCAGTCGGCCAGAGCGATGCCGGGGGTTATTGGACTTCAACAAATATGGTTTTACTGATCCGTAGCATTTTAAAGCAAACAGATTCATTGCAAAGGCTTTGTATTTGCCACAATGTTATCTAGTGACAATCCAGTCAGCTTGCCATAATTTTACTTTGGCTCGATCAGGATTCTGGGGGAGTACTTCCTCTGTTAGGTCAGCAGCACTTAAGCACTCCTGCACCTTTGATCTCGAGCATTTCATAAAAGTGTCAATTTAGGTTTCCTATTTTTGTTCAACCACCACTTTTTGCTGTTGAAAGATTTCCCAACACCTTTTGTCAAAGAGTGAGGGCAAGCATAGGTTTAGACACAGACCTGTTTTTATCTTGGACTTTTAGACTTGTAGACTTTGACAGCCCTTAGAAATATCAGTTAAGGGAATCATCCCTTTAGTGTTAGGGCCAGTTAGGCATTACACCAACCGAAGAACCTTTAGAAATAAAGGTTTTGAAAACATATCTTTGAGTCTGTGTCTTTCTTGATACCATGCTTGTCCCACACCCCCTCCAACACAAATCCCACTAGACCCCAATGCCCTACAGCTCATTATCCCCTCCACCCATTCACCTTTAAAGAAAACTGCCCCTTCAACATGGATCAATGGACGAGTCCTGAACCAGTGAATGGGATGCACAGTCTTGTTGAGGCACGTGTGTTTATCGTGTGTTGTGAGCGTGACCTCCTTCCTTTGCAGTCCTTCCCTCTCAAAATGCCGTACCATATCCTTCATGCCAGGCAGGGTTCTCTTCCATTTTCCTGATTTTAATGTAGTTGTCATCATGCACTACCTGCCCTTCTTCTACCCACTGTACAATGATTGCCCGACCCCAGAAAAGACCTGTAACTTTGCACAGTGCCAGATGAAGTAAGCACTGCGCCTTCTCCACCTGCACTTCTCTTGGGAAAAATTTTCTGGGTGTTCCCGCTGCTTGGGGTATAAGGGAACACACATAACATGTTCCCTTAAATCTCTCCCTTCCTCATGTTGCCATGTACTCATACAACATGTTTCCAGAGTCGTTTTGAGGTCCGCTCCTTACCTTACTCGAAAAGAACTTTGATTACATTGCTTCCCTCTTTGCTCATGCCATTTTACTGGCAGTGGCAAGGGGTGCATCTTTTGTTGCCCCCTTATTACCCTCACCCTATTATATACAAACCCCTCAAACAAATCCCTTGAAAATAGTGGAAATAACAGAAGAACAAGAAGGGACAAAAGAACAAAAGGAACTAGGCAACACATTGTTTTCCTCCTTTCTATTGCCCGCACCATCTAACCAAGGCCCATTCCCGGATGTGGCAGAAGGAAGACTACAGAAAAACACTTATATGACAGTAACTTCCCTTTTGTCTCCCTCCCCTTCTTCTCCTTCAAGGGGGGGGGTCATTGCTTTTGTCTCAACAGACATCAGAGATGTGGATCCATTTCTTCCTTCGACCTTAAGGGCAGTAGGGGTTGCGAGAGTCACTATGTAGGATCCAGGAAACGTGTCTCTCTGCCATTGTTTCTTATGTAATTGTGCACCAGCACTATGTGTCCAGTGTTCAGTTGGAGTGGGGGCAGAACGTCCTGTTCTTCTTTTTCTGGTGAAGCCGCAGATGATGGCTGTACCGGCCGGTGTTGTCGGGACCAGTATGTAGGGAGATCAAACTGAGAGATTGAGTAAACTCCCTAAAATACCCCCTAAACTCCTCCTGCAGCATCTCGGCCATACTGTGGGCATGAGAGGTAGGCCAAAAATTGCTTTTAGAAGCAGGAGGAGTTAACATTTGCATGTCAGTCACAATCTCATGAGGTGTGAGATGGTGATCGGAATCCAGGCTGATTGCTCAGTGCAAAAAGAGCCAGAGGTAAGCATTGGAGCTAGCTCTTACAAAGTGTTTCACGTGGCTTTGCAAGGCACACCTTCAACAGGCCATTCAGACATTCCACTAAACTGTTGGCTTGTGGGCGGTATACGGAACAGAGTTTATGTTTGGTGCCTAATAGGAAACTTAGTTTCCTAAAAATCTCATTGGAGAAGTGTGGGCCATTTTCAGACCTACGTACTTTGCACACTTCTTACTGTTGGAATACCTGCATACAAGGAATTTGGCTGCATATTTTGTGTCATAGTGGATACATGGGCCTGCCTCAAGCCATCTTGAAAATGGACATGCCGCAATTATATAGTGATAGTCTGTGTACCTATTTTGCATATCAATATAACCAATATGCAAAATGCAGAAAGGCACCGAAGGGCGAGGTAATGTTGCTTTGATAGTCTTTAGCGTATGCCCTGCAGTAAACCTCTGACATGTCATACAATTATCAATAAATTCAGCCACTTGCTTATCCAAGTTAGGGATGCACCATTCTGCTTGGAGATCGGCTGCAATGCATTCATTGGATGGTGTAACTGAGCGAGTGCATTCTTAAGTAGCTCTATTGGCATCACTGGCTTCCCTGAAATATTTGACACCATAACAAATCAGTGGATAACAAAGAAAATTCCTGCTTCTTCCATAACTCCCATTCCTGTATAGGTGCCCTGCCCTGTAACTCTGTTATTTGTGTTATTGGTAGGATGTTATAGCAATATGGTAATTTCACCTGCTGCTGTGTCAGGTAGGTGAATATAGGTGGCTAATCTGTAAAATATGGCAGATAAACTGCTTGTTTGGCCATCATATCTGCTGCTTCATTGTCACGTGACATAAAGTATGTACCCCCTGTGTGGACGGTACTCTTGACCACCACTAGAACTGATGGTAACTGTAACACTTCTATTAATCGAGATAGCAAGTGTTTGTGCTGCACTGTCACTTTTACTGAAAGCCCTTCTATTCCACCTAGAAAATCAAGAGTGTACCGTGGTGTAACATAGGCTGTCACTATAAAAGGTGGCGCAGCAGCCCTTACACACCTCTACTGCTGATTTCAGTGCCACCAACTCAGCTGCTTGTGCTGAATAATGTTGTGGTGATCTCATCTTGGCTTCCCACTCAAAATCCTCCCCCTCAAAATGCACCACTGCTGACCCAGTATGGCGACATCATGTGTCTGGTCTATCATCGATGAACCATCAACAAAATATATCTCTGCCTCTCACTGTGGGCTGTCCCTCTATTATTCCTCCTTTGTATGTGCTACAGTCATGAACTTCATCACCCCCCTGTACTGGCTGGGCAACGAAAGTTGCAGGTTTGACCACATGACACCTCACAATGCACACTGCTTAATTTGTACTTATACCTTTGTACTCTGATGCTCATTTAGTGGTGAGTGTGGATTCAGATTTTTCCAAAATTGCAAACCCTACATGCTCTATGTAGAGTGTCACTGGACAACCCATTGTGATGGCAGTTGGCTTTTCAGTTGAAAAGTTGATGCTGCAAGCGCTTGCTCACAAGGAAGATGGCCCTGCATCATTGTGTCTAAAATACCACAGTAATGAGCTAGTGGTTTGTGTCTTTGGGGCATTTTCTGATTAAGGACAGCCATCATCACTTCCTAAATGGCAAAATAGGATGAATTCCTGGTTGTAATCTGGAGTGGCTAGTACTGGTGCATGTATCAATGCATTGTTCAATCCCCTGAAGGAATCTATAATGTCGGTTGTCTGAGTAATGGTACTTTTCACTTTTTGGGCTGAGTTGAACCCCTGCAATAATGGTTTGGTGTAACTGGAGAAATTGAAAATCCAGGACCAGCAGTAATTGCACAGGCCCAGGAAGTGCTGCGTTTCCTTCACTGTGTTTGGCTGGGGTGGATTGCACATTTCTGCTTCCCTTTCAAGTGTTAATTCCTCCTTTCAGATGATAATATCTGACCTCTGTAGACCACCTAATTTTGACAATATTGCAGCGTGTCTTTGTCTACTTTGTACCCTTTTTCAGCCAATAGTGTCAACAGTGTTAACAAATCCTCCCTGCATCGTTCCTCCATGGTGCTGCATCCCAGTAGATCATCCACATATGTTACTACGGTGCTCTGTTTCTGTAAGTTTCCCAAGTCAGCCTATAAAACTCTGTTAAATATAAATCGGGACTCGCAGTAGCCCTGTGGGAGTTTAGTGTGTTGGAATTGCTGACCGTGGTAAGTAAACACAGTGAGGTACTGACAAGCACAGCATGAGCTATATTGGATCTATCATCTGGATGCTATAGCTCCTTTGCGAATGAATGAAAATATTTCTGGGGCCATACCTATAGAATACTTGCAGATAAAACAGATTGTCCCAGAGGATTATATCAAGCAGATTGCTGGTAATGCAGACAACAATTACAATTGATAGTCTGCATAGAACACTTGATAGGGGTGAACTGTATGTGGATTACAACAAATGTATAATCATTATATTTTGATATGTTTTTATTTTGACCTATGTTTAACATCAGGCTGATAGATTGTACACTCCTAGGTGGTAGACATACAGGGCCATACTATACATATCTAAATGTGCTGTTAGACTCTGATTTACCCAGAGGGTTAGATTGTACACCCCAGAGAGGGATAAGGCAACGAGGATTCACCTGTTTTTTTTTATCATGAACTCACCGGCAATTACATCATGCGACATCATTGATCAAGACATCTTAGTATTGTCTCTTACAAAAGACTCTTTCACTGGTATGATGCATACCGTCTACTATGTTGCAAGGTCTAAATTATACAAGTTAAAAGAGAACACTATTCTGTTGCAAGGCTCACACTAAATTTACCAGTGAAAGGCAAGATAAAATCTGATCTTTGCTTCACGTCTTGATGAAGGTCTAAAAAAGAGAGGGACAGGAGTGTTAGTCCCATGACCAAAACATGTGTCGACTATATAAATTGTTTGGAATTGTAACAAACTGTGACTGACACCAGTATTAAGGATAGGGTCAAGATATGTTGTATAAGCACTTGTCCAAGAAATGTGTAATATGAAATTTTGTTTAGACATAAAGATGGAAAGCCATTGCTGCGTTGTGAGTGAGAGTGAATGACGGAGAATATTTGTGAGCTTGACTGTGTAGAACTGTGTTAGAAATACTGATTTCGTGTGATTTGGTATGTATTAGTATTATAATGCACATAACATATAAAATGTTGTATTTACTGAATAAAATGTGTATATAATGTATTGAGTTAGAAACTCTTGTCATCCTTTATCCACTGGTCCACCCTATTATTCTTACTGTTCATTTACCTGAAGGACCAGGGATTATATAGTGCAGGTAACCCTTTTGTGTTTGACTTATTCATCATAAGACATCTTGTGTCTTTATTACACCTCTGACAAGGAACACTGTAGGACCATGAATCCAACGGAACCCACGATAAATATAGAACAGGTCATTTGTTTACATTAAAAACGTCATTACTGTCATAACGGGATGACGTCATCAGGTCTACAACATACGCTGCTTGTTATAGCTGCCCTTTTGCTTAATTAGTTCTTCTGGCGGCCTTGGAAACACAGACTAGACACTCTAGCCAAATAAAGCTTTTGAAGTCAGATCTTAGATTGAAGTAGATATTATAACAATGATTTCATAACCTTTGGTGACTATACAACCTTAAATTAGGTACTTCCACAACATTACAACATGATTAAAATGGTATACCACACACTTTTGTTTCGGCATTACAGGGGAAGATTATAAAGGCCCCCACTTAGAGTTAGTGGTGGACAATCCCATCCATATCTTCACATCTTGAATACCTCTGAGGGGGTGAGTGAATTTATTACAGAACTGTGCAATATCATTGAGCGCTCTATTTGGGCTTATGGATCTAAACAATTATAATCCCACTGAAACAGTGATCTTTTACTTCACAGACCTGTCTAACTTTCTGACTGCTACTATGTTCAGCTCAGCTATCCTTACTCCATAGCATTACAGAGAAGAGGCTGGGTGAGTACCACCTTTGGACCATCCCAGGGTCTGTAATGGTTAAATGAAGCACTTATGTTTCATTGGGTCAGCTCCCACAATTACCTTTTGTATACATCTAATTGATAGGAGGAGGTCATTTATTCGTGCACAGCACTGAACTGTGAGTATTGCAACCTTCCATTCCCTACACTAGAAGAACCGGTGCATGTTTGTTTGAAAAAGGAGAGGTGAGGCATCTGTCAGCATTTTTCCTACAGTATATCCTGCACTTGCTGCAGAAACGACGACATTTTGTTATTTGTTATTTTGTGTCACTAGGGACGGAACACCACATGCTTGCACTTTCCAGTCCCTTCAATTCTACTTTTTAGAACATTGGTGCCATTCGGACCATGGAAGTTATAAGGTAGATGTGTAAACATATACAAATGGTTTAATAATTGGAAACGTGATTGTTAAGATGGTTACTTTATGGAAAATACCCACCCAAGAAAATCTGTTTTGATTGTTTGTAGAACGATTATGGAATATACCCACATAAGATAATCTCTTTTGATTGTTTGGAGACATATCAACTGGTCAAGACCCTTGATGAAGTGATGAACTCTAGAAACGCGTTTGGTCATATTAATAAATGTATCTTTTTTATATAAATCTTTACTGAAGTGTTTGATGCTTGAATTTTACTGAAATGTTTCATGTTAACAAAATGAATCTAAAACATCCAGGATATTAGACACAATATTATTTTGAGATTATGTATTATAAATATGGCTATTTTTGGCCAGTGAAAGTGTGCAGGGGACGGGGGTTCCCTACTTTTGGGAACCTATTTTTTTGCTATTATTATTCAGCGCATGTGCCCGGACTGATTCTTCTCCCTTGCACCTTAAATTCATGCAATAGTTTTTTAAATCTCTGTTAAACTATTTAACTGAAGTATTTATACTAAGGTGTGGACTGTGCAGCATTTTGGATAACAAGACAACATTTGCCCACTTTCAGAAATTTCAGTTTGCCCTTTTTCATGACCAACTGAGCAGGACCCGGGCTATATTTTATCTGAATATGTGCTGACATTCTGCATTTTAAAGCTCATTGGAAAAGTAACATTGGTTCAAACTACTAGTTCAACAGTGCACTCATTCATCAAACTGATCTACATTGGCCCCACAAAATGAACCCACTGTGGTCCATCAGGCCTGACCTCAAGTATTGCCTGATGCTAAATGGACGCTTGGACTGATGGACGCATTGACAGACAGGTGTCCTCTAGTGAGAGCTCATCAGGGGTGTGATGCAGACGACAGGCAACATACCAGAATTGGAGCAGTGTTGTGGTTCCTCCATAAACAGGTCAACTGCCATCTCTACTTCTCACAGGGAACTCGTTAAGCCAGGTCTTGCAATGGCAGTTGAGTGGCTGGAAGGTATCAAGAGAGGCTTCCTGTCTGGAAGGTGAACGCTGCAAAGTATAAGGAAAGGGTGATTCAGATATTTGATGAAAGGGTGAGGATGAAAGTAATCAGAGTGCAGGTAAATCACATAGTTATGTATCATGTGCGAACCCGGGCCAAATGGAAGTAGCAAATAACAAAACTAGGACTCATTCTATTAGCAAGGCATAATAGGCTTCCAGATAATGGGGATGGGGCGACTCCTGGATCAGAAGCCAAGAATCCCGCAGCTAAAAGCACAGAGTCAAAGTGTAACACTAGCTGGTACTGCAGAACCTATCACAGACAGATATGATGGGCCAGTAGCCCCAGGTTCTGTGGCAAGGACTCCAGGATTCCAGACACAGAGCTGCCAAGTGGCCCCATGCCATCTGTGAAAACGTTGGCACGTCCTGACATTTTAGCCCTTTCAAAGGGTAAACGTGTGTTTGCTGAAAAGATAGAACTAGCTAAAGGTGTGACAAAGCACTTTGGGACACTTGGCATACACCACATTTTATATTTATGTATTTATTTATTTATAACGTGCTGAATATCCCGCGGGCATCAGGGCACACATGAACACAAAGGACAACAAATGAGGACAGGATATTAGAGGCCAGGGATGGTGGGGGGTAGATTAGCTCAAATAGTGCAGTCTTTAAGTTCTTCCTGAAACGCAGGAGGTTCTTTTACAGTCTGACCTTCCCAGGACTCTGTTAGTTTTATTACTTTATATCTGTCCCCCATGTGAAATCGCTTCTCTTTCCTGTCACCTGAAATAAGATGTGCCCTTTGAATTACTCATACGTGCAGGCTTTCCTTTTGGGTGTGTCTTGATTCTGAGAAGTCCGCCCCCAGCTGTTTAATAGAAAACATCACAGGGCAGGCGTTCCCTGCCTTGTGCAGTTTCAAAACAAGAAGCAGTCGTCCACAATGCGAGCTTGTGGCGTGTGTGTGCAACCCCGCAGTGCCAAACTACTAGAGTAAGTACGGTAGCTATGCAAGCAAACAGGAAGTATCGAGTTCATCGGAACACGAGGGAGCTCAGGTGCTGAAGGAGAGGCCACTGATTGATTAGTCCAGTGATCTGAACGGAAAGTAATGGGCCAACATGCGTTATATTTCCTGGGACGTTAGAGCATGGGTGATTACACAGTAATGATTACAATACTGAAATCAGTTCGTATAGACTAGGTTATCACTTTGACGAAAATAAACCGGCCTTCATGATTTGCCCCCGTTATTTGCCACGGGCACTGCTGCCTTTCGGGCCTCCTTACAGTTAGATGGCTTTGGGGGTAATCCCCCTTACCGCCGGCGATCGTATGACAAATCTGCCCGGCAAGAGCATTCAAACTAGTACAGAGGAACCTGTGGTGGTTTTCCTGGAATACC
This sequence comes from Ambystoma mexicanum, assembly GCF_040938575.1. Lineage (NCBI taxonomy): Eukaryota > Metazoa > Chordata > Amphibia > Caudata > Ambystomatidae > Ambystoma > Ambystoma mexicanum. Next base: position 1,098,728,652 of record NC_090934.1, on the reverse strand, counting down.
ACTGGTAGTATTTCAGAAAGTTCCCTTTTTATTTTGATCCATTTCCACCCGCATATTGAGCGCGGAAGTTAATAGTGCACAGTAGTGGTTTATGCTACTACTGTACACTTTGTATGCACAAAACATCATTTCAGGCCCTATTATGCAATACATGCGACGGGTGGGAATCAGAATTGGCAGCGTTTTTCTCTGTATTAAAGGGAGGTGAGGTACAGGAGAATATCATTTGCGATTTTCTTTTACAAGGTGTACCTCCATCTCGTGGGTGGAGGCAAAAATATGCAGATTTTCATAGTGAAATACTACCTTGTAATATGTTGTATCTATCACCAGCGGTTTTCTTTTGGAATAAAACCAGAGGTAAAACCTCCATGCCTTTCAGAATCCAGTCCAAAGCTACAATGAGGCCCTTTGACTAATGCTTGAAAGGCTCGAATGGCAGCAGGAACGCTCTGGCCAATCGTGTGCTCAAGTTGAGTCCATTGATTCTGAGAAATGTTGCAGAAACCTTTGCAGATGTCCACTTTCCCTGCCTTTCACTGCACGCGTTTGGTCATTCCAGAGTGGACTGCATATCTGTGGCACCCATTTTGGCAAAGATGGCGGCCACAATCCCCCAAGCATTTGCACAGATTGCTCCTGGTCCTTTTATTGCCCAGGACAAGCTATCGGACCCAAGTTTCACAACATTGCTTTCTTTCCACAGTGAGTGTGCTGCCCTCGAGCTATGCCCTTACAGCCTTGACTTGTGATGGGGCACCGCCCGGGGTCTTCTTCTGGCTCTAGAAAGTAATTCTTGAATGGAGCGTTGAAGGTGCTGATGCAAGTGGCAGTTCTTAAATCAAAAGGTAAAGCAGTCCAGTGAACTCTTGTCAGGGCACCATGGACATTTTGGGATAAGGTGGCACTGGAAGGATTTAAGATACATGGGAAGCATGCGGTGTAGGAGGTAGTTTGGCCGAGGAATGGAGAGCAAGATCGGGGTCAAGAATTTCAAGAGGGCCCTTTTTTTACACAGGTAGCCACCCTACCTAGTGCTGGGAGGTATATGTAGGGACTTGATGGACCACAGTGATAAGGAGGTGCATTTTTCACACACATACACATCAACTTACGCACCCACACAACATGCACTCTTTCACTCACGCGCGCACACTTGCATACACTCATTCATCACACACGCAGCCACGCACACATGCAATTTTTAGTGTGGGCTATTAGGTGTCGTTTGTGACACCTATAAGACAAAACGATTGTATTAGATTATAGATAGGGAGGAATGGCATATGAGGAGGGACACACAGTTTGTAGGTGTTTGGTTATTTGCCCACCCATTCACTTCCCATTTCATGCTAATCTCTCTGGCCATTCTCAACCAGTTTCTGGGCCCCCCACCCAAAGCACCTCCTAATGGGAACTCTTTTAGCTCACTTTAATCAGTCCTTACCATCAAAATGTGCACTCAAAGTGCCTCCCAGTGGTTTTTCATAGCAGTCTTCTTAGAATGAATAACTTAATTGGAGCTCTAAACCTGCTACTGGTATAATAAAAATGTCTTCACCACGTCTGCCTTCAGCCACTTGATTTATAAGCAGTATCGGTGTCCTTCACTGAAGTCCTGCTAAAAACAAGCATTGGCAAACCCAACTGTTTTGGCTAGTGTATACGTATTATACATTTGCCAGGCACTGCTATTAGATGCACAGGTACTCGATCCATTTGGCACCTGCTACCATCAATGGACAGTTTATATGGCAGTGCCTGGCAGAGTACCGTTTGCATTCCTACATAAAAGGCCAATCTATTGGCTTTGCCAATGCCTGTTTTTTCTTAACTGCAGCCAAGATCCAGAATCTACTCCTCCGGGTGGGTCTTGCAATGTCGCTCTGGCTCTGCGCAACATGAGCACGAAGCAGAGAGCTTCTTCCTGGTTACTGCACATGCGTGCACGAGCCCAGTGCCCCCTGAAGTATGCATCGGCAGCTCTGAATGTGCAGGGAGGCACAGGAGTCAGCCTCACACATTCAGCACTGCAGTAGCCAAACCTACACCCTCAATTGGACCCTCAAGGCTGGGGAAGTAAAACACTGCTGGCTGTGGATGACCCATTGGATATGCACGGCTGGGATAAGAACTGTCAAAGGGAAACCACAATCAACCCAGGATAGTGCCCACAGCTGCAGCCGAGGGAGCACTAAGTGTTTTCGCTGGGCTGGCCGTTGCCCATTATGGACAAGCCACTGGTGGTAAAATGTTATTAATCAAACAATCGGCTTGCTAAACATCGACAGACCTGCAGAGGAGACATCGGAGGAAAACAAAAAAGGTAAGAAGAGGTATGGGAGCAAGGGGTCTTTGGGGTGTTAAAGTGAGGGTACATGGGCCAATGGGTTCTTGTGTACAGACAGGCAGGCATATTAAAATAAAAGGAAAGCCTGGTCTGTATTGGGGGGATGTAATGTGTCGAGAGAAGAGGAGAGGCAGGAAACTTGAAAGGACGGTGGTAAGCTACCTCCGTTCTAGGATCAGTACAAAAAGATGACAGGTTGCTCTACAACTGATGAGTGACAGAGAGAAAATAAAAAGGAAAGGTAGGGAATGGAAGGACAGGGATGGGCCTGAGAGGCAATTGGGCAAGATGATGCTTGCGGAGAAACAGAGCCTGTAACAAAAACAACCGTAATAAATTAAAAAATAATCATTTTGAAGGAAAAGATTCTTGAGGAGTTCAGTGCACCGAAGACACATATCCAATGCCCAATTATTCTTTCGGCTTAAAAAATAATGTCTGGGGGAATTTGCCCAGTACAATTTGGTGAGTTACATTGTATTGGTTGTTGTGCACCCCCTTCCCTGATGAAGGTACAGTATTGTCAACTAGCTGAAACATATGCTGACTTTTTGTACTGAGATCGAATTAATTATCCACAGGAATGTGTGCATTATATTTTTCACTGCAAATTATGTCATCATTGTTTAGATCTATCGCATGTTTGATTCAATACAATGTTTTTCTTTGCTTCTTTCCATTGTTCATACTGACAAAAAATTGAATTGTGACACTTTGTTATTGAATGTTTTGTGCATGTAACTGTTTAACATGGATAATTTTTATGTAAAATGTTGTTTTAAAGTGGGCCTTACTAAGGTACCATATTTATTTGTAGAGATGTATTTCTACTTGCTGGACTGTAATAGCATGCCACTTATACAAATATATTCAGTATTTATTTTAGCAGCTACAGAATAGTGCTGTGGGTTAGAATACATTTAATAATCAATCTCACTTTTCTCTTGCTTTAGAAAAATAGAACAAATCTGTTACTATACTTTTTCTTTTTTAGACTTTCCAGTAGCACTCTTCAATGGTATTTACAAATGTAAGGAACTGCACCTGTAATGTATGCCATGCATAAATTAAGTTACATGCATGGTGTTCATAAATTATGCATGTCAGAAATGACATAAAAAAAGATTAAACACGTACGCCAAAATGTGTGAACCTTCGCCAGTGTACAAAACACAGGAGTAGAATTCTACATTTATTTTTTCTTTTCTATACACATATTCCCCTATGCCTGTTTAACTTTGTTAGGGATTAGAATGAGAGCTATTAGCTTTTTAGCTCATGGATGCATGTACCCTTTAAGAGTCTGCTTTGCTTCACACCAAAATGTTATAAAGCTTTCATTTCATATGGAAGTAAGATTTGGAGTAGGCTATATAGTAGCTCCTCGTTCCCCAGAAGACATTTGGCAGGTTAGGACATCTCCAGTGCTCACTGGATGATGTTCTGATATGATATGATATGGCATTTGTAACGTGCCTGCACAGAAGTGTTACCTATACCCAAGAGCTGCTTTTAGCTCCTGCACATCAAATCATTATCATTGGTCATTCTTCCACAATAACAGCTCTATGCATTGTAGAGGAGGAGCCAAATGCCACTACCAGAAATCCTGCCCCTATCTTGCCTGTATGTTAGGAACCAGAAATAGTGACAAGCACAACAACTGTAATGATGCCCATAGCACGAAAAGCCTTTGAGACAAGGTATCCATTGAGAAAGCCATTATTTATGTATCCATGAAGAGATGACAGTCTCTTGGGAGAGATCCCTAAAGAACATGTAAAGACAGATGGAAGAGGGGACTGGCGACGTCACATGAAGCAAGGTGACACACCAAGAAGAATTGCCAAGAGAGAAGGTGAATGGACCATATAGAATCTGATGATGAAATAGAGGATCGAGTGACCCTTTACGTGCGGAATTAAAATTGCACGTGCAAGGAGCACTGAAGAAAATGCAAGCCATTTCATAATTGTACAGACGCAGTAACGCAAGTAGACTAAGTATTCATGAAGGCAAGCTATATGCAGTGAATAGACTGCAGGCGCTGCCACCATTATGTAGAATCTGGTTGTTCCACGTCGTATTTAAGCAAACTGGGATCTCATGAGCAGAAGGGCTGAAAGCGTGGTGCAGTAGAATAAGAACGGCTGAAGATGGAGGAAGAATTGAGAAGGCTTGTCTGGCCCAGTGTCAAGGGTTGCGGCAGCCAAAAATCTGGCTATCTATCATGGAAAGGCACAATGAACATGAGAGACAAGACAAGCTCCTGTTAAGATGCGACGGAAAGACAATGAGTGCCAAGTTTTATTCATTTAATAGTATTAAATCCGAAGAAGGAGCTCAAAACACACTCTCCTGTCACATGGTTTAGATGGAAATAGACTCTGGGCAAGCTATGCCGAGACTTGAAGATAAGAGCATGCTCACACTCCCTTCTATTCCCAGGAGCAGTAATACTTTGCAAGGCCAAGTTCAAAGACTATTCGAATGGCAGACGGCTTGAGTGATGATGGATGATGGGCTAATTGGGTGGGGAGGCATGGTCAAGTTCAACCCTCCAGCACCTGGGGCACCAGCTTGTGCGCTGCTAGCGAGTGGATTATTCCAGAAGGGTACAAGCATGCCAACCAATTGTAGAGGGCTGCGTAGCAAAGAGCCCTATAGTGTGAGACCCAATGACACGTCATGTATTTTATGACACTGAGATGACATGCACTAGGGGTGGGCATAGTTGTCCACCTGACTGTAGAGACCCAATCACAATTCCATCCCCCATAGAAAGTATACCTAGATATTCCCCATAGACCAACCACAATCTAACTTAGGTTTTCTTACTGTGCCACGTAGTATGACATCAATGATGATGTGTTTTTACTATATACTTGTGTTTTTTATGTAACTCACTGAGAGATATGCTGTGAGACATCCGTTGATGTCTGCTGTACTCCCTGTTTTAGTTGTTTTAGTTAATTGTTAAAAAAAACCTGAGTCGGTCTTATTATTGATGTTTGAGTAACTTCTGCATCCCCATCCATCCCATAGAGTGCTACCTTGCTTAAAGGGCCTACAGGTTTACGTGATAGCAGAGGATGGTTCTATAAGACCCATCGATTAGTAGGGCGTCCAGATTTTCAGATAATCAGACACCCTCTGCCATCTAGCCGGAAGATCATGAGGTTTCCTGTGGAGAGCGGCCAACATAGAATACTTGCAAGAAAATCGAGACGGTCGGACGGGTCCCTCTTTGACTAAATCCCTCCTGGTCTACACAGGCAATGAGCGGACGTAAGGTGACGGTGGTCGATTGGAGGAGGTGAGACGATGCTGAAGAGCTCGAGCTGAACAGCGAATGGTGAGTAGACTAAGGGGAATGGCAAAATGTGGGGACTGGATTGGGGTAACATAGAAAGTAATGGTGGTTGTTAAGTATATAACGAGGAGTGTTAGAGACATAAAAAAGAGGAGCGTTTGAAGAGGCCAGTTTCCTAGCTCAAGGAGCTGTAGAAGAAGTCATTTCAAAACGCAAGTGGGTAAAACTAGGCGGCACATAAACATGTTTATAAGAGGGAATGACTCAAACTCCAATCAGGGTATTTTAGGGGCTAAGAGAAAAGGAGGAACATGGTGTATTTGTGAAAAGTCAACTAGCCTGTCTGTTTGTGTATTTTGTGTATTGAAAAAGAGAAGTGTCAAAGAACGGCAAAGATAAACTGTGTAAAGTAGGAATAAAAAGTTACTATCTATCTTAGGTCATTGTCTGCGCCGACCGCAAGGTAGATTGAGATCATTGAGAAATAGAGGCTTTGAACGGCGAAGGTTGGAGTGTGCTCATATTTGTTGTTTTTCTGAAACATATTCTGTGTAACCGCTGGTAAGTATTGACAGTCAATTGAGACTCATCACAATGGGAGAAGTTAGTCCACTGATGCACCTGTGCAAAACACTGCCAAAACATATGCCTAAGCTCAAAGAGTACAGTGCAGAGTTGGTAAAAGGGACAGCAGTTTAAATGTTCATGTCATGGCCGCAAGGGGATCACTGTCAAAGGCAGTATTGCAACACATGACCACATACTTGCTCGCTGTGTACATGGGAAAGACATTGGAGAACATGTTAGCTATTTTAGAGCTCTGGAAGATGTACCAAGAGGAGCGGGAGGATCCACCTCCTGAGGAATGGATGCTTAGCCAGTGCAGGGAGGAAGGTGTCGAGCCTTCTGCTCCCCTTACCTCACCAGGAGTAAAAGGCGATAGTAGAGAAGATGTAGACTGTATTCATTAAAGGAACTGAAGCCGGTGACAGGGTATAGTAACCCAATATATGAACCGCCTGCTTATGGCAGTGACGATAGTCCAGAAGAGAATAGAAGAAAGGAAGAGATCTTGAAGGTCTTACAGAACAAGGAGGAGAAAAGTGAATGATCAACTGTAACCACAGACATAGAACGAGAGAGTCAGGCAAAGGGAAGATCGAGATGAACAGGATAGAAAGGGCAGAGGACAAGAAAAAAGGTTAAAAGAGGATGAACAGAAGAGAAAGAGCAGACAAAGGTGAGAACAGATTTATCAGGAGGAGCAGCAAAAGAAGGAAGAAAGGGAGAAAATATGACAGCAGTCAGAGAGCAATCGAAGAACGGGATAGGCAAGTAAGGAAGAGAGAAGAGGAGGAAGTGAAGAAATTAAGAGATAAAAGGATGCACTGAAGAAGAAGAGTGAAGGGCGAATGAAATAACGGCGGAGAAAAGACAAGAAGACGAAAGAGTTAGATAGGACGCGAGAAAGCAAAGAGAAATAGACAAAGAGAGTCAAAAAGTAGACAGAGGGAGTGCGATATTGATCGCATTCAGAAGGAGTTGATGGAATCAAGTTCAGTAATATCATGGGGCAATATAGATGAGTTCCTCCCGTCACAGGGAGCAACGTCAGGACTGTCTAGGGTAACCCTACAGGAGAATTTTCACATAGAGAGCATCAGAGAAAGGATCAATAAGGCCTATCAAGATTTTTGGCAAAGCAGCAAATCGGGAAACCGAGGGAAGATAAAACAATCCATGGCCCGCCAACCATGGAGCAGAGAGAAAGACCTATTTAGTCTCAAGCATAGAGCACTGTCTCTAGACAGCCTGACTCTAAAAATGTGTGATATGGACAAACGCCATACTAGCTGGGGGCTAGAAATGTCAGATGAAGATAGAGAAACCTTCTGTGGGGAGGAGGGAGGGAGTGCATGTGGTTCCGAGACATGTCTGCAGACAGACAAGGAAGTAAGATGGTCTGATTTAGAGCAGCCTACGGATAGGATGCCAGATCCTGTAGCCTACCAAGAACATCCTAAAGGACCATCGCATAGTGAGAAGGGAGATTCACCACCATATGTGAGCAAGCTAAGATCGTTTCCAGGTAGAAGACGATCAGGAACCATTGTCCCCACTATGGATAAGCAGACAATGGGAGCCAATTGCAGATGTGGTTTCACGCAGTTTCCTCTATTGGAGAAAGGAGGGGCCAGACCACAGTATATCCCATGGCCACAGATCGATAAGGATAATTTAAGATGTAAACGTCCTAGTTTAACGGCGGGTGCAGGAACATGGATTTGTGATCTAGAGAAAATGAAAGGGGAATATCGACAGCAATATGGGACATTAAGAGTCTCCTAGCAGCCATTCTTGGGGAAAGGGCTGATGACATTTGGACACGAGCAGGCTACTCGAGTGTCACGACACAGAACACAGCGCATGAGCGCCATTTAATCATTGTAGAGCAGACGTCTGGAGAGCTCCCAGGGTACAGTATCCTGACATGTCACATATGGGTGCAATTATAGCACGTAAGATGCAAGAAGATGAGGATCCACTTGCTTACATTGAAAGCATTCAGGAACGGTGGACCCTTGAAATGCGAGAACCGTGGGGAAAGACAGTGGCGGTTTTACCCCCACTTTTATGTTAGAGATTGCCAGAGCAAGTACGGAGACAGCGTAAGCAAGGCTCTGGACGGAGATTCAGTTGACCATAGTGCATCACTGTCGACCGTTGCAGGAGGAAAATATGAAGAAGGAAGAGGCTAGAAAATTTGAGGAAGCCAAGTTACTCCACAAAAAAATTTCAAAGTACGCCATAGAAGGGGCAGTATTGACAAGCAGAGAGGCACTGGGAATGCAACAAGTTGTGGGTACAGCGCAGGCGAATAATCAACCTTCCATGGACCAAGGAGGGAATGGGTTTGTGCCACGAGGCAGAGGAATGGGCTACAGGGAAAGGGGGGGGTTTCAAAACAATCAAGGTGGCTTTCAGAATATGCAGAATGATGATCAGAATATGCAAGGAGGATTTAATCACGTATTTTGAGTGGGGTGGGGACTATTTTGTTTTTGTGTCAAAATAAGATAATAAAAAACTATTGAAATGTATATTGGCTCTTTTTAAAATTGTGCATGTTCACTTATAATGATAACTTCCAGTATATACTGTAGGCATAATACTAATGTTACACTTGTTTTATGGACTATATCTTCAAAAACTAGAATAACTATGAGCATTATTTTCTGATAGTAGGTTAACATTCCAAAATGGACAGTCTGGTACTTTCCAGTTGTACTCTTTGGAAATACCCACATGAGAAAGTTGAAAGGGACAAATAGCACCACTGAGGAGTCCAGCCCGCTTTGAATAAAATAAAAGAACATTTGGGGAACAAAATAATGACCACAGACCTTTAGATTTGAAAAGTGTCTGTGATTAAAGGGTTTTATGCTTAAATCACCAAGCACATAATGCACAATGCGCTTGATGCTCATTTTATTTTTCACAACACTCATCCTAATGTTAAAATATTTGTAACATTTAATTATGTGTACTGAATTGAAAACATTTAGTATTTGGATGGGTGGAAGAAATGCCTATGAAATCAGTCACTACATTTACTTTTTATTTATTTAATTGTGGATTTGTTAGGTGCTTATACATCAAGTAAATTGTGTTTCAAAGCGCCCACACGGCGACAGGGAGTTCCCTCCTAACAATGGAAGATAGAGGCAGTCCTACTAGGCCTTGTGAGCATTCAGAATGTGCGAGTGAAGAGAGAGACAGAAGGGACAAGGGAGGGGGTAAGTTCAACTGAGGAGAGTGCTAGGGAGTAAATTGCAAGCAGCCATTAAGTGCCTGGCAGAGATCACTAGGTAAGAGTGGTCAATGCTATAAATTCATGCCTGTGAGACAGCACAGGCCAGAAGGCACCCAAGGTCATGTGCTGGGAGTGGGCAGAAGCTGAAGGCAATTGTAGGGCGGAAGACTAGGACTCAGAAGGACAAATGGGGCCCTGGTCACCAATCTCAACAACTGTGGGGATTAGCAAGGGAGGGAGAGGGGAAAAGAGGAGGTGAATAGGAAAGTCTTGAGAAGCTTCCGGAATTTGGGGAGATCCGGCTCAAGACAGAGAGTAAGGGGGAGACTGTTCCAGACGACAGAGTCAGCCGAGGAAATAGATTGGCTATCAGCTCGCTAGTTGGCGCCGGAGGAGCGTAAAGATCTGGAGGGAGAGTATTTGAAGAGAGCAAGTTGTAAATAGCATGGCCCCCAACCCCAGACAGCCTTATGGATGATACAGAGGGATTTAAATGTGGTCCTGGCAGCAATTGGGAGCTAGTGGAGGGATTGTAGGGCTGGAGAGATGTGGTCCCTGGGCTTGAGGCCAAGGATAAGTCTTACAGCCCTAATTTGGATAAGGTGGAGGGGACGTAGAGTGAAGGAGGGTAGACTGAGGAAGAGGCTATTGCAGTGGTCCAGCCTAGAGAGTACCAGTGCTATAGAGACATTGAGCTTCTGGGGGAAAGTGGGGAAAGGAAGGATTCCTTTGAGGAGGTGGAGTTGAAAGTGGGCCTTTTTTGAAAGTTCTTGGATGTGAGAGAGGATGGAAAGGGCAGAGTCAAAGATGACTCTGAGGTTTTAGGCTTCAGATGAAGGAGAAGGGGGAGAGCCCATAGAGGGTGGCCAGAGTGTAGGTAAGAAGAGGGAACAGGAGTTCCAATAGGAAAGATCTCAGTCTTGATGGCATTGAGGCAGGGATCATTGGAGGCACATCGGGACTGCATGGTAGATTATCAGCCAGTAATGGTGGGGGGAGTAAGGAGGAGATCGGAGGGAAGTTTGAAGAAGATTTATATTTCTTTGGCATAACACAGGAAGTAAGGGGAGAAGGTGGAAAATAAGTGTGCCAGCGGAGCAAGATAGATGTTAAAGAGCCAGGGAGAAAGGTTGGAGCACTGGGGAACGCCACAAGTGGAGATAGAGCTGGGAGAGGAGAAAGAGCCCAGGATAACTTGGGAGGAATGGTCAGTGAGGAAGGAGGTCAGCCAATCCAGTGCCCACACTGAGATATCAAGGTTGCTGTGGACCCGTTTTATGAGGATGGAGTGGTTGACTCATCAAATACAGAGGAGAGATCAAGTAGAATGAGAACAGCTCGACAGTTAGTGTCAAGAGATAAGATGCTGGATCCCATATTGATGATCGTGTAGGCAACGGACAACCCCAGTATGCTGTGTCAGTTGGGGAAATACCTGTTTTTAAAAGAGTTTCTCAAAGAAGGGGGTGATAGAGATGGGGTGGTAGTTATGCGAACACGAGGGGTCCGCAAAAGATTTTATCAGCAGGGGGCGCACAAGAGAGTGCTTGAGGGAAGAGGGGAAAGAACCAAAAGCAAGAGAATGATTGCAGAAATCAGCAAGTGCAGGGGCAAGGGAGCCAATAGTATCCTTAATAGTTCTGGAAGAACAGGGGGAGACCTGTTTGGAGGAGACCTTCATAGAGCGGACAACTCTAGTGACCTTGTCAGATGTGGTTGGAGAGAAGGAGGAGAAAGAGGCAGAGGGAGAATGGGAGGCCAGAGGTGACAGGGGGTGGAAAGATGGGAGGGGGAGAAGGAAGAGAGAGTGTTCAGGATGTTCTGAGTTTTTGCAGTGAAGTGTGTGGCCAATGTAGAGGACCTGAGAGGGAAGAGGCGATGCTGAGACTGCTGAAGGGTTGGCTAGTTCCTTTCTAATTTTAAAGAGTTCAGGCCTGTTGTTGGATGCACCAGAGAAACAAGCCTGGATGTGGGCCCTTTTCTTGAAACAAATGGAGAGTCAGTATTGCCTCTGGAGAAGGCAACAGGTCAGTTTGTCAGAGGTTGAGCCTGAGGTATATCACTTTCGTTCCACAGCTCTGCACTTGTCTTTCAAGGCTGCAAGTTCAGAGTTGTAACAGGTGTTATGCTTGTTGGCATGTTTCAGACAGATCCTCATGACTGTGGCAAGAATGTTGAGCAGGTTAGTGATGGCAAGATGGAGGTTGCTGAGCGCGCTGTCAGAGGTAGAGTCTGTAGTAAGAGGAGAAGGGGGATGAAGGTGGATGCAAAGGCAGCAGCTGACATTCGTTTCATCGGGCAAATGTCTGTGAATGAGGATGGCAGAGCTGGGGGAGGTGCGGTCATATGGCAGAGAGGATCCATGCGATAGGAGAGGAGGGAGGATCTGACCAGGAGAGTGGGGTGGTGAGTGGAGAGCAAAATATCTGTGTGGATTAGGGCATCAAGAGTGTGCCCAGCCCAGTAGGTAGGACCAGAAGGGAGAATGGAGAAGGAGAGCGAGGTGCAGAGGTCATGGAAGAGAGTAGACACTGTGATTAAGGAGTCAAGGTGGATGTTGAAGTCAGCCAGGAGAAGGAGTTTAGAGCTAATTCTGAGATGAACAGGGTGATAAAGCCAGGTGGCCTGTAGATAGTGGCAATGGTCAGGGAGGAAGTAGGAGAGATGCCCAGCTTGCAGACCAGGCCCTCAAAGGAGGAGTATGGCTGGGTGGGTATGAGGGAAGAAGGGACCCACCGGGGGAAGATCAGGGCAACTCCACTGCCAGCACAGTTAGGTTGAGACTTGGAGATAATCTTGTAGCCATCAGGGAGAAGGGAGTCAAAAGCAGTGACAGAACAGGCCTTGAACCACACCTCAGTAAGAGTGAGGATATCAAGGTAAAGGTATTCAAGGAGCAGGCAGATGTCAGCAGAGTGTTTGAAAGCAGAGCAGGCATTGAGCATACTAGATGCAGCAGGTCACTGCCTTTGAATGTTTTCTGATGAGGGGTAAAGGGGTGTGGTACACCAGTTAGAGGGGGGCAAAGAGAGAGGTAGAAGGAGTAGCAGGTGTAGGAAGGAAGCTGATGAGGGACGTAAAGCTCCAGTCAAAGAGGAGGAGGTTGGGTTGCAGACCCTGTGCAATGATAGTGCCATTGCAATAGGCATTCATTATACACCTGGATGATGAGAAGCCCACCAAGAGTACTTCCCATCTTGTGCCACCATAATTGGTGAGGATGTGAGAGGAGAGAGAGGAGATGTAAGATGAGGAGTCCAAAGATATGGAGAGGGGATGTGAAAACATAAAAATTGATATGAGGCTGGGAAGCCCAAAGGAAACACACCAACACAGGTTACAAAGGACATACAAAGTGCTTTATTTAAAAGCTACAACAGTTACCAAAGTCAATTGACAAACGGATAGCTATTCGGCTCTCAGAGTAACGTAACGAACTTCAACGAGGGTTTGATGCATTAGTAGAGAGACCGTACATTGGAATACTTGAGCTTTTATATCTTTTATTCAGCCCTTGGCCAACCCCCCTCGCGGGTTAACCATTCTCGGGACCAAGCCTAGGTTTCCTTACCAGGTCAATCCCATAATGTATGCATTTTGATCAGTTCCGCTGATACAGTTGTTCATTTACACATAGGTCAGGGATAGGACAAGGTCTCAGTTCGCGACCCGGACAAGTGGCCTGCAGGCATATTAATTATTCATGTGTGCGGAGGTCACAACGGCCAGAATCTCACTCAGAATGTCATTCGGCCTCCATTTTGATGTTCAGGGTGACTTCCATTTTACAAGAGAACCTAAAATGGCGGCTAAATCCAAGATGGCGACTTACATAGTTTTTCGTTGAGGTCAAAACCTTGCCGCGGAGTCTATTTACATGATATTTTAGACAACTTGGCGTAGGCCAATACACATTCAAATACTGCGAAAGGAGGCATAATATTATTTCAATTCCAACAGACCCTCCTTTTGGCCTATGCCAAGTGCTGATATCATTTCTAATACTTTTGCAAATAACTCCATGTGTTGTCATCCATACATCCCGAATCATTGTCTGTAATATCTATAGCCATTAGGTCGTTCATCAGAACCTCTTGTAACACGAACTCTTTAGATGCTGTATCTGGGGCATATATTCTATGCCCTATTGTGCTCACTGCTTGGGCACAACATCCCCCTAGCATTCCACATATACTCGGAAGACATTGAAAACAGCAACAAAGGAATAGCAGGATCTCCAAAATAACCAGAATAACGGAAAGCACCTTCCAACCCCAAGATCGTAAAGAATCCCAGAACCAGGTGCTAAGATTCCAATCTCCTACAGGGATATGTACTTCAGAACTAAGAGTATGCAAGTTCTGTATTGCTTTAAAAATTGTCGGCGAGGAATCTGGTACGAAAACACAGCAAGCGGACCCCACTAATTTGCATACTCCACCTTGTTCTGCCAGAATGACATCTAATGCCATCCGATTTTGGAGTGCTACCAATCTTATTGCTTTTTGTTCTAATGTCATATTGTAGAGTATGTCCGTGGTCCGGTTGATCGTTCTCACCAGTACCCTTGCTAATCCCCTAATGTTCTCAGAGTTTGTTATTTGTCCCCAAAAGGGCACAACTGATTTTGCTATATCCCCCAACACTTGCCCAGGGGTATCTCCGTTCTTGTCCCGCCGTGGGCGAGCCTTAGAAACCTCCAATGTACTAGCTACATATACCCCGGGTAACAGGATTCCTAAATAACAGGTTCCCTGCCAATCCTTGGGCAACCAGGGAAATGCTAAACTACCACAAACAAAATAAACAGGCCCCCCTACATACAGAGGCCTGTTTTCTCCAGTCAAATTTACAATGTTCTTACAACCTTCAAAATCTCCCATTGGCCGAGTGCCATTTCTTTGTACACAAAAGGGGACCGAGTCAGGGCTATGATTTATAGAGTAAGAAGGAGGCACGGCGTCCTTATTGCCTATCGGAGCCATTTTAAAGGAAATTAAAGTTTGAAAGGGAAGAGACAGTTTATCAGACGGCCTAATAGAAGCGACATTAGGTTTACTTCTATTTGCAAAAAGCGAGCATCCCAGGGGAGTTAATTCACGTTTCTCAAAATCATTCAGATTAGTTCCATCAAAGTTCCCTGAGATGCTATCATTCCAACGGCCAACGAATAGTGCTCTAAGAGAGGCATAGCAAGCAGTCGTTAAAGGTAAAGGTTGAATATACCATCCAAGTCCCTTGTTCCCATGTTGCGGTAAATGAGTGCAAATCCAACAATTACTCTTATTAAAAATGGCATGCGTTGCATTCATTACTATCATTAGAGTGTTATTATGATACTTTTGTCTATGTTGGGAGTCTCTAGGGGACAGAGTGTGAAGGTGTACAGAGGGAGTCAAAGCAGTTGGTACAATCTCGGTCGGTAGTAAAGGTTTTAGAGGATACATTTCTTCAAAGTACCAAAGTCCTACAGCAGTAATTGCAAAAATAACAATTATCGTTATCAAAACACAGCAGTACGTTTTCGGGGCCCAGGCACATTGTTCATTGTCCAAGTTGGTCACCCCCTTATTCACAAGTCCAATGCGGGGAGCAGCAGTGGAGGTGGCAGGCATTATAGTTCCTCAATCGATGACCCCAATGTTCGTTGCTGGCGACGCTACGGTCGCCCGTTTTCTTAGTCCTTCCCAACCGTAGCCAGCAGAATCCCTTTTGTTCAACAGAAACTTTCTTATACAAAAGAAAACTTCCAATCACTTCCCTTTCCCAAATGCACCTTCGTCGAAGGTTGTACCTGGTGGTACCCAAGATTGTTTGGTCCGAAAATAAGGCGTCGTCGCATCCTGAGGGAAGCGACGTATCGGAGGCGACGGAAGTCGCAGAGCTTGAAACAGTGTTTTCCGGAAGTGATTTTTCAAGAGAGTGCGGAGACGAAATAGACTGTTCCCCAAGCTCCACAGGCTTAGAGAAATTCTCCGTCGCACCCCCACGTTGTTTGCTACTCCATGATCAGAGACTGTAGCATCAGCGAGGGGTTCTGCTTCTTCTGTAACGTGTGGCGTCGGGTGAGGAAGTTTCTTGACATGCGTCGCGTGGATCCAGTGTTTCTTCCCAGCCACCCGCACTGCTGTCCGGGTGACCAACAGCACCTGGTAGGGTCCCTTCCAACGAGGAGCGAGACAGGAAGACCTTTCGTAGGCCTTCACTAGGACCCAACTTCCAGGCTGTATATCGTGTCCTGGGCCCGTGAAACGTACAGGTAAAGCTGAGTGCACCTGGTGATAAATGAAATACAGGTTTTTAGTTAACTGGTTACAGTAGTCTACAAGCAATACATTTTCCGCCTCTCTCAGGGCTTTAGGTTTTGGGAGACCCCAAATGTTAGCAGGTCTCCCCATCACTACCTCAAATGGAGAAAGCCCAGTCTTAGTTTGAGGTGTGGTACGCATAGCCAATAATACAATAGGTAAGGCATCTGGCCATTTCAGTTTGGTATCGGCACATGTTTTTGCAAGCTTATTCTTTAAAATACCATTGTGTCTTTCCACCAACCCAGCACTGTGAGGATGTCTAGCTGAGTGAAATCGTTTCTCAATACGTAAGGCTGTGCATATCTGCAAAATTACTTCTGCAACAAAATGAGGACCATTGTCCGACCAAATTACCCTTGGGAGCCCAAATCGAGGAAAGAATTCTTTTACCATAATCTTTGCAGTGGTCATGGCGGTAGCATCTTTAACGGGGAAAGCCTCGACCCATTTACTGAAGGCACAAATAATTACAAGAACATATTTCAGATTGTTACACCGTTCCATCTCAATAAAATCAAAGTGAATGACCTCGAAGGGAACAGAAGGGGGCCCAAAGCTTCCCCTTGGAGTTACTGTCCCCCTACCCACATTGTGCTGTAAGCAGATCATGCAATTTCGGACATGATGTCTGGCAGTCTCCGGAATCTTGTTATTCACCCAAACTTGTTCTAACATTTTCGTGATCTGCTGAGCACACACATGTGTAGGACCGTGTGCCATCGTAACCATTGCCAGTACGTATGAATCAGGGAGCAACCATTTTCCTTCAGATGTATCCACCCAACACCCATCATCATCTAGTTTCCCCATTCCTTCGGCCCACCTTTTAGATTCTTCTACTGTGGCATCAGTTTGAATATCTCGCACAGACCCAAAACCTTCATCCATTATATAAGCATCTTTCATTTCCCTCAAAGCATACATGTCTGTGCTAAGGTCTGTGGCCGTTTTCCTGGCTATCAGGTCCGCAAAAGCGTTCCCTTTTCCCACATCATCTATGACCTTACGATGTGCTGCACATTTCATGATCGCTACCTGCTTAGGGAGTGAGAGTGCCGAGAGTAATTGCACTATCAAGGGGCCATGCTGGATCTTGGTCCCATGTGAGGTCAGGAACCCTCTTTCCGACCAGAGCCTCCCAAAGTTGTGAGCCACCCCAAAGGCGTACTGGCTATCAGTATATATATTTACTATACGCCCTTGGGAGAGTTCACAAGCTCGGGTCAACGCTATAATCTCTGCGGCCTGCGCGGAGTTATGCGAAATTCTCTTAGTTTCAACAACTTTACTCAATGTAGTAACTGCATAAGCAGCTGTAGATGTACCATCTGAAAGTTTGAAGCAGGAGCCATCACAAAACAGCTCCCCTTCTGCATTGTCCAAAGGAGTATCTATGAGATCTATCCTGCCCTTCGTTTCTTGTTCAGTGGTATACAGGCAATCATGTAATTCTTTGTCACCGCAAACAGTGTTTTGCTGGAAAGGTAAGAGTTCAGCCGGATTAAGAACACAACACCTCTTAATTTGAATGTGAGGGGCAAACAGAATTAATTCATACCTTGTTAACTGCGCAGAGGTGAGGTGTTTCGTTTGGGTTTTGTTCAATAGGATATCTACAGAGTGAGGTACCATCAAAATCAAATCATGGCCTAGGACCATTCCCTCACTCTGTTTTACAGACGCGGCAGCAGCAGCGACAGCTCGCAAACATCTTGGCAAAGCACATGCGACAGGATCAAGGGCGGAGGAGTAGTAGCCGCACGGCCTATTCTTCCCTCCGTGTTCCTGTGTTAACACAGCCAAAGCACATCCATCACATTCATGCACAAACAACACAAAGGCCTTGTCATAATTTGGAGTACCCAGAACCGGTGCAGAGCATAACGCGGTTTTGAGAAGCTCAAATGATCGTTGATGTTCCGATTTCCATGGCAGCGGCAGAGAAATGCCCTTCTTTGTCAAAGCCAACATCGGTTTTATCACTAGTGAAAAGTTCGGGATCCACAACCTACAGTAAGAAGCCATACCTATTAAGGCTCTGACTTCCTTCTGTGTATTTGGAACAGACATGCCAGAAATGTGTTTTATTCTTTCAGGTGTCAATCTTCTCCCCTCCTTTGACAGGAGGTAGCCTAAATAGGCGACCTCCTGACAACAATATTGAAATTTTTTGAGCGAAGCTTTATGACCATTTTTGGCTAAATGAACAAGCAACAGTACAGTGCCTTCTTTACAAGCACTTTCAGAGTCTGCAGCCAAAAGCAAATCATCAACATATTGAAGCAGTGTACAAGTAGGTGGCAATTCAAGGGTGTCAAGCTGCTCTTTCAAAGCTCTACTATAAATGCTTGGACTTTCAGTATACCCTTGAGGTGCCCTGGTAAATGTAAATAAGCGTCCTCCAAGGTGAACGCAAACAAATATCTACTTTCCTTATGTATAGGGATGCTAAAGAAAGCGTTTTTTAAATCCACAACGCTAAAGTGCGTAGCCGTAGCAGGGATCATTGTCAATATCGTCGTCACATCAGGCACGATTGGAAATTGTGGGGCGACAATTTTGTTAATAGCACGAAGATCAATTATGAACCGTATGGAATTGCATTGTCGCCTTTCTTATATACAGGCAAGATCGGACTGTTACACAAACTACCTGTAATCTCCTCGATCACCCCACGATGCACAAAATCGGAGACAATGCATTTCAAAGCACGCTCGCCCTCAACTGATATTTTATACTGCGGAATGCGTGGTAGTTTCACTCCATGTTTCAAAACTATTTTAACGGGCTCAATCTGTAATACCCCGACATCATTGTCGTCAACCGCCCATAAACATTCCGGGACAATGCTAAACTCAGGAGGTAAAGGTCGAATCAGGAACTGAGAATTAGGAAGTTGCTGTGGTGAAACCGTCAGCCGCACTCCATCAGAGGAACAATGAATTACTGCATTCAATTTCTTTAACAAATTCAACCCCAGCAAATTCTCTCCACAGTTCGAAGTCAGAAGAAAAGGGCAATGGTCTGTAAAGGGACCCAAAGAAACAGACACCGGTGAAGAAACCGGACAGACAATTGGTATACCAGAAAACCCTACGGAAACGTTTGTTTGCCCTGACAGTGGAATGTTTGGAA
Organism: Ambystoma mexicanum; assembly: GCF_040938575.1. Lineage (NCBI taxonomy): Eukaryota > Metazoa > Chordata > Amphibia > Caudata > Ambystomatidae > Ambystoma > Ambystoma mexicanum. The sequence goes on along the minus strand of NC_090934.1, from coordinate 1,098,709,729 downwards.
CCCGGGAATGATCAATGGAGCACTTCTGTGCTCCAGTGTCTATCAAAAACTGGTGTTTCCTATTCCCTACTAATAATTCAACGTAGGGGCCTTTCTGATTAACGGGAATAGGTGAAGGTTCCAAACCCTGCTTCGGGCAGTCCTAATGAAATAGAGTATCGTCAGAAGGAAGCTCTTCAGAAAGGTAGGCAGCAGAAGGGTGATCAAATATGTTCCTCGAGTCCACACTCGAGGTCTGATTTTCCTGTGAAAAAGGTTGCTGAGGATCTTGTAAAAACTGACCTCTATCAGGGCCCCCTACTCCACGGCGGCCCCTAGGTCGTCTACCCATACTCCCAAACGCACTGTTTGACCTTTGTCGAAGGACGGGGCAATGCGCTCGCCAATGACCTTCCTGGCGGCAATAAGCACATTGATTAATATTCAAAGGACCCAAAGGAGCATTTCCTTTTGGGACATACTGACCTCTGGTCTGTGTCGTGCCTCCTCTGGGGTTTCTAACAATTTGTTGTAATAATACTTTGGTTTTCAAATCTCCTTTCCTCTTTTCAATTTTGTCCTTCTCATTATTAACACGGTTCTCATAATACTGAGCCATGTGCAAAACCTCAGATTGAGATTTTGCCTGCCAAGCGCTCTCAGAGGACACAATCTGTGACTGGATGTCAGGCAGCAATCCATGTACAAATTTGTCCACAAACAACCTTTTCCCAGACTCTGTACCCAAATCCTGTCCACTGAAGTCAGAAAATGCCTGCTTGAATCTGTTAAAGAATTCGGTGGCGCCTTCAGTTTTCCCTTGAACACAGGCCGTAAGCTTGTCCCAAATAATTCTTTTCGCTGGAATTATAGTTTTTAATTTTGCGACAATTCTATCAGGCAAAGTAAGTATTACCTGAGGTGGTTTCTCACCAGCTGGTCTTTCCCCATCAATCCTAATCATATTAACCCACGTATCTCCCAACCCTGGCACATCGTCTATTGTCCGAACCTGCTTCCATACATCTACGGGTAGGAGTACAGGGAATAGCAAATCAATATCGCTTAAGGTGAACACAGAGGACTGCAAGACGGACTCTATCTCTTTGTAAAACCCTGTCAGGTTTTTCCTGATATCGGGAACTGATTGTCTAATAGTGTTCACTTCCTGTCGTGAAAACGGGACGTGAACGAATTGTGATACATAATGTGCAGGGATATCCACAGCGGGGTCACCAGTCCCAGCGTTGGCGGGGATCTCAACTTTTGGGACAAAGGTCGGAGGAACCTCTCTCATAGGCAACTGAGATATAGGTACCTCCGGCCGCTTACTAAGCAACAGAGCCAGGTCGAGCGCTAAGGCAGCCGAAGAAGTGTCGGGCGAAAAAGCCTGTTTACAAATCCCCAATAATTCTATGGGGCAACTAACCTTCTTTCTTACACATTCTTCTTGCAGGTACTGTACCATTACCTGAATTACCTTTCTTTGCATTTCTACTGTATACTGACTATACGTGTCATATACTTCATCTGGCGGAATCGATGAATCCGAGATCCATCGAATCGCATCTTTGGTACAAATTCGTACTTCCTCAGGAACCGTTTCTGTACATACGTACTATCGTCTTCGTCATCCTCATCTCGTGACTTTTCAAAGTCCTTCCTATACTCAAACAATTTTTCAACATGTCCATATACTTTCTGCTTTGTGTCCCTCGAAAGTTCCAAAGCATTCAGATCTCTCACCCCTTGTGGAAGATCTGAATTTTGTAATCTACCCCACATCACACATAAATGAGTCCCCAAACCTTCGATAAAAACATTTTTCTCGGGAAAACTGTTCAAATTAGATAATGTGGAAAAAACATTAACTTGATCACCTTTCTCCATACAGTGCTTAGCCCATGCAAACAATTCCTGGTTCTTATTTGCAGAAACAGTATTACGAGTGACGATCTTTGATCCTGCACCTGGATCAACTTTAGTCAATACGGGGCCACTCGGGAGCGGAGGTGCAGGTAAATTTAATAAAGGTACAACTATCGGCGCAGGAGGAAGGGGCGGTGCGATAGGTGGAGGAACAACAACTAGAGGAATAGGAACAATAGGTTGTACCGGGGGAGCAGGAATAACAGCAGGAATGGGCAGAGCGCCACAAATCGGAACATACGGAGGTGGCGCAGAGCCATCAGGCCTGCGTTCGTTTAACAATTTTTCAATAAATTCTTCGGAAACATGGAAATCTTTAGAGGGGTACATTTTCTGGATTCCAAGTGAAAAAGCCCTATCCATATTTTTAACTGATTCTGAATGTTTTTCTTTATCATATAACAACGCTTTTTCGGCATTTGTTTTATGACGGCGTGCATGCTTATCCCTACTTTTAAGCTGCTGTAACGCTTCTTTTTTCCAATTCTGTAAAACATCAAAGGCTGCAGGTCTAGCCTTCTTTTTTAGTAAGACTGATTCTAGGTATTCAATACGGGGGATCTCAAAACTGCCGTTGATTGGCCACTGAAATTCGGAGGCATGTCTGGTCTGTCTGTGCCAAATATCATTAAATACTATACTACCAATGCCATACTTACAGTACATAGTACATGCCGGCGACCCCTCCTGTGGTGCCGGGCGGCTAAATTCCAAAGATTGTCGATCGCTGCGGAACAGAGCCCTAAAGCAGCTAGACAATTTCCCTGGAATTTCACAAAATATTGGTGTTACCTGGTCAATAATTGTGTCTGCAGATACAATACGCCAAATTCAAATTGTCAGGGTTAAATTAAGAGCCGGGTCACGACTGCACCTGACCAAACCTAAAGAGGACCGTACGGTTTATCAAAGAACTTACCTAACGAATTTTACCTTGTGTTTGGTGGTTTCGACAAATCTGTCCGCCTCAAAAATGGACCCTCGTCAAGATGCCGTGTCAGACCACACGACTATCGTCCAAGGATCGGATCGTGCAGCGCTGCCGAGGTATCGCGTCTCGTTCGGTCGGGCCCGCAGAATCACACCGTCCGATCCCGGTTCGATAGTCTGCGTCAACCTTCAATGATCCGGCATCAATCTTGAGGGTCCCTGTTCGGGCGCCAATTGTGAAAACATAAAAATTGATATGAGGCTGGGAAGCCCAAAGGAAACACACCAACACAGGTTACAAAGGACATACAAAGTGCTTTATTTAAAAGCTACAACAGTTACCAAAGTCAATTGACAAACGAATAGCTATTCGGCTCTCAGAGTAAGGCATAATATTATTTCAATTCCAACAGGGACAGAAAAGAGGATATCAGTGAAAATCTGTCTGGAAGTTGCACTGATGTTGGTGTCTGCGATGGGTAGATCGGGGTTAGTGGCCAGGATGTCTTTTTTAAACCTTTTAATTCCAGACTTTGTGAGAAAGGGAGGATAGGTGATAGTATAGCAGTTAGAATATATAGGGGAGATGGTGAGTGCTGTAGGGGTGGTGGAGAGATAAGGTTGGAAGATAGAGAGACTGCACAAACAGAAACTCACCAGGTGTCCTAGTAGCCAAAAAAGCTGGAAAACACATGCAATAGAAACAGTTGAGTACCAACATGGGGGGGGGCAGAGTTTTTGAGAAACAAAACACAAATAAACACTTAGGGGGAAACAACTATTGTTTTTAGCTCATCCTCAAGGGATGCATAGACCTTCCTGTCACTTTCAGTCACCATATCACACAAGACAGAAACAGGACTGACCCTGCAGAGTATCCTGTCCCTAGTGCACGAGTGCCTATCTAACAGGATAGACAGAGAGGGAAACTAGCCCTTACTCTACAATGAGCAAATGGTTAGTATTGCCAAGATCTTTCGTAGGCTATCCCAGATGAGAGCGTGCAAATTAGCATAATGAAGGGGTAACTTGGAACAGGGCACACGGCGGGGGATTTCCAATACTTTATTCACCCTCCGTAGTGTGTGCTATCCCTACCCATCTGTGAACATGCATTGAGCAAGTTTCAATTGCACTTACCGAAAATAAAAATAAAAAATATATATCAAGGACTTTCTGTTTTGCAAATATTCCTATGTAATGTGTTTAAAAACCCATCATTGTATCATATAGATACCAGGCGTTGTAAAAATTAATCATTCTCAGCTGGTGGCTCCTGTCAATTAGAGACATCCATAAACTGTGATTTGAATCGAAGTTATGCAAATGATTACATTATGGACAATTTGACATGCATTTCACCTATGTGATCCATTATACAATGCCAGATGAGCAAAGTATCAGATTGTGACAATTATTTTGCTAGGACCCTACAATGAGTATAGAACATTTCTGGCAAATATTATGCATGATGGCATCAAACATAAACATAATTTGTCTGTACAAAATGATTTTAACAATAGAAAGTTGTGCATGGGCGCTACTTACTTGTCGATTGTCTACTTGCCAGCTGTTCAAAGAAATAGGGGATCAGTTACTCATCAGGACAAAAACACACATGTGGGACACTTATTTTGCCCACTAGTGTATGGAACATTTCTAAAAAATAATGTAAATTGAGGATGCAAACACAAACCCTGCATGTACAAAAAGGCCATTTGGAACTTATTTGATTGTGGTTGGGAATTGACATTACTTATTTCTCCGTTGTGCACCTGAAAAGCTATGGCTAACAGCACTATTACACGGTATCAAGGTGCAGATGAGGGAGGTACAGCTGGGGACACTGTGGTTCACAGATTAAGTACCTGCTCCAGCCAGTACTACTGCTCTTGGTGTGCTGCAGACCCAAGTGGTGCAGCAATTGTTGCTGCTGTGTTAGGCTGGCCTAGTAATTAAGAGGATGGGTGTGTACTGCTCATTGTCATGAATCCTCAATTCCGCCCATTCTGGATGACCTGGTCCCTAAAGCACCGTTATGCAGCATCCATTTTTACTTTCAACATGGCTAATGCCGTTGGGAAACACATGGCCTAGTCTCCTAGTACTGCCTGTAGCTTCATTGAAAAGCGACACGCCCCCGCGGATCGGCGCGTCTCAATGCTTGGCTTGTCCGTACTCTTCGCTCTGGCAAGTTGTTTCCTGGTTCCCTTTTCCTTCGTCCTGTCTACTCAACCCCTTTGACTTTGCGTGTTGTGAGGTCTATTCTTGCTTCCTTTCTGGAGTCAATCTCCCGTGACGCTCCTCGCGGAGCTGGGCGAGCCGCTGCTGAACTTTCCTGGACTTGCTTTTCTTTCCTGGTTACTTCACTGCCCCTCATGGTATCCTACCTGGAACACTGAACGCTCTCCGGACTAACGTCTCCTCCCTGGGCAGGAGTCTGGGGTACCGCCTGCCTGTTACCTGCCTGCAGACTGGCGTCAGAGGAAACTCGCCCATTCCTTTACAAGATCCAAACCACCAGAAAAAAGGAGAAACCTGTGAACATAAGAAAGAGGACGACAAGAAACAAGCAGGTGAGCTAAGAGTCTGAGGACTCAGATTCTGACACTCATTACAGCATCAGTCATATTGGTCTGACCTGGTTCCTGCCAGGCTGGCCTCGTTTTTGACCCTCAGGTCTTCTCATTCACGCCATCACTGGTTCAATGTGCATTGCACACCCACACTCCCCGGGCAGTTTTGCTGCAGCTTCTGATTTCAACATTGGTAGTTTGGCCTTTGTGAGGCTTGCCTAATCATCAGCCTTATGATTCAGGTTAGTAGCCTTCAACTATGCTCTCTGTGCAGCCCCATGTGAACTTTCGCTGTGATACTATGATAACATGCTGTCTATGTTTAAGTCTATCAGAACCTCCCAACCCGTGACCTTCAGCCCACCACGATGATGCCTCGAGCAATTCGACAGGCTGGGTTTCCACACTTTCACAGCTCAGCTCGCACTATCATTGCTGTCTTATCACTGCCTCCACACAGTGGGCCAGAGCCAGGGCTCAAGTCGGGGGTACACGTGGGGGGACGGAGACCACCCACTTTATTCAGAGGGCGGACTTAGTCCCCCACAGCTAAAAGAGAAACATTGGATGTCCTCTTTGAATTTATGAATTCAAGCTGACCTCAGAGATCAAACCGCATTTCTCCGGACACTTCACCACTGCACTATATGACCTGCAGAAAAATAACAAACAACTAAAGGTGAAATATCCCATTTCGGTACTGCAAGTCCCAGGGAAAACATTTGTATTGGTTCTTGGAGTTTAAAACATGCACACCTTTTAATGTTTTCAAAAACACTATTAGAAGAAAATATCCTGTCTTGGTTTTGTGTGTGTGTTGATTTCATGAAAGGCAAATATCATTCGTCCTGTTCTATTTGGCTGGTTATGCAAAGCCAATTTAATGAAATGTGCATCTATCACCTTGATATGCTAATTTCTGGCAACGTCACATCCCATTGCGTTTGCTGATAAGTCCCTACACTTTAATTTTTAGGACTTGACCCCTGCCCAGAGCAATTGGTGAGCAACATTTATGGGTGTTGCGAGCAACATGTTGCTTGTGATCTGCACGATGGGGAATCCTACCCTCAAGCAAACTCAGAAACCCAGATTGCCAATAATTGTTGCTTCTTAGAAATATGGGAGAAAATTCCTAGAGCAAACTGAGAAAGCGATATTGACTAGAAATCAGCAAGCAATTCCACACCCCTCAGGGAATTCCCATAAAAGTCAAGAAGGTCTGAAACATGTTGAGATAAAGCTGTCTGGCATTGCTTAACACAAAGAGGGTCTCTTTTGGAATGTGTGGTTCAACTGCACAAATGTATATACTTTGTTTTGTTGGTTGTGTGTGATTCCTCTCTTGTAAATAGCGCAGAGGCAATTGGGCTCAAATTTGTTTTATATAAGCTATCATATTTGTTTCAAGCTTATGTTGCAAAGGTAGACAACAATCAAGTGGCTACATTAGCTACAGATCACTAAATGTGTATAGTCAGCAGTATAATGTACTACTGAATGCAATATAATTTAAACTGCTCATGGAGACCTTGTTATGCTGTAATATGCTAATCACACAAAAAATAATCATATTTGTAGTTGTGTATTTCTTTGACACTCGGGACTTTTGTGTTTTAATAGTAATGTTGAATACCTCGGTAACCCTCTTGTCATAAAATCGTGTTTCCCCTCTTTGGTGTTTAATGTAATATTTGCAAGAACATTTACACCCTGGAACTCGGAGTGCAAGTAGCTGTGGGACACTGAGAAAGCCCTCTTGATAAGAAATGTTGAATCCTGGTACACAGGCAAAGAAGGCTGAATGCTGGAGCAGAGAGTACGAATCGCTCACGTATCTAGGAATATAGAAATGAATTGCATGTTGAATACAGCAACCAGTGATCCTTAAGCACACGAAAGAGACATTTGAAAACGTTCACTGCGTGTTGAATTCTGAATCAGAATTCCCCAAGCATCTGAGAAAGAAACATTTGAAAACAGTTGTTACATGCTGGAGAAAGGACGCAGAATTATTCAAAGATCCAAGAAAAACACTCGGTTACAGACCAGTGAAGACTTGAAAGTCTGACAAACAAAAACATATTAAGCACATTTCTGTGTAACTTTATGTTCAGTGGCGGCTGGTGATTTTCTTCATTGGAGAGGAATAAATATTTCCAACAAATATGCCAGTGCGACTAAGACAACCAACGAGGGTCCAGGAGGGTTTCCCCCCAAGAAAAGTATTTGAATAATGGGTTAAAATTGTGCATTATACAGCAAAATGTCTGTGAAAAAATTGGTAAAAAGCCAGACAGTTTGTAATTGGTATTGTAGGGTAACTCCAATCTAAAAATGTTTGTTTGAGTTTGTTTCTGATTGGTTTTTCTTGGTTCCAGTTTAACTATGCAGACTTGGGATGGCTGCTGTCACTTGTTCTTCCTGGGGTGTTGGTGTTGGATGGGAATGGTTGGTACTTATCCTTATTTTTTATGTTATACATAATAGTAGTGGGCTTGATACAGGTGTTTGTTGTTTTTGATGTGGTTTCTGGGACTTGTTGCTGAGGATATTTGAGGAGGTAATTATAATAGTGAAAATGTTGGGCATAGGGTTCTGAGGTGATAGTTGGAATGGGTTATGTTTTGTACATAATGGTATTTTGTTGAAACCTGTGTTATATTGGGTTTCTTACAATCAAGGCTGTATGTTGTTTTTTGTTGTATGTGTGGGGTGGGGTTGGGGGTTGGTACATGTGTTGCTCTACTTCGTGGGATGGGTTGGATGATTGTCATAGTGTTTAATGGAAGGTTTGTGGATGTTTGATGGTTATGAGTCTGTGTGACGATATGGAGTGTTTTAGTGAGTTATGAAGGGGTCTGTTTCGTTGTGTACTTGGAATGTGAAAGGGTTAAACTGTGTGCGGAAGAGAAAGAAGATGCTAGCTAAACTTTGGAGGGAGAAAATTGATGTGGCGGTTTTGCAAGAAGCACATTTAGTTGATGGATTTGGTGATTCACTGACCAATTCGAGATATACAAAGGTTTTCTTGAATTGCTACTCCTCTAACTCCCGGGGTGTTGGAATATTGTTGAAGAAAGGTTTGAATGCATGTGTTGAAAAAGTGAGTATGGATGGCGAGGGGCGTATCATTCTTATTGATCTTAAATGTGAGGGCTTGCTATTCACTGTGGGATCTGTGTATGGGCCTTGTGCGGGTGGGGGGGGGGCTTTTTTGAATCGCTGAAGAGAATGCTTGGCGATATGGGAGGTGAAATGATTGTTTTAGGAGGAGATTTTAATTGTGTGATTGATCCCAATATGGATAGGTCTTCAATGTGCAAATTTACTGGACAGAAATTGAGTAAGGAGTTTCAGGACTTCTTGGATGTATATGACTTGGTGGGTACCTGGAGACATTTTCATTGGGGGATAGAGAGTTCTCGTTTTATTCGCCAGTACATAATTCTTATTCTAGGCTTGATTACATATTGATGTCGGATAGACTGATTGAGAATGTCTGGGAGGTGACTATGGGGGAACGACACATTTTGGATCACTCAATGGTAGTGACCAAGTTGATGTTACTTGCTGAGAGGCAGGGTCCTAGTAGATGGAGGTTGAAGCCTGTTGTGTTAAACAACCAGGATGCTGTGGCCGCATTAATGAATTTCATACCTAGTTTCTTTGCGGTGAATGAGGGTACGGCGGACAACATGGTGGTGTGGGATGCTTTTAAAGCTTCTGTTACAGGGGAACTAATGAACTGGATTGCAAGGGTGCGTAGGGGAGGTGAAGCCAGATTAGTGGAGCTTGAAAGAGAACTTGGAGACTTACAACAGAGTTATGCTTTGTCAAGAGATGAGACTATTAAACTTAAAATCTTGGATGCCAAGGCTTTACTCAAAAATGAGTTGGATTTGCAAGTTGAGAAGGGATTGTATTTCTTGAAGCACAAATACTGGGAGAGGGGGGATAAAGCAGGGAGGTTGTTGGCAAGTCGATTGAGGAGTTATTTGGAGAGGGTGTATGTTCAAAAAATTGTTGATGAGTCTGGAAATTTAGAGATCAGGAAGAGTAAAATTGGGGAATGTTTTTGCTCTTTTTATGCTAAATTGTCTGCAGAGGATATTGCACCACAAATAGGTGATTTTGCCAGGTTCCTTGGGAAGGTTGAACTCCCAGTGCTTTCTGAGGAAGGTAGATGTTTCATGGAGGCGCCGATTATTGTCTTGGAGGTTTTGTCGGTGATTGGGGAATTGAATATAGGTAAATCTCCAGGGATGGATGGGTTGACGGTGGAATTTTATCAAAAATTTGGTGAGCTGTTAGCACCAAGTTTGTGTGAATTATATAACTGTTTTTTAAGGGAGGGGAGGTTGTGTAATTCCATGAAAGAGGCAATCATCACGGTGGTCCCGAAATCAGGAAAAGATGTAACCAGGTGCAATAACTATTGGCCGATTTCTTTACTTAATGTAGACCTGAAAATCTTTACGAAAGTGCTGACAGTAAGGCTTAAAAAATATATATGGGTGATTTGGTGGAGCGTTCTCAGACGGGTTTCATGGAACGAAGGTATGGGTATGATAATATTCGGACACTGTTGGATATGTTGAGTCTGCCGGACTCGGAGATTAAGGATGTTTTATTGATTTTTTTGGTCGCCGAGAAGGCCTTTGATAGGGTGAATTGGGGCTTTCTGAATTATACACTGTCAAGGTTTGGTTTTGGTCCCATCTTTATTAAGGCTGTTCGAGCTCTTCAGAATGACATATCGGCGAAGGTGTGGGTGAATGGGGGGTTTTCAGCATCGTTTTCATTGTTTAGAGGCACTCGCCAAGGTTGCCCTTTGTCGCCGCTGTTATTTAATTTGGTGTTGGAGCCCTTGTTGGTGTATATACGTCAGATGGGATGTATCAGAGGGTTTGCGGTGGGTGATGGGGAAGTAAAGGCACTGGCTTATGCGGATGATGTGGTGATCGTCTTAAATTACTCTGTTGTTGGAGGTCCTGTGTTACGGGAGGTCTTTGATGAAGTGGGTAGGTTATCTGGGTACAGGATCAATTGGGATAAGACAGTGGTATTTCCGGTGAGGGCTTTGCCGGGTTGTGAACAGCTGTTGGGGTGGGACTGTAAATGGGAATATTCTAGTGTGAAGTATTTGGGGATTTATATTACTCGTGACTTTGGAAAGTTGGTAAATTTTAGTGTTCATAAAATCATTGAGGTTCTTAAGCGGGATATTATGAGATGGGGACGTGTATGTCTGACTCTTTGGGGCAAAGTTAATGCTATTAAAATGATTTTGCTGCCGAAGATTCTATATGTTGTTAAATCTCTACCTTTACGTTTTACAAAGGGAGCATTTGCACGTATAGATAGATTGTTTCAGGATTTTTTGTGGGGATTTGGGAAGAGGGCCAGGGTTCCCCGGTTCATTATGGTCAAGAGTGTTAAGGATGGAGGATTTCGGTATCTGATTGTGGGAAATTATTGTAGTGGTTTCTTGTTGAAGAAAGTGTCTTGTTACTCTGGTGTTGCTCTGCACCGGATGCCGTGGTGGGTACAAATTTAGATGCAGCGGTTTTTGCCTTATGATATTAAATGTTTATTTTCTTTTGGGAAGTTACCTAAGAAGGTACAGTGTTTGAAGTCCGTGTTGGCTACTAAAGAGGCGTTGTCGTCGTGGATTGTTGGTACTGGTCAGGGATTGTATCTTTATGAGGAGGCCTCACTTTGGCATAATCCTGGTCTACTGTTGGATAATAAGGTGCTGTCTTGGAAGAATTGGATTCAGAGAGGAGTTTTGATTATTGGAGAGGTGTGGAATGAGGCTGGGGTGGTGCCTTTTGAGAGTTTAGTGGAGAAATTTGGTTTGGGGAACAGAGAATTGAGGAGATATAATATTTTGGTAGCTTTACTTGTTGAGCGGAGAGAGATGTTGGATGCTCCATTTCTGAAAAAGCCGGAAAACTTTGGTATTTTTGAGATGGGATTTCAGAGAGTGTCTACGTTTACTCAGTTTATGCTTCCGGATAGCCAATGGTTGGATTCGAGGGAAATATTGAGGTTGTCATGGACAGAAGAGTTGGGTAGGGAACTGACATTGAGAGAATGGGATAGGATTTGGAGACTGCCGACGACAACCAAAGTGGATTTGCAATTGCGCTACATCCATCAAAGGATAGTGGGAAGAATTTATTGGACTCCAGCGCATATGTGCAAATTGGGTTTAGTTGATGATGCTTTGTGTTGGGGTTGTGGGAAAGAACAGGGTACACTGTTGCATATGTTATGGCATTGTGAAAGAGTGGTACGCTTTTGGAGGGAGGTTCTTGACAGGATTGACCAGATTTGGAAGATTGCCTACCCGCGCAATCCCTTAGCAGTTATATTTTTGTCTTATGGTGGTGGGAGTAATGTTAGTTGGGTGACGCTGTGTGCAGTGCGTGAAGTTTTGTTGGTGGCAGCTAAACAGGTGTTGAAGGTTTGGAAGACACAGAAAAAGCCGATGGTGGAGCAGTGGATTTTGGATGTTAGAGCTTTGTCGAGGTTTGAAAAGACGATGTTTTGTAAACAGGATAAGGCAGACCTTTATGATGAAATGTGGGAGGATTTTGATGACCTTTATGGATAAGGCTGAGGTGTGTTATGGAGTGGAGTGCAATAGTTTATTTTCATATTCTTGGGGGTGGGGGGCTTTGTGTTGTTTGTGTGGTTGTTTGTGTGGTCTTGTTTGTATGTTGTTATTTGTTTGGTACATTTGATTTGGTTTTCGATTGTTTTTTAGGTTTGATATGGTGGGATACGGGGTTATGATATCAAATTCTGTTCTATTGTTTCCCACTATTGTATGTTATGCAGTTTAATGACTATGGATGATGTTACTGTTGCTTGTTACCTATTGTTGTAAATTAGAAATAAAGAGTTTAAAAATGTAATAGATGCAAGTGACCAACAATGCACAAGAGCATTTACCAACACATATTCATGAAGCCTTTGACCACAATGTATATGCCAGTATAAAAACAGCTGTCCTCTTACATTTCCATGCTAGCTGCGCCAATATAGACCAGTATTCCCATATAAGAACATACTCATGTCTGCTTTGTGCATAATGGCAGAAACAATACTATAGCAAAACATACCCATGCTGGTTTTGCTGATATATGCCAGTATCCCCTGGCAGCACTATACTTGTGTAGGCTTTGCCATTAAAAATACAATGCCACAGTATGCAAACATTCCCAAACTGGCTGTACCAAAATGCCAATCTAGACATGTAATAACATTTATCATGCTTGCTTTATTATAGATGGACAGTAAAAAAATGCCATGCCAAAGAAATAGCCAGACTGGCTTCACCAAAATGCCACTCTAGCTGCATAATAACACTTTTCATGGTTACTTTTTTAAAGATGCCCAGTAAACAATAGTGTGCAAAAGACATAGCTAGACTGGCTGCACCAAAATGCCAGTAGAGCCATGCAATAACACTTAACACTTTTATCAAAGATCACTTGCACAGTCTGAATGCTCATTAGGCTAAGTAGGTCCGCCTCTATCTTTCATTGTTATATTTACTTTTCTTTCCCATGTTCCCTCCCGGTTGTCCTGTGAGCGCTTTGAAGCACAATGTGCTTGATGTATAAGTGCTACACAAATGCACAATAAATAAATAAATAAATAAATAAATATACAAATACATGTTTTACCACAGTAAGAAAGAGCTAAACTGGCTGCCCAACATGCCAGTCTAGCCACCTAATAATACATATCATCATTCTTTTTTTTTTTTTTAAATCAACTGCTTTTTTTTACTGGCCACCACACCTGTCAAACTCCCTCCCCACTGCCCGTCTGCCAAGATTTGCTCGCCCACCCATCACAGACACATGCATAAACACATTATTCACTTGCTCGTTCACACACAGCATTCATGCACTCTTTCGGACGTGCACCCATACATCATACACTCACACACAGACATTAATAATTATAATGAATTAAAAAAATGCTTACCTGCATGTATTTTAGTCCAGACTCTGCAGGCTCTGCTGCCTCGACGAAAGCCTCAACTCCTGCACAAGAAAGCAAAGAGTGCAGGTTGGCACCCCACGCATGGAAGAGCATCCTCTGTCTAGTTTTCGAGTCCAGCCATTTATTATTTCGATTCATCACCGTTCATAACTTTTCTCTTGTAAAAACTACAAACTGATGTATACCATTCCAGTTCTTCACAAGTGGAAGAAAGGCAGGAGAAGGTATTTTGGAAAAAGCATTACCATAATGTAGCATTCAATGTCTTGCCCAAGCAGTTTAATAAAATACAGTAAAAGCGTGCTTTGTGGTGAAGATGTAACACGATCGAATCCTGCTCTCATGTACTAAACTGCAGCAGGGTACTTAATAAACATACTACCCTAAATGTATCTTGTGAATGACAAAGACAATTATTTTCAAAGGAAGTAATCTGAAAATCTAGCCACAACTAAATAAAGGGATTTAATGGCTCTTGGAATTGTGTGTAGTAGCTCTGGCATCAGGTTTTGTGACGTCACAAATACGAGTAGCCATGACACTCTGTCATCACAGGAAAGTCCTTGTCCAGGTGGCATTAGGCGATAGTCCATCTCCACACACTATCCATCCTCCATTGCCTTGTTTATTTCCTAGAGATGGAAATAAAAACAACAAAACTGTCATGGTATGACACTCAAGGGGAAAGAAGGATAGGCAATTGTGAATGTAAAAGCAGAATGGTGAACAGAGCTACATTTGCCAGAAAGGAATGTGAGCCGAAACTGGACTACTCCAAAATGGCCGGAAGCTACTAGAAATGCACCAAATGCTCTCCCACACGCTTACCTTAAGGTCGGCATTAAGGATGATTGCACCTGCATCCGTTGCAAGATTGAGGTGAGTTCTTAAAAACTTCAAGTCGGCTAATTGGTATTATTATTACAAGATTAGATTAAGCTCTGTTAGTTGGTGGGGATCTGAAGGAAATATTTCCAATGAAGGCACTGCTAATTGGCCGAAAGATTATTTTGTGATGCTAGAAAATTGGAAAAGAATTTATAATCGTGGGTTGGATATAGGAGACGTTAGCTCATGCATCATTTTAAGTTACACCATTGTCTGATTTTTAATCTTCTGACTTCTGCGAACTGTATAGTGATGTATGCATGGGTATTGTCTGTGAGCAGTGTCTTGTATTTTCCCCAAACTGCTTTATTTCTTTTTTTTCATAATTTTTTGACATTCATTTTTCCATGGTATATTCTGTATTCTGTTCATCAAATATGTAAAGGCTTTTACACATATATTGCTGGCATTATCTTGGGAATTGATTCCAATACATGACTTGTTTTTTTAATTTTAATTATTAAGAGGACTGATGGACGACCTGCGTGCACCACCAATATCTTTAATCTTTGGAGAGATTGTATGGCGCACTTGCTCCCAAAATAAAATGTATGTAATCCTGTCATCTGTAAAACAATGAATTGCATTGGGCGCTGCACACTTAGCAAAAGAAAGACTCCCAGTTGTTTTGTGCATTAAGAGGAAAGTCTATTTACGGAATTTCAAAAACAGGACAAATTGTCTATACTAACCTCACAGGAACGTCTGGACATTGCTGACCCCTGTGAATTCACTCAGATGTTTTGAAATTGTTGCAGCTTTTCAGAAGTGCTGCTTCCCAATTGAGGTCCATTGGTTTTGCAAATGTCAAGCAGGGTTGGACTGGCCTAGGGGGAACTCTGGAGATTTCCCGGTAGGCCTCTGCATCATGGGCCTCTTTTGTGTGGTTACCTATTTTCTTTACACATTTTTCTATGGAAAATGGGTTGGGCTTGCTCAAAATATGTAATATGGGCCACTTTGAATATTCTTTCCAGGGCTTCGTGTGTATCCCAGTCCACCCCTGTGAACAGGGTTTGCAACCAATCAATGCTCTCTAATTCCCACATTCACATTGGTCACCATTATCTTAACTACCATCTTCAACCCATGTGTACAGCACACACCATTTTTGGATTTGTCTGTGATACATCGTGACATCATCACATAGTTATACATACACATACAAACATAATTAATTACGAGTCCGAGCTGGCCTGAGACCTCCTAACCACGGATGTAATTGCACATGGTTTACAAGAGTACTTCAAACTATTTGAGGAAGGGAAGAATAAACAGGTTCCCTTTGAACTGGAGCTAACCATATCATCCACCCCGAATTGCTGGTGCCTTTGGAACACTCTAATCTAAACGACTATCAATTCAACACGCATGGCCTTTGGCCACATCCTGAGAAAACAATCAAAACCCATGAGGTATCAGTCACTCTGGTCTCAGACTCCAGGTTTATTGCTTGTCAAAAAGTGAATGGCTAGATGCCCCCGACCAATAAATAACAAGCTCTCATGCACTAAAAAGAATGCATCTTCCTTCCTCCATACTGCCAAGCCATAAAACCCTGGGCCAGCCTGTTAGCAGACCATCTGCTTCATGTCACGGCTAATCATTACCTTTCCTTCGGCCTCCAAACCCTGCAGGACCGTATTTCCTAGTCAGTCAGAATTCACCTTGCAAACCCTGACTGAAGACTGTAACCAATTTATGAAAATAGCACACTGCAAATAGATTTGTAAATTCCCCATTTATGTATATCAGTGTGCATGCATGCAACTACTGTATACTCTTTACAATAGTTTCCTCATAACAAATCTCTTTTCTTTCATGAGCACTGTGAAGCTCCTTGTTGTCCAGCTTCTAGCGCTTCGTGGCACCTCAAACCCAGATTGTTTATAAATTTAATTGATGATTTTGACATTTATTTTGCTGCACGCATGCAAATCATAAATTTATCAACTTGAACACAAAGTAACACTTAAAGTAACACATATCACATTCTCCTTAACTACTCTGGATAAATATAAAATTGCAACATCACACCAACATTTCCACTCCCACAGTCACAAATATGTCATGCGCAACGCGAAACCCTCTTTCTCATTGGGACCTTTCCTGACCACCCCAACATACCCCCTTGAGCTAATACTTTAAATAATTAACCAATGTAATGTTCTTTAAAACCATCTTTCTGGGGAAAAGTCCTACAATCATCTCGCACATTGGTCCTGTGGGATGTATTTACCCATGCATCCTAGCCCTACCTCAAAACTGTGCAGTACTGACATGAAAACATCATGATGACCAGAGCTTCCCAGAAAATGCACCGGGAAATGCAGGAAGAATAGGCTGCCACCCATTTTTGCCGATGTTATGGGCACAGAAGGACGCTGCCTAAAACCACCATTGGACTACCCGCACAGTAGTCTGAAACCATTGTTTTGACCCATGTGGAATCATTAGACGGGGTAAATATGGGGATTAAGCTGTCGCTGCCCATCATTTTGCCCCAGAACAAAAATAAATAATTGGAGTGGGTAAAGATGGGGATGCGCTGTCGCCGCCCATCATTTCATCCCAGAATCCAGGACAGCTGCGCAGTTGTGCGCACACCAAAATGGTTACCTAACTTGCCACCCACCAGTGTAAAGAAAGGTCTTTGTTGACAAAATCCACTTTTACTGATGTCAAAAAGTTGCTGAAATCGTGACTCATTGGACCACTTTAAAGATTCAACCCTTTTTGTGTGTGTTTAGAATGCATTAATCCAAGAAAATCCCAAAGTTGCATGCAGTGCCAACAAAATCCTCTAGGCGGCACTAGCGGTCTAAACTCTGACTGGAGAACTGAGTGCAGTTGCTGTACAAAGGGATTTGACTCAGCTGACTTCAAAGGCTGCATTTTAATTAAAAAATTAGCCACATGCTGTTCCCAGAGGCCTGAAGCCTGGGAAACCCTCTCACCTCCAGAAGCTTCACACCAGGAGTTAGAATCTCACATGACCTCTTGATTGATAGAAGGCAGACTGGCTGGGAGCTTCCCAGAGACCACACAAAGGACCCTTTCCTCTGAAAGGAATATGTTAATTCTGAACTGTTTAATGTCAACAAAGCCCTGCCTGCCCAGAGGACTGACCCACCCAAGTCTTGGAGGCGGACCTCAACACTCTGAGGATTGAATTGAAAAGAAAATATATATTTTACAAAAACACTGATAACTCTTTGTAATCAAATGACAGAAATGTATAACTTTGAGAGCTTTAATTAAGAAAATGTACCTTTCATTCAAGGCCAAACTCGAATTTGAGTGATGTTCTGGGGCAAAACCCCATTGTTTATTAATATTACAGACTCCCTGTTTCAGCTAGACAAACGAAAATGCATTGGTATGTGGGTAGATATGTGAGGAACAGTTGTGTAAAATTTAATGAAGATCCAATGTTGTGCAGCACATGAATAAGTGCTAGAAGTGGCCGTTTTTGAATGCAAGCTCCGAGGATGAACACATTTGGACAGAGACATGGCTAAATTCAGCCACACCATGTATATGTGATTTTAATCAAATGTGTACCTGTGCAAATATGTTTTTAGGTCAGATATAGATTGTGTATAAAGTTGAAAGGGGTGGGTTCTCTGTATCATAAACAGACCTCATCATGATGACACTTCATTTCATTCCCCCAATCAAGTAAGGGATGAAAGCTGGACCAATGGAAAGTGGAGAGGGGCAAGGCTAGTGATGCGACACACACACCCACTTGGAGAACATATAAATGGACCACTGAAACTTAGGTAGGGACCTAAAATTCCATTTGCTGCAGCGCACTTTGCTGGACCAGACAACATCCCGAGATCCAGACTTCAAATTCATCAACCTCCTGAAAGCCAAACTAGAGACTTCAAAACCCAGACCAGAGGGAAAGCAGTGCTGTGCCTAGCTGTGAGCAGAACCCAGAGAGAAAGCAGTGCTGTGCCTAGCAGAGAGACCAGACCAGGCGCTGTGAGCAGAACCCGGAAAGACCTGACCAGACTGTTGACCAGATCGTGACAAGTCGCTTTCCTGTTCAAAATCTCTTGTGAGTACTTAGCAAACTCAGAACACATCTCTTAGTTGAATTCATCTAATTCAATTTATTTAACCCAAGTAGAACTGCCTCCTAGCTGTCACCTGTCATTCTAGCTGCAAAAATTTGTCACTTGTCATTTTGAAAAAGTGTGCGTTTAAAATTTACAAAACCAAAAACGACCTTTACTAAATTGCTCATATCTCCGCAACCGTTTGGGTTAGAGACTTGCAATAACTTTTATTTGGAAGCTGAGATCCCAGGCTTTCCTAGGAACCTAGAACCACATCCCTACCCCTTATAGTTTTACCGCAATCGCGGAACACGCACCCGCGAATTTTGCCGCGATTTGCAATCTCTTCACATGTAAAAAAACTGCTGATGCTGATTTCCATTTGCTAGAAATTCGTTTGACCTGATAATCATTCCGGCATCATTGCTAGTGTGAGCCTGGACTAATATTAACTAGATACCACTCATCCTGAACCTCTAAAGGGGAATTAAAAGCAAATTTAGCATATTTCTCATTCATTGCCAGCACATATCAAAGCAGTTTGGGCCTGTGATTTCAAAACTCCTATCTGTTTTCTGTTGTTTAAGCTTGCTGGGGTGAACTGAATTACAGTTGATTGCATTTCTGAGAACTGTGTGCTTCCTTCCATTCCTTGCATTGCATAAAAAGGGGGGGAAGGGCTTGCCAGAGAAAAGTGATTACATTGTCTGTTGAAATCATATTGAGTATTTTCTGTATTGCATTTTTATTCAACATTATATCCATTTGAACTACATAAAGCATTCTTTACCACCTTTTTCTGTTGTACCATTTACCAGTGTGCTACCTTATTCATTTCATGTCCACTCATTAGTCATTATAAAGAAGTGTGCTAGTGCCAGATTCTCCGTTGTTAATATTTCCCATATCAGATAAAGTGTGATATTCAATTATTAATTTATTATAAAGTGTGATATCTATATTTTAATTTATCAAATAAACCTTTTAAACTTGCAAAACAGAACTACTTCTTGGCTCAGTGGGGTCAGGGGGATTCCAAGAGAGGGGTGTTATACAAGGGTAGTCATCCAGAACGCATGAACTGGACCTAAAGATATATCAATAAGGGTTTTCATTCAGTATCATAGACTAGGCGTTAACTTGGCTGTAGTGCTGAATTGAATCCTCTTACAAATTGGGGGCTCGAGCCGAGACGTTGGGTTAGATTTACCAGTTGTGCAGCTTAATACAGTGTGCTAACTGACGGGATACATACATCCGGTCGGATCACCACGCTGCATTACGCTGTGAAGCATTCCTCAAAAGGGACACTCCAAGAAAAGTTCTGTTCTGCAAAAATAAAATACTAACTTCTGTAAGTCAGGACAGAGACCAATCTCTAGAATGACGGCCTTAGTAGACATGAAAATAGCCAGAGAGCACTTCTTACATAAGTTATTTGTGAGAGGTGAGTGGACTCACCAGGACCAAACAGTCTGGTTGCAGGCCATCATGCAACAGGTCACGGAAACAGGGTCAGACCTATGGAGAGATCAGGGTCCATTACATGAGGCCCTGAGTGAACTATATATGGCTCCTAAAGCCAAAGAGGAACACAATAAGATTGCCAGGATAGCAGCATACCTGTACCTATATATGGGAGACATGCAGGATAGATGTGCTGAAAGCCAAAATCTGGCAAATAGGCAACAGATGGAATTACAGAAGGTCCAATCTGATCTGGACTCTTCTGAGCAGAGGCTGCAGAGGAGCCAGGAGTCAGAAAATGACAGCAGACTGTACATTACTAAAATAAAGGAGGATATGGATGTACTGCAAAAGGAAAAGTCAGAACAGGATACCAGATTTCTGGCCTTGCAGAAGGAACACCAAGAAGGTTTGGACTCCCTACTGCAAAGCCAGAAAAAGCTGGAGCAACAGCTAGACTTCAACAGGGTATGTGCTGAGCAGGTAGTCACCCTGCAAGGCCACCTAGATAGAGTGAAGGCAGAGAGCAACAAACTAATTCTGAAAGACCTGGATACCCAGGCAGAGTTTGATGAGGAGCGCCAGAAAGCTGGTGCCCTTCAACGGCAAAGGGATGACCTGGCGGCACAAATGCAGGCTCTTAGTCAGGAAAGAGACGCCATAGGCCAGGAAGTCTGCCATTTAAAAAGAAAAATGGAAGAAAATCACCTGGCCCACCAGGGACTGGGTGACCTCCAAAAAGAAAACCAGAACTTGGTAGAGCACACCAGAAGGGTGGAGGATGCTCTAGCAAGAAAGGAGCAGGCCAATAGGGACATTGCCCAGGAGGTAACCCTCCTGCAGCAAAGACTGGCCCAGTTCTCCAGGACCAACCAGGAAGCACAGAGGGAAAATGAGGCCCTCTGCCAACACAATGATAGGCTCCAACAGCAGGTAGCGATGCAGGAGAAACTGATAGAGTCGAGTAAGGCCTTAACAGAGGAACTGAAAGCACAAATGCAGGCTCTTGCATTGCAACAGGGAGCAGGGGCGGATAGAGATGAGGTCCGCTGGGAAAGAGAGACTCCTGACCATAACCGCAGGAGCCCTAACACCAGGGGCCTTCATCTTCCCCAGTCCCTGAACTCTGCCACCCCCATGTCCCCTGGCGCACATGAGCACAGGGCCACAGGGATGGCAGATTACTATCCAGCCAGAAGCATGGGGCTCATAGGCCAGGACCACTCAGGAATGGAGGGGTGGGCATCCGGGTATGGGCACCCAAGTACAATACAGTTCAGTGGGGAACCCCAGGAGAGTAGGCCCATTAAGGGCATCCTGAAAACCTCTGCCCAGTTAGGTCAGTGGAGGGGGTACCCATCCAATCCTGGCAGCAAGGAGGAATCTGAAGACTCCTCTGAACTGCGCAGGACACAGGAGACCAGGTCCCCACATTCTGCCAGCCATTCCCAGGCTCGCAGAATCCGGGAAAACCTGGAAGAACAGACGGGAACCTCTGGGAGCAGTGCCTCTGAGTCCGACGAAGAATGGACAAGGGTTACCCGAACCAAAAAGGCCAATAAGGCAAAAAGGGCCTTGCTTAAGGACCCCTTAAAGCAGATTAAGGCGATCAGGAGCGTCATCACGCCTTACCATAAGAACTCTAAGTATTCTGTTTGGGAGCACTTAGAGTTGTTTGAACAAATGATGGAGACTTTCCATTTGAAGGACAGCCAAAGCTGCATTCAATACGTAAAGTGGACCTTCTCCCCGGAATACTCCAGTTTCTTTGCGGGGCTGGAGGACCAAAATCATTTAAGATGGTCCACCTATAAGGCGGCCATCCTGAAACATTTTTCTGTTCACAGAAATCCTCAAGAGGCTCGCAAGGCAGCCTACAATTTGCAATGTGGGGAGGATCAGGCCCCACAAGAATTTGTGCAGGAGTTAAAGCGGGCTTTTGCACAGACCACAAGAAGGGTGCGCACGGATAGCCGTGATTTTATCAACACGTTTTTCCATGCCTTGCCCAAATATATCATGACCCAGCTCGTGAGGGATTTTCACGAGAAAAGATCTTTAGACTGGGTCATTGAACAGGCTACCCGCATCTATGAGGTGCAGAAGCCCATAGAAAATAAAAGCAATGCCCAGAAAAACCCCAAAGCCAACAGCACCCCTGCTGCTGCCAAGGTGGCAGAGGTAAAGGTCACCCCCGTTTTGGATTTGGAGATGGGGGGGCCTAAAAACCTACCTGCACCGAATAATGCTAGGCCCAGAAGGTCCTCGGGCCAGTCACAGACAGGGAGCCAGGGAGGCAGCCCCACAAATGGGGTCCCTCGCTCTCCTGACTATGTAAGTCCTCGCTACAAAGGTAACAGACCCATCCTGGGTTATGTGTGGACTCCTCCAGCCCAAGGGGGGGGATCCAGCCAAGCACCAAACCCAGGGAACTTCCCTCCAAACTTCCCACAGGAGGGCAGAAATGTACCAAACCCTGGGCAGAACTTTTTCCCCAGATATCCACCCGACTTCCAACCCCAAAATCATCCATCCTTCTTTCCTCAATTCCCTGAGCCCAGACCACTGAATCCGGGAGAGGGGAGGCCAAGGGTGGAGGGGTACCAAAATCTTCCCAACCCGGGGTATTACCAAAGGAGGGATAGCTACCCTTCCCGGGATCAGCCCAGGGGAGAAAACAGGGCCCCGTATCAGCCTGAGCGGGTTTCCCAGTTAGAGCGCCAGGTTCAAAACATGGCGCGGGATATGGGTCATATACTGAGGGCGCAGCAGAACCCTCAGATCGGCGTGCCAGCGCAGAACGCACCCAACTCTGGACCTGGTGCTCCAGAACAATGACGGGGGCAGCACCCCGATAAATCACCGGTTCCCAGGGAGGAGGCACAAAGGGAAGGGGGGTGTAAAGCCTTGGAGGAAGCTTCCTTCCTCACTTGTAAACAGCCCCTGGAAACCCAGGAACCGGAAACAAAATCTCTTGCCCCTGAAAGTCTGCCTCCTAAGGAGCAGAGGGGGGGTAGGAGAAACAAAAGACCCAAACAGACTCAGTTTGAGGAGGAGGTACAGATCTTCCAATTTGAGGGAGAGGGATCCTCAGAGGATCCTGGGAAAAGGATTTTCTCCTTCAGAGAGGGGGGAACTCCTCCCAAAGAAAAATGGGTCCCTAGGGATGCAAATCATGACTGGGGAGATGTGGAGAGTGAGCTACCGCCGCCCACCATCTCATCCCAGAACCAACAGCAAGAAAATCCCCTGGTTCAAACCCATCCTGGGGATTGCCTCCAAAAAGGGGGGGGCGGCCCAGAAATGGAGCCAGGGGAACCCACAATGGCTCTGATCTCCAGTTGCAAAATTTTTCTTCCAGATTCCCAAGGCTCTCCACAAGATTCTGCCCAAATCTCTTCGCTAGCGATGTCCAAAACCAGAAAATTAGCCCACCAGTTGTCCAAAAATGTACATTATCTGTGCCCCCTTGAGGAGAAGGAGGGAAGATATTATGCCCCGGTACAAGTACAGGGGCAGGGTACAATCTCAGCACTGGTGGACACTGGATCTCAAGCTACCCTTCTGTCCAGAAGGGCCTTTGACGAACTGAATGCAGGAAGGGGAGAGAATTACCAAATTCCTCTCACCTCTCTTCCTGGACAACTGCAGAACTTTGACGGGAAGGAAATTCCCGTCGAGGGGACGGCAGACTTGGACATTAAGATCGGGCGACATAAGTTGAAACACCCGGTCATAGTTGTGACCCCAGAGGGCACCCCTTGTTTACTAGGGAATGACCTCCTGAGAAGGTTGTCACCCCTAATAGATTGCGTAAACAAGGTCCTCTGGACTCAGACTAGCCGACCCATAAAATTAAAACAGAGTGTCAACCATGTTAGTTTAAACGGCACATGCCACATGGTTGAACAAAAATCTGACCAAGTAGAATTTCACTTCCAGAACAACCAAATTCCAGACGTGACAGTAATAGCAGTAGGACAACAGACTGGTGATGGGGGGTCCTCTCTATTTCTGAAAATCAACCTTCCTTCCAGTCTAAAGTGGTATTCCATGCTGGAAGGAAACACTCTGAAATTCTATACCAATCCACAATCTGAAGCTCCCACTCCTATAGTCCAGAAAGATGTGAAATCAGCTCAAAGCCTGGCTGATATTCAGCAAATTGGAGAGCAGTTGTTCATCCCTGTTCAGTTAAATGATGGGAAGGACTCTGTTCTCGCTCGAGTGTGTGTGAACAACGGTAAGAGCTTCATCGGCGAAGCCATGTTCCGCCAACTCCCAAAAGATCCAGCCATTCCCACCTTCAAACTGATAGACAAATGGGAAATGGACCTGGAAGCACCTGACTCCAAACATCTCCTGCCAAGCAGGTGTATGCTCAAAATCTCCATTGGCAACAAGAGCATAGTCCATAATTGTTGGGTCGTGCGAGACGTCACTGCCGCCTTTTACTTAGGCAGTGACATTCTCAATCGCTTTGCCATTAGTTTGGACCTAATAAACTTCAAAGCTTGGTCCCGATTAGCGGATAATCCCATGGGCTTTGATGATCCAGAAAAAGCATTTAGGTCAGCTC
The DNA here is from genome assembly GCF_040938575.1 of Ambystoma mexicanum. Classification (NCBI taxonomy): domain Eukaryota; kingdom Metazoa; phylum Chordata; class Amphibia; order Caudata; family Ambystomatidae; genus Ambystoma; species Ambystoma mexicanum. The sequence continues at coordinate 1,098,685,286 of NC_090934.1, read as the reverse complement.
AATTGCTACCTTATGCAGTTGAAATTCAGGTTAAAGAGGAAGTCACCATCCCAGAAAGGACCCGACAATTCTCCCTGGAAGTGAAAGTTAAAAGGGGACAATATTTGCAAAACCCTGATGCTTACATACATCTAAATGCTTCTCTCCAACTGCAAGGGTTAGGGGTAAACCCAACTCCATTAGTCAACATAGAACATGACACCATTCCAATAGAGGTGGATAACAGCGACTTAAAGAGTATTACTCTAGCCGCAGGCACCATTATTGGAATGGCGGTTGATGACCGACATTTCTCCATTGATCTTGTAAATGAACTGTTAGGACCCATCCCCAAGGACTGTGCTGACAGTGACAGTGAGGACAATACAACACCAGACAGGATTTTCACCCGGCATGGGGGGAACTTCCTGGTGTACACTTCCTGCCCCTATGGTAAGGAAGATGTGACGTGTGACTTCAGGAGGGATGAGGTGATTTTCCAAGTCCATGAGGGCTGCCTTTCCCACCTGAAGCCTCCGGTCCAAATCAGCACTCTGACCAGGGACTTCTCCACCCAGCTGGAGGAGGCCGCGGAGATAGCCAAACCAGAAGTCTTTCCAGGCTTCAGGCAGATGGTGGAAGAGAGAGTCAACCTAGCTGATGCCTGTGTGACTCTGGAACAAAAGCAAAAGTTGAAACAAGTTTTCTTGGATTTCCAAGATCTCTTTGCGGTAGACTCATATGACTGTGGTCGCACCGACATCCACACCACAACAATCCCCACGGACCCTGGCATGACTCCTGTGTTTGTGAAGCAATATCGCTTGCCTCTCGCATCAATGGAGTCCCTTACTGAAATAATTAAGAACCTTGAGTCCCGGGGAATAATCCGTCCAGTCCACAGCACCTTCAATAATCCGGTGCTGGGAATATTGAAGCCAAACGGCCAGTGGAGACTCTGCGCCGACCTCAGGGAGCTCAACAAACGGGTCCATACTTCCCGATGGCCTCTGCCCTACATTGACCAAGGGCTGGCCCAGATCCAGGGGTCACAGGTATTCACTGCAATAGACCTGACCAATGGATACTGGACCGTGCCTGTCAGTAGGGAGGACCAATACAAGCTGGCTTTTACCTTTGGGGGCCAGCAGTACACATGGACCCGGACTCCCTTCGGATACCTTAACTCCGGTAATGAGTTCAATATTTTCCTACATAAGGCCATGCCCGACCTGGGTACGAGGGGTAACCTGGCTTATGTAGATGATGTCCTCATCAAAAGTTCATCTGTGGAGGAACACATAGCAGAGATCCGTTATGTTCTGACACAGTTGAGGGCCGCCGGAGCAAAACTTTCCTTTCAGAAAGCACAGTGGTGTAGAACCCGTGTTAATTTCTTGGGGCATGAGATTACTCCTCAGGGTCTCTGTCCCCAGGAAAAGAAAGTGGAAGCACTTCAGAAACTGAAAGACCCCACAACTCTGCGGGAACTAAGGAGCCTCCTTGGACTGACTAATTACAGCAGAAAGTTCATTGAGGGCTACGCAGAGATCACCAGACCCCTGATTCATCTCCTGAAGGGGGGGGTCAAGTGGGAATGGGGTCCAGAACAAGCCGAGGCAGTAAAACAACTCAAAAGAAGCCTCTCACAAGCGCCTTGCCTAGCTTACCCTGTCAGAAACAAGGAGTTCTTCCTGGAGACGGGGTTCTCTAATACGTGCTTGACGGCAGTATTATATCAAAAGCATGACAAGGTCAATAAAGTAATCTCCTATGCGAGCAAAACTTTATCCTCTGTGGAGGAAAAATTCAACGATTGTGAGAAGGCACTCCTGGCAACGGTGTGGGCATTGAAGAATTACCGCCCGTTTATCCAGGGGGAACACATCATAGTGGAGACTCCACACCAGCCTCTGCAATATCTCCAAAGTGACAGAATCCGGGCCGGAAATGTGAGTAATTCCCGAATTACTTCCTGGATTCTGTCAATGCAAGGCTTTCCTGTGGAGGTCAGATATGGCCAAAACAAGAAGAGTCCACTCGCGCAAGGTCTGGCTGACTTGCATGATTGTGCCAGAGAAAACTGTCTCGAGGACGAAAGTCTAAAAATAAAGGACAACATGGAGGCATACCTTAATTCCCCCCACAAAGTCTTTGAAGAAGACAAGTGTGAGGGAATGCCCACTGTGTATGTGGATGGATGCTCTTACCATGTTGACAACAACGGGGAGAAAGAACTGGTGGCTGGCGTAGGGAATGCATGGGTGAATGAGTCCCCAGGACCCTCCGCTGGATACAAAATTGGTCCCCGAAGTAGTCAGGTGGCAGAATTGATGGCTGTGCATCAGGCCATCCTCACTGCTGTCCAGCATCAACTCCACGAACTGGTCATAATCACAGATTCGGATTATGTACGGAACGGGTTCGTGGAGCACCTGGTTAATTGGAAAACCAGAGGCATGTTATGTGCTAACAACAAACCCTTGAAACATGGGAAGTTGATCCAAAACATTGATGATCTGGTCACCTCGAATGAGATGACCATCTATTGGAAAAAGATCAAGGGTCATTCCAAAGTAGAGGGACCAGACAAAACTGGAAATGACTTAGCTGATCAGCTGGCCAAAACCGGGGCCATCCAAGGGGATCTAATTGAGATTGAGTCCCTGTTGGGGGAAATCCAGGTCACTGCTATCACTAGGTCCCAGACAAATGCTCACAACGACCTCTCAATTGCACAATGGAGTAAGGAGACCCCTGATGCTGATTTGATTACTGCTCAGAAGGGGGATCCAATAATTGGTAAATTTTACCAGCACCTTGAGGACCCTGAGAACTTTCCCCTGACGGATACCGATTACATTGGGAAAGAGGACCTAAGAGTGTTGATGAAATGTCCAAAAATGTTCCGGATCCAAGACGGTTTGTTGGTAAGGAAATCCAAAGCTGGCCATGATCAGTGGGTGGTTCCTACCTCATTCCGAAGCCTGATGTTAAGTCACGCCCATGATGCGGCCACCGCCGGTCATAGGGGGTTTCACACAACATTGGAAATCTTAAGAGAGGTTGCATACTGGCCACACATGGGGCAGGACCTCGACCAGTACTTGAAGGGTTGTCTTGTGTGTGCACAATTTCAGCCGACATCACTCACGCACCGGGCGCCTTTACAAAAGAGGGGAATGACACTGCCATGGTCAGATTTACAAATCGACTTTGTAGGCCCTGTGATTCGCTCGGCTAGGGGGAATAAGTACATGTTGACTGTGACATGCTTGTTTACCAAGTGGGTGGAATGTCTCCCAGCCCCAAATTGCAAGGCAGAAACTGCAGCTGCCTTGATGATTAACCACATCTTTTCCCGTTTTGGTCTACCTCAAAGGATTGAGTCAGACAGAGGTAGCCACTTCACCAGTGAAGTAATGACAAAGATGTGGGAGATACTGGGGGTCAAGAGAAAGCTGCATATTGCTTACAGACCAGCTTCTTCTGGGGCAGTAGAGAGATATAACCGGACAATTGTGAGCATATTAAAGAAGTTTGTGGCAGATTCTGGGCCAAGTTGGGATATCCGATTACCTCTGGTCCTAATGGCCATCAGATCTACCCCTTCATCTGCAACCAAAATGTCACCATTTGAGTTGATGACTGGGCGCAAGATGGTGCTTCCGCAGCATTTGCTCTACAGGACCCAAGAGCAGACACTGATAAATGCCTCCACTACTCATGAGTATGTAGAGAATTTAAGGAAACACCTCCAACATGCTTTTGCTTATGCTCAGCGGAATCTAGAAAGATCGACTGATAGCATGAAGACCCATTATGACCTGAAAACTTCCAGGAAGGAATATCAGGTGGGAGACCGGGTCTATCTATACAACTTCCAAAGGAACCAGGCCAAGCAGCGCAAATTTTTGCCTACATGGAAGGGACCCTTTGAGATCGTCGATAAGATCTCCCCTGTGGCCTACAAGATCCGCATCCCCAAAGGTGGTTCGGCAGAGGGGGAAGACAAGTGGGTCCACATAAACCAGTTGAAATGTTGCCATCCCAGGCACACTCTGCAACAACTGGAGGAATCCTCTGGAATCCTAGCGGGTACTGTATCAGACTAATTCAGTTCCAATCATAAAACATACCACATCTAGTCTCTAAAATATTGTGATTTGCATGAAACTGTCTCTTAGTTATACTGTTTTCTTTATCAAAATAAGAATGTAATGTTTTGTCATGATGAAATGCATATGCTGTCCCACCATCTCAACAGTGGTGGAAAAACGTCTATGAGTAGGTATTGCCGCTCTTCCTTTGTCGTCCTAGGAGAAAGAAAACCTTGAGACGGGCCAAGGAGGACGATCCGGAGACCGGGAGCTGAGACGCAACGGGCTCGGGGTACCGCCCAATATTCCCATCAGGACCGGCGAGGAGAACCGATCGATCAGTACCGGATGGAGGAAAAGATGCTGAACTATGCCATCTATTGGAAGAAGATGAGGAAACATCCCAGATCTTGCGAGTCCCATTCGTGAAATAGGATGGCCATCGCAAGAGGGGGGCTTGTGGGATGTATTTACCCATGCATCCTAGCCCTACCTCAAAACTGTGCAGTACTGACATGAAAACATCATGATGACCAGAGCTTCCCAGAAAATGCACCGGGAAATGCAGGAAGAATAGGCTGCCACCCATTTTTGCCGATGTTATGGGCACAGAAGGACGCTGCCTAAAACCACCATTGGACTACCCGCACAGTAGTCTGAAACCATTGTTTTGACCCATGTGGAATCATTAGACGGGGTAAATATGGGGATTAAGCTGTCGCTGCCCATCATTTTGCCCCAGAACAAAAATAAATAATTGGAGTGGGTAAAGATGGGGATGCGCTGTCGCCGCCCATCATTTCATCCCAGAATCCAGGACAGCTGCGCAGTTGTGCGCACACCAAAATGGTTACCTAACTTGCCACCCACCAGTGTAAAGAAAGGTCTTTGTTGACAAAATCCACTTTTACTGATGTCAAAAAGTTGCTGAAATCGTGACTCATTGGACCACTTTAAAGATTCAACCCTTTTTGTGTGTGTTTAGAATGCATTAATCCAAGAAAATCCCAAAGTTGCATGCAGTGCCAACAAAATCCTCTAGGCGGCACTAGCGGTCTAAACTCTGACTGGAGAACTGAGTGCAGTTGCTGTACAAAGGGATTTGACTCAGCTGACTTCAAAGGCTGCATTTTAATTAAAAAATTAGCCACATGCTGTTCCCAGAGGCCTGAAGCCTGGGAAACCCTCTCACCTCCAGAAGCTTCACACCAGGAGTTAGAATCTCACATGACCTCTTGATTGATAGAAGGCAGACTGGCTGGGAGCTTCCCAGAGACCACACAAAGGACCCTTTCCTCTGAAAGGAATATGTTAATTCTGAACTGTTTAATGTCAACAAAGCCCTGCCTGCCCAGAGGACTGACCCACCCAAGTCTTGGAGGCGGACCTCAACACTCTGAGGATTGAATTGAAAAGAAAATATATATTTTACAAAAACACTGATAACTCTTTGTAATCAAATGACAGAAATGTATAACTTTGAGAGCTTTAATTAAGAAAATGTACCTTTCATTCAAGGCCAAACTCGAATTTGAGTGATGTTCTGGGGCAAAACCCCATTGTTTATTAATATTACAGACTCCCTGTTTCAGCTAGACAAACGAAAATGCATTGGTATGTGGGTAGATATGTGAGGAACAGTTGTGTAAAATTTAATGAAGATCCAATGTTGTGCAGCACATGAATAAGTGCTAGAAGTGGCCGTTTTTGAATGCAAGCTCCGAGGATGAACACATTTGGACAGAGACATGGCTAAATTCAGCCACACCATGTATATGTGATTTTAATCAAATGTGTACCTGTGCAAATATGTTTTTAGGTCAGATATAGATTGTGTATAAAGTTGAAAGGGGTGGGTTCTCTGTATCATAAACAGACCTCATCATGATGACACTTCATTTCATTCCCCCAATCAAGTAAGGGATGAAAGCTGGACCAATGGAAAGTGGAGAGGGGCAAGGCTAGTGATGCGACACACACACCCACTTGGAGAACATATAAATGGACCACTGAAACTTAGGTAGGGACCTAAAATTCCATTTGCTGCAGCGCACTTTGCTGGACCAGACAACATCCCGAGATCCAGACTTCAAATTCATCAACCTCCTGAAAGCCAAACTAGAGACTTCAAAACCCAGACCAGAGGGAAAGCAGTGCTGTGCCTAGCTGTGAGCAGAACCCAGAGAGAAAGCAGTGCTGTGCCTAGCAGAGAGACCAGACCAGGCGCTGTGAGCAGAACCCGGAAAGACCTGACCAGACTGTTGACCAGATCGTGACAAGTCGCTTTCCTGTTCAAAATCTCTTGTGAGTACTTAGCAAACTCAGAACACATCTCTTAGTTGAATTCATCTAATTCAATTTATTTAACCCAAGTAGAACTGCCTCCTAGCTGTCACCTGTCATTCTAGCTGCAAAAATTTGTCACTTGTCATTTTGAAAAAGTGTGCGTTTAAAATTTACAAAACCAAAAACGACCTTTACTAAATTGCTCATATCTCCGCAACCGTTTGGGTTAGAGACTTGCAATAACTTTTATTTGGAAGCTGAGATCCCAGGCTTTCCTAGGAACCTAGAACCACATCCCTACCCCTTATAGTTTTACCGCAATCGCGGAACACGCACCCGCGAATTTTGCCGCGATTTGCAATCTCTTCACATGTAAAAAAACTGCTGATGCTGATTTCCATTTGCTAGAAATTCGTTTGACCTGATAATCATTCCGGCATCATTGCTAGTGTGAGCCTGGACTAATATTAACTAGATACCACTCATCCTGAACCTCTAAAGGGGAATTAAAAGCAAATTTAGCATATTTCTCATTCATTGCCAGCACATATCAAAGCAGTTTGGGCCTGTGATTTCAAAACTCCTATCTGTTTTCTGTTGTTTAAGCTTGCTGGGGTGAACTGAATTACAGTTGATTGCATTTCTGAGAACTGTGTGCTTCCTTCCATTCCTTGCATTGCATAAAAAGGGGGGGAAGGGCTTGCCAGAGAAAAGTGATTACATTGTCTGTTGAAATCATATTGAGTATTTTCTGTATTGCATTTTTATTCAACATTATATCCATTTGAACTACATAAAGCATTCTTTACCACCTTTTTCTGTTGTACCATTTACCAGTGTGCTACCTTATTCATTTCATGTCCACTCATTAGTCATTATAAAGAAGTGTGCTAGTGCCAGATTCTCCGTTGTTAATATTTCCCATATCAGATAAAGTGTGATATTCAATTATTAATTTATTATAAAGTGTGATATCTATATTTTAATTTATCAAATAAACCTTTTAAACTTGCAAAACAGAACTACTTCTTGGCTCAGTGGGGTCAGGGGGATTCCAAGAGAGGGGTGTCATACAAGGGTAGTCATCCAGAACGCATGAACTGGACCTAAAGATATATCAATAAGGGTTTTCATTCAGTATTATAGACTAGGTGTTAATGTGGCTGTAGTGCTGAATTGAATCCTCTTACAGTCCCAATATGGGCATTCTCCTCCACTGAACAACCCTAACTTGTCCCCCCACCATTTCCGAAATCTACCCACTGCTCCACACAATCATCCCAACTTGGTGGAGGACAGAAGACAGCATCAGTCTGAGTACCCATGTGATATTAAATGGTAGTGGTTCTAGATTTGGACACAGTCACAGTCATCATGGCAGCTGCTTTCAGCACCTGGGAAAAACAGCTTTGGAAGAGCATTTGGCTAGAATAAAATATAACAAGGAAAAACACAAATGTAGGCATGAAATGTTTGATGGCTAGGCTCATCGACGACAGCACCCATGAAAAAATAGAGTCCAACCAAGGGTAATTTGTGATTCCTGCCTCGTTCTCCATGACCACCCTAAACTTTGCAAAGCGGCAATAGTCAGGGTTCCATTCTCCAAATCATTAGGAAGCACAAACATGCAGCAAGTGCTCCCTTTATTTTGACAGACCCCTCCCTCCATAGCTCTTAGGCGGTTGAGCATATACCTGTTCTACAAGGCTATGAGCATTTCTTCCTTGATGACACTGAAAGCTGATTCAGAGGAATTCACAAATAGCAGGAGTTCATACTGGGTAACCTGGAGCGACTCCGCATTTGCTGCAGCTTGGAAACCAGGTGCCAGAAGGGACGAAAAGGATGTTTATGTATGACTAAACAACTGATACTGTTCAGGAATGTCCATTAAAGCCTTTGAAGATGCTGATAAAAAGGTAGTTTGACCGCTTGCTCCATCACAATAGTCCCTCCTTTCCATGATCAGACACAGTCATTGAGGTGTGTATGGGTGATGATACAGGGGACGCAAGGGCCGCGGGGGACAGAGGGGCACAGGTGTGGCTTTGAGCATCGGGCAGCTGAGGATTAAATGTTTCTCAGGAATGACAAGGACAGGCACATGTAACATGGTAAAACTGCTCACACCCTGCCAGGCTGGAGGTAACAGTCTGTAGGCATACTGTCCACAAGTTCAAAAAACATTGAGAAGCACAGCTGTTCCTCCAGCCAGATCAGTGATGCGAAGCTTGCGCCTGCAGTTCCCGTTTGTTCCAACAGTTCCCAATTTGTCCACAGCTAAGTCCCCTGTCTGCCTTTTCTTTTCTCTCAGTTTCCTCCTTGTATCATCGAAACAGCATCTGCTGCCAGACACCATCTCCCTGAGGCTTCAGGCTCTGTGCTGCCTTCCCTCCTGCTAAGGTAAGCCCTAATGGGCTTTGATCGCTGTTTGTTGTGCTGTTACTGAAAAAATAGTGTTGAGCGCCCCACACCTTCTAAATTGGGCTGATGGGCTCTGAATCTCCTAAATCAACATTCTGTGGATTTTAAATTGAAATGTGCGTGTTTTTACTTTTGAAAGCCCAGTTGGGCTGGGTGAGCATTAGCCTTCTCTCTTTCATAAATGGCTGCCACATCGATTAGCACTAGAGTGCCTCTTCTGCCCGCCTCGGCCGCAGCACTGATTGTCTATCTCCAGGCCTCAGGCCCAATCCAGGGGTCTGGGTGGCGTAAGCGGGCCTCCTCGACCAGGCCAACAGCTAGGGCCCCTGTCTGAGCCTGTCTGAAGCTGTCTGAATCTGGATGAAGCAGCTCTACGTGTAACTATCTTTTGCCATCAATCCTAAATGATTTTTAAGGACTTCCACTTGCCTTGGTAAGCAACTATGGAGTGCATTGCTCCAGCCACCTTCCTTGACACTATACATTTTCAAACTACTGCCTGCTCCTTTCCGTACATTCCTATCTGTAACTTCTAATCTCAGCACCAACAGTATTACCTCTTGATGTGCCTTGTAAAGATTTCTTCTCTACTGCTCTCTAAACACTCTGCTCCAAAACAAAATCAATAACTTACCTTTTCTATCCTCTCTGCTTCCTACTGTGCACCCATTTCTTTTGTATTGCTTTTGAGTGCTTTCTGCAAAATTCAAATTTAGGTGTACTTTTCAACTGTGCGCCCATTTCTTCTGTATTGCGTTTGAGTGCTTTCTGCAAAATTCGAATTTAGGTGTACTTTCCAACTGTACACCCATTTCTTCTGTATTGCTTTTGAGTGCTTTCTGCAAAATTCACACTTCGATACATCTTCAAACTTGTCAATGATCTGTAAATCTGGATTCCAGAGTAGCCACTGATTTCTGTCTGCTTGGCCACCTGGTGTGATTCTATTGTTGCATAGTGCCACTGACCCTCTCACCTGCTATCCTCTGACCTCCCACCCCCCTTGTCCCTGTCCCTGCACCTATGATGCTCTCTGTCTCCCCTATCTTTTCTAACTGCTTCTCAATCTCCTATCCTCCCTCTCTCACAAAGACTCAAAAGAAGAAAGTAAAAAAGGTACTCCTATGATCCAACCGTGGTCTGCCCATCGCAGACAGCTACACCAATGCTTCCTCCAGACAGATTATCACTGACATCCTCACTTCAACTAACCTATGGACCCCCATATGGTCTTTGTCTTCTCCCCTTTCTCCTCTTCACCCACTACTGGCGGCAATAGAGGGGAAGTGCTATTGGCTCACTTTGCATCTTCCAAATGCACCATTAATGTCTATCACAATGGCACTGTCATGGCTCAGGGCTCTCAGCCCAACCTTCTCTTTCTTTTCAGGCGTCTTCCTTCTCTCTTCACCTTTCCACCCTCTCCTTACACCGCTCCTCCCCTGATTCCCCCCTCACCTCACCCCCAGTGGTGGCACCGCAACACTGTACCGCCCCTTGCAAATCTTTTAAAGGGGGCCACCAGCTTCACTTATCTACCCTCAATTTTCACTCTGGACGTTGACGTGCTTGCCTCCCTGAGACATGTTTCAAGGCCTGCTCCGTTGCTGCTTTTGACACTCTTTTTTCTAAGGGCTCTGATCTTCCCTGAGTAGGTTCCTGCCTCCATCATCCCCACGCAAACCTTCTCATCCTTTGAAAGCCTAGTCTGCAGGCTGTATGTTCTTTCTCTGTTACTCTCACTACCATCTACAGACGCCCCAGACCTACCTCTTCCTCCCTGACTGGGCTGACCGCTCCTCCTCTCTTCTTGCCTCCTCCCCCAAATGTATCTTCCTTGGGGACTTCAACATCCCTCTTGATTCCCCTGATGTGGCCACTTTTCTCTTCCGTGACCTCTGCAACTCTCTCTCCCTCACTATCCTTCCCTCTGGCCCACCCCACTCTGTCGGGCACACCTTGGCTGCTCTCATCTCAACAGACCTCCCTATCTCCAACCCCTCTCTCCTGGTCTGACAGCTCTCTCTTGTCTTCCTTCCTTGGCCTCCCCTGTCCCCAGACTCCTCCCCTGCACTGGCAGTCTCCTCTGTCATTTGACAGATGAAGCGTGTGCCAGTCCCTGTTTTTGCTTCCTCCTTCATCCCTCCACCACCCCCCTCATTTGACACTCCTTCTGACTCTGTCCAAACTAACCTCCATCTCTCTATCTCTAACACCCTGGATATCCTTGCCCCTGACATGATGTTAAGATGGATTTCTGAACTTTGACCTGGTGGGCAGAGGTTCAGAAGGCCAGCCTCGTTTCTTGGAACAGCGTAACCTTCTGGACAAGCCAGACCAATCACAGTAGCATTAGCGGCAGTCAAGACTAGGTCTCAGGAGGGGTGAGGGTGATCGAAAGCCCACAATGAGCACAAACAGCAAACAATACCACAAATTACTCTCAGTCAGGTGTATATTTAAAATACATATACATTTATTAAAGTAAGGTAAGCATGCAAAAGCATAAAAGAAGATCCAGGACATTGCGCCTTATTTAAGGTGATTGTAAATATATTTTATTCTCCTTTCTTAAAAAAGTTGCGCCTTGTAATTACACGTGTTTCGGCCCCTGATGGCCTTTTTCAAATTAGGGCTAATGTCTCGAACTAAATAAAAAACAAAATTAAATATATACAACAATGTATTGCGTCATACATATTCAAGGTAAAAGTAAAAACAAGAAACAATAATTGCATTGAAAAACCCCATAATGCGAAAGTATCAGTAAAATTGTGTAAATAACAAACCAAAGTATTCAATAATCAGTTCAAACAGAATAGTTACGTGAAGAAAGGTGGATAGGTGGGGAGGGGAGACATACAAACAAAACAGGAGACAAAAGACAAATGTTGTATTAGTCACGGTTATTACCTAATTAATGTGTGCAGTAAAAGAACCACGGCTACTTCACGTCAACACTTACCCACACTGGGGCTCACTGGCTTCTTATTCAAGAAAAATGTATTGGGTCGAATCCCATTGTTATCTGCTCCATTACCAAGAAAGGGATATAAAATTGTCTTTCAGTTCCAAGTCAATCTATGTAATAAACAGTATAATACTACACTTGTGTTACATTCCTTTGAAGCTTTGTTTCTGTATATGTATTAATGTCCACGTTAAATGCTGCATTTGAAGCTTCCATTCTAAACACGTGTCATATTCCTAACTCAATAGTGTAAAGGCGGTGTGACTCCTCCATTTCATGATATTGCCGTATGATTCTGCTATAATAGTGCACGTTGTTCTACCAGCTAAAGCTTCGAGACTATTAAGAAGGAAATAAAAGAGATGAAATCTAATGAGGAGACTAAACTAAAAAATTATGAAAAAATGTATGGCATTTTGCAAATATACCAAGATGAGGTGAAAATTAGAAAATTAAGAAAAAGTTATAGAGATGAACGAGATTATAAAGAAGATAGAGTATACACTTTCCAAACTAAATATGACAACTACATCAAACCATCATCAAGAAACTCTACACCAAATACGTCATCTGCCAGCTCGGAGGTAAATTCAGAACCAGATACAGCAGATACTGAAGCACCACAACACAAACAGGACAAAGGTTATATGAATCAAATTAAAATATACAAAAAGGGTAACAGAACCCAGACACAGAAAACGGTCCGTTTTCAATTATCCCCAATAGTGAACACTCCAATTTTACCAGTAGAGGAAGGAGGGGGGTGCATGCGGCGGAGGACAAGAGAATGCAGCAGAAAACAAAAGGTTAACGAGGGCAACCTCGAAATAAGTCAACAAAACCAAATAAGTCAAGATTTGGTACTTAACCTTTCCACAAGACCAATTTCAAAAGATGAGAGGAAGTTACTCAATATAGGATTATCTTTCGCACCGACACAATGATATTGACATCCATATTGACCTGTTCAAGTTTATATGCAAGCTGAGACTAAAAAAATGTTTTGCGACGAAAGCACCTGGAAATTATGTACCTATTGAAGCAAAGACGCCCACAAGTGAGTTTATGATACAAGACATAGAGGACACTTTCATTCTAAGATCATTAACTGAAGACGAAAGTTTTAAGATGCATAATTTACTCCATGAATTAAGAATAAAACCAGATCTTTTGAGTACTAAAGAACTGAGAACAAAATCGAAATTCAATCCACAAATGTCATTGGATAGTGTGATTGATACTTTCTACAAAGTGGTCACACATGATCTTTATGAATTGTCCGCGCACAAGAACTACGATCCTAGACAACAGGAGACTGACAATCTCACTAAGAGAGAAAGACAAGCCCTTAAATCCTTATCTGAAGATACAACAATAGTCATTAAGGAGGCCGATAAGGGTTGAAACATTGTGATTATGGATAGAGAATATTATTTACGTATGGCCATGAATCATCTTAAATCACCAGGATGTTACAGAGAATTGAACACAACAGACAGACAATTAATTCTCAAACAAATTGAAGAATCAATAACAAGCTGGCACAGAAAGGGCCTCATAACAGATGAAGAGCGCTCCTACTTCAGCATGCACAAACCTATAACGCCAACAATGTACTTTTTACCAAAGATTCATAAAAGTTATCTAGGTATACCAGAAGGCCGCTCAATACTAAGCGGTATCAGGTGGATCTCAGAAAACTCATCAGAATATTTGGATGAAATGTTTAAACCACAAGCGATTCAAGTCAAGTCTTACTTACGGGACTCTTCTAATCTTATACAGATACTTCAATCAGTTGTTTGGCAGAAAACGTATTTACTGGCGACCCTGGATGTTAAAGCATTGTATACATCTATACAACACAAATGGGCATTAGCTTCTATTGATTACACCTTCAAAAATGATTCCGCATCATATTATGGCCAAATAGAAATGCTGAAAGAAATGCTACAGATAACTTTGGACTCAAATATATTTACCTGTAACAACTGTCTATTTCAACAACGAAAAGGAGTGGCAATGGGGACTAAGTATGCCCGTTCGTTAGCGAATATCTTCAAGGGGATGTTGGAGGAGTATATTGTATATTCAGAGACAGTTTTTCAAGATCGATTCAAACTTTGGACCCGTTACATTGATGACATTTTTTTAATATGGGATGGGTCTGTAACCACACTACAAGAATTCACAGATAAACTGAACCACAATCATTTTGAGATCGAATATACAGGAGAGTCTAACACCGAATCCATCAATTTTCTTGATCTTTACATCTATGTTAAGGAGGATCACTTGGTAACAAGGACATTTCGCAAGCCAACGGAAGTAAATTCGATCTTACATGCATACAGTTGCCATCAACGCTCCACCATCCACAACATCCCATTTGGTGAATACATACGGGCAAGACGTAATTGCATAGATGATCAGATGTTCAAACAACAATGCCAGCTTCTGAGAAGTCGATTCAAACAAAGAGGTTACCCTAATAAGTGTCTACAAAAGGCTTTTGAGAAAACAAAGAATTTGCGACAAGAGGACACACTGATTCCTAAGAAACGCTCAGAGGATAAACCAATGAAACTCATGTTTGTAACCCAATACAATAAAGACCATCAACTGATCAGAAAAACTTTACAAAAACATTGGTATTTGCTACAGCTAGATGAACATCTGAGCAAATTTATTGAAGGCAGTCTGATCATTATCTTCAAGAAAGCCAACACTCTCAAATCGACTATTTGTCCATCCATGTTACCAGATACACCAAAAAATATTGAAACCACCTGGCTCACTAAAATTGAGCCAGGCTTCAGGAAATGTGGCTTCTGCACAATGTGAAAATTTGCGGGAGATAAGATTAGAAGCCTGGAGGGTCACAATGGAAAAGTATTTGTGATTAAGCATTCAATTAATTGCAGATCAAAATATGTGGTCTATGCTATTAGATGTACTTGTAAAGAACTATGTATAGGTAGTACTATAAGAGAGCTTAGAACCAGAATTCGTGAACATTTGGCAAAAATTGGGAGTCAAGATCCCAACCTACCCCTGGCAGTTCATTGGCAAAAGAATCACCAGTTAGATGACAAGTCTGATATACAATTCATTGGCTTGAAGCACGTTACCATGAATAAGAGGGGAGGGGATAGAGTTCGAGCATTACGTAAAGCAGAAGCTAAAATCATCTGTTTCTTTAACACAACTGTACTGTGTTTAAATCTTGATACTGAAATGGCGTCATTTTTATAGTTATTCAAATCTATTTAACATTACCTATTTTGTTATAATTGGTGGAAATGCTGAGAATGATGTTTTATCCATTATGGTACTGGCACTACTGTATTGCTTACAGCTGTAATGTTACTGTTTTTGAATTGTAAGTCAACATTGAGTTCAACTATAGAAATCATTAACATGTTTACCCATTGACAAATTACTCCTTTATTGTTCTTGAATAGATAGCAACTAACTAATATGCCTTCACTAAACATTTGCATGAACGATTTATGGTGAGTATATACCTTTAAGACATATAACATGAACGAATACAGTCAATGACAACTTAGTTCATTAGGTTTATGGCATCGCGCGCATGTTGCAAAGCAACAGGGCGAAGCGGCACACACGGCGTTCGTAACACGAACGATTACAGACAAAGGCAACTCAGCTCATTAGATTCAGGGCTCTGCACGCACGTTGCTAAGCAACAGGGCAAAGCGGCACACACGGCGTCAGGTATCCATGGGAAAAGTTAAATTAGTCCCAAGATGGCGCTCGTGTAGATCAGTGAAGCCGACAAGAGTGATTACCTTCCTTGTCAAGTAAGTGACGTTTGTTGCTGTAGCACTTTAACGATTCACATTAGCATCGCTTTTGAGATGTGGATATGCAAACTTTATAAGATAAATCCTAACTTGTAGAATGTAAATATTATCACGTCTTAACCAAAGAAAATATTACATAATGGAGAGGTATACCGCGCTCGCACTACAGTGCATGCAGCACGACATGCGTATTGAAACGAAGCTTTAACTGGTAGAACAACGTGCACTATAATAGCGGAATCATACAGCAATATTATGAAATGGAGGAGTCATACCGCCTTTACACTATTGAGTTAGGAATATGACACGTGTTTAGAAAGGAAGCTTCAAATGCAGCATTTAACTTGGACATTAATACATATACAGAAACAAAGCTTCAAAGGAATGTAACACAAGTGTAGTATTATACTGTGTATTACATAGATTGACTTGGAACTGAAAGACAATTTTATATCCCTTTCTTGGTAATGGAGCAGATAACAATGGGATTCGACCCAATACATTTTTCTTGACTAAGAAGCCAGTGAGCCCCAGTGTGGGTAAGTGTTGACGTGAAGTAGCCGTGGTTCTTTTACTGCACACATTAATTAGGTAATAACCGTGACTAATACAACACTTGTCTTTTGTCTCCTGTTTTGTTTGCTTGTCTCCCCTCCCCACCTATCCACCTTTCTTCACGTAACAATTCTGTTTGAACTGATTATTGAATACTTTGGTTGTTATTTACACAATTTTACTGATACTTTCGCATTATGGGTTTTTTCAATGCATTTATTGTTTCTTGTTTTTACTTTTACCTTGAATATGTATGACACAATACATTGTTGTTTATATTTAATTTTGTTTTTATTTAGTTCGAGACATTAGCCAAAATTTGAAAAAGGCCATCAGGGGCCGAAACACGTGTAATTACAAGGGCAACTTTTTTGAGAAAGGAGAATAAAATATATTTACAATCACCTTAAATAAGGCGCAATGTCCTGGATCTTCTTTTATGCTTTTGCATACTTACCTTACTATTTTTGACGGGTATCTATGTGGCTTACCGTCGGTCCAGTGATTAGCGACAGATCATTGAATGTCAGTAACAGAGGGGTTACTGATCCCAGTTTACAATTTGGATCTTTTGCACTTAATTAATTTTGAATGAGTCGCCCAACAGACCAGCTGTAACCTTAAACACAGGTTTTCTGTTTATACATTTATTAAAGCCTTCTAAGTAAAACACAAAGTAAATATTCAGCAATAATAACAAAACCAACACAACACTAATCTAGCAAACATATATACAGTTACCAATGGCCTAAAGGAATAGTACGCAGTGTTGATCCACGACCTGTAGAGAAAGGGGTCACACAGTGCGAATATCATTTAGGCAGTCCTTCATAATTCAAACCCTAATTAAGACGCAGTCCAGTCCCTTAGATGAGTGGAGCCTTGAGCTCAAAAGTACTTTTGGTACTGCCGCCCGCAATCGTGCTGTTAAGTCAAAACGGGGTCTCTTAAAGGGGCTGTAGCGGCTCAGGAAGGTGGGTGAGGCAGTGAAGAATAAGGTCCCACTATTCGAAGAGGGTCTCCCCAAGAGAGCAGAACAGGATACAAGAATTGAGAATAGCTTGGTAGCACAGGCTACCTCGATAAAGACGAGTGTCCCTCAGGGGGCACTTGTGCGTAAAAATGGATGGCTGTGCCAGGGGCCACCGTTAAGGGTTGCAAGTACTTACCGATCCTCGGCGCACTCCAGACCAAACTTCGGCAGTCGAGTCCACTTTGGTCGCAGGTTGAAATGCTGCAATTGCGCAGCTCCATGGCATGAAGCCTGCCTCCAAATGCAACTCTTGGTATGACTCTGACTTAGCCGCTTTGAAACGAAAGTGCAAAGCGGCAGAGCGGAAATGGCAGACTTATAGCTCATCCCCTGACAAACTGGCCTGCCGTCTTCTCCAAAGGCAAAACTGTCTCTCAATCTGCTCCAAGAAGAGAGGCCTTGTCCGAGCCTGCATCTCTGGAGTAACCAATAACACGACTGGACTCTTTAAAATCTGCAAGGAACTTGACAATCCTACTGCAGTCTCCTCCTCTCTTCCTCCCTCCCACTCCTTATGCGCTACACTGGCCGCCCACTTTTCCTCCAAAACACTTGACATCCTGTCCTCTCTGTCATCTGCTCCCCCTCACACCACCCACCTTCTCTCGCCTCTTCTGGTCCCCTTGACCCCCGTTCTCCCCTCCCTCTCTCCCATTCCGCCAGACAAGATCTCTAGAGTTGTCCGCTCCATGAAGGTCTCCTCTATACAGGTGCTACCCTGCTCCTCCAGAACCATCAAGGACAACATTGACACCCTCGCCCCTGCCTTGGCTGACCTCTGCAGCCACTCTTTTGCCACAGGCTCTTAGCCTCAACCCCTTAAGCACTCTTTTGTGCATCCTCTCCTAAAAAAACGATCTGCTGACCCCTCTTGCCCGGCTAACTATTGCCCTATTTCTATCACCCCTTTCTTGGGCAAACTCATGGAGAGGCTGGTCATCCCCCAACTGACCCTCCACACCGAAATGGAGGCACGGAAACTGCACTCCTGGACATCCATGAAGACCTACTCTCTAACTTGGACTCAAACACTCCCTCTGTTTTGATCCCCCTCATTCTTTCTTCTGCTTTTGACACAATCAACCACTCCATCCTCATAAATTGTCTCCATGATACCGTAGGCATCATGGATAGGGCACCGGCGTGTCTTGCCCCTGGTTCTTTTCTCTCCTCTCCTCCACTTCACTCTCTACCCGTTGCGTCCCTCAGGGCTCTATCCTATCGCCATGTCTCTTCAATGTCTTCCACCTACTCCCCTCATTTCCAGTGTTACACTGAAGACACACAGCTCTCTTTCCGGCTGCCTTCCCCTAATTCCACCTTCTCCCCTTCCTCCTTAATACCTGACAGCCTGTCTTCTATTAAGGCATGGTTTTCTGCCAATGATCTATGCCTGAATGTCAGCAAGACAGAGATCCTTCTCATTGGGATACCTGCTCCTTGTTTCCCACTCACGCTCCGGCCAGACTCCTTGGGTCTCCCCCCCTCAACCACTAGTGAGGCAAAAAACCTTGGGATTATCTTTGATTCCTCTCTCTCTTTCTCTCCACACATCACAGACCTTGCCAAGAAGTCAAACTTTCCTCACCATCCGCCAGAAGCTCAATATCTCCAGAGCTCATTCTCGGGAGGATAACTCAGGGGCAACGTGCTCGCCTTGGAAGCAAGACGACGCGGAGCACCACAGGGTTGATTCCCGGGTCCGCACGTAGAAACCTCTGGGTATTAAGCGTGTTATAAATAACCTATATCATATCATAGCCCGGGTTCTCTCTAGGCTGGCCTTATGGAATAGCCTCTTCCTCAACCTTCCTCCCTTCGCCCCCTCCAACTAATCCAGAATAAGAGTGCAAGTTTTATCCTTGGCCTCAAGCCCAGGGACCACATCTCTCCAGCCCTAAAATCTCTCCACTGCTGCCCGGTGACTGCAAGGATCAAATTCAAGACCCTTTGCATCATCCACAAGGCTGTCTGGGGCCTGGCTGGACCTTCCTACATCTAGCTCTATCTACCAAAATACCACCCAGCCAGAGTCCTTCTGTCTTCCGGCACCAACTCCGTGCAGGTCAAACATTTGTCCAAGCAGAGAGTAAATCCATGGTAGATCCCTTTCCTTGGCTGGTGCCTCCCTCTGGAACAGCCCCCCCCCAGACTTGAGCCGGATCTTCTTAAGTTCTGGAAACCTCTCAAGACCTTCCTTTCCTCCTCTTGCTTCCCTCTTTCCCTCCCTTGCAAACCTGTCATCTGCTGCTGCGACTGGGGCTTGTTCCCTTCAGAGTCATATCACCCACCTACCAGCCCCCCCAGAATCTTGTGCCAGTACTTGCCCTGGGGCTCCCTTTCCCAGACTACCCCAGCTTAGTCCTCCCTGTCCACTGCACTCCTCCTCCCCTTGCCCCCTCTTGCCCTGGCACATGTCGCCTTGGCCTGAACAGCACTTGCCCGCCCCCAACCTTGCTGTGCACTTGCATGGTAGGATTGTCACAAGGCCAATATAACCATTTCTTTGTTGTTGTATTCTTATGATCTCTCATGTCTCCTCCCCCTCTTGTCTTGTGGTGCCTAGAACACCTGTGCATTGGCGCCATACAAACGCCCAATAAATAAATAAATAAATGCCACCATCCTTAAAACACAAAGAAAAATGGGTCAGTGTCTGTATCTTAACAGATTGTTCTGTCTCCTTGAGCCATGTCAGATATTTTAAATATTTCTGCCACACATTTCCGCATTCTTGATTTACTTGTGCCACCCCTTCTTCTGAGAATCCTCTTATCCCTTCAGCTCTGCAACTCTTCACCCCTTGCTCCCATCGGTTATTAATGAAAATAGACCCTTTTAAATTTAACTGGACTCTTTGCATAGACTGAACATTCTTCTGCTCTTTATGATCTGTAGCTGAACATTCTTCATCAACAGGTAAAATAGATGTTATGACTGATTGCCTTTGAACTGCCCTCGGAACCTGCACAAAGATAGGTGCACTAGACACAGTGCCTCTGCTAGCTCTATTTCATCCGGGATAAACACCCTAGGAACAACAGAAGCATGGAGGTGAGAAAGTAGGTGTAGCAATATCCTACAGATCTCTCCCTCTCCCAACTCTCCTGATATGGTTATACCATCCATTATCTGCTCCAAAACCATGTGTATCTACTATCAGGTCTAAATTTACATTGTCCTCACTGCTCAGAAAATAAGATTCAACATTTCTTTGTGATCTTAATAATATGTCCTCAAATTCTATGATACTACATACATTTAAACCAGTTCACATCCATACTGTTAGCCATCTTTGAACATGATGACAAGAGAAATGAGAAAGACATATAACCAATCATTTTAACATTCATTATAAATCCAAAGTTTTCTTCTTTTCCAGGAACAAAATAATAATTCCTGGTTTTCATTTGCTCCCCTCTTTTCCATTGTAATGAACTGTGAATCCTTAGGGCATACTTAACTTTGTGTCTGCTCCTGTGCTGGTGTAGGGGTGCCGGTATCCCTTTGTACGTCGCTGATATGGACCCAGCTCTTGCTGCCCTCCACCTTCACAGCAGTCAGAGTTGCAAAAATCACAAGGTACGGCCTATGGACATTCTGCTCATTCCAGCATTGCTCTAGGGTACGAACGAAGATTGGGTCCCTGGAGAGCAATGGTCGCTTGTTCAGATCATCATTTTATTTGCTGCTTACTCCTGTAGGCTGTTGGTGAGAGGACACAACCTGTGAAAATATAATTCTGACACTTTTGGTTAATGTCCTAAGGTACTCCCTAAACTCTTCACCCAAGATCTCTGCTGACTTATGTGCATCGGATGCTGTGCATGCAGGTGAACACAATGTGCGTAACCTATGCCTCATTATGATTTCATGAGGACTGAGGTGGTGATGATTCCCTGGCCGATTCCTCAAATAAAACAAAACCAATGGCAAACAATATAACCAACTTTTATTTAAATCACTACACATTTTGGACATAAGGACATGGACAACTCCATTTAACCGTTCTACGATCTCCTTGGCCTGTGGGTGGTAAACTGAACACAACCTGTGCCTGATCCCCAAGAGCAAAGTGATTTCTGAGAACAAGGTATTTAAAAAGTGGGTTCCATTGTCAGACTTCAGGACCTCACAAATTCCCCACTGTGGAAATATCTCCCTCACCTGAAATGTCACTGCAGACTGCAGACTTAGCATCAGGTTGTACACAGGGACGAACCTCAAGCCATCAGGATAATGGGCAAACTACAACTATAAGGTACTGGTAGTGATTACATTTCACAATCATATCGACAAAATCAATATTGAGTTCACAAAATGGCCAAGAGGATCTTGGCAAAACTCCCCCTAATGACCTCAGGGTTGAATTCCCTACAAAATATGCAGTTTCCTACATATCTACTTACCTGTTCCTGGAGGTTTGGTATGAACCATTCCTCCTGGATCTCTGCTGCAATTTGTCACTGGAGCTGGAGGTTCTGTATAGACTGAAAGGTGAACAACATCTCAGCCTTCAACGCCTCCCCAATGTCTCACATTGATGATCTTATCAATACATTGGATAGTGCCGCTTATTTGTCCACCCTAGATTTAACCAAGGGTTATTGGCAAGTCCCACTACCTGACCCAGATAAATAAAAGACCGCCTCTGCCACCCCGATAAGTCTGTGTCAGTTTGAGGTTTTACCCTTTGGGTTACATGGTACCCCAGCAACTTTCAAAAGGTTGATGCATAAGATTCTCTAGCCTTATTCAGAATTTTGCGGCCCATACATTGACTACATTGTAATCCACAGTCCAACCTGGGAAGACCATTTGTACCATCTATAAACCATAGTAAGAGCCTTCAGAAAAGCGGGATTGACAGCCAACCCAAGAAAATTTAAGTTGGCCCAACCTGCTGTTAAATATATAGGGTTTATTGTCAGAAACAGCAGCGTTCAACCTCAGGAGGAAAAGGTTATAGCAGTTTCAGAATCCCCTACACCCAAGAATGAAAAGGATTTAAGATCTTTCTTGGGGTTAATCAGGCCCTCAAATAAACATTATGTCAAAGCCCTATTCTCAAGGTAGCAGACATTTATAAAGACTTTATATTACAGACTGATGCTTCTTTGACTGGTTTAGGTGCAGTATTATCTCAGAACCATGATGGGCTAGAACATTCCATTCTGTATGCTAGTTGAAAATCTTTCCCCAGGCATTATTATTATTATTATTATTATTATTATTATTATTATTATTATTATTATTATTATTATTATTATTATTATTAATAATAATAATAATAATAATAATAATAATAATAATAATAATAATAATAATAAAATAACTATTTAGTGATCGAATTAGAAGCTTTAACGATCAAGTGGGCCATTTTACATCTCAAATATAACTTATTAGGCTGAAAGTTTAGATTGATCACCAACCACTCCCACCTCATATGGAGTCTAACCCAAGGGCTGTGCAGTGGTTCTTGGACTTGCAACCCTATTGCTTCTCAGTGGAACATCGAAAGGGCTGAGATTTCCTTTCAAGGTTCCCATGTGAAGCAAGTCAGTCCAAACAGCATAGGGGAAGGGTCTGTGAGAAACCTGATGGTATTCTCCCACCTAGTCCCCTGGGATCTTCTATTCAGGTGGAAAGAGACCGGCCATCGCTTTTGGATCCCGAGCCTGGGGCCGGACAAGCAAGGGAGGTCACGGGGATTGGGAGGAGAGTACCTGAGTGTGAAACATGGTATCACCCAATCTCCCTCAGCCCTAATGTGGTATTTTCAATCACACCCCATCTCCCCTCCCCATTTCCAACAAACACTGGAACGAGGAAGAGGTGACTGAGAATAATGAAGATCACCCATAGCAAAAACATAGGGCTACAAAGTGAGGCCTACCCTCTAACACCTCTAAAATGTCCCACTAATAGAGTCAGGCAAGGTCAGGCAAGTTTCCCCAACTGTACACACCTGACTCCCATTAACTCACACCTACAATATATAAAGGGTGATTCTGCCAGGATCATTGACCAAGTTCGGGTTGCTGGATGGAACCAGGAGGTCAAGGAGCAGAAGGCAGCAAGGAGAGGAAGCCCGGACGAACCAGTGGAGTGCGGGACGCCGAGACGCTGGCCCGGTGTGTGGGAAGGGCTACAGTGTGGTGGGGGAGTCTTGTCTCCAGGAAGCTAGAGCGGGCGGAAGGCAGCCTAACGGCCTTGGTTAGGCCAGTGCTTGTTCCCCTGGGACATGTGCGGGTCCCATCGGTGTCTGAGGGGGAATGTGGTGAGCCCCTGACCTCGACCCAAACACATGAGAACTTACTTGACCTGCTCACCAGCGCTGCGTTACTGTGGATGCGTTTTGCAAAGCAAAGAGATAAACTCAGTAGCGTGCAGGTGGCCAGAGCAGGAGCAAGAGCGCTGTGAGAGGAAAAGCCTGGTGAAGTGAAAGCGAGAAGAAAGCAAAGCAACGCGAAAAAAGGTAACAGCAAAGTGAAGCAAGCGAAAGCTGGAAAGCGGCAAGAGAAAGCAGAATGTAAGAAAAGGTGCGCTACAGGCACAGATGACGAGAAAGACAGAACAAGTGCGCTGGCGGCATGAAAGCAGCTAAGAGGGGGTGTGAGTGACCTGACACAAAGTAGAGGGGCACAAGTGACCCGAAACAGAGAAAGAGAGAGAGAGAGAGATAGAGAGAGAGAGAGAGAGAGAGAGAGAGAGAGAGAGAGAGAGAGAGAGAGAGACAGTACAGAGATAGTGAAAGGAAAAAAGGACCATCATGAGAGGGTGAGAGCAACCCAAAACTGAGAAAGGGTTGCAAGCGACCATAAGGAAACATGGAGGTTGCCAGAGAGCATAGTGAGTAAAAGAAGATACAGGAGAGGACAGTGAAAAGTAAAGAAAAGTGTGCAAGATGCACGGAAAGGTGAAAAGCAGGTGCAAGGATGCACAATAGGAAAAGAAGGTGTGCAGGGCACACATCAAAGTAGAAAAAGACATAGTGAAGGAGACACAGAAGAGGAAATGGTGCTGGAGAATAAGGAGAGGGGTAAGAGGTCAGAGTGGTCGCCCCTGGGAGGAGCAATGAACCCAGCATTCTCAAAGGCTGATGCCACCACCATGAAAGAACTGTACAGTGAAACGTACATCCTGACGATAGGAACATTTTGTTTGTTTAAACCCAGAGGAGCTTAGGCTTGGGGATGGGAACCCTAAGAGGCTCACTAAAAACATTTCAGAACTTTGTGAAGAGAGGCCTAGACTTGGGGAACGGATCCCAGAGAAGCCTAGCAGGAACTGTGTCTTTTTGTTTGGAACTGGAAAGATTGAAGCTTAGGGAAGGGAACCCCAAGAGACCCAGAGACCCTGTGAACCTTATTGGTTTGCTACAAGAGCTCTACCCGGAAGGTACCAAGGGCAACCCTTTTGAGTTGAGCTATTTTGAACTGGCAATATCACACCTATTGGTAAGACTACTTGAAACCAGCTGCTGGTTCACAATATTTTGAATCACAATATTTCCTTTACGAAGATACCCTATCACATTTGGTTTAAGAGTGAGGGCAAGCATAGGTTTGGACACAGACAAACTTTGGTGTTGGACTTAGGGACATCGACAGCCCTTAGAAACAATCAGTTGAGGGAACAACCCCCTTAGAGTTAGGGCCAGATAGGCATTACACCAACCCCACAAAGTTTGATAATAACGGTTTTCAAGCTGTTACTTTTGAGTCTGTCTTGATACCATGCCTGTCTTCCAAAACCCATATTAAAGTAACAGAGAGAGGCATCTGTCTAACAGGTTATTATGAACGTTTGATCTTAAAAGTATTGTCAAGGTGGCAGAAAGTGGGGCAAGGACTACTAGTTGCATGACCTCTAATGGGTTGGCCTTGTGGCTCATAAACTGTGCCTAGACCAGGAGGTCCCAGCCCCTCCAGAAGGAAGCTAAAGCTTGGGGAAGGGAACACCTGAGCCCTTTGTCATTTGTGTTATGTACCAAGGTGGGAATCTTGTAGAAGAGTCCTGAGCTCCTTTAGAGCTGTGTCTATTGTACATCCAGCTTGGAGAAGAGCCCTGGCATCCTTTGGAACTGTGTTCATTGTGCATTTAGCTTCGGGAATA
This sequence comes from Ambystoma mexicanum, assembly GCF_040938575.1. NCBI lineage: Eukaryota > Metazoa > Chordata > Amphibia > Caudata > Ambystomatidae > Ambystoma > Ambystoma mexicanum. Next base: position 1,098,659,987 of record NC_090934.1, on the reverse strand, counting down.
GCCCTGAGCTCCTTTGGAACTGTGTGTATTATGCATCCAGCTTGGGGAAGAGTCCTGAGCTCCTTTGGAACTGTGTTCATTTTGCATCTAGCTTGGGGAAAGGCTCTGAGCTCTAATGGAACTATATTCATTGTGCATCTGTACTTGAGCTTGGGGAAGAGCCCTGAGCTCCTTTGGAACTTTTTTTAGTGTGCCTCTGAACTTGAAGCTTGGGGTAGTGGTGCCTGAGCCTCTTACGAACATTGTCCCTTTGAATTGTATCCTGAATATGGAAAAGGGAGCTAGAGATTGCTCCAGTATTTTACTTTAAAACACTATTTTGTGTTAAGAATATCCTTGAACTACATTAACGTGAGGGCAAGAATAGGTTTTGACGCCGCCTTGAAACAGTATATTCTTATTGTATAAGTGCCTAACAAGCAAACAATAAATAAATAAATAAATAAATAAATAGACTTTTGGTTTTGGACTTTTAGACACTGACATTCCCTAGTTTCTTTAAGTAGGGCAATCCTCACCATAGTTATGAGGCAAGTTAAACGTTATATCCATCCTGATATTTTAATAAAGGTTATTAAAACTGTTATGTTTTTTGTCTGAGATTGAAGTGGTCATGCAATGGGTCAAGCTAAACCCTGTCCACATCCAAAAGTCTTTGATAATATAAGGTACATCACAATTGGTGCTAGCACGACTGAGGGAGATTATTTGAGCGAAAGAAAGGGATCTGAGCCAGGCTGAGGGGGATCCGGGGTGAACCGTGAGTCATCCGAGAAATAATTCTCTGACATTGGTGTGAAAGGGATCTGAGCCCGGAAGAAGGGATCCAACTTGGAACTTTTAATTTGAAAAGGATCTGAGCCTGGCTGAGGGGGATCCAGGGTGAACACCCAACTTGAAAACAGGTGAAAGGAAAATAATGTTTACGTATTGTTTTTGTACAGCAGGCTCTCTGAGTCAAGAGACTTGCAAGAAGTAAAGAGGCTTGGACACAGAAAGTCCTGAACTGTGGAAATGTAACTGTATCCTCATGCTGCAGAAGCCAGAATGTGTGCTTTGCTCGAGTGTCCCGCCTTGCCCCGTGCTGAAAACGTGGGGAAGGGATGCAAACGGCCCGAGCATCCTGACATATCATTTTGTGAACACTTCTTTCTTTTTCATGAACATTACCCTAAATTTCTTGTAAGTTAGTGGTAAGGATTGAAAATAGTTTTCTTTTGGTATAGGCCCTTTTATTTTGACGAGACTACACTAGGACTGCATTATTATTATTTGGAGGTCATAGCTTGCTCCCATATTTAGATTTAGGTTTAGATATGCGTTTATCACGCCCTTGCAAAGGTTCAATAAACACCCTTGAACTGTGGTCACTTGTATCTGTCTTACTATTGCTACCATGCGTTCCTTACAGTGGGATATCCTGAATATGTTGAGAGAAACCTGGGAAGAAGCCCCAATTCCACACTTCCAAACTGCAACCCGACTAAAGGAACAGATGCAAGTAGTTAGGTCCATAGTTCAAACCCACATGACCAAGGCCCAGGAACAGCAGAAAACTGCATATGACAAAAAGGTTACTTTAAGATCCTTTTCAATAGGCCTAAAGGTCTTGGTATTGTTCCCCAGTTCTGAAAACAAATGAATATCTAAGTGGCACTGACCATATGAGGTATTCGAACAAACAGGCCCTTGTAACTACAACATTTCCCAATCTGATCGCCAATTAAAGACCCAGGTATATCATGTTAATTTATTGAAAGAATGGAAGGAAAATTCCACTTAGTCTACTCCCACTATTTTATCCTGTCTGTTGCCTGAATACTCTAATAAGAAAGTCCTGATTCCACCTGAACTCAGTAATAACCAAAAGCAAAATCTATATGACCTCATACAATAATTTCCTGATGTATTTAGAGAGGAACCAGGAAGAGTGAAATATATTTACCATCATATCCACAGTCCTGAAGGCAAAGTGGTACATTTAAAACCCTATGGATTACCAGAATCTAGAAAGGCAACCATCACCCAGGAAGTCAATCAAATGCTTGAAGATAATATTATTGAACCATTTACTAGTCCCTGGTCTTCCCCCATCGTGTTAGTGGCAAAACCTGATTGGAGCTGGATGTTATGTATTGACTTTAGTAAAGTTAACTCCATCTCTGCTTTTGATGCGTACCCAATGCCTCACATTGATGACTTAATTGATCGGCTAGGTAACGCTGTCTATCTCTCTACCACAGACATTACAAGAATCTATTGGCAGGTTCCGTTATACAGTCCTGACAAGGAAAAAAACTGCCTTTGCAACACCGATAGGTCTATTTCTATTTAAAGTGCTCCTGTTTGGGCTATAGGGGGCCCCTGCTACATTCCAATGGTTGATGGACAAGATATTACAACCATACTCTGATTTTTGTGGGACCTATATAGACAATATTGTAATACACAGTAAAACTTGGGAACATCACATCTATCATCTCTACACAGTTATGAGAACACTGAGAAAGGCAAGCTTAACAGTGAATCCAAAAAGATTTCAATTGGCTCAGTCAGCAGTCAGATATTTAGGCTTCTTTGTGGGTAATGGCTTTGTACAGTCCCAACAGGAAAATGTTAAGGCCGTACTTGACGCCCCCACACCACCAACAAAGAAAGACCTTAGAGCTTTTTTAGGTTTGATCAGTTACTATCGCCGATTCATCCCAAATTTCTAAATCAAGAGTGCAAAACCTACAGATACATTGAAAAATGCTGAGCACCAAAAGATCAAGTGAGATGAGGAAGGTCAACATTGTTATACCTAATGAAAAGAAACTCATTGTCAGAGTCCCATGTTAAAGGTCACTGATTTCCTGAAAGTGATCATCCTGCATTAGATTAGGAGCTGTCCTCTCTCAAAATCATGATGGACTGGAACATCCAATATTAGACATCAGTAGGAAGTTGTTTACCAGGGAGAAGAAGTACTTAGTTAAGGAGTTGGAGGCTCTGGCAATCAAGTGGGCCATACTCCATCTGAAATATTACTTGTTTGGACGCAAATTCAGATTAATCATGATCATTCCACTTCAGTGTGGATCAGCCAAAGCAAAGGAACTAACCTGAGAGTTATGCGATGGTACTTAGACCTACAACAATACTGTTTCAGGGTGAAACTATGGAAGGGTCGAGTCCAGGCAAATGTCGACTTCGTCTCCGGTTTCTTTGTGAAACATTGAGGTCCAACCTGCAAAGAGGAAGGGTATGTGAGGAGTCTGAGGGTATCTTCACTTCTTTTCCCCAAATACCCTCTTCTTAGGTGGCCATTGCTTTTGGATCCCAACCCTTGGGATGTATACGCGAGGGAGGATCACTTGTGTGGAGGAGACTTGGCAAGTGGGGAATATTACACCCTTAGGTGAGACATGGTAACCCCCATTTCCCTTTCAACACAACCCCTCTATCCCTCAAGCCATTATGGGCTTTTGTGAGCCTTTTTTTCTGTGACTCCCCTAAAGTATTCCCCAAATTGCACCACTGTGGCACTGGGACAAAGAAGAGGGCACCTAGAACAGCACATCCTCACTTTATGAAAACAAACATTTATCAACCCCAGCCAAGTCCTGGGATGAGGAGGAGGAGGACAACAAGACCAAAGCGGGACTACTGCTTTGATGGTGAGTGGTCTAGTCCTTTTTGGCACATGAATGAGGCGGGAGCTTTAAAAAGGTGCAAGCCCTACAGAAATGGAGTCAGTTGTGAAGAACGAGTCAGCTGTGGGAGCACAGTCAGCTGTGGGAGAACACCAGCAGACTGCTGGGTGCAAGCAGACCTCTCCGGTGTGGCGGCGTGGCAGGAGAAGTGCCCAAGACCCGTGGAAAAATGCAGGGCGCATGGTGGCAAGCCATGAGAAGGAGAGAGGCAGGACCGAGGGAAACGGTTGTGTGAGTCCTGCTTTGCCAAGGAAGCAGTGCTGGGTGTGCACGAGCCACAGGACGGCCGCTGGGAGAAGATGCGAGGGACCGCACAGAGAGACAGAAACCCATGGCGGTGGAGTACCTCGCAAGGAGCCGTAAGACTGACCGGTGAGTCCAACAAGGAAGGGGGAACAACGGGCTGGCAGGCGGTGAAAGAAATAAAGCTATGGATATTAAGAAAACACGCATTGTTAGGAAAATGAAAGCAAAGCATTTTGAATACAGACCAAAATTAAAGCAAGGCATTTTAAATACTGAACGAAATGAAAGAAAATTAAAGCATATCTAAAGGTAATTTGAATACCGAATGAAATTAAAGCAAGTTGGGAACACTCTTGCATCTTGAGAGGAGTGAAAGAAAGATTGTGAATCTAATTGAAAGGAAGTTTTTGAACTGCAGTGAACCATTTAACTGCATTAAATGAAAACGAGTGCAAGCAAAGCCAAGAGAGCACAAAGTGTTGAATGCATGATAGGAGAAATCCAGCATTGGTCCGAGCCAAGAAAGTGCAAGGAACTGTATATTATAAGGAAACAAGCATTGGCAAGCGTAAAGGGAACATACAAAGGTGTAACAAGTGCATGGTGGCCAAACAAGCCACAATACAGTGCCAGGAGAGTGTGACACATGTGACCGAGGCAAGCCTCACTGCTGAGGGGAATTAGTGGACTAGTGTTAATTGAAAAGCAGTCAAGGAGGAGTACCATTTGCGTGACCTGTAATGGATGGACCGGCTGGTCTGACAACTGTGCCTAGACTGGGTTCCCCTAAATGGAAGAGCCACTGAAAACACACATGAAGAGGCTTGTGTGGTGCAAAGACCTTTTTGTGACTTTGAAGTCAAGTGTTGTTTTGAAAGCTAGAAGATTTGAACTCTTAGTGAAGGGAACCCCTGTTTTTGAGGAACTACTTTGAACTTGGGGAACGGGAGCTGATTAGAAGCCAAACAGCTCGAAGAAGCTCTGAACTTTACTTTGAACACTATTTATTTTTGATGCTGACATCTTTACACGTTGTATGCAGTTAGTTGTGAGGGCAAGTATAGGTTTTTGACACAAGATAGATGTTTTTACTTTAGACTTCCTGACGCAGACTACCCTTCGTTTTCAGTCAGTAGGGAAATCCCACCTTAGCATAGGGCAAGTTAGGCATTAATCCACCCTGCCTTTTGAGTTAATAAAACTTTGAAGAACTTGAACCTGTTGTCTGTGCCTGACTCATGATGCCTTCACAATAGGCATGTCATGAACCATCGGACACGTCCTTTCTGGACTTCCTGGTCCCTGACCCATAAGGGCTTGCACTCAGCAGTACTCCCAACATGGCTGCCGAACACGAAACGATGTTTACCAGTTTCCGCGTTGTACGCAATACGTTCTATTAAGCTGACACACCCCCACAGCCCTACGCGTCTCAACGCTACCGCTTGCAGTGGCTAGCCGTGTGCTGCCATGGTTCGTTCTGCGAATTCATTTGATTCCTGGTTCCAGGTTCCCTAAATTACTCCTCTTTCATTCCTTCCCTTTTGTCCTCTGTTGCTTCCCGGATCTCCTTGCACTCGTTCCCCGCCGTTTCCTGGACTTTTCCCGGACATCTGAACGTTCCCAGGAGATGGGACGCTGAACGCACCCTGGAACCCGAGGACCTACGCACAGGGTTATACAAGACCCGAACTGTGCGCAAGAAGACTCCATCGAAGAACTCCAACAAACAACACAGGCAGGTAAGAAGGGGGGAAACCTGTGACAGATTGAGACGCCAACAAACTGATACAGATACTGACATGGAGGCTGCAGTTCAACACCTCATGCGCGGCCGAACACGAAACGCTGTTTACCAGTTTCCGCGTTGTACGCAATACGTTCTATAAAGCTGACACTCCCCCGCGGCACTGCGCGTCTCAACGCTACCGCTTGCAGTGGCTAGATGTGTGCTGCCGTAGTTCGTTCTGCGAACTCCTTTGATTCCTGGTTCCCGGTTCCCTAAATTCCTCCTCTTTCATTCCTTCCCTTTTGTCCTCTGTTGCTTCCCGGATCTCCTTGCACTCATTCCCCGAGTGCACTCCTCGCCGTTTCCTGGACTTTTCCCGGACATCTGAACGTTCCCAGGAGACGGGACGCTGAACGCATGCTGGAACCCAAGGACCTACGCACAGGGTTATACAAGACCCGAACTGTGCGCAAGAAGACTCCATCGAAGAACTCCAACAAACAACACAGACAGGTGAGAAGGGGGGAAACCTGTGACAAGGCACAAGGCAGGGCTGTAAGGAGGGTTGTAAGGAAGAGGCATAACAGATGCTTATATAAGTACAAACAACAGCTATGAGTTTTTGTATTGAAAAGCTTTCATGTTTTAAATATGAAATGTGTTGTGTCTATATTTTTAAAATATTGTATGTCTGAAAGGGTAAATACATAGTATTTACTGAACAGCTGAGAGGGCATGCATTGACTCGGCAAACAATTTGCAGACCCACTTTTATTAGTTCAAACTGGTGGACCGTGTTGGAGATTACCATCATTTTGTAGCTGAATAATTATACAATTTGTTGTCACTGTACCAGAAATTCATAAAAAAGCCCCTCTATTTTTAGTGGCACAATACCTACATTTTCAGCATGTTTGCTATTCTTTCTAATAGGACTAACTTGTTCTTATCAGCAAGCACTTATACTTTAAATATGTCAGCAATAACTGTGCTTTTCAGAAAGGTTGTGATTCTTTCAATGGCAGAAATCAGCATTTCTCAGGTAGAATTCCATGCCTTTTAAAGGGGCTATGCAAGCCCTTCTCAGAGGCCCAGTAATGACAGAGTGCCAGCAAGTCATCAGAGTCTCAGGAGTGAACCGACACAATGAATGGGCATAGGGTCTGAACGCCCTTCTTACACCCTTAGTCAAGTATGATGCATATGGTTGTAGAGAGCGGCAAGCTAGCTTTGCTCTTGAAGACTTCAGGTGATAGTCATGTCTTCCAGGCACCTTTAGTAACCTTTCCCACTCTCTTATCCCGTACAAGCATTGAGCGATGTTCCATCTATATATGCTTTTCTTTTGCGTGGACCCCTTTCTAAATAAAGCTTTTACTGGCGCCAGCAAAGCTTGTTCTAAGTCAGCCATAAGTCAGGTGTGCAATACACGTTATTGGCACTGCCCAATCCTACAATTCTAGTTGTACCAGCATCTTAGGAAATGTAGCTTATTTGGTTAATGCACATGCTTCAGGCATCTTTAACTGGGTTTCGGCCCTGGAAAGATAGCTTGGTGAAGTAATGTACCTGCTGGAAATAGTATGTGATTAACTTGCAAGTCAAAGATTAGACACCCTAGTCAGCGAGCATATCCTTCCACTTCTCAGCAGGATGGCATCAGAGGGGCTACTTCAATTTCAAATGTAGTATTGACTCATATATTTTTTTCAAAACGTGCTGAGTACCACCAGACAGTTGCTTCACAATGAGTCTGCAACCTTAGACTGACTGTATGTTTTGGACTACAACTCCTGTGATCCCTCATAATTGATTGTGCTGGCTAGGGCTTATGGGAGTTCCAGTGCAAGGCATTTGGAGAACCAAAGATTGCAGTGTCCTGCTTCATAGTACTGTAATGCATTTCTGAAAAGAGTAATTGATCAAATTAGCATTCTCATCACCCTTCCTGGACTGGCTTTAATTGTCAAAGGGAAACATGGTTTCTCTTTGACAGTTTGCGTACCCCAGTGCGCATGTCCAATGGGCCACACAAAGTCAGGGGAGTTTTGCTCCGGTGCCTCCCTGCACATCCAGATTATCCAGGACATTGAGCAGGGACCTCTCGGTCTACTTCACCCATGTACAGGCACCAAGAAGCTTTCCCTACTTCCTAGTTCCTGTTTGTGCAACGCGGGAACATGAGAGCTGTTGTTCATGCCTGTCCTGAGGGAGGCGGATTTGGGTCTGGAGGTAAGGGATAAAAGCTGTATATGAGTGTGTGGATGGATGCATATAAGGGAGTATGTTATCGGTGTGTGGGTGAAAGAGAATGTATGACTGGCGTACAGGTGCACAAGTGAATGTGTTTGAATGCTAAATGAATGTGTGTGTGTGTGGTTGCTTGCGTGTGCCCTGGAGAGTGGGCTTCTGATATGGGGAGGGGAGGGTGATTGGGGGGGGGGTAATTTATTAATGTTTCAAACTTGTATTGCATTTGTTTACTAGGCATCAAATGTAAAGCAAGCGTAAGTGTTATCACATTGCTAGACTGGCCGACATTGCCACAGCCAGTCTAGTTACAATTCATTTTATTTACTTTGGCCTGGCATTTTTTACTGGGCTTCAAGGGTAAAGCAAACGTGATAAGTGTGTGTCTAGACTGGCCTACATTGCTGCAGCCAGTTGGAATACTTTTTCCTACTGAGGTATGGTATTATTTACTGGGCATCAGGTTTAAAGCAAACATGATATGTTACTATGTGGCTAGACTGGCCTACATTGGTGTAACCAGTGTGGGTATATTTGCTTACTGTGGCATGGAATTTATTACTGGCTATCAAGGGAAAAACAAACATGATGAGTGTTATTACAAGGCTAGACTGGCCTACATTGGTGCAGCCATCCTGGATATATTTTCTTGCTGTCGCATGGAATTGTTTACTGGGGATAAAAGGTCACGTGACGTGATGAGTGTTATTATGTAGGTAGACTAGCCTGCATTGGTGCAACTAGTCTGAATATATTTTCTAACTGCAGCATGGCATTTTTTACTAGAAAGTCTAACAGGAGTTTGTACTTATATGGTTGCACTGGCATGTATTGGTGCAGTCTGCATGGGCATGTATGAACAAAGCCAGCATGAAAATGTTTTTTTATACTGGCATATGTTGTGGCCAAAGGCATCATGAACATGAGATTGAAAATGCTCCTGTGCACAGTTGGTGACTTGCACCTATTGGAATTGTTGGTGTGTTAGCCAACAAAACAGAATGGAAACGTTGTGATTTTGACCCAAATTCTCACAGAAATTATGCTATAAAATTCATAATTTTAAACCCATTACTTGTAGAATTTGGCTGTCTCGGGCTTCCTCGTTACGCTCGGTCACCTGCGCATTTTCGTGGGAAACATTTTCACCTTTTAAATTCAAAAATTCACCAGCTGCCGCCTCATGAGGGGCAGTGTTTGTTGATTCTGTAGAAACTAAAAAGCTATCCTGAACCAAGAAGATTGGCATCCTCCCAGACTGACAGCAGGGAAGAAACAAAATGTCCATCCAAAGCTGCCAAGAAGAGATAGAGAGATAACGATTAGTTACCCTGAAGTGACAGCTATACCTGTGTTCTGCCTCACATACAGAGTAACTCTCTGTGTCCTGTGCTGAGGTCTGAAACGCGGTGGGATGAGATGAAGTAGCTGAAAGCTGTCCAGGTGTAAAGGGGGCATTTTAGCTAGGATGCTCTCAAACACACTTGATAGGATGGTAAGATGAAAATAAGCCTACAAATGCCCAACATACCAGGTCTTTACATTTAAAGGGACAGCACCAGTGTTTCTCGAAACTCTTGTGCTTTTGATGACTCAGTATCACCAAGTCTCATTCTTAACAAAGACCATACGTTGGAAGCGCCATAATGCCTAAGCTTTCTTCGTGCCCTCTTGTGGAGCTATGATGCACACTGGTGGGCGGTGTGGGAAGCGTGCATTGTTGTCAGAGGTTTTAAGTAATAGTGCTCTAAATCAGGCATCTTTAATTAATTCCCATGTCAAAGTTATTTACAGTAACCTTTTAGAGGTACAGAACAGTTACACAGCTACTGTAGCAGAGCCAGTCTTAGGTTGAGTATGTGACTGGAGCTACCCTATCGTTTTGGGTCTTCGAGGGGCCACTCAGCCATTTGAGAGGGCTCCTGCAGAGATCAATGTTTAACATGCAAGTCTCCGGATGGTTATTTTGAAGGTGTGAGTGTGCACAGTCCACTACCATCCTTCTCTGCATGTCACTTGTTTGAATACCAAATAAAATGACTTAGGGCCTCATTATAAGTTTACCGGTCCGGGAACTACTGTACCAGTAAGCTTGCCGGTACTGTAGTTCCCGGACCGGCAAACTACGAGTTGTGCTCGCGGGTGCCTTTCTGCCCGCCAGGTCGGACCTGCCGACTGGCAGAAAGGCACCCGCGAGCACGGCATGTCGGATGCACCAGCACCGTTATAAACGGTGCCGGTGCATCCAACCTCCTTATTCCATTTCAGCACTATGGCTCCGGCAGTGCCGTAATGACCCTGTAATTGCCCATTTGCAGGCGCCGGAAAAAGAATGACACTGGCGGCAGCCGTGCCTGCTACCGCCAATGTCATAATGAGGCCCTTAGCCTTCCACTTGTCAGCCAAGCTTCAATTTTCACAGTGTAACAGTACTGACAGTTATCAGCATACTTAAAAAGTAGTCACTGTTTTCAGCAGGGCTGCTATCTACTTCAGTGTATAGTTTCTCTATCCCTCAAGTAGTGACAGACAGGCTCTTCAGAGTGCTGAAATGGCAATCATTTAATGGATCAACTGCTTCACTTCCCGGCAGGGCTGATTTACTTTTAATATGACAGCACAATACTTTTCGGCAAAACTGCTATACGTTAATATACAAACATAGAGCTTCTGAGCAGGCCACACTTTAATGGGATGGTACAGCATATCTAACAATGTTGCTAGACCGTCATGTGGATTATATGCCACTTGTCATATTCACTGCTGTACTATCGGCGAGAGAGTGCTTACACTTTTCCCTGGAATTGCAATAGATTTAATAAGACAGTGAGCCTCATTACGAGTCTGGCAGTAACCATGCTGGTAAAACCGGCAGGTTGCCGCCGGACCCGTAAACAGTTACCGGTAACACTGGGGTATTACAACCCCGGCAGCTGGAAAGTCAGGCGCCGGTAAAATATGTTGTTCCCCATTCACATAGAGTGCCATAGAACTCTATGGCAATGGGGAGCACAGAAAACACTGGCACCGGTAGTAACGGTGCCGGTGCTTCTGTGAAAGTCTGTGGGCAGGTGCCGGACCGCCCAGCAAGTCAGACCTGCCGGGCGGAAGTGCACCTGCCTGCCTGACTTGTACCTTGATGGTTCGGACGCAACAGTGCCGGTTAGCTTACAGGCAAGGTTGTAAAGAGGCCCAGTATTTCACTTTTTGAGCAAGGAATCTGTTTTAATAGGACATGACGTTGCTTTCTATCCAGGGCATCTGCACCTATGCTTTAGATGATGTCCTAACACTTATGAGCAGGGTTGTTATTCTTATGATGGATAGGACCAGCACTTCAAGCATGCCACCTATACTTTAAATGACAAAGTACCAGGAATGTTCAGTAAGGATGTATTACATCACTGCCTGTTTTTTATTCTGAGGTGGGAGACTACAAATTGAATGGGTATGGAATCTGATCTCCCTTCTGGTTCTCTAAAGAAGTTATTACACACACTGATTCATTTACACATTTTTCCTCCTCCATTGCCTGACATTTAACGGAAATGTCCGATTCTCACCAGTCTTCCAAAAATATTTGGTATGTCACTGCACATGGTAGTTGCTATTCTTTTGTTATTATGTATCTGTCTACGAAAGGGGCGATATATGGTTCCTCCTCTATGCTGGATAAACATTCCTACCTGATGTTCCACTTGGTATCATATATTGATGCCTAAAATACAGCGAAAGGAGGGGTGGTGCATGGTCATCACTGCACGACTTGCTTCCCAGGGACATTACGTACCACCCATAAAGGAAGGACACAGATTCCACAGATTTGACATTTTCAGCTAACATGATTGATGGCGCATGCTTCCTGTCAAACCAAAATGGACTCTTGTCCATTTGCACTATAGCATCACATCTTTCTCAGATGGACAAAGCAATCTTCGGCAGGACCTAAAAATGACATGATCTTTCTTTAATTTTAAATAGCAAATGTTTAAGTGAGCTTGAGTATCATCAGGAGAAAAGCTTTGAATATGCCCTCCTATTATCAAGAGCAGAGTAGATCACTGCGTGAGCATGGATATAATTATGAACAGAGGTCCCCGTTAATAAATACGGGAGCCTTCGTGAGCAGACCTCTGTGTGAATGTTCTGGTGTTAGTAGGTGCTACTCTTAAGGAGTCCGTGGGCCTCATTACGACTTTGGAGGCAGCCATGCCCTTAATAAGGGCATGGCTGCCTCCAAAATCGTAAGCACAAAAGTGATGGGTGGAAGGTTTTGAATGAATCTGAACCACTGGCATTGCTCTGGGCAACCTTCCACACCACCGTTTTTTAGCCCGTCTGCGCCATTGCAAAAGGGGTCCAGCCCTATGCAAATCAGTCAGGTACTGCCACCAATGGTAGCAGCCCAGCCTGAACTACTAGGCCAGGTCTCTTCTGCACGGAAACACAAGCAACCCCAGACATGTTTCGGCCTTGTTGGGCCTCGTCAGTGAGGTGCAGCTTGGTTCCCTATGGCGCAGCGAGCAAGGGACCCACGTCTGGTCATACCCTCTCTCACATAGTGACACAAACAGTAAGCACAAAAGTGATGGGTGGAAGGTTTTGAATGAATCTAAACCACTGGAATTACTCTGAGCAACCTTCCACACCACCATTTTTCAGCCCGTCTGCGCCATTGCAAAAGGGGTCCAGCCATATGCAAATCAGTCAATCGTGTCCGGGTCTGGGTTCCCTGAATGGGGAAATACCGGGCCATTCCAACTTTGGAGGGCCCGGTATTTCCTCCTTCAGGGAACCCGGAAACATTCCTTCCCCATTCCCATTCGAGCCCCCATAGGGCTCAATGGGAATGGGGAGGGAGCTAACAACGGGCCCGTTAATAATGGGCCTGTTGTTAGCTCCCTGGTCCCCTCGCGGGCCCCGCTCTAGACGTCTGGCAAAACCAGACGTCCAGAGCAGGTCCCGCGAGGGAACCTCGTAATAGGGCAGAATGGGATTAACGGCACCGGCACCATTACCGGCGCCATTAAACCCATTCCGCCCACCTTGTAATGAGGCCCCGTGTATTATTCTAGATGCTTTTGGGTAACAGGGTTGACTTTGTGGCAAGTTCCATAATAAAAATGTCTTCATCCCAGGAGGAAACTGTGATTATTGCTTTAATTGCCAGCATTATATTCTGAAGTCCTATTCCATGGCACAATATTCTGTGGGTGCGGTATGGTGGCCCAATCTTCAGAGGTACTTTGATGCATGGGGCAAAGTATTCTGGAGGACATTTGTCCATTGCACACTACTGCTGCAGGACATTAATTTACTGAACGCACTATATTTCTGATTGCAGCATTCCTCCTGGTACAGTATTCTTCGTGCTTTTTTTAAATCATAGAACAATATTACTGGTGGAAATGATTTACAATGGCAGAATATGTATGACGGAAATTGCTTCTATGTGGCTCAGCGTGTGTCGTCAATAGAAGTAAGGATACTACACATGCATTAAGGATACAAACTATGGAAATTGGTTTCAGATGGCAATGTACAAGAGTTTTTAGGACTAAAGTACAACTAAAGAATCCAGCCCATGTGGAAACATGCCAATGTGTTAGTGAAGATCTATCGTATACAATATTTCGAGTTATTTAAAGTAGCTGGAATATGGTTTTTCAGCAGCAAAACTTTGAGGTGGCCGTCAATCTTTATTTCTTTTGATTGTTCAGCACCAACATGCAGTTTCGTCCCTGAACGGTTTCCCTTAAAATGACAATACCATACCATACCACACTATATTCAAATATTTGGGAAAACTTAATTTAAATGAACAACTAGATCCTGTGGTACAGAAGCATCTTAAGTTGAATGCATTTCCACTTATGCTTCCACTCAGGGCATTACTTTGTTTCATATCCTTGCAAGTTCAGTAGAAACAGGATTGTTCACCGGCTCTATGATTTTGTTAAGTTGAGCTGCGTACTGGATTACCTTACTGGTCACATGTAAATTCCCCAAATCCATTTGAACCACCTTGTTGAAAACACTCTTGAGATTCACAATACCCCTCGGGCAACCTTGAGTGCTCGAATTTCTGACCATGACACACACGTAAATGCTGTGAGGTACTGGGAATATGGGTGGAAATTGACTGAGAAAATGCATTCTTTAAATCAATCACGGTAAAGTGGGGTTTACCCAGTAGGGATATTATAGAGACTGGTAGCAAGATTCGGTACCACCGGTAATTGCGCCTCAATAATATTATTGAGGGGGTGCAAATCCTGGACCATCCTCCAACTGGACCGCTTCGCTAGATGGCCGTGAAACATAGGGACAAAGAAGGTTGTATTATGCCTTGCTTCAACAACACCACAACTTGAACACAAAGTACCACTTAAAGTAACACATATCCCATTCTCCTTAACTACGCTGGATACATATAAAATTGCAACATCATGCCTCTTTGCCGCTCCCCTAGTCACAAAATGGTGCAGGCAACTTGAACCCCTCTTTGTCTTTGGGACCTTTCCTGACCATCACAAGAGTGTCAAGCATAAAAAGTCCTTTCTTCTGCCCTTCCCAACCAAGAAGGTTTGTAGAGGGCACTTGCAGGGGCTCTGTTACCTCCAGTGCAAGTGGCAGGGTCCTTGGCACCAGTACCATTGTTGCAGTAGGCATTGTCTTCATAGCAGTTTCACCCCACATGTGCACTTGGGATGGGTAGGGAAGAATAGCTTTCCTTTTCATTGGAACCTTCTTAGTTCATCTCTATGGCAGAGGACTTTGGAATAGACTGTATTCTCAACAGTGTTCCAGGCGAATCCTTCTTTACCTGGGGTCCAAAGATGAATCAACCAAGGGAAGGCTCTTCTTGGCATTATATGGGCAGAATTCCACAGTGGATTGATCAAGAGCAAGCCCTTTGTCAAGTGTCCAATCCATGTTGCTGTAACAAGTATGAAAATTAAGTGTCAAGAAACATGATAAGCACCCCGTTTTACCTTGCATACTGATATTTTAGGTATGTAAAGAATAGAGACTGAAGAAGGACAGAAAACTGTCACCCTTTTCTTACACTGTTCAAGATCTTCCAAGTGGCGAATGATCAATCTAACTGTAAAACAGGGTGGCTTGTTGTTACTCAGGGTTTATTTCCTCTAAAGTATGACTGCAAGGATGTCATATATCGACATCGACAGTGAATTGCCATACTTTGTTATGCTGCTTAAACTGCATCTTGCCCAAATGGCACAGTGTACTAACCCCTTCTGTGTGAGCACTGCCTTTTCACATTATACATCACATACATTGCCATACAGCATAAAGCAGAAGAAATTGTTAGATGGATGCTGCATTTGATGTTTTGTATGTGTTTTTTGATGTTTTTATATGTTCTGTAAAAGTGGATTGATACATTGGTTTTAACAGACATTATGGTACATTAGCAGATATTGATTTAAATATGCTTTTCAAAGTTGTGATTACCACAATCTAATGCATTTAAAGGGAGGGGTAGCCTGTTTTCCTGTTGTTGTTGTCTGTAGTGTGTTCTTCCCCTGTCCAAAACAGGCCCCCAAATGACAGCTTTCAGCGTCGGAGATACAGCGTTAATTCCCAAATGGAACAGTGGCGATGTCTCCGCTCCGAGTGGATGGATCAGGCCAGTTCCGCTGTAGCAGGCTTCAGGGCACAGAGGACCACAGCTGCAATGAACTTGTAAAGTTCGTCACCACGGCTAGGCGACACAGTAACCGATTATAATCCGGTTCGGGCGCACTCACTTTACTCCAGACCTGGGAACGCCAAGTGTTCGAAATTCGGTTTGAGAGTGCCATGAACACAGAGCTTGCGATGTACCAAGTTTCAAGGGCCTCTTCGAAACGGCGGCGGTATCAGGGCAAAACTCCTGCGCAAGCTGGTAAGCCCACTGGTTGGCCCAGGGATGCTTCCGAAAAGGCTTACTTGCAGGTTTTGATGAAGGTGCAGAGAATAGTTGGTCCCACTTTTCCAATGAGTCAAAGCGTCTGCAGACCTTCTAGGATGACCAGATGTAGAGGGTTTCCCACGGGATGACAGCGGGCTCAGGGTGCCAAACCTTCCAGCGAGTCACCAGCGGTTTCTCGACTTGGCTTCTTAGTTTCAGGATGCTTGGATCCTATCCTTCGTTCAGTGAGAACTCCAGAGATTGATATGGTATGGGTGATTGGAACCTTCTCTTATCCAAAATCTCCTTCGTGCCAAAACGAAGATGACCCAATGGGAGATCTGCTCACATACAGGCATAACATACGTGGGCCAATCATGGACCACGGTGGTCCCAGGCATTCACAGCACACCAGACTCTCTGGCACCCAGGATGCGTATTGGAACTAGACAGTCCAGCCCACATCCTGGGGGCACACACTCAAGGCATGCAGAAGCCCGCGAAAGCTAGGCGCTTTGCAGGAAAATGCATGCCCAAATAAGGACTGACCCGAGTCAGCTCGACCTGGGGAAGGTGAAGGGGCAAGATGGCCAAAGGACAGGACAAAGAACCTCATGGCATGGCCATTTTGGAGCCAGGCCAGCTAACCGTGCCAAAAGCGGTAGTCACAGTTTACCTGGCAGGAAAGGTTTAAAAAGATACAAAAAGATAAGCTGCCACCAGCCCTGTCCAAGGCACATCTGCACTTCTCCTAAAACATCTTTCGAGAGTAACTAGGTCCTTTAGAAATGACAGGAAGACCCAAGTGCACTGTACTCTAAGGTACTGTGTGCACTTGCAACATGTTTCAGAAAAGTTGCAACATTGACAAGGACTAAGGGAAACAAAGTCTCTCAGTACTGACTGTCTTCAAGGGCATGCCAGTTTCCCCATAAGAAGTGAGGGAAAGGCCCAGGGGAGTGCAGCAGAAGGTTGTGCTTCTCTGGTAAAGTCAGACTATGGTGTTTAAACAAAGCAAAAAGTTGGGGGGTACACAACTGTAGGGAAACTACACATGAAATGGAAATCTTTCCTAACACTTGGCTGGACAAGTGGGGTGTGCTGAAGATTTTTTCAGGAAGGGGCACACAAGGGAGTGCTTGAGGGGGGAGGGGAAGATCCAGAAGCAAAAGAGTGGTTGCAGCAATCAGCAAGTGCATGGGCAAGAGAGCCAATGTTGTCCTGAATGGTTTGTGGGGAGCAGGGGAGACCTGTTTTGAGGAAACCTTCATGAAGCAGACAACTCTGTAGACCTCATCAGGTGTGATAGGGGAGAAGGAGCAGAGAAAGGAAGAGGGAGGGTGAGAGGCCATAGGAAGCAGGGGGGTGGTGGAGGTGGAACGGGATGCAAGGGTGCTCAAGATGTCCTGCGTTTTTGTAGTAAAATGGGTGGCCGATGTGTTGTACAGGGCCTGGGACAGAAGAGGTGAGCAGAAGACTGCAGATGCACTGGCTAGTTTCCTGCCGATTTTAAAGAGTTGAGCCTTGTTGTTGGATGCATCAGAGATGCAAGCCTGTATGTGGCCCTTTTCTTGGAGACGATGGAGAGTCGGTATTGCCTTTGGAGCAGGCGAGAGGTCAGTTTGTCAGAGGGTGAGCCTGAGGTCACTTCCATTCCGCATCTCTACACTTGCGTTTCAGCCTGCACGTTCAGAGTCATCAATGGTGTTACGCTTAGAGGCAGGTTTCAGGCGGATCCTCATGACTGGGGCAAGAATGTCCAGAGTGTTAGTAATGGCAAGATGGAGGTTGCTGAGAGCAGAGTCAGAGGTAGAGTCTATAGTGGAGGGAAAGGGGGGGTGAAGGTGGATGCAAAGGCATCAGCTGGCACTCGTTTCATCGGACAGATATTCGTGAATGGGGTTGGCAGGGCTCAAGCAGGTGTGGTCATAGGGCCGAGAGGACCCAGTTGAGAGGAGAGGAGGGCGTGGTCTGACCAGGAAAGAGGGGCGGTCAGTGAGGAGAAGAGTGAAAGATCAGAGTGGATGAAGGCATCAAGAGTGTGGCCAGCTGAGTAGGTAGGACCAGAAGGGAGAATGGAGAGGTGGAGCGAGGTGCAAAGGTAAAGTGAGATGCTTGTCCCGGATCTTAGGGAACGTACTGGACGGTTTTGGTCAATACTGTTATTCAGGTAGAGGGGGGCTTCATTGTAGATGCAGCGGTGGGTCAATGACAGAGTTTTAAAGTAAATGCGGGCTTTGATGGGCAACTTAACTAGACATTCATTCATATGCCACATTCTTTTGGCTTTCTTGTCATGTTCAGTGTTCTGATCATCAATTTTTGGTAATTATAATATGCATTGGGTCCCAACAGGACTTGCATTCTTTGGATTCAGCAGCAATGTCTATGTGGTTATGCTTTGCCCAAATCAGCGTGGCATTGATTGGTTTCCCACTTCATGCCTCCCACTGTGTCTGTTATGAATAGAATCTTTGCTGCACCTCTGCCAGTTGCCGGTGTGATCATTTTGCTTGCTTTGGTGTCATTCCCTGAAGTCTGTCTGATCAGGAAGGCTCGGCTACCAACTTCCTTAATCAATCAGGAGAGTAGGTAATTTGAATCTTTTCTCAAAGTACTGTGGAGATATGCAAATCCTCTGCTGGACGTCAACCTGGATATTTTCAGGTCTGACGGTAGGTCAATAATGGTTGCCGACAGGTGATGTAAATCTAAAATAAGTGATCTCTGTGAAAGAGATTGTGGGTCTTGGGTTGGCAAGGTTTGCCATCCTATGCCATTGGTTGCGATTCATATGATATGATATGATGTTTCATTTATATTGTGCTTCTACACAAGTGTTTCACGAGTGTTTATGCCTCTGATGTGGATTGAGCAGTCAATTGTGAGTTTATGGTTCTTTCTCCTACTACAAATTTCTCTTCTGGGATTTGAAAGGAATTAGATGGAGGAAGAGGCGGGAGGCACAGACCTTTGATCCGTTATTGGTGTCAAATGTTAAGGTGGAGTCCGGCGTAACCGCTAGGCTTTGGGTCTTGAGTAATGACTTGGCTGAGAATGGGTGGGCAGAGGCTGGGCCGAATGAGATGCAATGCTAGCGTTTTGTTTGGCGTGTGTTGTTGAAGAGCAGCCATTGTGTTGTGGTTGGTGTATGTTCGGGAAAGCGCATGCACCTGCAGGGTTTGAAAGCGGACAGTTGGCTTGGCATGGGTACAGGAAGAGTTGTGTGTCACTGGTGAAGAGGTGTTAGTGGAGGTTTCTAGGGGGCAGGATCCTGAGGATCAGGAGGAGGTTGGGGACCCTTTTTGGCCCCCGCAAGACCCTGGTGGCAAGGCAGGTTTGCCTCTGCTGCTCGCGGGTCCTTGAGGTTCTGTTGGTGTGTGTCGTGGATGTGTGTGTGTGTGTGTGTGTGTTTTTCCCCCATTGATGGCGGGCACTTAATTCCAGATACACTGGTGTGCCAGGTGGAGGGGCTAGGGTCGGATAGTGGATAATGGCCAATATCCAGAGTCTGGATGATACGGGATCGGGGAGGCTCTGCCAGTGGACGGGTGTATCTGTCTGCCAAGGGTGAGCATCAAAGCCTTGGAGACAGGGAGGTGTGAAGAGCTGCGAGGGGGGCCTGTGCTATGTTGGGCGCTAGTGAGGCGCTCACTGTGAACTCATGTGTTCCTTATTGTGCAGACCCACAAACAGCCGGGGGCGGGAGGTGGATGCCTTCTACTAGACAGTGCTTTTGTGGGGTCACTTCTCTTTTTAAGTGCTGCCTTGAAATCGCTGGTATAAACATGGGCAGGTGGCGCGAGAGATGGGGGGTTTAAAATGCCCACCGCTGCGGCACGTCTGTACATTTTATTACATTGGTTTGCTGTAGTCGCTGGCACTAATGGTAATTTTATCTGATGAGACATCACGGTTTTATTTATCGCAAATGATCACGAGAGCGCCTCTATAGTGAGATAGTAAAGAGGGTGAGGTTTTCACTTACACAAATGTATTTCAAGCTTGGAGGGTGGGACGGGGTGTGCAGAACACAAGTACAGTTCCAGTGATAAATAACTTAGCCTCTGTTCATTGAGGCGGCCTATTACAGTCAATACGGTAACAGTGGGACGAGGGACTGTGTGCAGTGTGGGAGCTGTGATCTCATAGGAGGAGGGAAGTGCTGGGAGGGGAGGTGTTTACAGACCGACAGACCGGCGGCTCTGAGGGAAGCTTTTACTCCAAGTCCCTAGTAGAGTCAACCCTGGAGCTGCGGGCGCAAGAGCATCCCAGAGCTCCTCTGGAAGACGGGAAACACTTGGGTCCGCGAACCCACGGGAGGCAAGCAGCAGCCACAACAAGCAACAGGGCCGCCCGTGCAGACAGGAGGCGCAGCACTGGACCGACCGCCGCCGCCGCCACACTCAGGAGGAACGGCGCTGGACCCCTCTCCCCATATACAGACAGCGGAAGAGCAGCGCCAGACCCTCCCACCCCCATCCTCACACAGGAGATCAGCACCGGGCTGCTCATACGCAGGGACATCCCCACACACACAGCGGGGGGCAGCCTCTCCGTATCCACAACAGGAGGCGAGAGCAGCGCCGGGCTGTCAATACACACAGGAGCCCCGCTGCTGGAAGTCTGCTGCGCTCATTGGCTAGACGGGATTTGGGATTCCTGCCTGGATGGAGCGCTTCACTGGGGGCTCTCTGCACCGATTCTGAGGGTTGTTCGTGGAACCGTTCGTGGGATATTTGTGTTGCTGGTGGTGACGAGTCTTAAGGAAACTTGAAGCGGTTTATTTCCAGGCCAATCAATCACCAGTTGGAGGTCCAGGCAATAAGGTTGTGCAATGGTGAGTAGGGCATCGCTGGCCATTGCATGCATAACGTATGGGCACCCAGGTGCAGGCCTGTTCATTTATTCACTCGGGCATTTGTGAACTTGAGATATTAACCCCACATCCCATTACACGAATCCTTTATTGCTCATTGCGCTGGTTATGGTCCCACTCACGTGTGCATTATCATTTAATGTATGTGCGTCTTGCCTTCATGGATAGTGTATGTTCTGAGAAGCAGTAGACGTACCAGCTTTGGAAGCCTTGCTGTCATCACGCAGCGCCCTGGGAGTTCTGGCAGTGGCGACTGAGCAAACCTCATGCAAGAATGCTGGGCACATCGCCCTGCAGCCCATGCCAAGTAAATGGCCGAGCAAAGCACGTGCTGCTAAAGGCTGTAGGTTCGAGCCCACGCAGGGCAGACTCAGTCTTTCATCCTCCTCAGTCCGGTACAGGCGAGTAGCCTTCAATTGCCTAATTCACAGAAGTGTTTTATAATGGCAAAACCCCATTGGAAAACGTTCTGTGAATAAGGGCCACAATAGTTTGCACGTTTCCTTCATGCGACATAAGCCTGGAAGGGTCATAGTGCAGGGAATGTATTATGCAGGGTATCTGGTCATTGCATCTAATGCCATTCCATTGCATTTTTTCCATCTAAAAAATGTGCACCGAATGCATGTTTTTGGGGGATAAAGAGTTCATTTTTGTTCAGGGGGATTTTAAAGTGTAAAAAACAGGGATGTGGGGGGTCCCCCCCACAAAAAAATAAAATAAAATGCATTCAATGCTAATTTTTTAGATGGAAAAAATTCGACGCAAATGCATTAAGATGCAAGGAATTCGATGCAATGACCATAAACCATTACGCAGCTACCTGATTATAATAACTCGCATAAACTATGGATTTGGGTTAGCAAACAAATAAACCGAAACCCGATATGGTGGGAAGCATGGGCTGTAAGCTTAATTATACCAGAAATAATAATCTTAACAATGAGCACTTAATAACGGAGGATATGCTGTTGGGCATCATGTGAGCCCATCGTAGGGCCACCTCCAGGCTGATCCATGCCGCCACACCTGAGAGGGTACCCGGCCACTCTTGTTCCCCCCAAAAGGGCCTTCTATACATCCCTTTTCTGCTGGTGGCCAAGCGATATTTCTCGTGACTATTTCCATGTCGCTAGGTGGACACCGCTTTATCTGCTCAGGCTCCCTGCCAGTGATGCCTGGCTAGTATTTCTGTCTGCTTCCAGACCCCTGTTACCCGTCTAAGGGAACTGCACGTTTCAGACAACCGCACTTTCCTACCCAATTGTGCCAGAGCGTTACCTCCTAAACGTATGATCAGAAAATCGGGGGAGGAGGGTCCCTGGAACCTATGAACTCTGCCCACCTGTCGTGCAGGTCCTCCCACTTCATCCCAGGCGTGCCCCACCATGACGTGATTGTCCTTTGAAAATGTAATCCAGCGTGGGTGTCCTCTAACCCTCTGTGGGTCTTGACACGAAAGAGTGGCCCACACCTTCCAACTGATTTGAAAGGGGGGCATCGCCTGTTGGGAGACGCGCCCGTGTTATATCTGTTCTTTTCCGATGTATATCTTTATGTCCCCCAGCTTTCAAGCCCCTAATCCCCTTACTGGCTTTCTCATCCAACCCTCCCATCCCAGGCTGTGTGGATAATGTGTCCCGCCAATTTTGCAGTGGGACCGGCGGCCCCAGCAGGGCCCCGGCTCAGCTCCACTTTTGGAGACTGCTGGGGCCCGGCCCCGGCAGGCCCCGACCCACTTAAAGCACTGACCGAAGGTTTAAAGGACGAGTCACCGCTGCAAGGGGTTCAAACCCACTATGTCATAGCATCACTCCTATCGCTGGTAGAATTGTCTATCTCTGAAGATTGCGCTGTCCTCATGACCAGCATCGGGGTAGGGCTTGGGGAGCGGTGTGAGTGCATCTCTGTGATCTAGCGCCTACTGCATCCCATGCACAGCTTCGAAGCTTTTCGACTCAGTACAGTGACCACAATCCTCTCACGGCTTCCGTTCCGCTGCCCGAAACTTCCGGTGTCAGGAAAGGTCAGCCAGGGCAGGGGTGGGAGTGATGCATGGACTCGGAGACGTGCCTTACTGTCTCTCTCTGGGTAGGGGTCAGGCTGTGTAAACATGTGGGTGGCAGGGAGGGAGGGCGGAGGAGGGGCAAAGAACGGGCTCCTTTCAGCGACCGATAGAAGTACAGAAGGCCTGGTACCCAAATGGTTATTCTGCGCAGCTAAGTGACTGCCGGCGCTGTACATAGAACACCCCGATAACTACACGAACAGCCATTGTTCACTACTTTGCATGAAGCGGGCAGGCCTACAACACCAGAGGCCTGTGCCACGGGAAGGCCGGTATGCAGAGGTCTTCAGTCTATGGGGCCTGGCCCCCTTATGGGGGCCCGAAGGATGTGGGGGGGGCATCCAAAAGGGACTACTGTGACTGTTTTTAATAGAAAATATAAGCAAATGTGGCATCGAGGAGGGGTGGGGGGGTTCAGCAACACAATTCTTTTCTCCCTCAAGGGGGAGGGGCCTCAGCAGAAACCAATTTGACTACTACTGGATTAGATAGTCGGACCCAGTCCCTCCAACCTTTCAGAGGCCTTACATATCGCAATGTTCCTTGAGGGTCAGGCAGCTCCTGACATTCCTAACATTTCCCCAACCCTGTCGACATTCCCGAGGCACCAGCCTTGCCAGTAAAAAGAATCCTCTTGCTTTAGTTTAGTTTAGTTTATTATTTGTATAGCGCCGCCTGGCCCTAGGGCATCCGGGCGCTTGCGATGAATACAGCAAGAATAATGAATACAACAAGAATAATGCAGCAGAAATGTACAAATCGATTACATATTTACAAATTTACAGTCTTGGTGCATGCTAGTGCGGTAGGGCTAGGCAGTTTCTTTGGATAGAAGCCAAGTTTTGGTGTTGTGTCTAAATCTGTGAAAGGACGGTTCTGATCTCAGCTCGAGTGGAAGTGAGTTCCAAAGTTTGGAGGCAAGCACGGGGAAGCTGGAGCCACCTGCTTTTTGGAGCTTAAATCTTGGGATATTTAAGCAGTGTGTTTGAGCTGATCTGGTAGGGCGCGCTGGGGTGTGGTGCTTGAGGTTGTCGGATAGGTATCTGGGTGCTTGGTTAGCTAGGCATTTGTGTGTGAGTGAGATGGTTTGTATTCAATTCTTTGTGGTATGGATAGCCAATGGCAGGTGCGTCTGGCGTCCGAGATGTGTTCTTGTTTGGGTATGTTCAGGGCTGCTCGCAAGGCGTTGTTTTGTATGACTTGTAGTTTGTTGATGTTTTTCTGACTGGTTCCCAAGTATAGCGCATTGCAGTAGTCAACTTTGGAAAGGACTAGCGCTCTGGCTAAGGTGATGCAGTTGGATGGTGAGAGGTAAGGTCTGCTGGCGTTGATAAGTTTACAAGTGTAAGCAGTGGCTGATGAGATGGAATTGATCTGTCTTGTCAGTGTGAGGGAGGAGTCGAGGTAGATTTCTAGGGTTTTGACGCTGTTAGAGACGGTGATGTTATTGCCGTCTATAGTGAATGCTTGATAGAGTTTGTCGAGTTTATTAAGTCTGGGTTGGGAACCTAGGAGAAGAAGCTCGGTCTTGTCGTCATTAAGGCATAGGCCATGCTTGGCCATCCATTCTTGGATAATGGAATAAATGTTGTTGAGAGCAGTGAGGTCAGTGGAGTAGTCGCCTGTTAAAGGGATCAGTATTTGGGTGTCATCTGCGTAGTTGGTGTAGATGACACCCAAGCGGTCCAGTATGTCAAAGAGGGGTTTCGTGAATACATTGTATAGAGTGGGGGAGACGCAGGAGCCCTGGGGGACACCGCAAGTGACTGGGGATGGGATGGCAGAGGCTGTGGGTGCGAAGACTCTCATGGATCTGTTGTTAAGGAAGGAATGGATCCATGCGTTGGCGTTATCTGAAAATTTGGCTGCTGAGGATAGATGTTTGCAGAGGATGTCGTGGTTGACCAGGTCGAAGGCGGCCGATAAGTCGAGGAGGAGAAGGAGGGCTAGTTTACCATTGTCTTTAATGTTGTCCATCTGTGTCTTAAGGTCAATCAGGGCGGTCTCAGTGCCGTGTTTGGGGCGGAATCCTGATTGTCTGAGTCCTAGTAAGTTATTTTTCTCGAGGTGGTTCTGTATCTGGAGATAGGCAGCTCTGTCGAGGATTTTTAGTAGGAAGGGTACAGTCGTTATGGGTCTGTAGTTGGTGGGGACATTAGGGTCAAGGGTGGGCTTCTTAAGTAACGGAAGAACCCAGGAGTCCTTGAGGTTGTTGGGCACTATGTTGGAGGTGAAGGATGCGTTGATGAGGGAGGTGATGAAGGGAGCAAGTTGTTTGGCAGCATCTTTAATGATAGGGGCTGGGCAAGTGTCGCCTTGGCATTTGGACGGTTTAAGAGAGTAGATTATTTCTTCAACCTCTTTAATGGTTATGGTGGAAAACTCAAAGAGGTTATTGTCATCGTTTTGGGGGGTGGTGTGGGTGTATGTAGAGGGGGTGATGTTATCGGAGAGGGTGAGGCTTTCTTTCTTTGTCAGGATTTTGGCTTGTAGCGTGGCAATTTTGCCTAGGAGTGCTTCCTGGATGTTCGTGCACCAGTGGATGTCTTTATTGCAAGTGTCTGGAATGGGGGAGGGTGATTCGAGTTCTCTCAGGATATTGAAGAGCTCTTTGGTATTAGATTTGGCGTTGCTGATTCTTTCATTGTACATGTTTTTTTTAGACTGGATGATGGCTGATTTATAGATGTTCGATGCTAGTGCGTAGGATGTCTTATTAATAGTGGATGGTGACTGTTTCCATGCTAATTCAGCTTGTCTTTTGGCTTTGCGGAGTGTTTTTAGTTTGGGGGTGAACCAGGAATTGAGGTGTGCTCGTGGTTTGGCTTTCCGAAGCTTGAGTGGTGCTATGGTATTTATGGCCTTAAGGATAGTTGTGTTGTATAAATCTACTAATTCAGTAGGGTTGGTCATGGTGGGTGAGAAGTCGATGATGGGTCGGAGTAGCGGGAGGAGTTTCTCTAGTGTGATATTTTTGTTGTTTCTTGTGAGTGTGGGTGGGGCATTGGAGGAGGGCCCTGGTGTTTGAGAGCCTTTGTTGATGGTGAAGGTAATAAGGTGGTGATCGGTCCAGGCGCATGGTGTGTTGGAGAGGATGGTAGTGTTGCAATTGAGGTCAGCTATCCAGTCAAGGATGCGGCCTTTGTTATGTGTGGGTTGTGCGATATGGTGGGTGAGTCCTAATTCTGAAATAGTGTTGGCGATAGTGTGAGCTTTGTCATCTTTCTCATCATTGAGACCTAGATTAAAGTCTCCTAGGATAAGTAGTCGAGAGTTAGGTTTGATATTGTTAGAGAGTAGAAGGGCTATGTCGTCATTGAAGGATAGTATGGGGCCTGGTGGTCTGTAGATGAGGTGGATGGTGATAGTGCTTGTGTGCGTTGTGGATAGTTTGAGGGTGAGTAATTCCGCTGATGTCAGTGATTGGTTTTGTATGTGTCTAATGTTGATGGAGCTTTTTGCAATAACGGCTACTCCACCACCTTTAGCTGTTTGTCTGTCTGCACGGTAGATGGTATAGTCATTGGGTATAGCAAGTGATAGAGAGGGGCCAGATGCTGGGTGGAGCCAGGTCTCTGTAATAGCTATGAAGTCGAGATCATTGACGGTAATAATGTCGGCAATGTCTAAGGCATGGGCGACTACAGATCTCGCATTGATGAGTGCACCTTTAATGGTTTCGGTGGTGATGCATGATTTTTTGATGTGGGTGCGGGGGGAGGGTGCGATCAGGCCGTGTGATATCTGGTCTGTCGGAAGTGTAGGGCGTGTGCAGTGGGGGGCAGATTTGGTTAAGGTTATGTTTTGTTTGTTGCCTAGATTGGGGAGGGATGCGGGTGTGTGTGTTCTGGATCTGAGTCGGGTGAATCTCGATAATCCTGAGCAGGGATAGGATCTGCTGGTAGTGAGGTTCGTGATAGTGGGTTGGCCGATGGGAGTAGTTTGTGATGCTTCTTGGGGGCTGGGGGTGTCTGCTATGCGATGAGAGTCAATGGAGGAGGTAGGCTGGAAGGGGTTGATGTTGGGTAGGAAGGGGGTGGGGCAGGGTATGGGATAATGTCTGGGGCAGGCTAGTCTGCTGAGGCCGTTGGAGTGTAAGCGAAAGTGTGACCCTGTACAAGGGGTGTCATGGGGGACCAGGCAGAATGGGAACATAATGAGGAAGGTCCAGGTTATCATTTCTGAGTTTAGAGGGAACTGACGCACAAAATCGTCAGAGAGAAGCTAGTGCGCAATGTTAGTACTGTATTGCTAGTCCTGTAAGTTAGCCCAGAGCTGCATGACACATCCATGCATACACCACTACTTCCCATTGATAGGTGCCATTATTAAAATACATCAGCGATACTCATTTCTGAGACCCTGTAAAGGAAGACCCGTCCGTCCCTGTCTACACTCGAACGTTGCACCTTGTAGCTTAGGGGGCTCTTTACAGCCTGCGCTCAACGCCCCGCTCCCTGGGCCCCCCCAGCCCGAGCCTTTTCAGTCCGGCGGTGCAGGCTGCGGACCTCTCCTGCCAGAGCAGCAGCCATTTCTCACGACGAGGAGAGGAAGGTTAGAAGACACATCAAAAGTAAGGGATGCCCCTTGAAGACGTTGATAGGGATCCAGAAATTAAATGGTCAATGGAGCGGGATCTGTGAGCGCGTGGTAGGACCTCCGTTGGGTCACTGAAAGATTCTGATATGCGCAGACAGAGCTGTTCCTTGAACTGGGGTTCGGTTCATCTATACACCTACTGCAGAGTAGTTCCATGAAGTACAAACTAGGCTATTAGTGGTTAGGTTTCTGCCGTCTGAATACAAAGCACGCAAACTGATCCAGAACCCAACTCAATATAGTTACTTATGCAGAACAGAAAATAGCAGGGGCCTCGATGGGTCATTTCTTCTCTCTGACAGTAAAAACGATGTATCAAGAACCTATACCAACATAAGCCTTTTATGGGGGAGGCTCTTTTTCTGACCATAATAAAGATGTACCTAGAACCTAACCCGACATAGGCCTTCATGTGCCAGGTAATCAGTCTCTATGATCATAACCAAGATATGGCTGAAACATAGGCCAACATTGGTCTCCATGGGCCAGACATTCCCTCTGACCCGAACAGTTATGTATCCAGAACCGAAACCAACATAAGCCTTTATGGGTGAGGCGCTCTTTCTGACAATAATGAAGATGTACCTAGAACATAGCCCGACATAGGCCTGCATGTGTCAGGTAATCAATCTTTATGACTATAAGCAAGATCTGGCTGAAACATAGGCCAACATGGGTCTCCACAGGCCAGGCATTCTCTCTGGCCTGAGCAATTATTTATCTAGAACCAAAACCAACATAAGCCTTTATGGGTGAGGCGCTCTTTCTGACAATAATGAAGATGTACCTAGAACATAGCCCAACATAGGCCTGCATGTGTCAGGTAATCAATCTCTATGACTATAAGCAAGATCTGGCTGAAACATAGGCCAACATGGGTCTCCACGGGCCAGGCATTCTCTCTGGCCTGAGCAATTATTTATTTAGAACCAAAACCAACATAAGCCTTTATGGGTGAGGCGCTCTTTCTGACAATAATGAAGATGTACCTAGAACATAGCCCGACATAGGCCTGCATGTGTCAGGTAATCAATCTCTATGACTATAAGCAAGATCTGGCTGAAACATAGGCCAACATGGGTCTCCACGGGCCAGGCATTCTCTCTGGCCTGAGCAATTATTTATCTAGAACCAAAACCAACATAAGCCTTTATGGGTGAGGCGCTCTTTCTGATCATAACAAGGATGCATTTAGAACCTAAACCAATGTAAGTCTTTATAGGTGAGGCACTGTTTCTGACCATGACTAAGATGTATGTTGAACCTAAACCAATATAGGCCTGCTTTGGTCAGGAAATCTCTCTTAACATAACCAATATGCATCTGAAACAAAGACCAAGCTTGGTCTCTACGGGCCAGACAGTTTCTCTGACCCGAACCGAAACCAACATATGCCTTAATGGGTGAGGCACTCTTTCCGATCATAGTGAATGTATGAAGAACTTACATCCAGCCCTACAGATAAGGTGTGTATACTCAGGGATGTCATTTGGGGGGGTCCCTTGATAACCCTAAAAAAAATAATAATAATAAAACGTTTTTTTTAATTGAATATCCTGGGCTGTGGTCAGCACCATGTTTTGTTTCTGGAGTGACTGGCTTTCTTGTTTCTCTTTAAAAAAAAACAAAAAAAACAGGGTCTTCCACAAGAGTAACACTTTGAGCAGTGGCCCTAAATAAGAAAGAATAGGAATACCAAATAATTTGTCTTTCTGGAATTCTATACAATAATTGCTAGACTCATCAAAGGTTTATTTTGGACACACATCACGGGGTGAGTCACTGATTTAGTCTGTTCTTAAACACCTCAGATTCACAATGCAGACAAACATTTTCAAAAAGCCTTTAGAGTAGAATAAGCATCCATTTCGGACTATGGATTTTGCTTTTCGCAAGTTGCAGTTATATCATGTTTTTTTGCCGTTGTCTCTTTACGATAATCACAAGACATTCCATCTCGGTGTCCTCGGTCACTTGACAAAATCCTTGTGCCTAAAAGCTTGTGTACAGTGTAGACATGTTTGACCATTGCCCATAAAGGGGCCCTTGATTTCATTGTGCCACGATTAATGCTTTGTTTTAATGTGTCTATATTTAATCTTTCGCTGCCTGGTCTGACAATTGGTGACATGGAAACCAATGGCTTCCAAAGGGCAGCATAGTGTGTCTGTCGCCTACTCGCGATGTCTCTGCCACTCATTGCTTGGTTGCCACCAATGGTGATACGGAAGCCACTATATGGCAAAGGTTTGCGTATTACCCACTGTACAGGATTTTGCTATTGTTCCCTTAGTTGGCTGGTACCACCCACCGGTGACAGGAAAGCTGGTGTCCATCCAAGGGTCCTGCTGGCAAGTTTCCACAAGCAAGGACCCTATGCTGGATTCCTGGTGCCAGCCACTAGTGACAGGAAAGCTGGTGTCTACCAAAGGGTTCTGTTGGCATGTTTTCCACGAGCAAGGACCCTGCGCTGGATTCCTGGTGCCAGCCACTAGTGACAGGAAAGCTGGTGTCCACCCAAGGGCTCTGCTGGCATGTTTTCCACGAGAAAGGACCTTGTGTTGGTTTCCTTGTGCCAGTCACTAGTGACAGTAAAGCCAGTGTCCACCCAATGGGCTCTGATGGCATGTTTTCCATGAGTAAGAGCCCTGCGCTGGTGTCCTTGTGCAAGCCACTAGCGACAGGAAAGCCTGTGTGCACACAAGGGCTCTGCTGGCATGTTTTTGACAAGCAAGGGTGCTGAGCTGGATTCCTGGTGGCTGGATTCCTGGTGCCAGCCACTAGTGACAGGAAAGTCACTGTCCACCCAAGAGCTCTGCTGGCATGTTTTCCACAAGCAAGGACCTTGTGTTGGTTTCCTTGTGCCAGTCACTAGTGACAGTAAAGCCACTGTCCACCCAAGGGCTCTGCTGGCATGTTTTCCACAAGCAAGGACCTTGTGTTGGTTTCCTTGTGCCAGTCACTAGTGACAGTAAAGCCCGTGTCCACCCAATGGGCTCTGCTGGCATGTTTTCCACGAGCAAGGACCCTGCGCTGGATTCTTGGGGCCCACCACTGGCGACATAACGTCAGTGTTTGCCAAAGGGCTCCCTGCTTGAAGAGAAGTAACACCCTCTGCATTTAAACGCGCCCTTGTTTGCCCACTGGGTGTCATTGCAAGGTGAGGCTGGGTAGCCAATTCACCTTGGCTGAAAGGGGCTCTGTTGTTGTAGCGGCTCTGCATCAACACTGGGCCGCGCTCCCCTCCTCGTCTGCCTCCAGCTCCGGGGCGGTGTTACCAGGCACCGGCCGAGCACGGGCGTAGTCACAGAAGCGTGTGTGCGGAGGTGACAGGGCGCACACTGTATGGCGCACGTTCTCTGTCTGGCCTGCAGAGACAACATTCAGGGTTTTAAGGGGCGCTGGGCCTCCGTGTCTCCCTGTCGGCATGTGTTTACTTTGATATTTAGCTTTTTCGGTGTACTTTATAGCAGTGTCCTCTCCAGAAAGGGTACTTGGGACAGGGGGAGGGGGGGTTTGAGGCACACAAGGGTCAAGTAGAGCCCTGCCTATAATGTGCGATGTGTGAGGCACAATCCTACATCATAAACAATGAAAACCACACATGTGAGTTGTAACGTGAATAAAGGGTGTAAAGGCCACGCACAAGGCTTTTTACGCCTTTCATTCTTGCCACATTTTCATTCATTTGCATGGCGGAGGGCAGGGGCGGAAAGCAGCTTGCGTTTCTGTCGCCTTCCTTCCTCTCCGCCATACAAATGCCCCAGCATTTGCGCCGGCACGCATTTTCATGCCTGTGCAAATGCTGGGGATCCCTATGGAGTTGGCCAGCTTTATGTGCCAGCATAAAGCAGGCAGACTCCATAGGGATCCATTGTAAATTCTGCCTACCATGCTTGCATGGTGGGCAGCGTTTACAATTACAATTAAACGCTGCCTACCATGCGAGCATGGTAGGCAGTGGTTACTCATTTGCACTCTGAAATGCAAATGACCATAATTAGGTAGCAGGGACCTGGCTACGCTTGACTGCAACGTACGAGATCCCAAGTTATGGTTGTTTTAGGATCTATGTGATCACTGCGCGGCCGAAAATGCAGACCTTTTCTTTTTTTAACCCTTTACACACATATATATGTGGGGAGACCCCTGCAGTCCCCCATATTAATATCATACTCTAAACCCCCCCACATATACATATGGTGTAAGGGAGGGGTTAAAAAGAAGAAAAAAAGTAGCCATTTTCGGCCGTCGCAGTTCCCAGGTCGACATTTTTGTACGCTTCCCTTGTTTTGCAATGGCGGTGGTTCCGTTGTGGATGCTTTACAATCAATACATTTGAATTTTGCTTACTATTTCATCAGTGTTCATCAGTTTTACTTAACCATACTGTGCCTTTAACCCAAAGTGTTTTTACTGAATTTCAATGTTTTTTTAATGATATACTGTATCATATCTACAGTACCACTGGTCGTATCCTGCGGCCCTTTGAAGGTCTGTGACGGCCACAATGGCCATTGGCTAAATTACCTGGGACATGGCCTTTTGTCATGCCCAGATCCTGGTAAGCCACACAAAGTAACCATTAAGCCAGGCCTATGGCCAGGCCTCAGGACACATTACCTGCATTTTGGCTCAATGGGCAACTGGCCATGGCCTAAGGCCATAACTAGTGGCCACTTAACCTGGGGCACCCATGCCAATGGTCACTGTGCCACATTACGGGCCCATAGGCCACTGGCCATGACCTGCAACCCCTTTGCCCGGGCACAGGCTTTTTCCATGTGCCAGGCCCAGCCAAGCCAGCGAACGCAGCCAGTGGCCAGTAGCTGCGTTACCCCATTTCAGGTCTGTGGGCCGGGTCGGAGTCCCAGCTCTGGTGTGCAGGCTGGGTCTAAGCCCTGGCTCTGGGTCCGGGAGCTCTGCAATAACATCGTCCATGCCCTTCTCGCACTTGCACGATCTGAATGACACAAGGCATAGTAAGATTGTTTCTTGTCCTCCATCTATTTCCCTCCCTGTCTTGTCACGCCTAGAAACAAACACTTGTGTACAGGTGCGTTATAAATGACACATCATATCATTATTTTTGCTATTTGGGGGCATATTGCATCCCTGTCTGACCCTCCTAATCTTGCCTTGGGATTGCCCCGGTTTTTGCAACACGTCCCTTTTCAAATGTTTGCAGTGAGGGGTCTTCCAGACCCGGCAAAATTCTGCAAGCAACAATAGTAATAGTTTGAAAAAAATGCACATGGCACCAACCAATCATATCAGATGTTTCACAACTATCCAATCAGCTTGTCACAAAGGGTTTGCAAATGCAGACACCCAGAAGTAAATCCGTGGACCGGAATATCAATAATTAATTTCTGCCATTTTTGGGGCACTTTTAAATAAAACCGCTGGGTGGATTTGCAAGAGATTTGCGAGGTCTGCTTTCAGGACGAGACGGCCACTCCCTGCAAGAGTTTGACGTAAATCCTTCCAGCGGTTTATGCAGTAGGTGCAACAGAAAGAAAATGTGGCTGGGGGCAATGAAATGGAAAACGTACATGTAGCCCTTGCCTACAGTCTATATTTTTGAACTTTTTTTGTGCAGATTCATCAATGCGTGCCAAATCCACCCAAAATGCGCTCTTTGTGTGGTAAGTGCAACTGAACTATAACTGCAAGCTTGAAATTGCCAACCCTGCAATATGTGCAAAGTAATTTCTGGCCTGATTTTTGGTCCCAGCAAAAGGTCTATCAGCTCACTGCCAATCTATTGATGAAGCAGTCCCCCCCCAAGGAGCTTCAGGTATGGCAGTGTAAACATGAGATTTGTGCCTATCTTATGGAATCAAACTTATTGAGATAAGATTTTTATAAACGCCATGTCTGTCGATTATGAATCTAACCAGCATTACTAGTTAAAGGGACCCCCGTTTAAAGCTAGGACATCAATCAATTTCCTCCTGGGGAGATATGTCCATGATCATGAGTACACCAAGGAGGAACTTTTCTGGCTCCACTGTGTTAATTCAAATAGTATGTGCCTGTTGACAGCTTTTTATAACATCTGGCTGAGAGTGTAAGTTAGTTTGGGTATAACACTATAAGAAGTTGAGTAAGAAATGTGTTATTGTATTGTTACCTGAAAGTAGGATATATAATTATATGTTTATGGTTTTATATGGTATTCTTTTGCTTCTAATTTTAATATGTATTTGTATTTTCATAGGTTTGTGTAAAGTTTCTAATGTAAACTATATCACAATAAATATTATTATTATTATTAAAAAAGCTAGGACATTATTCTGATCCTTGGCTTGGGAATTACTCATGTTAAAATGTAGGCCTTTCTTTTCTCCTTATGAAATTAATGTGCTTGTACTTTTGGAAAATAATAAATATTTTTTTAAAAAATAAATGAATTTGCATACCCACATGTAGACGTGTGAATTGAAATGACATTACGGGTACTTGCCAACCCTGCTTTGCACCTTATTATTATATAAAAGTCTTAGATATTGACTTAGGACTTAAATGGATTTAATTTTAGTATGATTTGTTTCAATTTCTCTGTGGTTTCATATTGTTATGTCTCAGCAAGGCACTGTAATTCACAGTATACGTCCAAGCTGCACATATGGGTTGTAAATTGTGTTTTAAATGTGTATCTGCTTATTCAATTGCATGTTTTGAATGCTTTTATGGCCTTGAGCCGAAATAAAGCAACATTGACTGACTGGCATGCCCACAGCTTTTGGTAATTAACAACTTGATTCTGGGGGTTACATTTATGACTCAGAGGAGCACCAGGCTGCCAGTTTGCAGAGCAGGAGGAAGGGAAGGATAGCAGAGCAGGAGGAAGGGAAGGATAGCAGAGGGAAGACAGGGAGAAAAGAAGGTGGAGAAAGGTTAGCAGGGGAGAGGCAGAGAGAAGGAAGAGGAGAAAAGGAAGGTCTTGAGGAGCTTCCAGAACTTAAGGAGGCCCGGCTCAAGGTGGAGAGTGGCAGGGAGGCCATTCCAGAGGGAGGCACCTGCGGAGGAAAGAGATCTACTACCGAGTCCCTGCTTGGAGAAGCGACTCA
This sequence comes from Ambystoma mexicanum, assembly GCF_040938575.1. Classification (NCBI taxonomy): domain Eukaryota; kingdom Metazoa; phylum Chordata; class Amphibia; order Caudata; family Ambystomatidae; genus Ambystoma; species Ambystoma mexicanum. Next base: position 1,098,625,527 of record NC_090934.1, on the reverse strand, counting down.
CCCTCAGAGCATTGGGAGTAGACGAGCAGAGGGCTGTGGAAGGAAGGTACTTAGGAAGAGAGCGGTGGAGATAGTACTGGCCCTGGCCCCAGAAGACCTTGTGGATGATGCAGAGGGGCTTGAACTTGATCCACGCAGCCAACCGGGAGCCAGTGGAGGGATTTCAGATCCGGAGAGATACGGTCCCTGGGCTTGAGGCCAAGGATAATTCTTGCGGTCCTGTTTTGGATGAGTTAGGTAGATTGAGAAAGAGGCTGTTGCAATTGTCCAGCCTAGAGAAAACTAGGGCTCTGGAGACAGTGAGCTTCTGGGGGAAGGTGTGAAAAGGTAGAATACCTCTGAGGAACTGGCCCTTTTAAAATGTTTTCTGGGATAGAGGGGTCGGCAGAAGGCTTTTTGAGCAGGGGGTGCACAAAGGAGTGCTTGGGAGGAGAGGGGAAAACTCCAGTGGCGAAGGAGTGGTTCCAGAGATCGGCAAAGGCTGGAGTGAGAGAGTCAATGTTGTCCTTAATGGTTCTGGAGGGGCAGGGAGACACCTGTTTGGATGAGACTTTCATAGACCGGACTTGGAAACCTCATCAGGTGTGACAGGAGAGGAGGAGAGGAGAAGGGGTGGCCAAGGAGGGCCTGAGAGAGGTAGAGGTATGGAGGGGAGCAGATGAGAGTGAGGGCAGGATGTCCTGAGTTTTTGTGGTGAAATAAGAGTACAGGGCCGAGCAGAGGGCCTGAGCGGGTGTGGTAGAGGAAGACACTGGAGCAGGATTGGCCAGCTCCTTGCAGATTTTGGTCGTGTTGTTAGATGCCGCAGAGATGTGGGCTTGAATGTAGATTCTCTTGTTTTAGAGAGGATGGAGAGTCTATAGTGCCTTTGAAGTAGGCAGAAGGCCAGTTTGTCAGAGGGTGGACCCGAAGCTCCCCATTCCTGTTCAGCTGCTCTGCACTTGCGTTTCAGGGCGGCAAGGTCAGAGTCGTACCAAGAATTGCACTTTTTGGCAGGCTTCAGGCGGATCCTCATCACAGGGGCAATGATGTCAAGAGTGTTGGAGATGGAAAGGTCAAAGTTGGAAAGGGCTGTCTCGGGATGGGAGTCAGCCGCAGGAGTAGGTGGTGGAGAGTAGGTGGAGGCAAAGGCTGCCACTGACATGCCTTTCATGGGTCAGCAGAGGACTGTGAAGGAGGGTGGCAGTGCTGGGAGGGCCATTGTCAGGGAAACAGGAAGCTTCAAGTGAGAAGAGAGAAGAACGTGATCAGTTCAGGGGAGAGGAGTAGTGAGAGGGTTAGAGAGAGGGATGTCAGAGGAGATGTGAGCATCCAAGGTGTGTCTGGAAGAGTAGGTCAGACTAGAGGGTAGAATGGAAAGGGAGAGAGAGTTGCAGAGGTTGCGGAAAAGCCCTGAGGAGTCGGGAGAGTCCAGGTGGATGTTGAGATCCCCAAGGAGGAGAATCTGGGAGGTAGAGGAGAGGATAGAAGAAGTGAGTTCAGCCCATTCAGAGAGCAAGAGGGTGGCCTGTAGAAGTTGGCCAGGGTCATGGAGGAGCCAAGAGAAACCGAGATCCTGTGGACCAGGCATTCAAAGGCGAAGTAGGCTTCAGTGGAAATGATGTAGAAAGGAATCCACTCAGGAAAGAATAGGGCCACTCTGCCTCTGGGCCTGCTTGGCCTGGCCTCAGAGAGGATATTGTAGCCCACTGAGAGAAGTGTGTCAAAACTCGTGAAAGAGTTGGCCTTAAACCATGACTCAGTAAGAGCGAGAACATCTAGATCCAGCAGTTCAAGGAGGTGGCAGATGCCAGAGGATTGTTTGACAGCAGAGCGACAGTTTAGAGTAGCAGTGTGGAGCACGTTGCCACTGTTGAAAGACTTCCGGGGATGGGGACAGGGGTCACCACCAGCAGTGGCAGAGGAGCCTGGGAGGTAGAGAGAGGAGGTGCAGAGGAGCCAAGGAAGACGTGGGTGGCAGAGGGGCTAGACAGGTGACGTCTAAGGGAGGCAAGGTAGCCAGGAAACAGGCATGTGGCAAGGGAGCCAGTGAGGTAGAGTATGAGGGAGGCAAGGGAGCCAGAGTAGTGTAGGAGGGGGTGGCAAGGGAGCCAAGGATGTTGATGGCAAGGGAGCAAGAGTAGTGGAGTGAAGAGGTGGCAAGGGAGCCAGAGTAGCAGAGGGAGGGGGTGGCAAGGGAGCCGTGGAGGAAGATGGCAATGGAGCCAGGGTGGTGGAAGAAGGTGGCCAAGGGGCCAGCACAGAGGTAGCAGGGTGGCAGAAGGAAGCAAGTTGATGAGGCAAGGGAGGCCCCTATCGAAAAGTAGAAGGTTGGGCTGAGGCCCTTGTACCAGGATGGTACCATTGAGATAGACATTAATGATGACTCTGGAGGAATGGAAGGAGGCTAAGAGGACCTCCCAACATGTGCCACCATTAATGGGTGAGGAGGAGTAAGGAGAGAGCAGAGCGACCATATGAAGAGTCCATAGGTCGGGTGAAGGAACGACAAAGAGGATGCCAGTGAGCGTATCTCTGGCAGAAGCACTGAGATAGGTGTCAACGATGGAAAGTCCTGGGTTGAATACCAGTGTGTCCTTCTACAGCCTCTTCCTACCAGACTTAATGAGAGGCGCAGGATAGGATATAGAGAAGAGAAGATGGGGGAAATACAGAGCACCATAATGGGTGTGGGAGGGGGGGAGGGGGCATTTTGCAAGGCTGAGCAACTGAGGTGCAAGGGAGGGGTACATTGGGAGGCAGAGGGAGAAGAGAGAACACATTGATATACAAGTACAGGGAACAGGCTAAGAACAGTAGGTTACAGTAGGGTAACAACTTCTACAACAGAGTTCAGAGAACAAAGGAACAGCCACAGGCAATGAGTACCAAAATGGGAGCTGGCTCAGAGCACCCTAGGGGGAGAGCTGGAAGCCAGAGTGTGGAACCTAGAGAAGAGGAGAGGAGAAAGGCCTATTGGGAAAAGCAAATCATGCGAACAGAGCTGTGGCCCAATATAGACTGTAGGGGGAAAGTAGTTGCAGGGGTCCACAAGCGTTCACCTAGAAGGAAAAAACAGGAGATGCGATAGGAGTGCAACAAAATAGTAGTAGTAGTGAAGAAACAGAGTACGCCTACCCCCGAGAAAGTGCAGCCTGGTGGATGCGAGGGAGACAGTGCAAGGTAAGAAAACGCATTGGAAAGGAAAGTACATGTGAGGTAGGGCAGTTTAGTAGGACGCAGTATGGCTGCGCCCCCACCCGCACATTTCCTAGCTTGCGGTTTCTGCTGGTCAATGGCTGCGCTGCATGCTCGCACTCTTCGATTCCGCGTCCCATGAATTTGATAAGAATAATAATATTCTGGTGGGATACAGAGAAACCTAAGCCACAGTAATATCAAAACAGGAAATATTTTGCCATGCCCAAAACGATAGGCCACAGAAACATAAAATAATTAATTTAACTGTAGCTAAGTGGCTTCTTGTCCTATATATACAACCCCATCTCTCTGGTTTCACCTATGCGAAAATAGCACATCAGCTACTGCAAGAATGTCAAGGCACAAGGGACATATAGAAGACTTGTGCCGGGGGAATTGCGGTGGAAATGTCACACTGCAACCCCATGATCTGCCATGCACTCACGTTTCAGATTTCTGAAGTGCACAAGAAAATAACTCTTCGCAATGCTGTGCTTCTCTCAGTTTGTTGGTGCATGTGCCCATTACCAGGCCTGCTGCTGCTCACTTCAGGGGGGCCGCAAAAGTGGGCGACACATTATGCAAGGCAGGCCAGTGCCCCCCTGACGCCTCTCTAGAGACGCTAGTGCTCAATGGACTTAAATATTGCAGATCTCAAGTCTGGCACAGACTCTCTCTGTCCTGCGGGTTTATAGGTGAATATACACGGTGCCTATTGATGTATACATACTTATTTCTGGGGTGGCGGGGTTCTATAGCATGCGAATGAGTAATTTCTCTGTAATTCCATCCTACACTTGACCTTGGATTGAGACTGCCTTGCCCAGTAAGCAACACATGGTTAATGTTTACCTCTGTCTTTCTTATACATTTTGGCTAGGTATTAGAAGTTTTCAAATAGTTCAAATGGTCTTTCCCAGAATGCATCACACTTTTCAAAGGTTCAGGCTGGCCAGACTCTCAACTCCATTTCCTTGCAGGAAGCAAACGATTTAAATGTGCCTTTAGTGCTCCGTTGCCCTGTGCATTGTGCCATTGCCCCGGGAACTGCCCCATGCCACACTCCATTGCTCAAATGACTACTCCATGCCCCATCCCAATGATTCAAGCCGTAAAACCCACGAAGGCTTGCAGACTCAATGTGCTCAGTTTGGCATCCACCAATGGTTCTATGTTATGGCATCCTGGATTGAAAATGTAGCAGTAATAATGAAGAGGTACCAATAACATTCATGTAAACGGTAAAAATGCAGGCATTTTAAAAGAAGAAGCTAAAATAACAATGTATTATTTTGCATTGTTTCTTTAAAGCAAATTCCTTGTAAAAATATGTATCCATTTTAAAATCGTGTTTTTGATTCGCCCAAGCCCCCTAGAACTACCAGGCACTTTTGCAAGCCTCCTCTGATTTCCTGTTCTGGACCATGACGATGCCAGCCAGGAGTCTTTTTTTGTCCCCGTTTATTTTGGCCTATTGTATGATTTTCTTTTCTATAAAATAATACAGTTAGGGTTCTTTTGCCTTCTTCATTTTTACCTTCGCTATTTTCAGTTACAGTTGTTTTTACCTTTTCTTCTCAAAACATTTCTGGTGTCATTTTTACAGTGTAGCCCACAAGTCATGGGCCATGATTCTAATTTGTATTTGAGTCTGCCAACCATTTGCAAAACCCAAAAGAAATATTTTTTAAGGATTTATTTGAGTTATTTTAAAAAGAACGGTTTTTGTCAAGCCAAGAGAAAATATTGTTTCTCATCTGAGTGTAGAGTCCATCTGAATCCACCCAGAGGTTTCTACACTGCTCTAGGGCAAATATGGGAATTTGAATAATTCGAAAAGTGTTTTCAACCCCTCCCCTTCCAACTCTGCAATCTACTGGGAACTTCCCAAAACCTTTCCAAAAATGTCAGAGTTGGTTGTACAATTTTTAGGAAGAGTTTCATGCAGTTGTGTTGACTGAGCTACAAACCTCTAAGCCTCTAAATTCCAATTTTTCATGGAAAGGTTAACTTCAGCATAACCACAAAGACACTATTGCCGCCTCTGTATGCTATACATGTATAGAAAATGGATAGGTAAGGTAACGTGAGCGATTAAGTGATTTCCAGCGATCACAGAACATTGAGCAGCTGGGCTATGCAAGTCCTTGCCATCGGGTCAAATCCAGTCCATGTTTTCAGGATGTCCACATAAAATGCTATTGAACACAGTGAATCTAAATGGGGTGATTTAAATAGACTGGGGTTATCCTGGAAACTTTTAGTCACTAAACCATGTCTGTGGGGGAATCCCTTCACATACTGAGCCTCATTGCGAGTTTGGTTGTGTTCTGGCAGTAACTCCACCAAAATACTGCCAAACTCAATTACTGTTACCGCCACTTGGTCCCGTTTAGGTACCAAAGGATTACAATTGGTGGTAATTCCCCTTTTTTGGAGTCTATAGGACTGCATGGGGAATTTTGGCAGATTTTTCGTTGGCGGAATTACTGTGCAGTAAATCCACCGATTTTTGGGGGTAAAGTGGAGGATTTCCCTCCATCAACGAACTTGAGGTGAGTATGCACGGTAATTCGGCCATCGGTAAATCCGTCAAAAATAATAATTTGTCTGTGCAGGACAAGTGGCAGTAACGCAATTACTGCTGACAAACGTGTATTGAGGCCCAATGTGTCGAATACTTGCCGCATTCATTCACATTTTCGCCGTCCGCTACCTTTCATGATGTTGTTTGCAGGCTGTTCTCATAGCACTGAAACTGCCATTGCTGTAGTTAGTCATTCTGGCAGGGAGAAAAGTGACACAGTATTGAATAATGCAAACAGTGTCTGGTATCATCTGTGCTCGACTTCCTTCAGGCAAATGATGACAGCATTTGGGTGGTAAGCCGAGGTGTATCTGCATTAATTACGGTGCACCTAGAGTAAGGCGAATGTGTTTTATCGATTTGTCAATGCTTATATTTCAAAAGGCCTTGTAAAAAAAGAAAGCAAACGCCTATGAGTCTAACGAAAGCTGAATTCAGATGCCCAAGTGTTTAGACAGTACCTAACCTGGTTTTAAGCTTGGGAGATGAAACAAATGAAGAAAAAATGGCTATCTTTGGATCTCAAAAGGTAATCAAATGCAGAATTTGGATCTGGATTATGACCCAGGTACAGGAGGCTGAGACAAAAAGGCAGGAGGAGTTCGACCAACGGGCTGTGGGGTAGCAAAGAGAAATAGAATTAGCACAGTTTCCACAGTACCTCCCCGCTATATGGTATGATATGGCATTTGTAATGCGCCTATACACAAGTGTTTCAAGGCACGACGAGGCAAGGAAGGGGGAACAGAGGGAGGACAGAGACAACCATCTTACTAGGAAGTGACATTGAGATTGTGCAGGTGGTGGGGGGGGTTGCCAGGGGAAAGGGGAGGGGGCAGTGAAGTACATGGGATCAAAACAATAACAAGAAGTGCGGCCAGCATGTGGCAGCTGCAGACAGCAGGTATCCAAAAGTGCAGGTACAGGGACTGTAGGGTTGCAGATACAGACCCAAGTGCAAGGGTTGCCGGAAGCCAGTGCGGGTGTGCAACTGGGTGGGCAGGGACATGGGCCCGAATCAGAGGGTAGCCTGGTGACCAGTGCAGTATCAGGCAGGAAATCCGCAGGGGAGAGGAAGAGAGGAGGCAGAAGCAAAGAGGAAGGTCTTGAGGTGCATCCGGAACTGGAGATGGTTCTCCTCAAGTTTCAGAGAGGCTCTGCTCTCTTTCTCTCTATGGGACTGTATGAGGTTTGAAGACACAGTCCCATCTAACGAAATAGGAGTCCGTAGATCAGGCTATCGCCCAATAAGCCATGGAACAGAGAAGGAACAAAGAGATAAAATAGCAAAACTGTGCAGGGGCCTGACCCGGGCGGAACGAATATGCCCCTGTTGGGCACATTTTCCACAGGGTAGTGTGCACCAGGCTTCCAGGAATCCAGATACACAAGTCTTTGTAATCTAAAGACATCCTCTGGAGTCCAGGGGTCAAAGAGAGCAAATCAGTATTTGAGGCAGTCCAAAAGGCAACAATCTAGGAACAGTCAGGCATCATAACTATACAGGTAACAGTCTTAACACGTGTTCTGAAAGCAGTCCAGTGTCATATGTATCCAGCATCAACACAACACGCAGGCAATTTTGGTGTTGCAAATCATAGATGCAAAAACGCTTCAGGCATAGGAAGGGGTCGGAGAGTCAGAGGTCAGGAGCGACAACCGCTGAAGGGAAAAACCAAAGACCGGGTCAGAAACAGGGCGAGTTTATAACAAGACGCAACCCAAAGGTGAAACCTACCCACTCACAAGCCCAGGCTTGCTTGTTTGAGAAGTGACGCTGCTCATCATACCGGAGATCGCAGGATTCCGAAAACAGTGACGCTCACATTGGTTGAACCTGACTTGGGTGATGACATCACTGTGCTATTCCTAAACTAGGGGAACATCATGGAAAATGTATTTTACCACGTTAAGTGCCTGGGAAGTTTCCATGGTTTCCCATACCATGGCTAGCGTATTCCGTGCCACTGTGCTCGGATCCTGACAATCTTACAGTCAACTGATTAGCCACACAATACATCTTTGCTGTTGATGACTGGGTGTGTGTTGCAACACAAATTCGGAATCTGGAATATTATGTTGTGTGATCACCCCAGGTTCTGTTACGCAATCTATAGTATGTCCACTATGAACTGAAACACCTCTACAGCTGACTGAGAATGCTGTTTCTAATGGCTTTTTACAGTGGGAGATGTGCAGATGGAGGCAGGTTCTTATTTTTAAGAGGAAGCTAATTCCAGAGTATGGTGCCTCTATGGTAAAATCTTGCTACCCCATTACATGGTTTTAGAGATAAGGTTGGTCATTTGTCATGGTGAGTGGATGTCACAAATGGCCTCAATAGCACACCAACTCCCAAAGACAGTTCAAGGGTTTTTATTGATGTGATACAACAGGGCTCTAAGGGCCGTCCCTCTATCTCAGTCTAGAGATGGAGAGTCCCTTCCTAACATAGGAGTCCCTGCTCCCCAGATTAGTATCTACTGACCAGTAAACCCTGCTATCTACGTTCTGCTTGTCTCGATATGATGGCCTATAGGCAGAAGCCTTATCTATTTACCTCCCTCAGGGACATCATAGGTGTGACCTACTCTACTTCCCAGCATAGTTCTAGAGGTTGGGGGGGTACTTTCCAGGCACTGGAGCCCCACTCCGTCTTCCCCATCTTTTGACCCTCTTCTTATGTACTTGTGTCCCTCTTCCGTCCTCTTCCTACTTTCCTCCCTCTGACTCCATCCACCTTCTCCTCTGTGCCCCCCTGCTATTTCTGCTCCTCTGATGTATTTAGTGTTCACCTTCCTCCACCCTCTGTTTTTTTTCCTTCCTGCTCTCCCTTCTACAACTCCGCCTGTTAGCACTACCACTCCTCCTTCTCCACAACATACCTACTCGGCCCTCTACACACCACTAATTTCCCTCTTCACACTGCTCCTACTCTCCCTTCTCCACACCACCACTCTCCCCAATACTCTCCTCTCCACACTACCACTGCTCTACCCCACCTTCTCCTCAGTCCTCCTCCTCTTACTCCCTCAGTCCCCCCACTCACTCCCTACTCTTTCACTACCCCTCTCACTCACACACTTTACATGCAGACTCGCAAAACAGTACCCTTTTCTCTCACCAATCAATATCTCACCTTCCATGCAAATCCCCTCTGCACTCCTTTCCCATCATCTTTCCTCCTACTAGTCTCTTTGTCCACCGCCTCTTCCTCCTCTGACCTCACCTGAGCAACCCACACCTTCCTGTTTCCTGTTTTTCCTTATATGCTACCCCTTCTGCTCTCCCCTTCTGGTGCCCCTGGCCAATCTTGCCTGCTTTTACCAGTCCAAAGTTGTGTACCAACAAACAGTGCAATTCATAAAAGTGGTGTGCGGGTCCGCCATGTATCGCAATGGTGGGCCGCTGTAACAGTAATTCCTGTTAATCCAGTGTTCTGCCGGGACAATTCATAAACCGGCATTACATAGGCCCGACCCCGTGGCCTTGCTGTGAATTGATTGGAATGCTGTGCAGACCATTCCACAAGCTTGCATTGATGGGTGCTGTCTGGTGTGGAGGCTTTGCTGATTTTGTGTTCGGCAGGACATTAGCAACTGCCTCTCTTTTTCTGTTCTGCAGCGTATTTGTTTCTTTGGCCCCGTGCATGCTTTCTTTGGCCCCGTGCATGCTGCTAGTGGTAGTTTTTCTACAAAAACCAAGAAGACTTGGCGTATGTCATGTGACACATGTATGGGGAGATCAACAGTAGTACTGCCCACACACATGTAGGCACTTAAAGAGGGAACGGAACTGGGACCCTCCCAACTGGCACATTCCCCCTCTGGGTTTGGACTGGTTCTGGCTTCCACCCTTGTAGGCCACCCACCCTAGGCTGAGCAGGGTATCCATCCCCTCTTGACAGGGTCAGACTATTCACCCTGTCACACGTAGCAAAGGCCTCAATCGGAGAGCAGCTGGAAAAACAGCCATTAACTAACAACTCAGCGCCTTGGTTTAAAGCGCTCTATAAATAAATAAATCAAATCAAATCAAACTTTATTTCTGCCAAGGTGGCAGGCTGTCGATGGTTAGCATTAAACAACTCGAGCAAGGTCTGCAGTGCACCCGTACTGGTGCAGACGGGAACATGGAAGATTCCAGATGTTTCCCAACACACAGAGGAGAGACATTCCATCGGCAGCCAGACTTCCATCTGGACACTAGGGAGCATTGAACATGTCTTCGATATCTGGCGAGCATCCAATTTGTTAGAAATGTTTGCTGAACCTTGGCTATGGGCTACTCTCTGCAGCATACTCTGGTGTTTAGAGAAATGGACCCGTCAAAAACAAGGGCTGCTGCAACATATGCTACCTGTGGAAAGACTAACATGCAGATTTAACAAGGGGGGTCCTGGGAGTCCCTCTGCCAGACATTAGTCCTGGTTACGAGGGACTTACCCAGAGTCTTTAGCTCACTATCTTTCACAGAGAAGAAATATCCCAAACATATCAGTCTTTGTCCTGCCCTGGGGCAGTCCAGCACCGAAATGCGAGGCAATTCTCCTCTGAACAAGAGTACCAACAGAAACCCCAGACACGTGTTTCGGTCTGGTTGGACCTCATCAGTAGGGTGGATCTGTGCCTCTCTAAGAATAGTGAGCAAGGGGTCCACGTCTGGATTCCCCTAGTAACTTAGGGTGAGACCCAAAGTTACTTAAATATGCAGATTTAACAAGGGGGGTCCTGGGAGTCCCTCTGCCAGACATTAGTCCTGGTTAGACTCTGGGTAAGTCTCTCGTAACCAGGACTAATGTCTGGCAGAGGGACTCCCAGGACCCCCCTTGTTAATTTGCATATTTAAGTAACTTTGGGTCTCACCCTAAGTTACTAGGGGAATCCAGACGTGGACCCCTTGCTCACTATTCTTAGAGAGGCACAGATCCACCCTACTGATGAGGTCCAACCAGACCGAAACACGTGTCTGGGGTTTCTGTTGGTACTCTTGTTCAGAGGAGAATTGCCTAGCATTTCGGTGCTGGACTGCCCCAGGGCAGGACAAAGACTGATATGTTTGGGATATTTCTTCTCTGTGAAAGATAGTGAGCTAAAGACTCTGGGTAAGTCTCTCGTAACCAGGACTAATGTCTGGCAGAGGGACTCCCAGGACCCCCCTTGTTAATTTGCATATTTAAGTAACTTTGGGTCTCACCCTAAGTTACTAGGGGAATCCAGACGTGGACCCCTTGCTCACTATTCTTAGAGAGGCACAGATCCACCCTACTGATGAGGTCCAACCAGACCGAAACACGTGTCTGGGGTTTCTGTTGGTACTCTTGTTCAGAGGAGAATTGCCTAGCATTTCGGTGCTGGACTGCCCCAGGGCAGGACAAAGACTGATATGTTTGGGATATTTCTTCTCTGTGAAAGATAGTGAGCTAAAGACCCTGGGTAAGTCTCTCGTAACCAGGACTAATGTCTGGCAGAGGGACTCCCAGGACCCCCCTTGTTAATTTGCATATTTAAGTAACTTTGGGTCTCACCCTAAGTTACTAGGGGAATCCAGACGTGGACCCCTTGCTCACTATTCTTAGAGAGGCACAGATCCACCCTACTGATGAGGTCCAACCAGACCGAAACACGTGTCTGGGGTTTCTGTTGGTACTCTTGTTCAGAGGAGAATTGCCTAGCATTTTGGTGCTGGACTGCCCCAGGGCAGGACAAAGACTGATATGTTTGGGATATTTCTTCTCTGTGAAAGATAGTGAGCTAAAGACTCTGGGTAAGTCTCTCGTAACCAGGACTAATGTCTGGCAGAGGGACTCCCAGGACCCCCCTTGTTAATTTGCATATTTAAGTAACTTTGGGTCTCACCCTAAGTTACTAGGGGAATCCAGACGTGGACCCCTTGCTCACTATTCTTAGAGAGGCACAGATCCACCCTACTGATGAGGTCCAACCAGACCGAAACACGTGTCTGGGGTTTCTGTTGGTACTCTTGTTCAGAGGAGAATTGCCTAGCATTTCGGTGCTGGACTGCCCCAGGGCAGGACAAAGACTGATATGTTTGGGATATTAAAGATAGTGAGCTAAAGACTCTGGGTAAGTCTCTCGTAACCAGGACTAATGTCTGGCAGAGGGACTCCCAGGACCCCCCTTGTTAATTAAGACTAACATGCAGCCTGGGCTGTGGGTGTAAGGCTATTAACATAATATGTCTTTGAGTGTTAGAAATAGAATGTGCAATTTGCACAGCTCCCTTTTCCACGTATTTGATGTTCAATGGTTTGTGTTTAATCACGTTATTTGAGTGCGCCCTTAAGAATAAGCGCATTCAAATACAAATCGGTCTTCTCCATGCCCCCAAAAGGGCCACAAGGAGACAAACCTTTTGCGCTTCGTTTATTTATTTTGTTCGTCTCATTAGTTTTTGTTAGCATGAATTCTTTGCACACAGTGAGCTTGGGATCCATCTCTGGGCATACCCTTCCCACTGAACGAGATTGATTTAGAAAACCAGCCATTTCTGCCCGGAAATGCTTGAGCCCGCGCTTCCGGGCCACTTGGGATTTCTCTGACAAGGTTCTATGCCATTGTATTGTTTAGCTCCTTATTGGCATTACAGGAGGGGGCACCTATTCCCTGTCCAGCCTTGATCAGGGCTTTGAGGGAATAGTAGAGCACAAACTGCTTAGGCATGTTCCTGTCACTGCGACTGAGCCACCCTTGGCATGTTTCAGGCTTTTTTTGGGCTTCATCGAAGATCTTCCCTCTCGGGATCCCGCTCTCCGACAGAGACAAACTGAGGAGTCACTTTTCACCTGTGACTCACCTAATGAGTCGCCAAGGAGTAAGGGTGTCACCGCCTGATCATTAAGACTGGCGCCGCTTATTTCACATCCGAGGAACATTGTGAGGTACAGTAGCATGTCGGTGGGGAATGGCAATCATCTCGGAATTGTACCACACCTTTTAGAGTTTAAATCAGTGTAACCAGATATGCCTTAATCAATTGACTCCAGGTCCTGCAGAAGAACCGCCTTAGAAGGAGAATGGTAGGTGCGGATGTGCCATCACGAAAGAATATCTCAACACAACAGAAGGAAAATAGCATGGGTCTTCTAGAAGGAGAGAACTCTGCCACTCACTTCAAACACTTGTATGATGTATATATCACTCGGACCCCATTTTTTTTTATTGGATATTTGTAAGGCGCCTATACAACAAATGGTGTTTCAAGGCGCCACAAGGCAAAGAGAAAAGAAAAAAAACACCCTTGCCCAACTTGATGGCATTGCTTTGTGGTAGAGGCAAAAGAGCAGCGTGCGTCCTGGTGAACTTGGTTCTATGTTAGACCAATGCAGTGTTTTGGTTGCGGGGAAAAAGATTTGTTTACGTTTTTTTAACAGCAAAATGTGGTGGGAGTCCCTTGCAAACCCCTCACCAGCCCCCACTACACTTTCCATATACCTAACCCTAACTCCCCCAGCTACCATTTTTATGTTAAAAATCTAGTAAAAAATTGTGGTAAAATTATTTTTTTGAAATTGTACCCACAACCAACAGGGTGAGCACTGTCAACGTAGCTGGGGAAGGGTGGTTGCCACAACAGAAAAATATTTTTGGGAGTGTTCAACAATGACTATGAATAAGCACAGGCAATTGTTAGGTGTTGTCTGCTTTTTGCTGGTCAATGAAGGTCACTTTGCGTTCTATAAAATAAAAAGTGACAAAAAGGTAGAGGGCTGACAGAGAGGTTTGAACCCAGCTCCCATGGTTGCTGCATGTTAGCGCTTACCTTTAATGGACCACTTATTTTGTCTTTTTGTGTAATTTTTTTTTACACTGTATCACACATTTGATTCAAACAGTATTATTGTTATGTCTTAAATTACATTTGACAAGGTTTCCCCCTTTTTCAAATATAACAATGCTCAGGACTTAAACAAGTGCATAGCATGTCAATATGTGTGTGTGGGATGGCATTCAGGCCCTGCACTGCAGCACAGTAGATAATGATATGTGGGGTAAAGCTTAACCTCACAAATGGACAGTGTTGTCAGCATAGATCACCACACTGTGGAGAGAGAGTGGGGAGGTGCATATCTTCCTTTTAGGTGTATTGATGATGGAAAGAAATCAATACATGCCTGTCTAGTATGTAGCTTGTCAAGATGTACAGCATTGTATCGCGGAAAAGGGCGCATTGCATGTCAGCCAAGGTTACAAATGTCGTTGGCAAGTACTATACATTTGATCTCGACACACTGACCCATTTTTTTTGCTTCTAATGTTCTTTGCTCTATTTCTTGCTACTCTAATGGCTAATGGAGGAAAGCCCATGTAGACAATGGAAGCCAAGGGTATAACGGACAGGGGGCCTCGCCCCAGGTTGGTCGAAATCCTGTGAATGTATCGGGTTGGTGGGAATATCAAGGTCCACTAACCACATTTTGCAGGGTGAGAGGTATTTATTTTGTGGGATGCCAGTGAGAGCGGTGGATTTGTGAGCAAGAGAAAGGGATATACTCTTTGCCTTCGGGCTCCTCATATCCTCAGCCTTCACAAGATGACCCCACTGCAATTTTTCTAGCATCATTTTGAAACCAAAATCATGAGGCATTTGGGTGCAGGGATTCATTTGTGCCCTTTGGCTGTGTGTGTTGTTGGAGAGGGGTTTGGGCCTTTTGGAGACACTGGGGTAAACTTCTCAGAGAAACAATCAGGGATTCTGGCTACTTCCCAGATCACCTAACGAGCGCGTGTTGCTCTGATGGGCCAAAGTCCCAGGAAGGCTCAATGAGCACACCGACTAAGTAAGATTGAGGTTTGAGACAGCTTTTAGCCCGTCAAGCAACATACCAAGGGTGAAGCGATCACCTAGGGTTTCCATATCACAGGCAGCAATTTCTCCGAAGCAAATGTTTGCGTCTCTCATAACCCGCAGCACTCCGCTTATGACATAGAGTGGAGTCTTCATAAGGACCCATCCCCCACCTGTTAATTTGCAGATCCGTGTTGTATATTGGGTACAATGTAACTATTTGAGAGATTGAAAGAGAGAGGGAAAACATGGCTTGTTAGGCTTTTTCATGCTTTACTATAACTTGCGATTCTTTTGAATGCCTTTTGTGCCTTGCCATGCTCTTGATATGCCATGTTTTTCCTTGCTATATGTGGCTAAAAAATGTGCACCCCAAACTAACCTACTCGTCAATGTTCTTTTTTTTTACCATATACCATACTGTTTGTCAAGTATCGGACTGATTCTGCTCTCTGGGATTTTCTTCCATGCATCCCACTGTAAACTTGCCCAGCTGTGGTTTTGCTTGCTCCTGAGTGCCCCACTGCAATTTTGCCCCCCCTGTGATTTTTGCTCCCTGGTGTCCCACTGTGATTTCGCCCGCTGGTCCCAAATACAATTTGTTCCCTACCCTGAATAGATGTGCAATGTAATTTGCATGACTTGCTTCTAGACCTTGCACCTTGAGCTAGTAAGTTGCTGAGTAGTTACTACGGACGCCACCAGGTATCTGCTCTTTCTGGAATCCTACTCTGCACTCTCTGATGGAGCTAGTCTCACCCACTCTCTACTTGGCACCCCCTGCTGCATGCTCCCTATACCTTCCTTCCACCCCTCCCCGTGTTCTCCACTCTCATCTAGGCCCTGTTACTACACACTGTCCACTGCCAGAGATACCAGCCCATACTACGGTGCCTCAGGGTGTCCCCTTTGAAGTACCTTACTTGAAGGATACTGCTACCGAGATGTAGTCCTGACCACACCGGATGGATGCTCTACGTTGCCCACTGGTCTTCCACTAACCTCCCTGTGATAACATTCATCCTCTATGCTCGAACACACCATACACATACAAACTAAGCCACTTACACACAGCAATTGAATAACCCTGCGGACAGACCTCAGACAGAGCGCTACACCTCTGCAACCAGCTTGCGTATCACAGTCCCGGCCAATGCATCCTTGCCGTGCACCACAGTTTCATCTGCATACCTTACGAAGTGGCAAGCTACCTCATGGTAGGTTTCATTGTGGGGGGAATAGATATATGTACAGGAATAGGGGGAGTGGGAAAGAGTAGGTGAAGGGGTGGGAGGTTCTAGGGGTGAATACCTCATTACAAGAAAAAAAGAAAAAACCGCAACAAAATTTGCCATTAAATGACTGATCAGTGTGTAGTTTATGGGGATGAAATCACGTAGAACCCATCCTAGCACCATGGGCACGTGAGCCTCTGCCGTGAACCCATATGCTTCTATGCTTTCAACAGAGAAGACTGAAAAACACAACCATTTGCATAGGTCCGGGAACTCCAGTCTGCACACAACGTCGCAACAGCAAAGCTAGCCTGCATCTACACTTACCTAAGCCACCACCCCCTAAATGGCAGCCCAGTAACATAACCTACAAAGGAGGACTTTGTAAGAGATGGAGAAAAGGACATGGGGAGCAAGGTAGAAGGTGTTTGACTGCGATAAGGTGAGAAAGATAAAGAGGCAACCGAACCGGGAAGGAGAAAGTTGGCAGAGAAAAGTTATTGTCATGGAGATGGAGGGAGGGAGTGAGTTAGGCGATAACGCGGGGAAGTCTGAGGAGAAGGTGTGGCGCAGGAGAGAAATGGTGCTGCCATGCCTGCACAGGTGGCTGGTGTTGAGTGACAGGTGGCGCGCGCGCGCGCACGGGCGGGCACGGGTAATAAGGCCCACGCCTCTCCGTCGAGTCTCGCTTGTTAAACAGGTCATGCGAAGCCTCTGCTGCCCGAGCGGCGCTTCTCTTGACACGCCGCACGGTCAGGGAACCGGTCCCACGGCTCTGCCCGCGCCCACGTGGCGTGGGGCGTCTGCTGTGACCCGCCAGATCAAGCTTCCGGTGCGCGCAGCCGCCAGACCAGTGATGCCCTCCCTCGGCGGAGGCCCCTGTCACGCCATCTCTACGCAAATAGTTTACCACCGACATTTTCATTTTGCTGGATTTCTTTGACGAGTCGTATTTCACATAAAGTCGCATGCGTTGTTGTTTATTTATTTTTATATATTTTTTTTATTATTGAATAAAAATGCGGCGGGCATCCCCCGTCTTTCAGCAACCGTGTCCATTTAAATACAGTCTGAAAATGACAACCCCATCAGAATAGGCAATGCAAACATGGACTGTAAACGTAGCAGCATTTGTGAATTCACATTTTAAGGCTGAATAGTCGTATCTGAAGGAACGTCGTACACATCTACCCGTTATGGGACACTGGATGGAGGGTGCGAGGAGTGTGTGGGCCAGGAGTCTGTCTGCTTCACGGGTGGATCCTCAACGTCACGGCAATTACTCGCACAGGTGCACAGATGCGAGTACGCAGGTATCGCGAGACATGCCCAGGTATATATAGACACGTGGACACACCGGCATTGAATTACTTGGGGTATCGATGCACTGCTGAGGGATACACACGAGCTGGCACAGTATACAGGTTCACACATAGATGCATATTCAAGGACATGCATAGGTTTGCAGTCACATAGAAACATACATATCTACATAGGCACAGAAAAATAGCTCAACTGAACTATAAATACATAGGTCTTTATTTTGAATTAGAATTAAATTGCTATTAGTATTGCTGTTATTAGATTTTTTAACTCTGCATTGTAAGTGTTGATCGTGCTTTATATCTGTCTTTGTTCTTATGTACGCTAGCCTATATTGCACTTACTATATATTATTGTGATTATAGAGGGTTGTTCTTTTTTTATATTCACATATTTATTAGTTTTACTACAACACAACAATACAGTATAGTCTAATATAATGTATAATAATTTAATTTAGCATTTATATAGCACTACGAACCCTCAGGTATTTTAGCGCTGCTTATTATTACCCACAGTGGGTGGTACTCATTTATCGACCTCCGAAGGATGAAAGGCTGAGGTTGGCGCTGCGTCAACAGGCTCTGCACAGATGTCAAAGCGAGTGCTCTACTCGCTGTGCTATCGGACTGGCTATACAATAGGAACATATACAATATATACAATAGGAATATAATAAAACAAGTGTACACAATTACAGGCCGAGCTGGCCAAACACAAGTTCGTAAATCAAATGAACCTCCCCCCGTATTCCTTCATACAGGTTAATTTTCTTTGGTTTGCCCAGAATAAACCTCTCCATCAAAGACATTTTACTTAAATCCTCAATCCAGGCAGACGTGCAAGGAACAGTGACATTTTTCCAGTCCCTCAGGACGTTTTTTTTCCCCCCGAGAGTGCTGTCCTAAAAAACCAGCACCTCTGCGGATGGCCCAAATCCTCCAATGTAACTGTGGTCAAAACCATCCAAACCCCACCCTCCCCCCTCATAAATTCCACCACAAATATATTCCTACAAATATTATGTTATGTCTACAAACCCAAGAACACATCCACGTTTGTCATTCCTAGCCCCTCGCCGAGTGCCAGAGGTTTGAAACAGGCATGCCCGAGGTATCCTCCTACTTGACAATGAACCAAAGTACATACACACCAGACTCATTTTGAACTGCAATAAACGTAATAGATTCCAATGGGCTGTATGCCTGGGCCAATGCATAAACACGCGCAGATTTGGAACTGCCTTATCATAATGCCACACTATATTCCTATCAGGTGTGCATCACTTTATGGGAGCACCACAATCCTCCTGATCCTTGTCAGGTGTATTTAAAACTGTTTAGTAGAAAACATTTAGCAGATCCTGAAACCAGTCTTATAGACACAAGTAGGGTTGTTCTTTAATATTGAAAATGCTCAATGCATGTTTTTTAGGATGTTCTATATGTGAATAAAAAACACATTAAATTAACTAAAGAAAATAAGAATCTATCTGGGTATATGCACACATATGCATATGTACACAGATAGTTACACAGATACATAACTATAAATACGTAGGTACTGAACAATACATACATAGACATACCTATGTTTGCGATACAGGTGTGTGGGTTTGGCATTTTAGTTGGATGTATAGGCAGATAGGTACATAGGTATACTCCCCTTAGCAAGCCTATACATAGACATAACAATACATGTCTACAGCCTCATAGGTGTATAGATTCCCATTTACATTTCTACTCCGAGTTACATCTGTGTAAAGAAATGAATAGAAAAAAGATGATTTGACATATAGATGTATAGGTACAAAGATCTAGAGATAAATAGATGCATGGTTACATCATGGCAGGCAGGCAGATAGGTCTACAGTCACATAGATGCACATACTGGTAGATGTCCATGCATGGACGTCATTTCCCCAAAATGCCAGGGGTAGCGGAAGTGACATCACACAACCCTTGACCCCATGATGACATCACAGGAAGTGATGTCATTTGACCCCACCCCCATAATGATATAGTGGGAAGCGATGGAACACGACCTTTCACCTGTTGACAAAACAGGAAGTGGCATCACATAGCATTTTACACTACGAAAAATATGGTTACGCTATCACTATAATGTGATGTACATTTCATACAAGAATGGATTGCTATATGTATCGTTAAGATCAGTGTGAATAGTCCCATATTACCAAATTACTGTGAGTGCAAGCAGACGTCCGTGACCAAATGGTAATGATGTGTTATTATATAGAACTTACGCTTAAGCGCTTTATATTGAAAAAGTATACACCCAATATCACCCAACCTGTGTTGGTACTCATTCATCGACCTCAGAAGGATGAAAGGCTGAGTTGAGGCCTTTAAGAACAGACTAAATCAGTGACTCACCCCCTGAATTGTGCCTGAAATAGACCTTTAATGAGTCTAGCAATTATTGTATAGAATTCCAGAAAGACACATTATTTTGTATTCCTATTCTTTCTTATTTAGGGTCAGTGCTGAAAGTGTTAGACTTGTGGCACTCCTGTTCTTATTTTTCTTCTTTTTGTAAGGGGCCTGAACAAGAAAGCCATTCACCCCAGAAGTAAAGAGCCACATGGTGCTGGCCACAGCCCAGGAGCTTGCATTACAAAACATTTATTTAGTTTTTTTAAAGGTCACAAGGGAGACTACAGAGGTCGCAAGGGAGACCTCCGACCCCTAAATGACGTCCCTGTGTAAATGGGGATAGACATTAAGATTTGATGAGCAGCAGAAAGTAGAATAAGTCCCTTGAGCCAAGTCACACATGCCACGGCACCTCCTGGCAGCCATCACCAGAAGGTCGCCTCTAGTTCAGAGCCACATGAGCAAACCATTGTGGGTATGACGATAATGCAAGCCTTCAGCCCCGGCAATTATCCCCGCCTTGCAGAGGCAGTGCCATTGAACTCTTTCGTTTCGGGCATCACCCAAGTAATAGGAGCTACAGCAGAAGAACGGGAGGTTAGTATATACCACGCAACAAGGCAAACTACCACACAAGGTGCAACCTGTATCATTTTTGCAAACCTTTATGCTTTTAAAGTCTTCTAGTTGTGTCCTGATGCACATTCCCAACTAGAGAGTTAATGTGACTTGGGAATGTTTGTACAGCATGGGTTGTCCCAGGGAAGTCAAAGTGGCTCCTGCTAGCTTTTAGTATCCAGCGAACCACAAGCAGAGGTTTAATATCTCACTGCAATTTCAATGGCTAGCTGCACATTTACACGGATAGATGGGTACACTGCCGGTACATACCTAGCAATAGAGGTACACAGATACACTGATGCACAGGCCGATGCACAGGTCCAGATGCACTTCCATGCTGATGTGAATTGCCAACCTTGCAGCCCAGGTAGCTGCCCATTTCCATGCCAGATACATCGCTGTCAACTCAACTGTGTCTCCCCCTGGGCTCCTACCTTCGGACTGGATGTGGTTACTGCCTATTTAAGAAGTTGCAATACATTTTCAATACACTTTGACTCCCTGGGCGTCATTAGGAGCATGGTTGTAATGGCAAAAACATTTGAAATTTTAAACGACACTTGTTTTTAAAATAGCACTTAATTGTGAGTTAGGAGTATTTATGCATGAGATACATAGAAAGCGTTGCATAGGCTAAATATAATGAGTTTTTATTTTACCCCATGTAGTACTTTTTAAGTATGAATGTCCCATGTTATCCCATCTCTTGATAATTTAGAAGATGCAAGTTGCAACAACACTCTCTCACCTTCACACCCTCTAAAGGTGCCCATTCCCCCGTTCCCCCAAAAGCTAATTTTCTCTGTGGCACCCTAGAACCCCCCAAAATCCCACATACCTCTAAAAGGTCGCTCCACGGCTCTCTGGGTACGTTACCTTCACAGGTACCCGTCTGTGGTCACTTTTCCAGGGCTGATGCTGAGAAACACCCTAACAGACCTGAAAGGTCTTGCCGAGCAACTGCTCCCACGGTTGTCTACAGGTGGACATGCCATTCCCACAACAAACCAGCCAGAATGCAGTGCAGATTGCTTTGCACCTGATACCTGCCACTTTAATGACACTTTTGCAGTGGATCATTTGGATCACTGCCACAAAAGTGTACTTTAAAGTGACAACAGGAATCCGCAGCACAAGTACCCCAACCAAAACACATCCTAAGCATACCACCGCGAGTGCCTCATTTCTTAAATCTTAAGCAGCCCCCCAACTTTCTGGAGAGGACATGAAGAAGTTACGACTCAGGACCGTGTGTTGTGGGGGTATCCCAATCCACAAAACGCATGGTCAAGAAATTGACGGAAGCTGCCAAGTGCAAGATTGCTTTTCCCTGTGAAGTCGTGCTGCTTGGAGACGGGCAATACGTAAGACAGTGAAAACGAGCACTGGCATAGCCAAACGTTCTGTCTGTGACATGTCAAGCGCAGCGACAAATGCCCCACTAAGGCCGTCATATGGCTGGCATTGTCACCATTAATATCAATTTTACAATTGTGTTATATTGATTGAGTCCTTTCTGTTCACTAATATTCGTAGTATCTTTGACTGGAGCCATATGAGGGCTCGGAGACTGCAATGCACAGCGACTTGGGGAAGCAGCAGCCAGGGCTACTTTTTCTTTGTGCAGTTGGCCGGTTATCCAGAAGCCAAGGCTTTATCTTGCAAGTCTTTTTAGTTGGTGTCTGGTATCCCTCCGCGGGGACCAGATTCTAAAAGTTCTGTTTGATAAGAAAGTTTGGTTTAACTTGACGAGGCTGTGCACTATTAGCCATTGAAGTGTCTTTAAGAAGGATATGGTGTATCTCTGGGTGGCACATGGAAGATTTGATGACAGGCTGGGTTCCTTGCCTACATCACAATACATTCGCTTGTTCTTGGCTTAGAAATTACTCTAATAAAGGCCTGATTTTGGGAGGCTGAGACCACCTGTTTCCGATGTGCACACTCACTGGTTAGATTACGCACGCCGCTCATAAAATACAAGAGATTCTTTGTAATAATGTTAAAGGTATTTGTACGGCGCACTGTCACCACCAAAGTGGTCCCCAGGCAATGATGAACTTTAGCTCTCCAACTTGCATGATCTTACTATTCTTGCCTCAAAGAAAAATATGTAGGGAGTTTTTCGTGTAAATCGAGGATTGGAGATGCGTTTTTCTATCCATCTCTAGTACATTTGTACTTATCCCAGGCACTAAGTGGCAAAGGTACAAGAGTTTGGCATTATGGCGATTAGCCCAGATGAAATACCCACAAGTAAGCCCAAACCTTCCGGCTCCCTGGCAGACAGCTCCTTCCGTCCTATTATGAAGGAGAACAAAAGAAAGTCAGGCCGAAGTTACACTGCCACATTGCTTTGGCACAGGGATCTACCCATGAATTGAGCCTGTGTCCATCATTCCATTATCATCCCTCCTTAACAATGATGTATGTAGCTTATTGCCTGTGGCATTTGGGACCGCACATGACTCATTACAGTCTGTCGTTCTTTTTAGTTTGCTCAAGTGGTCTTTCTGCGACAGCCTCAGAATCCACCTGAATAGACTGCCACACATCTACTGCTTATCCCGATCTATGTGTGGAGCTTCCTGGAAACCACGGAATCAAGACAGAACGGGTGACAAAAATGCTGACGGACATTGCTGTCTTGATAAATGCAACATGATCTTTCTCCGCGTCACTAGGGCACAATTTCCACTGATAACCTCCAGCGTAGCGCTCACTTCGTTTAAATTCCCAGGCGTGCCTACCCGCCTATATCTAACATTGTGGGCCAAACTAAGGTCCGGAGCTAGGGAGTGACTGTGGATACTTCCCTGCGGCTTGAGGCATGAGTCGACGTGGTGATCTTTGCTGGCATATCCAACAACAAGTGTATCGGAAGCATGCACAACGCCCTAAAGAAGTCGAAAGGCCTACCGTAGTCAAAATGTTACTATTGGCACTTTTGAACCACTGTAACTCAATCATGGGAGCAGGCTAACCCTTTTGCTAACACACTTTAATTTACTTCGCAAGGCCAGTCTCAGCTCATCGCGTGGGTTCTTATAGACCGCAAAGGATGTCTGTCCTGACGTAGGTGCATTAGCTTTCACTGATAAAGTTTTGTTGGTGCAAGTTGCAGGTCCTCAAGACCTCATTCAAGAATTGATCCTGACAAGGGTCAGCTTGGGACCTGCCGATCAGTCGCTCGGGCAAGCACTGCAACGCTACTGATATTATAGCAATTTAGCTGTATGATAGAGCAATGCCGCTCTTTCTCAGCCCTGTCCTGTGGAACTTGCTTAATCCTAGGCCTGTGAGAAATCTCTGCCCCGCTCTTGTGCCGTGAAGCTTTGGAGACATGACTCTTTAAGCAGGCATTCAAACAGCAAAGGCTGGCAGTGCCAGGGCTTTTGCTCCCCGACCGCTGAACGTAAATGGCCCGTGCAATGATGTATGCAGCCCAAAGCAAAGTGCCATTGTTTCTCCCCTGGCACCTCTTTGTAATGGGTGGGTTTAGAGGTGCCTTGGGGCCTTCTGAAGCTTCTCTTCTGCTAGCGCCAGGCTGCAGTATTGGCCCCGTCACCCTCCTAGATTCACTTGGGTGGTTAAGATCCATGCAATTATCCACAATCAAACTTGTGGAACTTGTAGTCTACCTAGTCCTCGCTGTTACATTCACTCTTTCAAAGATATTGGCCTGCACTACCTGCAGCAGACACCCTTGCAGCAAAGGCAGTGCAGGACTATTCAAAGGGTCCCCAGGTGGGTCTGCACTACCTGCAGAATCTACATGGTGTCTAGTATCTAGTGGCATAGCAGACACCCCTGCAGCAAAGGCAGTGCAGGACTATTCAAGGGTCCCCAGATGGGTCTGCACTACTTGCAGAATCCACATGGTGCCTAGTACCCAGGGGCATAGTAGACACCCCTGCAGCAAAGGCAGTGCAGGACTATTCAAAGGGTCCCCAGGTGGGTCTGCACTACCTGCAGAATCTACATGGTGTCTAGTATCGAGGGGCACAGCAGACACCCCTGCGGCAAAGGCAGTGCAGGACTATCCAAGGGTCCCCAGAAGGGTCGGCACTACTTGCAGAATCTACATGGTGTATAGTACCCAGGGGCACAGCAGACACCCCTGCGGCAAAGGCAGTGCAGGACTATTCAAGGGTCCCCAGATGGGTCTGCACTACTTGCAGAATCCACATGGTGTCTAGTACGCAGGGGCACAGCAGACACACCTGCGGCAAAGGAAGGGCAGGACTATTCAAGGGTCCCCAGATGGGTCTGACTACTTGCAGAATCTACATGGTGTCTAGTACCCAGGGGCATAGCAGACACCCCTGCGGCAAAGGCAGTGCAGGACTATTCAAGGGTCCCCAGAAGGGTCTGCACTACTTGCAGAATCCACATGGTGTATAGTACCCAGGGGCACAGCAGACACCCCTGCGGCAAAGGCAGTGCAGGACTATTCAAGGGTCCCCAGATGGTTCGGCACTAGTTGCAGAATCCACATGGTGTCTAGTATCCAGGGGCACAGCAGACAAACCTGCAGCAAAGGAAGGGCAGGACTATTCAAGGGTCCCCAGATGGGTCTGCACTACTTGCAGAATCTACATGGTGTCTAGTACCCAGGGGCATAGCAGACACCCCTGCGGCAAAGGCAGTGCATGTCTATTCAAGGGTCCCCAGATGGGTCTGCACTACTTGCAGAATCCACATGGTGTCTAGTACCCAGGGGCATAGCAGACACCCCTGCGGCAAAGGCAGTGCAGGACTATTCAAGGGTCCCCAGATGCGTCTGCACTACTTGCAGAATCTACATGGTGCCTGGTATCTAGGGGCATAGCAGACACCCCTGCGGCAAAGGCAGTGCAGGACTATTCAAGGGTCCCCAGATGCGTCTGCACTACTTGCAGAATCTACATGGTGTCTGGTATCTAGGGGCATAGCAGACACCCCTGCGGCAAAGGCAGTGCAGGACTATTCAACGGGCCCCAGATGGGTCTGCACTACTTGCAGAATCTACATAGTGTCTAGTACCCAGGGGCATAGCAGACACCCCTGCGGCAAAGGCAGTGCAGGACTATTCAAGGGTCCCCAGATGGGTCTGCACTACTTGCAGAATCCACATGGTGTCTGGTACCTAGGGGCATAGCAGACACCCCTGCGGCAAAGGCAGTGCAGGACTATTCAAGGGGCCCCAGAAGGGTCTGCACTACGTGCAGAATCTACATGGTGTCTGGTACCTAGGGACATAACACCCCTGCAGCAAAGGCAGTGCAGGACTATTCAAGGGGCCCCAGATGCGTCTGCACTACTTGCAGAATCTACATGGTGTCTGGTACCCAGGGGCATAGCAGACACCCCTGCAGCAAAGGCAGTGCAGGACTATTCAAGGGTCCCCAGATGCGTCTGCACTACTTGCAGAATCTACATGGTGTCTAGTACCCAGGGGCATAGCAGACACCCCTGCAGCAAAGGCAATGCAGGACTATTCAAGGGTCCCCAGATGGGTCTGCACTACTTGCAGAATCCACATGGTGTCTAGTACCCAGGGGAATAGCAGACACCCCTGCAGCAAAGGCAGTGCAGGACTATTCAAGGGTCCCCAGGAGGGTCTGCACTACGTACAGAATCCACATGGTGCCTAGTACCCAGGGGCATAGCAGACACCCCTGCAGCAAAGCCAGTGCCGGACTATTCAAGGGTCCCCAGATGGGTCTGCACTACTTGCAGAATCCACATGGTGCCTAGTACCCAGGGTCATAGCAGACACCCCTGCAGCAAAGGCAGTGCAGGACTATTCAAGGGTCCCCAGATGGGTCTGCACTACTTGCAGAATCCACATGGTGCCTAGTACCCAGGGGCATAGCAGACACCCCTGCAACAAAAGCAGTGCAGGACTATTGAAGGGTCCCCAGATGGGTCTGCACTACTTGCAGAATCCACATGGTGCCTAGTACCCAGGGGCATAGCAGACACCCCTGCAGCAAAGGCAGTGCAGGACTATTCAAGGGTCCCCAGAAGGGTCTGCACTACT
This sequence comes from Ambystoma mexicanum, assembly GCF_040938575.1. NCBI lineage: Eukaryota > Metazoa > Chordata > Amphibia > Caudata > Ambystomatidae > Ambystoma > Ambystoma mexicanum. The sequence goes on along the minus strand of NC_090934.1, from coordinate 1,098,599,352 downwards.
TGCAGAATCTACATGGTGTCTAGTACCTTAGGGCATAGCAGACACCCCTGCAGCAAAGGCAGTGCAGGACTATTCAAGGGTCCCCAGATGGGTCTGGGTGTGTATGGTCTCAAAGTGCTGTGGGTGACCGCCCTTGGAGGACCGAGGTCTGAGGTATGAGAATTGAGATGGTGAGCATTTTAGCCAGCACCAGCGACCCATGGAGATCTGGCGGGCTGATGGGAGAGTATGCGGGTCGAGGAGACTGGTTATGTGGCCATGATTATGCGATTATATGGAAACATGCCCACTTCTCAAGATGTGGAGTTCCTAGACAGGCATACCGCATTCATGCGTAGTTAATGACTTCTTTTTTTTATACAATGCCTTTATTAACAGTTCATCTCAGTACATCTGACAATGCATAAAGAAATATTAAGAGAGAATATTCCAAGCCCAATAAACAATTCACTAATAGACTTTACATGCATAGATGGCCATTGTGCACATTGAGTTACTTTTCACTCATTAGCGGAGGGTGAATTGGTTATGTTTTATGATTTTATTTCATACAGTCAATATTGTGTACATCTGTTATAAGGACTTAATTAGATTGCCAGGTGGAGGGTCTATTTTACATCTGTCTTTGTGATAAGGTTTTGTGTAGGGGCACTGTCCTTGGTAATGGGGTTCGCTAGGTCATGTGCATAGGTACAAGGCAATTGGTGGGGGTGTTTTCGCTAGCGCAGTTGCATAAGGAGGTTTATTTTCAATTAATGTAAAATGTGTCACAGTAAACTTTTCACACTAGACAGAAAGTCAGTCAGTTACAATGGCATGCATATTAAGAACAGTCCAGCACACCCCAGATGAACAATGCTCGTATTTTATACACCTAACCTGATGGTTCCGATCACTTCTTGTCCATTTTTCTGATTAGATAAAACAAGACATGTTCAACAATTGAAATTCCCCAAGGCAATTCATAACAACTGTCCATCGCCCACATAAGGAACTAGAAAGGGCTATGGAAGTCCCAGAGACCCAGTCTGCCCAAAAGACATCTGACCCCACGTGTAGAGTATTCAATATAAATGTACTCCATGATAACATGTAATATGGCCTCAGAGGCCGACATTGCGTCAACAAATGATCGATTTAAGATTTGCAGATTTTACAGAGACGTTCAGAACGAGTTTTTCGTCGAGGACACTGGTCCTCAACTGGGGGGCTGCTCCCCCTCGGAGGGCTGAAGCATGCCCCGGTGGGGTGGAGCGGGCGGGTGCCAGACTCTTTAAAAGGGACGTAGGGGACTGTTTATGTTTAATATAAAAAAGGATTAAGATGACTGCTTTTAATAGTAAATATGAGCAGCAGACAAACAATCTTTTTACTCGGGGGTGGGGGGCGGGTGGGGGCGCAGTATGGAAAAGATTGAATACCACTGGTCTAAGACAAATTACCATTAGCGAGGGGAGTAGGTTAAATCGCAGCAACATGATCAACCTACGTAGCTTAGCGTTAGCAATCGTAGATGGATGTAGATTTAAAAAAAGGAAGCCTTGCATCGAATATTCAGCTAGTGTTGTTTTTGCTGATAATTGCGGCCCCAAAGTAAGGCTTTCATTTTTTTCACAATGCATAAAGCAGTGAACCCCAAATCGATCTTGGAACGAAATGTTACACGAGCAAGCGCAAATTCCTGCAACGCCTGCAGAGGGAGTTCTATATGTGGGTGCAGGTCGTCGGTGAGGGTCTTGACCGGTGTGGTCATATAAGTAGTTATGATGTGCTAAGTTGAAGGTTTGTTGGTGGGCTAATTCACCTGCATTACCATCTAGGTAGTCATAATGTTCATCTCTGCAGGGTTATTGGTTGGAGTGTTCACTGGTGCGGCCATCTATGTTGTTATCAAGTGTATGGTTGAAGGGTTGTTTGAAGGCTTGTTCACTCGTGTAGTCGTTTTTGCTTGCAAGGTGATTGGTTGGAGTGTTCACTGGTGCGGCCATCTATGTGGTTATCAAGTGTATGGTTGAAGGGTTGTTTGAAGGCTTGTTCACTCGTGTAGTCATTTTTGCTTGCAAGGTGATTTGATGGAGTGTTCACTGCTGCGGCCATCTATGTGGTTATCAAGTGTATGGTTGAAGGGTTGTTCGAAGGGGTGTTCACTCGTGTAGTCATTTATGCTTGCAAGGTGATCGGATGGAGTGTTCACTGGTGCGGGCATCTATGTGGTTATCAAGTGTATGGTTGAAGGATTGTTCAAAGGGATGTTCACTTGTGTAGTCATTTATGCTTGCAAGGTGATTGGATGGAGTGTTCGCTGGTGCATTCATCTATGTGGTTATCAAGTGTATGGTTGAAGGGTTGTTTGAAGGGGTGTTCATTCGTGTAGTCATATATTAAATTACCTTTTTCATAGTTACATGGTGGTTGGATGGAATTTCCACTTGTGCTGTGATCTATGTGGTCATCAAGTGCATAGTTAAAGGGTTGTTTGTAGGGGTTATAACCTCGTGTAGTGAAATATTGAGTTACCGTGTTTATGCTGGCAACGTGATTGGATGGAGTGTTTGCTGGTGCATTCATCTATGTGGTCATCAAGTGCATGGTTGAAGGGTTGTTTGTAGGGGTGTAACCTTGTGAAGTGATATAATTAGGTACCTTGTTTATGCTTGCAAGGAGACTGGATGAAGTGTTCACTGATGCGGTCATCTATGTGGTTATCAAGTGCGTGCTTGCATGGTTGTTCATTAGGTTGTTTAACAGAGTTGGCATTGTGCAGAGTTGTCATATGCATGATTGTAGGGTTGTTGGAGGAGATTATTCACCGGTGTGTTCATATATATATATATATATATATATATATATTTATCATGTGTGTGTGGTTGGTGATGGGGTGTTAAAAGGTGTGATCATATTTATTTATCATGCATGGTGTTTCAGGGTTGTTGTGGATGTGATCACTGGCGCGGCCATATATATAGTTATCTTGCACAAGGAGAAGATTCCACAGGGCCATCCTCACTTCACCTCCACTGTGCAGCTCTTTCTCCAATGTGTTCACCAAGGATTCACGGGATGAGCCGAATGTATGGGTACCAAGGAGCGACCAAACACATCCAGTATGTCTGCTTGTCCTGGGCCTCATTACGAGGTTGCCGGGAAAACCCGTCGGTAGGTTACCGGCAACCCGGTAGCACCGCTACCACCTCCTGACATCCCTTTGCTACCGGGATATCACAAGCGGTGGCGGTGGTACAGTAAATCCCCATTTCCATGGAGTCCCGTAGGACTCCATGGGAAGGGGGACACTGAAGCACCGGCACAGTTATTAACGGGGCCAGTGCTTCAGTGAAAAACATTCCAGTAGCGGCCTGAACTCCCGGCAGGTTAGGCCTGCTGGTAGTTCAGTGCCACTACCGGCATACCTATAGTTTGGCGGTCCAGAACGGGTGCTGGTATGTTGCTACCGGCACCTTTATTTCCGGACTGCCAATCTCGTAATGAGGGCCTTAGGGTTGACACCCTTTGGGGAGCGGCTCTAAGCGGGGTGTTGATGCCCCAAGGGCTGTGCCTTTGGTATTGCACATTTCAGTGGAGGATTTCATACTAACCTAACATTGGGATTGGTTGGGGTGTAGTTCTCATGACTGCCTTTCTGATTTATAAAACTCCAACAAAGAGCCAATGCATGAAGTCATTCGTCTTCAGCAGACATGTTGGTGCACCTCAGGAAATTGCCTCTGCCCTTAAAACTCTGAGATTTGAGCAAATCTTTTAGATTGATTGAGTATATTTTAAAGGTTCAATTGCCACAAACCTGATCTATCTTGTTGTGGCTTATAAAGCGCTGGCAACCAAAAGAGGCATCTAAGCTTTAGATCTGTTTGCTGCAGTGCCACGGCGAGGCTTCAGCCAGATTTCCGCTAAACCATACTGACTGATACATGCTAAGCATAGCAGCCAGCCTCCCACACTGCCTGCAGCGTTTAGCCTGGATGTGAATTGGAAGTTGATGCACCTGCAGGAATGGCGTGGGACATTTTGATGCAGGGTTTCTGTAGTGACTAAAAGTGCTGCATGACCGTTGAGTGGAAAGGTGGCCTGGGGGCAACCTCCATTCGCCCCACCACTCCTCGGTCGCTGCCTGTGCAGACCCACCCACATGCATGTCCCTTATGCCTGTTCACAGTGACACATTCTCGCTGCCCCATTCCTGGAGCAGTGTTCTGATTTTATTTTTTATTTTCACTGCCCTTCCCTTTTACACCATGCATCCTTTTTCGCACACCCCTCCCTACTTCCTGGCACCTTGGGCTGCCTGGCTCTCCACTCACCACCTCCCTGACACTGTGCCCAGGCTTGGGTGTGCTTAGGGACATTGCCCGAGGAGCCAAGCCCACTGGGGGCACTGTGGGTGGACGTCGTGAGGTAATTGGTGGCTTAGGGCACCGTGCAGCTGTTAGTTTTGATTAATTGGAATTGCCCAGAGTACTTTGAAATGCACCTCGGTTGCACATTTCCCCAGAATTGAGAGCCAACGGTATCAAGTAATATTATCCCCGCCAATAATATCGCCATATATATATGGTCGTGGGATAAGGCCATAGGCGATATTATTGGTGGGGATAATTTATAGGGTAAATGGGACTGGGGGTTGCGGGGTGCCCCCCACTCCTTTTTAAAAAATATGTGGGTTGCTGGGGTCTCCCCCGTAGGTTCCATGGCTTAATATTGACGCAAAAATATGGCGATATTTTTACAAGGATATTAACACATGGAACCGACCCAACTGTACTTTAACAGTTTGTCATAGAAAGTCATTCCTTGCAATTCTCTGTGGTAGGTCTCTTCAAAAGTTAATGCGCTGGCCTAGATTTGTGTCCTGCACTGACACCCCCATCCTGGCCTCCTGCCCACCTTGTCCTTTGGGTTCCATCCTGGTCAGTTCGAGGCAGTTTATAAGTTGCCACTACCCTGGGTCAAGAATTAGTAAATGATGGGCACTGGTGCCCAGGAAAAATGTGCTGTCTTTATGCCTGCGCTCGTTGCCATGGTAATTTAATGCAGGTGGATGCCATTTTGCAATTCCCGGGCATAGCGATTATGACACTCGCTTCTTGGGGACCGCTATGGCGTCCCCCTATGCTGTGTAATTCGGGTGGCGCATTTCAGGTCGTGCTGGGGCACACATTGCAACGAATTTCAGACTCTGTTTTGTGCCTTAGTTCTTCCGTCATTGTGTACACGGTGCAGAAACTGGGGCTCATGAAACATCACTGCACCATCAGCATTCCGTTTAATGGAAAAAAAACAGGCTCCAACGTTTTAGAATGGATAAAAAGATACGTATGATGGAGACCAATGCATGAGAAACATAATTTTACAGACATAACATACAAAGTATGTTTAATCTGTGTTTAAAAGTATTTTTTTTAAATCTCTATGGCGGTGCAATTGTACACATTTTTGTTGTATATCAAATTCAATGTGAAATTGAAGATCTGCTTTTTTAAAGGGACCATGCGGGAAGCTGGTAAGCTGTCAATTATCTATACCCAGAAGTATTTTCAAAGAACTAGACACTGTCATACAGAAGTTCCTGTGGGATGGTAAACCGCCAAGGCTAGCCTTATGGAAGATGCAGCTTCCTCTGAAACAAGGTGGTATGAACTTGCCAAACTTCTTCTACTATCATCTGGCGTTCATTGCTAGACACCAGATAACAAAAGAAAGACTCGGGAAAGTTTAAATGACCCCAAGATTCGTCCCCCTAATTAGGCTTGTGACAGCTTCAAAACTAGAAAATCGTGTTGCCTCCATGTTGTCGCCTCTTATGGGATGAAACAACCCACTCTTTAGACAACCATGACACTAAGACAAATGTACCAAAAAAATATAACAATCAATTGTAATACTTTATTATATCAAAAATTCATACACATAATTCATACACTTTTTAAACTAAGTGTGAAGCACTTATCTATTAAAACAAAAACGTTTTTTTAAAATCTCTTTTTGAAGTGCAATTGAGTCTGTAAACAAGACTCTACCTTACATAATATAGGTGTAAAAACTAGACAAAAAACCACTACGTTCAAATACTAGTTGTCTAAAAAACTACAAAAGACCCCTTATAGTGATAAACACTTCTATTTAGTACAAAAGACAGTTCCTCTTTTATAGGATACTATATTACAACATTCAATATCCTTGTTAAATGAATCCTCATGTGTTCAGACAAGGGGTTCCCTTCAACTCAATAGTTCATTAACATATGTTGGCAACCGTACAACACACCTTAAAACACCCAACATGTTTCGTTCGTTGTCAACAACTAAAGATATAAGAACTTCTTCAGGGGAACAAAAAGCAATTTATCTAAAAAACCGGTCTTGACACTCTTATCACAATAAATGTATCTACTCTTCTTTGTGGTGTTCTTCAAAAAACCTAAGGGGGAAAAACATAGAAAAACAGCAGTCAGTAAAGCTGTTCAAAATTATATGGAGCCCAAATACAAGCAAGAGCGAAAAGTCTCCTACTGCTGGCTCACCGTATTGGCATTTGTAATTGATGCCTTTAACGGATGGGTAGATTCGTCTTCACTGTAGACAAATGATCTGCAATGAAAAATACACCAATTGATATCAACCGCGCTAATCTAGTCACAATCCAAGCAACACAGTCTAGCTTAAAGTTTGGAACTTAAAGTTTTTGCTTCCGACTGAAAGATCTATCATGTTGAGGTATTTCGTTTCAGGCGCAAAAATTGGCCGAATGGAAGGTTTTCTCTGGTATGACGGGGATGACAGCTGTCAAAAACCAGAAGAGAATTGCGATCAGTGGGTTTATGAAACGGTTTAACGTTGAGAGTGTTAGAACCAATGTCAACCCAGATTGTGATATCTAAAAAATGTATTTCAGTATCACTCTGTGTGGAAGTAAACTTAAGATAATGTTTTGGCAATTGATCCACTCTAAGAATTTGCTAAAAAGAGCGGAGAGCCATTCCACATAACCAGTATATCATCAATACATCGGCGCTACAAACCCAAATGACCAAAATAAGGGTTTGTGGGGCTGTAGATTGTGCACCGTTCGAAACTTTCAATGTAGAAATTGGCTGCTGAAGGAACTACTGATGACCCCATTGCTGTCCCATGGGATTGGTGGTATAATTGGCCGTTAAAACGGAAATAATTTTCAGTCAATGCCATGTCAGCGCATCACAAAATGGAACTATTTGGTGTTTTTCCTTCTGTTCTCTTTAAGAGTAAAGTCTCTTCTAACACTTGCAACGTCTCTTGCTGAGGTATACACGTGTAAAGAGACACGATATCAAGACTCACTAAACGTTGTTTACTAGAATCGAACTGCATATCTTCTACCATATTGATGATTTCGATAGTATCTTGTACAAAAGAGTACATTGTTGACACATATGGTTTCAGGTATCTGTCCGCAAACTTAGACAATGGTTCTAAAAGTGCTCCCGACCCCGAAACAATTGGGCGACATGATGGATTTACCAATGCTTTATGAATTTTTTGGAGAATGTAAAACTTAGGTTCTGTTGGATCTTTGACCAATAAGTAATCACTCTCTTGCTTGCATATCCAACCCCTTGTCAGCGCTTTCTCTACTTTTGTGGTAATTAGTAAAGACAATCTTTTTGTCGGATCTTCAATGATTGGTTGATAGAAGTCATTATCTTGAAGTTGACGGAGGCATTCAGTTATATAATCGTGTCGATTCAACATTGCTATAGCTCCCCTTTGTCAGCTTTCCGTAAAATGACATTGGGGTTAGTAGCTAAACTTTTCACCGCTGTCTTCTCTGAATTACTTAAATTTTGAAACTGGCGTTTCTGATGTTGTGTTGCTAGCTGTTGTAAATCATGCCAGACTCTTTTACTGAACACTACCGCTTCAGGGGTATGACTTCCAACAGGAGGATTAAATGTAGATCTATTCCTGAAACCACTTTCGTTACACTGGTCATCATAAGTGTTCTGAAAAAAATATTGATGTAAGTGTATTTTCCGTAGCAATTGTTCAATTTCGACATGGGTTCTAAATTTGTCATACTGAACAGTTGGTACAAAACTGAAACCTCTATTTATTAAAGCCACTTCTTATTTGGTGTGGGAATAGGATAACAGATTGACTAATAGGGTCTTTTGTTGCGGAGCACTCTCTGTGGTTCGTCCCAATTGTCTAGGTCCTAGCGTTGTTCTAAAAAACCTAGTCTCTGTAGTTGCTGTGGCGGGTCTCCATTAGTGCCCCCTTGGTTTGTCGAGTAAGAGTTTCTCCTATTCTGGGTATTACGCCCAGATCTTCTTTGGTTCCTTCCACGGTTCCGAGAACCTTTAAAAACCTCTCTGGTGGGAAAAGCTATTATTACTCGAACTACCATAGCTGAAGAAAGTGTTACCAAAGCTTACTTGTTTATGGCCTTTTTGTTTTTGTCCTCCTTGTTGCTGTCCCACAAAAGTATAGTAACCTTCCTTCGTGTACCAGAATGCATTTTCATGCGAGAATTGTAATACATTTTCTTTCGATTTCGCTATGCGGTCTTGATTACAGAAATCTTTGAAATCTGTGATTTCCTTCATGATCTCCTCCAAGCGTTTTTTGTAGGTTTCTAGTGGTACTAACTTCTTGTTTTCCTCTTCCATTTTTTCAGGATCTCCTGACATTTTCTTCATTGTTCATTGCTAGACACCTATGCCGGACCAATGGGCCTGATCAAGATCCATGGGATGAAATCGTAGTGGAGTGCAATAGGGTCTCTCACTTGTCACCTAAGGCCTTGTTGACGATGGTTACGAGACCATCTCAACTTCAGAACCCACTGACAGCCTTCCTGCGTGAGTGTTGGCGCTGCATGTCGGGTTGAATAGGATGTGATCCGTACTTGTTCCAAGATGCATTGATTTGGCTAAATCCGGCACTGACCATCCAGGATAAAGTACTCTTCTGGTCATCATGGTTGCTGGGAGGAATTAGATACATCAAGGATTTGGTTGTCAATGGGAACTGGATCCCCTTCGCATGTCTACTCCGTTATTTTGACCTAAGTGAATGCACCTACGCAGAATATATTGAGGGGAATCATTGCTGCCAAATTTGATCCTGCGCAACTGACGTCGCAGAGTGCAGCCTGGTCAGCGCTTGAGCTTTGCAATCGTGCGTTACATTTGGTTGCCACAATGTATGTACGATTGTTATCCAACCGTAGAGAAGATCCTGAGCTTGCCAACATCTGGGCTGGTGAGCTAGCGAGTTGGTTGATCAGGGCTGCTGGCAGAGATGCTGTAACAAAGTTCATCTGGTCAGCATGGGCTAGGGTCTAAGAGCATCTCAAACTAAAATCCTCTTTAGAACATACAGGACTCCAGAACATATGTCCAAGAGGTGCTTTCTGGAGAGTGATCAATGTTGGAATTGCAGACAGGCAAGGGGCTCAAGGGGCTCAATGAGTCCTTTACTCTGGTCAAAGACAAAAGAGCTCTGGGAAGGGGTCCGTGAAAGGTTGGGCCTGGTTTTGAACTGCACTATTGCAATGAATGCATCAATCTTGGTTCTCGCAGATGTCTCTCCATTGGATGAAGTACCATTTTGTAAGAAAGTATGGCTACTCCGGGCCTGTATGGTTGCTAAAAAAAATTATCCTGAGGGCTTGGAAGTCAACCATTTCTTTCTGTATTGATGACTGGGTGGAGGAGTTGTTAACCATATCCACATACGAGAGGGCCATCTATAAGCAATCTGGACACAATGATAAATTCACAGACATATGGGAATTATTCTTAGATACATATGGCTAATGTACATTACATAATACATTATATAATCAATGTTAATTACTGTGCGCTTGACTCCCATGAATGTAATGTTTTTTTGTTTTTTTTCTTTATCATTCATCTACTTTGTTGAATACTTGTGTTTGTAAATTCTTGACTGTCCATTTGTACACCCGTGCTGACTGTAGATCTTAATGTTGTTATGTATCATTTGTTTAGTTTCATGTGACTCGCTTTTGACATGTGAAAATAAAAATCGTATACCAATCTATGGTATACATCCTCCAGACTTAACCAATTGCTGCTCAATATCCCATATTTACCCGCACAGAAGTGCTCCTCATTATTATGCAGATGTTTGCATTCCAAACCATCTGTGCTTCAGCTCAGCCCTTTTCTGGATACAGAGTATTTCAGGACATCCTGCAGGGCAGAGCAAAGACTCACTGACTGATATTATTCGTTGTGGCACTTAGATGGTGCTGAAAGCACTGCCTGTAAGCCAAAAGTATTGACATGGAAAGTGGAGCTAGGAGACAGATTGTGGTGTGAGAAGCTTCACACAGCGTGTGGGTGTTGTTTGGTTACTCACCTACCCATTGACCTCCCATGGCCATGACTGTCCCTGTGACTATTCCCACCCACCACTACCGGGCACTCCTCAGGCAAAACACATTCCCCTGGATCACTTTCATTCTGTACTTAGCAGCCTTCTGAAAGGTAATGGATTAATTGCAGTCTAAACTGGCTAAATCGGCTCCTGATATGATAAAACTATCTTATGCAAGTGTGCTTTAAGTCATTTGATTTATAAGTAGTATGCGTGTCCTTAAGGAACCTCTTTCACTGAATTTCTGTTAAAACAAGAATTGGCAAAGCCAACATTTTTGGCTTGTGTATAGGCATTAAATAGGCATATTTTAGCAACGCCTGGCAAATGCCTAGGCACTGACTCCAATTGTCTGCCATTACATCTTCTGTTATGGTGGTAGCATTATGGTACAAATGCAGATCAAAGGCCTATACAAAATCCAAGACTGTTTGCTTTGTCAATTCTTGCTTATTACACCTGGCTAGCCGATTGCTTCCAGCTAACTATGTCCAGTCTGTCTGTGTCAAAATGCCACACTCTCTGGGAGAAGCAAAACAAAAGAGGTGATGGCTGGAAGGTTTAGAATAAATCCTAACCTCTGGCATTGCTATGGACAAAACGCCAGACTGTCGTTCTTCGCCTGCCAAGCCATTACAGAAAGGGGAAAGACCATATCCAAATCATGCTTGGTCACACTCCCAAAGGGGAAGTCCAGCCCAAACTGCTAGGTCACATCCCTTCTGCACGAGACCACAAGCATCCCAAACATGTTTCAGCCATGTTGGGCCTCATCAATGAGGAGTAGCTTGGGTCTCTAGACCCAGTAGGCACAGGAGCCATGTCTAGGCATACCAAAGCAAAACTAAAGAGGTGATGGCTGGAAGGTTTAGTATAAATCCTAACCTCTGGCATTGCTCTGGGCAACCCTCCATACCATTGTTCTTCGCTCTGCCATGTCTGGGGTTGCTTGTGTTCCCGTGCAGAGGAGACCTGGCCTAGCAGTTCGGGCAGGGCTGCTCCCATTGGTGGCAGTACCTGACTGGTTTGCATATCGCTGGGCCCCTTTTGCAATGGCGCGGACAGGCTACAAAACGGTGGTGTGGAAGGTTGCCCAGAGCAATGCCAGTGGTTTAGATTAATTTGAAACTTTCCACCCATCACTTTTTTGGTTTCCACTATCTGGGAGAAGCATGGAATGAAGCTCTTTGTAACAGGACTGGACTTGTTCGTACAATCTGAGAAAGGCCATGCTTGCCTGCAGAGCCCACGTCAGGCTGCAGTCCCCATGAACAGAGCCCCCTTGCTTCATTCCGACAGCCTCGGTGCGGCTTCACAAAGAGCCCGCCACGGGCCTCTCTGCACCTTTCATTGCGATTCTGGGACCTTTAAAAGCTATTAATGGTCTCTTTGTCTGTGAGACGTTCAGCTTGTCGGTTTGTTATTAGGCCTCATGACAGAAGCGTGGCATTTATAAGACACACACATGTCAGAGATTATTATTACTGGCTATCAGTGCCGGCCTTAGCAGCGGCAGCCCCAGTGCAGTGAAAGAAAAATGTACCCACCCCACCGCCACTGGTCAATGCCAGGGGGGGCGCCAACCTTATTTTTAACTCCCTGCGCCAGAGCCGGGAGGATACACCTCAATAGGGTGCTGATGCAAAAGCATCATTGTTATTAAATGCGCCCCGCTCCTGCACTGGAAAGACCGGCGCCAGCACAAGAGCAGGGCACATTTAATTTCAATAGGGCGCCTGCCGCTCCTTCTCCCACCATGTGAGTTCATGGGAGCCCCTTGAAAGACTCCCCCAAGCTGACGTGGCTAGGGGCTAATAGTTCCCTCGGCGGTCGCCCGGGTAGTCCTGCCCAAAAGCCGGCCTCTCTGGCTATAGGACTCTTATCAAATTAATTCACAATTTCGTGTCTTAAATCTTTAATTAAAAAGAGCCTCCACTGGTTAAGAATTCACTTCAGAAATGCTGCGAAGACTTGTTTTCTTTTCATCTCTCTGGAGGTAGGAGTGGACTGGGAACCAAAAGAGGACCTCGTTTTTCCAAAGTGCAAGTGAAAATAGCACCTTCATTGTGGGTGCTGCATGCAGCAGTATAAAAGATTCTGAGTGCTCTCAGGAAAGAGGCTCCTGGTGCAGAGGCCACCGCAAAATCTGCAGACTTCCCTGTAGGTCAGTCTACCACTGTGTGCAGGGCAGGGAGACCTCTAGTGTGGTGGCTGCCCATTTCTGCACCTACACAAGTGAACCCAAAGCAGCCCACACTTAGTCTAACAAAGCCGAAGCTTGTGCCAACAAATGGTGTACTGTTCCCCCGCCAGGGAAGTACAGACCCTGGTTTGCAGAGCAAGAGGAAAAGGAGACCGAGGCAAAGACTGGTGAAGGGGGACAGAAACAAACTAACTCTGAGGTGTTATGAGAGCTGTCGCGTGGGCACACGGACCATCAAGAATGGTGAAGGGTGATAGAAACAAACTAACTCTGGGGTGTTATGGGAGCTGTCCCGTGGGCACATGGTCGGTCAAGAATGGTGAAGGGGGATAGAAACAAACTAACTCTGAGGTGTTATGGGAGCTGTCCCGTGGGCGGCACGCGGTCGGTCAAGAATGGTGAAGGGGGATAGAAACAAACTAACTCTGGGGTGTTATGGGAGCTGTCCCGTGAGCACACAGTCAGTCAAGAATGGTGAAGGGGGATAGAAACAAACTAACTCTGGGGTGTTATGGGAGCTGTCCCGTGGGTACACGGTCGGTCAAGAATGGTGAAGGGGGATAGAAACAAACTAACTCTGGGGTGTTATGGGAGCTGTCCCGTGAGCACACGGTCGGTCAAGACTGGTGAAGGGGGATAGAAACTAACTAATTCTGGGGTGTTATGGGAGCTGTCCCGTGTGCACTTGGTCGGTCAAGAAGGGGGATAGAAACAAACTAACTCTGGGGTGTTATGAGAGCTGTCCCGTGAGCACACGGTCGGTCACAACTGGTGAAGGGGGATAGAAACAAACTAACTCTGGGGTGTTATGGGAGCTGTCCTGTTGTCAGACGGGCCATCAAGAATGGTGAAGGGGATAGAAACAAACTAACTTTGGGGTGTTATGGGAGCTGTCCCGTGAGCACACAGTCAGTCAAGAATGGTGAAGGGGGATAGAAACAAACTAACTCTGGGGTGTTATGGGAGCTGTCCCGTGGGCACACGGTCGGTCAAGAATGGTGAAGGGGGATAGAAACAAACTAACTCTGGGGTGTTATGGGAGCTGTCCCGTGAGCACACGGTCGGTCAAGACTGGTGAAGGGGGATAGAAACTAACTAACTCTGGGGTGTTATGGGAGCTGTCCCGTGTGCACACAGTCGGTCAAGAAGGGGGATAGAAACAAACTAACTCTGGGGTGTTATGAGAGCTGTCCCGTGAGCACACGGTCGGCCACGACTGGTGAAGGGGGATAGAAACAAACTAACTCTGGGGTGTTATGGGAGCTGTCCTGTTGTCAGACGGGCCATCAAGAATGGTGAAGGGGATGGAAACAAACTAACTCTGGGGTGTTATGGGAGTTGTCCCGTGGGCACACGGGCCATCAACAACGGTGAAGAGGGTCAGAAACAAACTAACTTTGGGGGATTGAAATTGAATGAGAGTAGGTGTGTTGCAGGCAGTGGCGTACCGAGTGGGAGGAGGCAAGCTGCCCCCCCTCCACATGCTCTTTTGAAAGCCTAACCAGGACCTTTGTCACTGGGACACCTCTCCCTTTCGGCACCTCAATGAGGGTGCCCAACGGGAAAGGTGTCCCGCTGGGAGGACAATGTGTGCAGAGCAATTCCTGCTCAACACGCTCATTGGCCTGGCAGCAGAACACCTAACTCTTTCCAAACGGGAGAGGTGTCCCGCTGCCGGGACAACGTCCCAAGGAGCTCCGTGAGCTAATGGAGCCATTAGGCACTGATGGGAGGGAGAGGGGCTATTAGCAGGGACTTTTGTCCCTTTAGAAATGTGCATGGGAGGGAGTGATCAGCAGTGAGAAGGGTGCATAACACTGCATGATTTAGGAAATAATGACTATGGCTGTACCCAAGGGGGATTTGTTAGGCTCACATTAATCTGCATGATGCCGCTGTGACTTTGCATGAAGGATGGGGAGAATACAACTAAAGTCATCCTCTTATGGCTCAATATAGTTCTATAATGATGTATATAGTGTAACGTTAATCATGAAAGGGTAGTTTCTTATGTAATGTGCTTTGCTTCCAAGGCATTGCTTTAAATAATGTATGATTTAAGCACATGAAATGCAAAGGGAAACCTTAATAAAAATCTATATCAACTAAACCTGTGAAGAGCTTAAATTGTCCACATCCCTGTTCCACCATTTCACCAAAGTGTGTGGTCTTGGGCAGATCATTTAATCACAATGTGTCTTATCTGCAGCTCTGTGATTCACTTCAGAGCTTATGTTAATATATCATGCTGTTATTTTTTTTTTAAAAAAGCCTGACTATAGAGTTGCTCCATATATAATAATAGTGCAATTTAGGTATTTTGCACCACGGTTATTTGCCACTTGGCTTCCTTATGGCAACTTATTCTGAAGTCACTTCCATGGTGCCTCCAAGTATCAAAGACTGATGATGCTCCTCGCAATGTGTGCATGTATTTTTCCCCAGAGTGCCTGGACAGAGCTCTAATAGATGAGTTCCCTGCATCTGTAATGATTTGTAGTTTTATTTATTTTTGTTATGTATTAAAATGCCATCTGCCACTAACGTTACCAAAAATGTAGATTTGGGCAGAGGTGGGCGGTTTGTGGGCATGAATGAGACAGTATGGAATTGCGCACACTGCATTTGGGGAGGAAAGTAGCAGGACTTTTTTCGTGCCCCGCCCCACTCTTGCAATGCTGGATGCTCCCCTGAGTGTAGGGTTGCAGTAGTGTCATATCACTGCTTATATATGAGGCCATATTGATATCCGGACAAAGAATGGAAGCTTCTTGTAGTCTTTGGCCTGGCTAAAGGAAAGGACGCGCGCACACAGAACAACACAACTACTGACACTTTGGAATTACGGAATTACTGTTTTATTCCTTAAACACACAGCTGATTGAATCCATTTTGTTTCTTTTTTGTGTGTTTTCTGTTTGTTCTTGTCATGTGAGCTCCCTGAGACCCTTGGGTTAGTGTTGCGCTATATAAGTACTTAGTTAGTTAGATCACCCCAACACACAACACTTAGGAAGATTTCCAACTCCTGTTTTATTCGTGCCTTAGTCGTCACTGCCCAACCTCTCCCCCTCATCCCACGTCACTTCCTTTTTCCTGTCCCTTATCTAGTTGCTCCCACGCATGATGATACGGCCAACCCATCTAACTCTTAATAATATGACCCTACTTTTCTTGATACCTTGGAGGTTCAGGTCAGGGGGCGCTCGGTAATTAGACAGCCTCTGAGTTCCTGCACGCCTCTTTTTTGGGGGTATGCATTGGCCCCTTTAGGACTTCTGGTATTTAAATAGGGCAGTACCAGTACTTTTCTGAAAGAAGCAGGCCTGTGAGAGAAAACCTGAATGGGTGCTTGCACTTTCAGCAAGGCTGATGTACGTTCTTTGAGACAATACTTGGACATACATTTGACATACATACAGAGAGATAACTATAATGGAGGCCGTTTCTGCACTTGTTATATTTCTAAGAGGCAGAGTGTGTTGGCATTTCTGAGTACATCTGCTGCAATGCTGCATTTCTGAGTACAGCTGTTGTAATGCTGCATTTCTGAACATCACTGCTCTATTTCATGTGGATCGAGTACAGTAGACCGGACCCGTATGTCTTTTTTGCCTTTTCAAAGACTGGAATTCCTGTCACATCTTCTGCATAGACCATTTCAAAGGAAGTTTGTCACCCTGACTCGAGTTGTTTTGCATGGAGGTGCTTTACGAATTACCAATTGAAAAATAAATGTTGTGCTTCGCCAGTGCATAATCGTACAGTGTGGGAGGGTGCGGTTGGTCGCCGATTAGTAGAAAATTGGCTACATTTAGAGCTTGTGAACAGCCCAGCTCCCCATAACAGAAATACATTTTGAAAACCTTGCATGTTTCGCTTCGGCTACGGTGCTTCAGGGCAGCCCTTTGGGCCTTTGCACAATCATTCTTTGAAACCTTGAATTTGATATGTTAGCACTCACAGATTGGAGGGGCAATCTGACAACTGGAAATGTCACAGAAAACACACCAGACCTTATCCTTTGAACAGCTTCCCTTTGCTTTAACTTATTGTCGCGATCACCGTCTCTTATCCTTTTCATCTCGTCTGTTCTCTGAAACTTCTTTTCATGATTGCTCATTTGTAGTTTATCAATATCTATTATTTTCTCTTAACTGAAACTTCTTTTCACAGACCCTGACTTTTATCCTTTGGGAAGCTTCTATCCCCTTTAACTTCTTTTTGGTGATAGCTTGCTCTGGTCCTTTTGATATTTTCTATTTACTGTTGTGCCTCTCATCCATGTAATATCTTCTGTTCGCTAAACCTTCTGGCTTTGTTTGCTCGTATACTTTGGTTCCCTTCTAGTTGCTTTCATTTGATTCAGGGATGCATAGTTCTATGACATTCCGGTACTTATTTTTTTCCTCGTTATGCATTGGACGATGTCGGGTCAGACGAACAGGTGTGACTTCCATATGGTAATTTTGTGGATCTCTGGTAGTGTCGCTAACAGCAAAGTGTTAACTTGTCTTGTGTTAATATGAACGGCTTCCTGAATAGAATGGGGTATTTGATCTCATGATGGCTGCTAGCTTTCAGTTGCCTGATTTCAAGATGGAGGCCCAGACATGGAGACAGGGTTACATGGACACCAGATCCCTGCAGTTCCTAGTGTGGGAGTGTTGAAAAAACATGCCACTATTTGGCGGTTCCATGTCATTTCATTGTGGGATGAAACAACAATGGGTTTTATTCTGTTGATATTTCAACACGAAAACTATTTTTTTTGGGGGGGGTTCCTCCCCAACCCCCATCCCCTTATGGGATAAAATTATTTCACTATTCCCGAACACCCACACCGCATCTATATATTTTTTTTAACCCCCTACAAAATTAAATGAGTTTTCAAGTTGAAATGACAACGGTGAAAAACCCAGCGTCCTCTCATCCCACGATGAAAGGACGGTGTACCCCTTGGGCATAGCCTGAGGTTTCTTGCAACCCTCCCTTATGCCGGCCCCCCTCGCAGTAGCTCTTAGTGAGTGCAGGGTTTGATGGGTACTATGCTTGGGTGAGGGGAAGTCTTAAGTGGGCATTCTAGAGGTTCTCTTCTCTGGCACTCTAACGTTGGCTGAAGTACTAAAGAGAAAAGCACCCACTGCAATTCTCAGCACTTCGTAAATTCACTGCCGTTTGTTTTTACTTCAAGACAAGTAAATGAATGGGGTCTGCATTTATGTTCTTAACCAAGGTGACGAGAGCCATACATGTCACCCCTCCGGATTTAGGTAGGGGACTCCCGATTTTTCTGTGAAAAATATTGCTATTTTTCACGTTCTCCCACCTAAAATAATTGTTTCCTCAATGCATTCCTATTGGAACATTTTTGCCTCCCGATTTCTCTGACAGAATCTCCCTCCCAGGTGCGTGGGAACGTTGGCATGCTTGGACAACTGCTGGTTATTTACCCTGTAAATTAATGCGAGAATGGTCCTTGAAAAAATAGTCGCTGTGCCCGGGCACAAGGACTTCATTTTCCATTGTGCCCCTTCTGTTCGCGTAATTTACACTGGTGACGTCAGTGTAATTCACAGCAGATTAATTAGCACGCCGCCATCGCCCCGATATGAGCTGACTTTGACAAGTGTGTGCTTTCGGAGAGATTTGCAGTGAAAACACGCCAGCATTCTGCGTAGCACAGCTTTAAATGCAAAGGGCACAGTGCTCCCAGAAGACATTCCAGCCATTGTGCACGCAGGGAGCACGCGCCCCCTCGTATGATGGAGGCTGTGTCACAGCGGGTGGGAAGCGTATTATAATTATGGGATTTTATGAATGGGTAACCCGTAGTTCTCAAGACCTTCTCTCTATGGGTCCACGTTTGTAAACCCACTTTCCTCCAAAGTGAAACCCTTCAACTATACCAGCACACTCCTAAACCCAAAAAGTAGCTAAGCAGCAAGATATTGGCACTGCTTCGTTTCCACTTGTGTGGAAACACCTCAGAAACACCTTGGCGCTGCTAAGAGGGAGGTTTTGGTAGCCCCTTTCTCGAGTCTAGTGTAGGCCATGGGAGGCAGTGTTGGTAGTGTACCCAGTATAATCTGTGTGGTGCTCGGACCGAGGCTGCAGTTTACATTTTGGGAGCAGAAGTCATACAATTGCAAGTCTAAATATTTTTGGAAGGCAAATTACTTCTATGCTGAAAATGGAGTCAATAACCTGCTTCTATGAACCCACCCATGGCTTTTGCAGAACTGCTAGAGATGGCATTGGGGCGTGGCATGAATCCCAGTAGCACCGCATAGATGTGGAAGCCAGTCCTTTTTACCACTCTATGGGACAGAACGCCTAGCACCTGCTACGGTGAATTTTTTTTCACTACGTGGTTCACTTTTTTTTCTGAGTAACTGCTACCCGCCACTCCTCACCGGCATACCTCCACGGATGCCACTGATAACTGGCTTCACTCTTTGCCTGCACCTCCTGCATCACAGATTATCCATTGTCGTGCACCCTTTAGATCTGGCTTAAGTGTTTAGGCCCCACGCGCTGCTGGGATACATGAGTATCTTGCACCCCCATTTGGGTCCTGGGCGTTGCAACGTCAGTTGAACTGGTGGAAAGATCTTTTCTGCGTATCTCCTCAAGACTTTGTTACTTCACGTCATCGGAGAGTGTCTCAGTTTACCAGGTAAGTCCCATTTTCTCACAGGCGCCATATTGAGGCAACTCCTTTCCAAGGATCACCACGGTTTACAGAGGCCCATCGGATCCTCAGAGGCCCACCAGGGATGGCTCAGAGGCCTTCAAGGCTCTGATTGACCCTCTGTCGAGGTCTCTCAAGGGCCTAGCGCCAGACCTCAGACTGAGGGGGTAAGATTTCCCAGGGACACCATCACAGAGGGTACAACTATACCTTCCGGGCCTTTGCCCAAGACTCACCAGGTCCGTATCAATGGGTTAACTCCAGAGGGTCTGCCGAAACCTAGAACTAAGGGCACCACATGAGCAGGGAAAAGCCTTTGTGTCCCACTGAAAGAAGGCCTATTAAAGTCATGCAAGTTGGTCAACATGGACAAAATGGCATGCAGGGAGCATGCCAGTGGCTCTAGGAAGAAGGAGGCTGCGTCCAAGAAAAGTTCTGCAGCTGCACCAAAGTCAGGGCAAAGATCCTATGACAATGGGCCAGGATCGCCTTCATGGTCCTCTCCAGGTGACTTGGCTACCAGATCCACCTCCAGGGGACAGGGCTCGCATTCCCGCTTCTACCCTTGGTTCTTTGAGAGGCATTCCTTCTGTGCACTGGCTGGAATACCTCTCCTCGACACCATCATTGTCTTGGACACCACAGCCTCGTCTTCTGTATTGGGTCCTGGGAACTTCAACAACATGGCTCCTTCTCGCTCCACTGACACCTGTGACAGCTGCATGGATGTTCACGGCTTCTTCTAGCAAGTCACGTCCAGTCTATGCAGGATAGATTCTGCGAGAGGTTTCAGACCTTAATGAAATCCAGTACAATGTATGATTATTTTAAAGTATGTATCAAAGAACTAATCCTTCAGAGCCTGGCTTCTGTCACAGCTTTACTAGTTCCACTGGCCTACATCGACAACAAGGCCAGTGGTCTTCACCTTAGATGCCTCAGACTCAGTCCATCGAGAGTGCGACTACACCTCTAGAGAATAGTACTAGTGCATCCAAGAAGAGCAAGGATGCAGATCAGATCTCACACGAGCTGTTAGCTCGTTAAGATACCCCTAACTCGGGTAAGGATTCAGCAAGTGACACATAGGAGAATATTCTTCACACTGCCAAGGTATTTTAGGACAGACTGCTCAGCCGGTCTACATTTCTTTTTGCTTCTGCTCCTGAGAAAACCCAGCAGGAATCTGAAGTCCTCTCCGAAGTGCTATCCCAACGAGCCTCAAACAGATCTGGGCTATCCACACAGAAAGACGTCTTGGCTGAGACTACAAAGCTATGCGAGAAACCTCATTCGCTGCAGCCTACAAGCAAGAAGCTGGATGCCAGATATATGGTTTTGGCCCAGGAAAAGCTATGCCTGACCTCCCACTCCCAGCCTCACTCTTTGGTGGGGGCGTCGGCTACACTATATACCAAACCTTGGGGATCCATTATGCCTTCTTCCTCGACCGCACTTCACAAAAGCAGTACAAGCTGTTGGAATCCTATGTCCGCAAAATGTAAGCTAACGCCTCCCTTCAGTTTAGGCAGGCAAATGCTAATGGACTCTTTAAAGCTGGAGATCAAAGATGTGGAGAGAGCAGAGTAATTTTCAAGCCTTTCTAGCCCCTGCCAAAAAGCAAGTCTTCAAATTGGGTCTAGTAGAAGATACATTTATACCGCAAGACCTCGTAGCATCAGTGCATCAAATTGATGCAACCAGCAGGGGCATGGCTCTCGATGCAGATATGTGGATAGTTGCATGGATCTACTCCACAAAGTTCTCACAGAAGGTATAGGACCACATTGTAGATCTCCCTTTCAATTGTCAGGATCTTTTCTACCTTTTTACAGACGAGGAACTTAATAAACTCAAGACTTCTACACAGACTGCAAAATCACTAGCAGTCTTGGCCAAGCATTGTATGAAGGGTCATAAAAGTGGGATGGACAAGTAGACCGAGTTTTCTCACAAGTAGCCATTTTTGTTAAACAATAAGGATGAGACAAACGCCTAACTTTCACTAACCTAACAAGGTTTTCCCTACTAAGACTAAAGAAAAATGACCTAATGCTCAAAGATCTCTGTCCCTCACACTCATACATACAACACAATCATACAGGGATTATCTGGCTGTTCAAACCTCATAAAATAACATTTATATTCAAACAGAGAAATTATAAACATAAATCCTTGTAACCAGGGTTGAATTCCTTTCCCCTGGATCAATTCATAATATGTCAAACCAGAATTAAAATTCAAGAACGTTCTTTTCAATAGCCAAGTTCTACGTGAGAAGTACGGCATAAAGTTCTGTTCTTTCCATAGGCCCTTCACTTGGCAATATAATTGTCTTATCTTCAAATAGGATTTCTCATTATTCTAGACAATGGTTAAAGTATCCACAAACCACTGTTTGATAAACCAAAAACACAGTGGGCCTCATTACACGGACGGCGGTAAGGGTTAACGGTCACCGTTAATGGCAACGGTGACCGTTAACCCTTACCGCCGTACTACGAGGTCCCTTTGCGGGTTGGAGGAATTAACGCCTGCTTCTTGCAGGCGTTAAAAACCAACCCGCTAAGGGACCTCGGAGCTAATTACGGCACCGCAAAATTGCGGTGCCGTAATTAGCGCCTTCCCCATTCCCATAGAGCCCTATGGGGCAGAAATGGGGAAGGGCAATGGCGGAAGGGGGATTTACTGCCCCTCCAACCTTGGAATGGGGCGGTAAATCCCCTTTCCGCCAAGGCGGTGCCGGTAATTTACTGCCTTCCGTGTAATGAGGCCCAGTGTCTTCATACATCAAGTCAGTATGCAATATAAATATTCTCTTCTCTGAAGACCAATCACTTTTAATTATATCACATTTCTTCTTCATAAGCAACACAGTTTTGTCAGGATAGTTTCACAATTGTTCACCAAAGCACACCAGTGGCTGCACCACTTTCTTTCCACCATAACCGTCTACCACATTGCAGTGCTTCACTTATCTTCTTCCTGATCCACTTGCCTGCCAGGACCAACCACTAATTGTCCCTTTCCTGGTATACTCGCCTGTCAGAATAAAACTCCTACTACTACTATCACTACTTTGTGGTGAGGTTTGCTTCAAACTTTCCACACTTCAATCCTCAATGGGGAAAGTTAAATTAAGAACTGTTTCATGGAAAAGTCTTTTGATTTCCAACAACCATAAAGGGTTTGTAACTTCTTCTACAAGGATACAGTACACATTGACAATGTCTCTGACACTGATTCATTTGCCACAGGCAATGCAGGTTATATTTCTCTCCCCCTTGATGATTGTTACGAGAAGGGCTTATATTCTGCCATCCTTGCTTTTCTTTAATTGCCTTTCTTTGGCTTAGGCGATGCTGGTTATATTTATCTCCCCTTGATGATGGTTACAAGGAGGACTTCTATTCTGCCATCCTTGCTTTTCTTTAATTGCCTCTCTTTGGCTTAGGCAGTGCTGGTTACAATAGTCTTTAATTCGATCTCTCTTAAGATAACATGTGTGCCCAAATTGATTCAATTCAATAGTTCGGTATCAAAAGCTTTGTTTGGAGTCAGCGGTCTGTTTCAGAGCACCCTGTGGTTACCTGACAAAGGCCAACTCACTGGTCTTTCTGTGCGTCTTTTGGACCTGCTGCTCCTGTTTCTTTTTTCATCTCGTTTGCACAGGTATCCTCTTTTCCAAGATCAAAAACTGCTTCTGAAGTCTGGGCTGCTGAATATAGATGAGGTGGCAAAATAGGCCCTGGTCTGCAGGCAGTTAACCACCTTCTGAACGAACCACGCCAGCTCATATGGTAGGGCAGTGGGACTGGCCATGCAAAATCTCTATAGTGTGGCTGGCTTCACCAATGTACCACTGTATTGCAGCGATTCCCAATGCAATATACTGAGGATCGTCTGTGGCAGCAAGACCCATTCTTTTGAAAAGTCCTAGATTGGAGCAGTCATTTACCCGACGGGAAAAACAAATCTCCTGACGCAGAGACTACGGTGGCTGAGGAGGCCAATTCCCACTGTCCAATGTCCATACACGGTAGAGGCAAGCGTGTCCTTAAAGTCTGCATGTCATTGCCATGTTAAGGAAATTCCATCGCTTCTTATGACTGTCCCGCCTCGATCCAGCGTGTCTTTGCTTATAGCTGAAAACGCTGATCTCCGCCTCTGGCTTCAAGCCCAAAGTCTAAGAGCAAAGGAGAAGTGGTTTCCTGAGATGAGAAAAGTTTAAAGGCACGTCTTTTGGGGATGGCCAAGCCAGGAGGGGTTAAAGGCCTTCTCTGTGTCTGCAAAGTACTAGCATCCTACTTTCCAATCCAAAGCACGTCTAAAACAGTCTTAAATCTCTGCAACGCCCATTTGTGGATGAGACCTGACTGCCTGTTCGGCAGAAATCAGACATTTTTCAGAACATAAAATAAAAAAATAAAACAAGGACTGATTGAAATAGTGATCAACAGCTGTGTGCACTAGATTGCTGCCAGTAAACGGTAGATGAGTGCTAATCCAGTGTACCATGTATTCTGTTAAAAACTGCTGTACCCCACTTCTTTTCCTTCAGATAAAAGGGTGCCACTGGCCAGGTGACATTTGGTGGTTTAGCCGTTCAGATTTGTGTCATTTCAACAGAAGAACTGAGGGTCTCCTCTTCTGGAGCAGATCCACACACACAGAGCCAGAACCAGAAACAGAACCAGAAACAGAGCCAGAACTCGGCCAGTCAGAAATGAGACACTCTTATTAGTCACAAACTATGCATGACAATGTAGCGGGGAATGGAGAGTCTTAAACCTGAGGGCACCGCCGTGCCTGTTTATCTCTTACATCCACATTTGGTTCCTTCCACCATTCCTGCAATCTCAACGTCGTAGGCTGCGGTGTGCCCCGGCTACCAGTCTTTTAACCCTTTAGTGCTGATGCAGTGGAATCTGCCAATATCAACGCTGCATTAGGAGATCCCACTATTCCTCCAGTGAACTCCAGGACTCCAAACGAGGGACCCGTCACCCATGAAACATGTGCCAGTGTAAGAGGACAGGGCGCTCCTTCAGGCTCTGCAAAGCACTCCTGCAGAGCTTTCCTCCCAGCTTCTTCTGTTTATTGCCCTGCTTTACCCCCCATTCCCCCTCCAGGAGAAATCGTGCTGGAGGAAACGTGCATGGGATGCCCATTGAGGCATGGCATGGTTGTCTCTTATAGTAAATCATGAAATCCAATCAGTGGTATGTGGAGCAGTCTGGTGTGTTGGCCCGTGAGGTTATTACTCAAAAAGCAACTCTAAGGATAACCACCCATTCGAGCAAATACGTCTACTCTCCTCTCCTTGTACCCTCTGTTGGGACTTTAATATAAGTTACTGAGGCCTTGGGGAGGAGATGCACACCTTAAAGCGGAATGCCATATGCAAGCCACCATTATGCACCTGTGAGGACCGCCTCATCCCTCTTTAAGGTGGTACTGCCACACATAAAACAAATCTGCTCGGCTCTCCCCAGGAAAGCTTTGCTTCAGTCCCCTTTGCCCTGGGGAAGAAATATATTGCAGGCAAATTGATGGAGAACGCCGGCTCTTAGCAGGCCTGATCCTTCTGTTTGTGGAGGATCCTTTCGGGATATCTCTCAACAGTGGCATTGTTGACCCCTCCCTCCCCGCATGCAAACATGCCGGAGGAAGTCGGGGAGAGTGAGTCGCTAGACCCGTTCAGCAGGAGCGTCCGTCATAGAGAACATGTTTCCCCAAAACATCTTCTTCCCAAAAGGACTTGGAAAATGGTTCTGAAGATATGTAACTGCCGGCAGTAATGGAAGGGTAATGAATTTTATTTTTGATTCAAGGTAGGTTCCCCCCCAGCCCACCTTAAGAGTTCGCCCTTCCAAGTACGCTCCTTGGGCCAGGCTTATCCTTTACCTTCTTTAATATGTGGCAAGGATGAGTGTGCTCGTCTTTTTTGCATAGACTTGCATAATAGCCTGGCAGTGAAGTGGTTAAGCCAAAGAACCTTGTATGCTGAAAATTGCACTTTAAGATCTTGGAAGTGCTTTACAAACAATCAACTTCGAGAACCATCTGTATTATTAATGCCATTAGTTCTCACCTTTATCTGATCAGGGGCCAGAGATCCTGGGTTAGAATCGTAATATGTGTCCAGACGATCGGATCAGGGGCCAGAGATCCTGGGTTAGAATCATAATCTGTGTCAGGGGCCAGAGATCCTGGGTTAGATTAATTGGGGGTCATTACGAGATTCGTGGTAGGGGGTTAACGGGGCCGGTAGAGCTGCCGGCCCTGTTAACCCCCTACTGCCTCATTACGAGTTCTCCTCGCGGGACCCGCTAAGGACGCCTGGTTTTACCAGGCGTCCTTAGTGGGTCCCGCAAGCAGACCAGCATGCTAACAACGAGCCCTTCATTAACGGGCCCGTTGTTAGCACCCTACCCATTCCCACTGAGCCCTATGGGGGCTCGAATGGGAATGGGGATGGGTTCCTGGAATGGGGAAATACCGGGCCTTCCAAGGTCGGAATAGCCTGTTATTTCCCCATTCCAGGAACCCGACCCAGTACCCGGAAGGGGGGTAGCCATGCCGCAAATAGCGGCATGGCTACCTCCAGGGTCGAAATGACCCCCATAATCTGTGTCCAGACGATCTGATCAGGGGCCAGAGATCCTGGGTTAGATTCATAATCTGTGTCCAGACGTGTGACTGTCTGTGTCGACTAATGGTGACTGGGCAAAAGTGAACAGTCCTGGATGCAGTGGTGATGCCATGCCGACGGTTCTCTTGTGCTTATGCAGACGTTGGGCATATATGGTGGATTGGCCATGAGATGCCAGAGCAGCAAATTCAGGGGCCTGAAGGTGACCCAAGGCCTCTGCCGATGTCTTTGTGTGGCTGGAATGGCTAGGGGCGGAGCCTGAGATGGGCTGGCAACTTTTTATGGGTCTGTGGAAAGCTTACTGTTGCCATGACCTTGATGTTGTGCGAGGGGGACTGTAATCTTTGGGACGCATATTTAGTCCGATTCTTGTGGCTGAAGTACCCTATTAGAATAGCAGAGACAGCCCTTTAGCAGGAGGCCTCTACATAGTTACACATGGATTGCACTGGTGCAGGCAAACCGGGTGGTTATGGGTGTTGCATTGGTACATGTAAAAAGTGGACGTTTGGTGATACAATGATTAGTGCATATGAGTGTGCATTGCTACACACCTACCACGCGCAACGAGCAAACTATCAAATATGCACACTTTACCATGATGAATGGATGCATTTTATGTATGTGCGCACTTTGTATCTGTGCAAGTGCAGACATTTCATAAATATTCATTGTGCATTGTGGCAAGCAATGGTGATTCTCTGACTTACTAGATCCCTCACGATGTAGACCTTCCTCTACTTGCACAGCGTTCCACTGCTCTGTAGCTCAGGTCCGCTGCTCATGCTATGGCCTGTTCTCTACTTGCACAGCGTTCCGCTGCTCTGTAGCTAAGTTCTAAGTTCCTCTGCTCACCATATAGCCTTTTCTCTACTTGCACAGTGTTCCGCTGCTCTGTAGCTAAGTTCCTCTGCTCAGGATATAGCCATTTCTCTACTTGCACAGCGTTCCGCTGCTCTGTAGCTAAGTTCCTCTGCTCAGGATATAGCCATTGCTCTACTTGCACAGCGTTCCGCTGCTCTGTAGCTAAGTTCCTCTACTCACGATATAGCCCTTTCTCTACTTGCACAGCGTTCCGCTGCTCTGTAGCTAAGTTCCGCTGCTCACGATATAGCACTTTCTCTACTTGCACAGCGTTCCGCTGCTCTGTAGCTAAGTTCCACTGCTCACGATATAGCCCTTTCTCTACTTGCACACCGTTCCGCTGCTCTGTAGCTAAGTTCCTCTGCTCACGATATAGCCCTTTCTCTACTTGCACAGCGTTCCGCTGCTCTGTAGCTAAGTTCCTCTACTCACTATATAGCCTTTTCTCTACTTGCACAGCGTTCCGCTGCTCTGTAGCTAAGTTCCTCTGCTCACAATATAGCCCTTTCTCTACTTGCACAGCATTCCGCTGCTCTGTAGCTAAGTTCCTCTGCTCAGGATATAGCCATTTCTCTACTTGGACCGCGTTCCGTTGCTCTGTAGCTAAGTTCCTCTACTCACGATATAGCCCTTTCTCTACTTGCACAGTGTTCCGCTGCTCTGTAGCTAAGTTCCGCTGCTCACGATATAACACTTTCTCTACTTGCACAGCCTTCCGCTGCTCTGTAGCTAAGTTCCACTGCTCACGATATAGCCCTTTCTCTACTTGCACAGCATTCCACTGCTCTGTAGCTAAGTTCCTCTGCTCACGATATATCCCTTTCTCTACTTGCACAGCGTTCCGCTGCTCTGTAGCTAAGTTCCTTCTCTACTTGCACAGCGTTCCACTGCTCTGTAGATACATTCCTCTGCTCACGATATAGCCCTTTCTCTACTTGCACAGTGTTCCGCTGCTCTGTAGCTAAGTTCCGCTGCTCACAATATAGCACCTTCTCTACTTGCACAGCGTTCCGCTGCTCTATAGCTAAGTTCCACTGCTCACGATATAGCACTTTCTCTACTTGCACAGCGTTCCGCTGCTCTGTAGCTACATTCCGCTGCTCATGATATAGCCTGTTCTCTACTTGCACAGCGTTCCGATGCACTGAAGCTAAGTTCCACTGCTCACGATATAGCATTTCCTCTACATGCACAGCGTTCCGCTGCTCTGTAGCTACATACCGCTGCTCATGATATAGCCTGTTCTCTACTTGCACAGCGTTCCGCTGTACTGTAGCTACGTTCCGCTTCTCACGATATAGCCTGTTCTCTACTTGCACAGCATTCCGCTGCTCTGTAGCTACATTCCACTGCTTATGATATAGCCCTTTCTCTACTTGCACAGCGTTCCGCTGCTCTGTAGCTAAGTTACTCTGCTCACGATCTAGCCCTTTTTCTACTTGCACAGCGTTCTGCTGCTCTGTAGCTAGATTCCTCTGCTCATGATATAGCTCTTTCTCTACTTGCACAGTGTTCCGCTGCTCTGTAGCTAAATTCCTTCTCTACTTGCACAGCGTTCCGCTGCTCTGTAGCTAAGTTCCACTGCTCATGATATAGCCCTTTCTCTACTTGCACAGCGTTCTGCTGCTCTGTAGCTACATTCCACTGCTCACGATATAGCCCTTTCTCTACTTGCACAGCGTTCCGCTGCTCTGTAGCTAAGTTACTCTGCTCAGGATCTAGCCCTTTTTCTACTTGCACAGCGTTCTGCTGCTCTGTAGCTAGATTCCTCTGCTCATGATATAGCTCTTTCTCTACTTGCACAGTGTTCCGCTGCTCTGTAGCTAAATTCCTTCTCTACTTGCACAGCGTTCCGCTGCTCTGTAGCTAAGTTCCACTGCTCATGATATAGCCCTTTCTCTACTTGCACAGCATTCTGCTGCTCTGTAGCTACATTCCACTGCTCACGATATAGCCCTTTCTCTACTTGCACAGCACTTCGCTGCTCCGTAGCTAAATTCCACTGCTCACGATATGGCCCTTTCTCTACTTGCAGAGCATTCCACTACTCTGTAGCTAAGTTCCACTGCTCACGATATAGCCCTCTCTCTACTTACACAGCGTTCTGCTACTCTGTAGCTAAGTTCCACTGCTCATGATTTAGCCCTTTCTCTACTTGCACAGCGTTCCACTGCTCTGAAGCTAAGTTCCACTGCTCACAACATAGCACTTTCTCTACTTGCACAGCGTTCCGCTGCTCTGTAAGCTAAGTTCCACTGCTCACAATATAGCCCTTTCTCTACTTGCACAGCATTCCGCTGCTCTGTAGCTAAGTTCCTCTGCTCACGATATAGCCCTTCTCTACTTGCACAGCATTCTGCTGCTCTGTAGCTAAGTTCCTTCTCTACTTGCACAGCGTTCCACTGCTCTGTAGATACATTCCTCTGGTCACGATATAGCCCTTTCTCTACTTGCACAGTGTTCCGCTGCTCTGTAGCTAAGTTCCGCTGCTCACAATATAGCACTTTCTCTACTTGCACAGCGTTCCGCTGCTCTGTAGTTAAGTTCCACTGCTCACGATATAGCACTTTCTCTACTTGCACAGCGTTCCGCTGCTCTGTAGCTACATTCCGCTGCTCATGATATAGCCTGTTCTCTACTTGCACAGCGTTCCGCTGTACTGTAGCTACGTTCCGTTTCTCACGATATAGCCCGTTCTCTACTTGCACAGCATTCAGCTGCTCTGTAGCTACATTCCCCTGCTTATGATATAGCACTTTCTCTACTTGCACAGCGTTCTGCTGCTCTGTAGCTAAGTTACTCTGCTCACGATCTAGCCCTTTTTCTACTTGCACAGCGTTCTGCTGCTCTGCAGCTAGGTTCCTCTGCTCACGATATAGCTCTTTCTCTACTTGCACAGCGTTCCGCTGCTCTGTAGCTAAATTCCTTCTCTACTTGCACAGCGTTCCGCTGCCCTGTAGCTACATTCCACTGCTCACGATATGGCCCTTTCTCTACTTGCAGAGCATTCCACTACTCTGTAGCTAAGTTCCACTGCTCACGATTTAGCCATTTCTCTACTTGCACAGCGTTCCGCTGCTCTGAAGCTAAGTTCCACTGCTCACAACATAGCACTTTCTCTACTTGCACAGCATTCCACTGCACTGTAGCTAAGTTCCATTGGTCCCGATTTAGCCCTTTCTCTACTTGCACAGCGTTTCGCTACTTAATAGCCACATTTGTGCCATATAAAGCCCTTCCATGCAGACATTCATCTTATCATCTTCTCTTTTAAGAATTGCTGGGATCTTAATACTTGTTGACCCATTCTTGCATGGGATCATCCATAGGAGTGGCATTCGCCTCATGGTATGTAAAGCTCCTTGTATGTTGCGCATGATGTGAATGTGGTGGATTTTAGAAGGATGCATCTATTCGGAATCTGCAGTGTGTCTAGAGGCTGGGTCAAAAGGACCTTCTTGCTGAAGCCTGGGATGAAGAGTGCATGTAAACGGAGAGCTGCTCGTGATGCCGAAGAACAGACCTCGTCTAATCCTCTCCATGGAGGGCGGTAGCCGGGGTGAAGAGATGAAATCCACACCCTGGGCATTAAGACGCATTCCACCCATTACCTGCAACCAGTGGACTGTACTTCCTTCTAAGCTTCACAGTAGCTGAAAATGCACAGGCAAATTAGATTTGTGATGGCACTGCTTGCTGAGATGTGTTACCCCAACACAATTGATTTTGCTCACATGGTAATGTCTTAAGTACAGAGAGGAGAAGAACTGTTGGGGTTTCCCCTACTAGTTATTTGGGAATCAAGCAGTCAGACCCACCTTTGTCCATCACCAATTGGCTTTGCAGGGGCTTGCACCATGTCGGCCCAGGTACAACATTAGCCTTTGTCTTCTCTCTCTCTGCCTGTCTTACACATAGGCCTGACTTTGGTTTCCAGCATGCAACATGTCATTCATATTCGCTCTCACAGACTGTGTGTGGCTGGAACTGGACGTTGGCCCTCATTTCCCAGCTAGAAAAGAATTATTTAGGTTCACCTCTCACAATCTTTGTTAGATGTGGGCTCAGTTTATCAGCTTGCAACAATTAATTCAGATTATCTCTCACAATATAATGTTTGCTAAAACTTAAATTGCACTCTCTGTTTCCTAGCATGCAACAATTCATTCAGATTATCTCTCAAAGTGTTTGCTAAGACTTATATTGCACTCTGTTTCCTAGCATGCAACAATTCATTCAGATTATCTCGCAAAATGTTTGCTAAAACTTAAATTGCACTCTCTGTTTCCTAGCATGCAACAATTCATTCAGATTATCTCTCAAAGTGTTTGCTAAGACTTATATTGCACTCTGTTTCCTAGCATGCAACAATTCATTCAGATTATCTCTCAAAATGTTTGCTAAAACTTAAATTGCACTCTCTGTTTCCTAGCATGCAACAATTCATTCAGATTATCTCGCAAAATGTTTGCTAAAACTTAAATTGCACTCTCTGTTTCCTAGCATGCAACAATTCATTCAGATTATCTCTCAAAGTGTTTGCTAAGATTTATATTGCACTCTCTGTTTCCTAGCATGCAACAATTCATTCAGATTATCTCTCAAAGTCTTTGATAAGATTTATATTGCACTCTCTGTTTCCTAGCATGCAACAATTCATTCAGATTATCTCTCAAAGTGTTTGCTAAGATTTATATTGCACTCTCTGTTTCCTAGCATGCAACAATTCATTCAGATTATCTCTCAAAGTCTTTGATAAGATTTATATTGCACTCTCTGTTTTCTAGCATGCAACAATTCATTCAGATTATCTCTCAAAGTGTTTGCTAAGACTTATATTGCACTCTCTGTTTCCTAGCATGCAACAATTCATTCAGATTATCTCTGACAATGTTTCCTAAAACTTATATTGCACTCTCTGTTTCCTAGCATGCAATAATTGATTCAGATTATCTTGCACAATGTTTGCTAAAACTTGTGCTGGGATTGCACCCTGTTTCCCAGCATGCAACAATTGATTCACATTTTCAGTCTTTATTAATCGTGGCCGAATATTGGACCTTTTTATCAGCATGTAACAATGGTTTCGGATTCTCCATCACACTCTTTATTAAACATGGCCTGGGTATTGGACCTGCTTTCGAGCTTGCAACAATTGATTCTGTAACGGTTTATTGAGAGGCCACCCTCAACGCAAGAAGTTCCTTCGCACACCCCACCTGCATCTAGGTGTTACACAATAAACAGTTTTATATCAGTTCTTTTATTCCGACCTATTTCTGATGCATATAATACCCCTTGGATCCCTCTTCCTCAGCGACAAATGAGCCAAGAACCAGGCTGGTGTACAGGAAATATATTTGTATTCATTTGGATGACAGGTAATAGAAAATCGAGCTAAAATATCATGCACCACTTTATCCGTGGCACAGCACAATAAACCTCTCTACATAAATAGCTCACACAATTTGGTTGGAAAAACTCAAATCACTATATTTTACTTTATACAAATTTCAAAATAAATGATCATCAACACTGGTTCCTGAATAAAATCATTTCATGTTTGCAATGCTGTGCAATTTCAATTTTCCTGCACACTTAAACGGCTAGCAGTAAATAAACACAGGGTGATTTAGCAGTGGGGTTGTCAGACCCCCTCCTTCTACTTTAGTCTGTTTTGGGGATATTGGACAGAAAAATGGGATGATTTAGGGATTTTGGATTTCAGACCCCCCTCCACTTAAAGGCCTGTGTTGGGGATGCTGGATGGTAAACATTGAGATGATTTGAACATTTTGGATTTCAGACCCCTCTCCACTTATAGGCCTGTTTTGGGGAAGCTGAACAGAAAGATTGCCCAATTAATTACAAACTATAGTTTTCAGCGCACACTGGTAATGAGCTTTGTTAATTTTGAATTTTAACAAAAATCACCTGTGGTGTGCCCCCAAGGGGAATTAATTAAATTAATATTTTTTTAGTTAAATAGGCTAAGGATCTACAGTTTGGCTCCCGCCCACTATGAAGGGCTAGGATTTAAAGCAAGCAGATACCCCTACCTTTGGTTTCATTGGCTCAATTCTACTCATTTGAAAGCCTCTGTTTAAAGTCAAGGAAAGCCTGCTGCATTTCAAGACCCTCTTGGAGGACAGGACAGGGGTCTGATCACTCCACTCTCAAGGATGGTATCCCACTCTTCACCATAGGGCCCAGTCAGCTTTTTTAGGCCTCCTTTGTTTTTTGGGCAAAAATCCAGTTATGTGTCAAAACTTTGTGATTCACTAGTAACTGCCACACTATATATATATATATATATATATATATATATATATATATTCCGCTTCAGCTAATCATGGGAAATTTAACGTCAGCCAGGTCTGCACCTTGTTATTCAGCCATTTGGCAATTTTCTGCTGCATTTACAAAAAGCATAATTGTTAGGAACATGAAATCTATTCCCCACATGCCTAATTTTACACCCCACCAGTTCACCAACTCTTAAATCCAGGACATGTTCCTAGCAGCCAGGAATACCTTTTAACTTACCATTACAATTCCCTAAGTAGAATGTGGGTGAATTTTATTCCAACAAAATAGCCTGGAAATTACCAGAAAAAAAATGACACATCAATCAAGGAAGTATGACCTATAGTTGCTAAGAAACATATCTAAATGATTATAGTCCTTTTAAATGAATAGGAGATCTTTAGGTTATGCAATTGGAGCCCTCCTGTCCCCAGCACCATTTGCCTGTCTGAGCCAGCCTGTGACCAAAGTTTTTCTTTTATTAGTCTTTTTGTTTTTTGAAGTTGGTAGCTACCGGTCGTAAACACTTGGGAGGCCTTGGCAACACAGAGATCCCCCTTCCCACA
The DNA here is from genome assembly GCF_040938575.1 of Ambystoma mexicanum. NCBI lineage: Eukaryota > Metazoa > Chordata > Amphibia > Caudata > Ambystomatidae > Ambystoma > Ambystoma mexicanum. The sequence goes on along the minus strand of NC_090934.1, from coordinate 1,098,565,664 downwards.
TACCAATCATGCACCGGCTAGAGCCATTTGCTCAGCCCATAAAATAGCTTTCAGATACACCAAATGTAGGGAAAGTCTGCTGTCAACACCTCATAGCAACCACACTTTAGTTGTAAACAGCTGGGATGCCAGCCAGGCTTTCAGTGGGGGAGTCCTTTGTGAAGTTTGCCCCACAGCAAGCAAAAGGGTCTCCCTCTGGCCTACAGGAATTTTTTCATCGAAACCCCTGGAAACACAGTGGGCTTTTCTTTTCAAATGTTTGCTGGTATTGTGCATGTGAAGCATAATATACATGACTTTTTGTCAACACACACCATGTCTTTTACGCACTCCATGTCTTCTCCCTGACATCTTTATGTTAGCAGGGATATATTTTCTCATGTCTTGCTTTAAACTGCAAACACCCATGCAAAGTCATGTTGGTGTCAGTGTTTGAAAATCCTGCTTTCCACATGAAAGGGGCCTTTGCATTTCTTCTGCCACTGTGAATAAAAATGCTGCTGTTCCTTTTGTAATGACAGGTAAGCCTTTTCACATAGCGCATCCTTGTGTTACGTGCAGAAACCCCCACATTCTGCCTACTTTACAGTTTCTGTGTGGAGGTTGTTCTTATTTTCTTTGATGAAAGCTGGCAAGGCCATGCTTCCTGTGGCCCTTCACTTTTGTTTATTTGGGGGCTTTGATTAATCCCCACAATTCAGATTTTCTCTCACAGTCTGTATTAAACGTGGGCTGGGCATTGGACCTGTTTTCCAGCATGGAACAATTGATTCAGATTCTCCCTCACAGTTTTTATTACACGTGGCCTGGGTAATGACCTCTTTCCCTACATGCAACAATTGTTTCAGATTCTCCGTCACACTCTTTATTAAACGTGGCCTGGGAATTGGACCTGTTTTTGAGCATGCAACACGTGATTCAGATTCTCTCTTACAGTCTTAATTAAACCCTGGCCTGGGTATTGGACCTGTTTCCCAGCATGCAACAAGTGATTGAGATTCTCTCTCAATCTTTATTAAATGTGGCCTGGGTATTGGACCTGTTTCCCAGCATGCAACAATTGATTCAGATTCTCTCTCAGTCATTACTGAACTTGGCCTGGGTATTGGACCCGTTTTCCAGCATGCAACAATTGATTCAGATTCTCTCTCACTGTTTATTAAACGTGGCCTGGGTATTGGACCTGTTTCTCAGCATGCAACGATTGATTCCGATTCTCTCTCACTCTTTATTAAACGTGGCCTGGGTATTGGACCTGTTTCCCAGCATGCAACAACTGATTCAGATTCTCTCTCAGTCATTATTGAACGTGGCCTTGGTATTGGACCCATTTTCCAGCATGCAACAATTGATTCAGATTCTCTCACACTTTTTAGTAAATGTTGCCTGGGTATTGGACCTGTTTCCCAGTATGCAACAATTGATTCAGATTCTCAGTCATTATTGAACGTGGCCTGGGTATTGGACCCGTTTTCCAGCATGCAACAATTGATTCAGATTCTCTCACTGTTTATTAAACGTGGCCTGGGTATTGGACCTGTTTCTCAGCATGCAACGATTGATTCAGATTCTCTCTCACTCTTTATTAAACATGGCCTGGCTATTGGACCTGTTTCCCAGCATGCAACAACTGATTCAGATTCTCTCTCAGTCTTTGTTAAACCTGGCCTGGGTAATCCCAGCATGCAACCATTGATTCAGATTCTCTTTCACAGTCTTTATTAATTGTGGCCTGGGTATTGGACCCGTTTCCCAGCATGCAATCATTGATTCAGATTCTCTATCACTATTTATTAAATGTGGCCTGGGTATTGGACCTGTTTCCCAGCATGCAACAAATGATTCAGATTCTCTCTCAGTCATTATTGAACGTGGCCTTGGTATTGGACCCATTTTCCAGCATGCAACAATTGATTCAGATTCTCTCACACTTTTTAGTAAATGTGGCCTGGGTATTGGACCTGTTTCCCAGTATGCAACAATTGATTCAGATTCTCTCTCGGTCATTATTGAACGTGGCCTGGGTATTGGACCCGTTTTCCAGCATGCAACAATTGATTCAGATTCTCTCTCACTGTTTATTAAACGTGGCCTGGGTATTGGACCTGTTTCTCAGCATGCAACGATTGATTTAGATTCTCTTTCACAGTCTTTATTAATTGTGGCCTGGCTATTGGACCTGTTTCCCAGCATGCAACAACTGATTCAGATTCTCTCTCAGTCTTTGTTAAACCTGGCCTGGGTAATGACCTCTTTCCCTACATGCAACAATTGTTTCAGATTCTCCGTCACACTCTTTATTAAACGTGGCCTGGGAATTGGACCTGTTTTTGAGCATGCAACACGTGATTCAGATTCTCTCTTACAGTCTTAATTAAACCCTGGCCTGGGTATTGGACCTGTTTCCCAGCATGCAACAACTGTTCGGATTCTCTCTCACTCTTTATTAAACGTGGCCTGGGTATTGGACCTGTTTCCCAGCATGCAACAAGTGATTGAGATTCTCTCTCAATCTTTATTAAATGTGGCCTGGGTATTGGACCTGTTTCCCAGCATGCAACAATTGATTCAGATTCTCTCTCAGTCATTACTGAACTTGGCCTGGGTATTGGACCCGTTTTCCAGCATGCAACAATTGATTCAGATTCTCTCTCACTGTTTATTAAACGTGGCCTGGGTATTGGACCTGTTTCTCAGCATGCAACAACTGATTCAGATTCTCTCTCAGTCATTATTGAACGTGGCCTTGGTATTGGACCCATTTTCCAGCATGCAACAATTGATTCAGATTCTCTCACACTTTTTAGTAAATGTTGCCTGGGTATTGGACCTGTTTCCCAGTATGCAACAATTGATTCAGATTCTCTCGCAGTCATTATTGAACGTGGTCTGGGTATTGGACCCGTTTTCCAGCATGCAACAATTGATTCAGATTCTCTCTCACTGTTTATTAAACGTGGCCTGGGTATTGGACCTGTTTCTCAGCATGCAACGATTGATTCAGATTCTCTCTCACTCTTTATTAAACATGGCCTGGCTATTGGACCTGTTTCCCAGCATGCAACAACTGATTCAGATTCTCTCTCAGTCTTTGTTAAACCTGGCCTGGGTAATCCCAGCATGCAACCATTGATTCAGATTCTCTTTCACAGTCTTTATTAATTGTGGCCTGGGTATTGGACCTGTTTCCCAGCATGCAATCATTGATTCAGATTCTCTATCACTATTTATTAAATGTGGCCTGGGTATTGGACCTGTTTCCCAGCATGCAACAACTGATTCAGATTCTCTCTCAGTCATTATTGAACGTGGCCTTGGTATTGGACCCATTTTCCAGCATGCAACAATTGATTCAGATTCTCTCACACTTTTTAGTAAATGTGGCCTGGGTATTGGACCTGTTTCCCAGTATGCAACAATTGATTCAGATTATCTCTCGGTCATTATTGAACGTGGCCTGGGTATTGGACCCGTTTTCCAGCATGCAACAATTGATTCAGATTCTCTCTCACTGTTTATTAAACGTGGCCTGGGTATTGGACCTGTTTCTCAGCATGCAACGATTGATTCAGATTCTCTCTCACTCTTTATTAAACGTGGCCTGGCTATTGGACCTGTTTCCCAGCATGCAACAACTGTTTCAGATTCTCTCTCAGTCTTTGTTAAACCTGGCCTGGGTAATCCTAGCATGCAACCATTGTTTCAGATTCTCTTTCACAGTCTTTATTAATTGTGGCCTGGGTATTGGACCTGTTTCTCAGCATGCAATCATTGATTCAGATTCTCTATCACTATTTATTAAATGTGGCCTGGGTATTGGACCTGTTTCCCAGCATGCAACAATTGATTCAGATTCTCTCTCACTGTTTATTAAACGTGGCCTGGGTATTGGACCTGTTTCCCAGCATGCAACTATTGATTCAGATCTCTCTCCATCTTTGTTAAATGTGGCCTGGGTATTGAACTTGTTTCCCAGCATGCAACCGTTGATTCAGATTCTCTCTCACTCCTTATTAAACGTGGCCTGGTCATTGGTCCTGTATCCCAGCAGGCAACAAGTGATTCAGATTCTCTCTCACTCCTTATTAAAAGTGGCCTGGGTATTGGACCTGTTTCCCAGCATGCAACCATTGATTCAGATTAGCTCTCAGTCTTCATTAAACGTGGCCTGGGTATTGGACCTGTTTCCCAGCATGCAACCATTGATTCAGATCGTCTCTGTCTCTGTCTTCATTAACCGTGGCCTGGGTATTGGACCCATTTCCTAGCATGCAAGAATTGATTCAGATTATCTCTCACTCTTAATTAAACGTGGCCTGGGTATTGGACCTGTTTCCCAGCATGCAACCATTGATTCAGATTAGCTCTCAGTCTTCATTAAACGTGGCCTGGGTATTGGACCTGTTTCCCAGCATGCAACCATTGATTCAGATCGTCTCTGTCTCTGTCTTCATTAACCGTGGCCTGGGTATTGGACCCGTTTCCTAGCATGCAAGAATTGATTCAGATTATCTCTCACTCTTAATTAAACGTGGCCTGGGTATTGGACCTGTTTCCCAGCATGCAACAATTGATTTAGATTCTCTCTCACTCTTAATTAAACGTGCCCTGGGTATTGCACCTGTTAACCAGCATGCAACAATTGATTCAGATTCTCTCTCACTGTTTATTAAACGTGGCCTGGGTATTGGACCCGTTTCCTAGAATGCAACTATTGATTCAGATTCTCTCTCACTCTTTATTAAACGTGGCCTGGGTATTGAACCTGTTTCCCAACATGCAACCATTGATTCAGATTCTCTCTGTCTTCATTAAACGTGGCCTGGGTATTGGACCTGTTTCCCAGAATGCAACAAGTGATTCAGATTCTCTCTCACTCTTAATTAAACGTGCCCTGGGGATTGGACTGTTTCCCAGCATGCAACAATTGATTCAGATTCTCTCTCACTGTTTATTAAACGTGGCCTGGGTATTGGACCCGTTTCCCAGCATGCAACAATTGATTCAGATTCTCTCTCACTCTTAATTAAACGTGGCCTGGGTATTGAACCTGTTTCCCAGCATGCAACCGTTGATTCAGATTGTCTCTGTCTTCATTAAACGTGGCCTGGGTATTGGACCTGTTTCCCAGCATGCAAGAAGTGATTCAGATTCTCCCTCTGTCTTCATTAAACGTGGCATGGGTATTGGACCTTTTTCCCAGCATGCAACTATTCGACCAAGGTTCATACCCTCAGAAAGGGGAGGCATCGGTGTAATCTGTTGGCGCTCCTGGTAGATGCTGGCCAGTTTGTTGAGAAGGATACACGTGCCCAACAATGTACACAGCCCACTTCACCTCTGAATTGGGAGGGCTCCAGGCAGTGCCACGGGAACAGAACAGCACATGCAAGGAAGACATCTGGGGCGCACATCTCTCCGGAAACACGTGCACTTCAAAGATTCGTGTTGGAAAAGGGTTCTTTTCATTTGTTGAACGCATTGAAGCAAATGTGTGTGCAAAGGCAAGCAAAAAAGAAAATGAATGTACGAATACGTAAAAACAGCCCTCCCCTGCACAAAAAAAAGAAAAGTTATCCTGGGTTCATACCCCAGAAACCGTGAAATACAGTGACCCTAGCAGGAGTTACCCCCCCTGAGCCGTACAGTAGTTTCCATGGCATTTCTAACCTGCTATTTTTCAAATGCGCACAGTGTGCATTTCTTTTTAGGTTTTACCAGGGGTTAACCCAGGGACGTCATTTCTCCAAAATGGCAGGGGTAGCGGAAGTGACATCACACGACCCTTGACCCCTGTTGACATCACAGGAAGTGATGTCATTTTACCCCACCCCGAAGTGATATCGTGCGAAGCGATAGAACACGACATTTCACCCGTTGACAAACCAGGAAGTGGCATCACATAGCATTGTACACTACGAAAAAAATGGTTACGATATCACTATAATGTGATGTTCATTTCATACAAGAATGGATTGCCATATGTATTGTTAAAATCAGTGTGTATAGGCCCATATTACCAAATTACCAAATTACTGTGAATGCAAGCAGACGTCCATGACCAAATGATAATGATGTGTTATTATATAGCACCTACGCTTAAGCACTTTATATAGAAAAAATGGACACCCAATATCACCCAACCTGTGTTGGTACTCATTTATCGACCTCAGAAGGATGAAAGGCTGAGTTGAGGTGTTTAAGAACAGACTAAGTCAGTGACTAGCCCCCTGAAGTGTGCCTGAAATAAACCTTTAATGAGTCTAGCAATTATTGTGTAGAATTCCAGAAAGACACATGGTATTCCTATTCTTTCTTATTTAGAGTCAGTGCTGAAAGTGTTGACTTGTGGCACTCCTGTTCTTATTTTTCTTCTTTTTTTTAATGGGGCCTGAACAAGAAAGCCAGCCACTCCAGAAGTGGAGAGCCACATGGCGCTGGCCACAGCCCAGGAGCTTGCATTACCAAAAAAAAAAAAAAAAAAAGCACTTTTTTCTTTCTTTTTTTTTATCTAGAGGTCGCAAGGGAAACCACAGAGTTTGCAAGGGTGACCCCCAAATGACGTCCCTGGGTTAACCATAACATATTTGTAATTACATATTACCCGAGAGTTTTACTAGTATTTGTATTTGTATTTTATTATTTATATAGCGCTTTACGCCAAAGCGCTACTAGTGCGGCTAAGGAGAGAGTACTCTACATAGCAGCTAGCTGTGTCGCAGCATAACAGGAAGTTACACATTGCCAAAGCCGCCTTCTGTTCCAAATATGTCCGACAGCCCCTGTGACTGACTGCATGGGAATGTACGCGTTTTGCTTATTCGGGAAAACTGCGGGCGGGATGTGTCAAAGGTTTATGAACACTAGGAGAAACTGCGACATTTCACTGCGCACCTGCTCCTCGGAGCTCCTAGTCGACAAGCACCCTGTTAGATCTTTCTCTAATCCGGATAGATGGTTTATGGGTTAGACCCGGCCTGTGCAAGTTCAAAACCAGGCAGGGTCAACAGAGTTCTTTCATAGTCAGTCATTTGAGAACCATTACATTGGGCAATAATAACCGTGTTTCGAAGATTGAGGAATGTGTTGGAAGCTAACAGCATTCTTTGTTTTGATTGAACCGTTGGCCTACATGAGCCATGGACAGAGCAAACCGCACCCAGGATACGCAATGAGGTGGCACTCACAGCCATGTTTAACAAGGTGGCGCCGTGAGGGAACCAATTGGGTGGCACGCACAGAGGGGCGAGTAAGGCTGCGCAAATGTTAAATCCTGCTCCGTTCAGGGCACAGTAACCAAGGGTGACCAGATTTAAAAAGTAAAAAACCGGGCCAGGGCAACTAACATAAAAGTTGGACTAACTCTTGAAAGTGGCTGTCCAGGCATTACACTTCAGTAGTGTTTGGAGGAGAAGGGGGGGATTAAGTGTTACTCGTCAAATAAACAAATATTGTAATTAATTTATCATAAACTACTGCTATTTTAGGTTGTAAAATGCAGTATTTCTTCTGTGCGAGATCTGTGCCAGCTATTAAGACCTACTACAAAAACCAGGACCACTGCAGTTTCCAAATGGGAACATAATCTTGAGACAGGGGGACAGAGCACCAAATACCGGTACAGTCCTGGCAAAACCACCGGGACATCTGGTCACCCTACAGTAACCACCACTTTTCGGCTCAGTGTCAACATTGAAGGCTGACCACACTTACAATCGGGACGAGAGTCATGTAGGCAACGGGTCCCGATTAGGTCTTGTTCCATGCAACTGGGAGATCCACTAGGGGAAGTGGTCTGTATCATGTCGATAGGCCGAGTGGAATTGCACAGGCCGAGTGGAATTGCACAGGCCTCGCTCGAGTGGTGCTGTAAAGCCATACCTTCCAAGGCCGGAGGATGTACCGTTAGGAAGTTCATTATTAATGTAATCGACTAAATGTAACAGACTTACTTTTGTGTATAAGGCTCATTGCATTAAAGGCCTATGAACACCCTGAGGCTTCTGTGCTTGGAGGCCACAACACTGGGGCAGGGATACTTTGCCAGCTTCTCTGTCAATCTCTGCGCAGCTGTATGGATAGACACCTGCCTACCTCTTCTGCCTGGCTTCCTATTGGATTGTTGGGTGTTGAGCCTCTGGACTCTACACTGTTATAATGCGCTATGTGAAGACCTTTATTATTATTAATTTATTGCGATGCAGTGGATTGACTATAATTGCATGCCCATTGATTGCACAAAGCACATTGCAGCAGTTTACCTTTCTTCTTTTGGCGAAACTGGGGGATTAAAGAGGGTACAACGTCCTTTCATCAGGGGATGTTTTTTCACTGGGTTTTTTACCGTGAATTGTTTTGCGAAAAAGCCCATCGAATTTTTTAAGGGGGGGTTAGAAAATTATATATATGGGGTGTCAGTGTTTGGGAATAGATACTAAATTTAAAGGGAATGGGAGGGTTGGGGTGGACACCCCCCCCAAAAAGAATGAAAACAATTCATTGGGTTTTTTTGTTAAGAAATTTGCTGTAAAAAAACCCCGCAAAAAAACATCCCGTGATGAAATGACATGGAACCATTAAAGAAGCCCCAGACAATCAATAGGACATTTTTGTCCCAAACAGGACTCCGTCATGGGGACCGGGGATGCATGGGAGATGCCATCCAAGCAGTCTGTCTGTAATTATATGCCCACCTGCGTAGCTCGGGAAAGTCTTCTTGCCCAACTACTCTCGGATTATGAACTCTTCCCCCACATCTTGACACGGTGGAGTCTAAAAAGTCAATTCCAAATACTTCATAACATTCAATTGAAATCCCAAGCACACAAGTCTGACTTGTGTGCATGTATTTGTGGTGCCTATGTGTGCGATCCGCTCACTGGCAATGCAGATCTTGCCAGAATACCGCAAGACTATCAAACATGTTACTAAATGTCACAAATTTAAATATTGTCCAAACATATGTAGAGCCAATGTGGGCCCAAGATAGGAAAATCATCAAAACGTCCGGACGTAGGGAGTGATTGATACATTATGAAAACCATGAAAAACCCATGTTAGGTTGCCAACATGCCTCGTCAACACAGGTCCACCCCTGCTCCGCCAAAACTATTAAGGACCACATCGACTCCTTGGCTCCTGCCCTTGCTGACTTCTGCAATCACTCCTTCGCCTCTGGAGTCCCATCCCCTCTCAAGCACTCCCTTGTGCACCCCCTTCTTAAGAAACCCTCTTCCGACCGGTCCTGCCCAACTAACTATCACCCTATCTCTATCACTCCTTTCCTGGCCAAGCTCCTGGAGAAACTTGCCATCTCCCAGCTTAATCTCCATACCGAATCTGTTGGCAGCCTTCATGACCATCAGTCTGGCTTCAGAGCTGCCAGAAGCACAGAAACTGCTCTCCTGAACATCCGTGAGGACCTGCTCTCGAACCTAGACTCTAACATTCCAGGTGTTCTCATTTTGCTTGATCTCTCTTCTGCCTTTGATACTGTCAACCATACCATCCTGCTCAACCGTCTCCGTGATAACCTGGGTATCACTGGTCAGGCTCTGGCTTGGCTGACCTCTTTCCTCTCAAATCGACCCTCCCAGGTCCAACTGGGGTCTTTCCTGTCTGACATCTTTTTCTCTACCTGTGGTGTCCCCCAGGGTTCTAACCTCTCTCCCTGGCTGTTCAACCAGTATCTGGCACTTCTCGCCCACCGCATCGCTGCTCTCTGCCCCAACTTTCAGTGCTATGCGGATGATACCCAGCTCATTTTCAGGCTACCCTCGACCTTCTCTTCTCCTTCCCTCATCTCTGTCTTTCTTCTATCCAGAAATGGTGTGCCGCCAACGATCTCTGCCTTTAAGCCAGTAAGACCGAGATTCTACTCATCGGCACACCCACTCCCTCCTTCCCTGCAGCTCTCTGGCTGGCCTCTCTTGGCCCTCTTCCTGCTCCTACCTGCAAGCCAAAAACGCTTGGGGTCATCTTCGACTCCACACTCTCCTTCTCTCCTCACATTTCTGACGTTTCTAAGAAGTCAAACTACCAGCTGCACCTCCTCAGAGGTATCCTTCCTTTCCTCTCCTTCCCCCAGAAGCTCACTGTCTCCAGAGCCCTGGTTCTCTCGAAGCTGGACTACTCTAACAGCCTCTATCTAAATCTTCCTGCCTCTACTCTCCGCCCTCTGCAACTCATCCAGAACAGGACTGCGAGACTTGTCCTTGGCCTCAAGCCCAGGGACCGTATCTCTCCAGGACTGAAATCGCTACACTGGCTCCCTGTGGCTGCGAGGATTAAGTTCAAAACCCTCTGCATTGTCCACAAGGCCTTCTGGGGCCTGGGGCCAAAATACCATCAACTCTCCCTTCCTAAATATCTTCCTTCTCGAGCACTTCGCTCATCCGCCTCCAACTCCCTCAGGGTCAGCCGCTTCTCCAAGCAACGAGTTGGGGGGAGATCTCTCTCTGCAGCAGGGGCCTCCCTCTGGAACAGCCTTCCTGCCTCCCTGAAACTTGAGGAGAACCATCTCCGGTTCCGGAAGCACCTCAAAACCTTCCTCTTTGGTCTGCTTTCTCTCCCCCTCTCCCCTGCTAAATCACTGAAACTGTACTGAATCAGCAACTGGGCCACTCACCAATCTCGGTCCTTGGCCCAGCCACTCTCCCCTGCACTGCCTTCCTGGCAACCCCTGCACTGCGGGACTGTCTCTGTATCCCTACAGCCCCTCTTCCCAGCACTTGTCTGCACTTATCTTGCACTTGCCACCAGCTGGCCCTTATTATTTATCTTGTTCGTTACTAACCCTGTACTGCACTTTCCCCTCTCCCTTTCCCCCTCGCACTTTTCCCGTCCCCCCTACCTATGCACTTGCCTGGCCTAGTAGGATCGTTGTCTGTCTCCCCTTGTTCCCCCCTCCCTGCCTCCTCGCGCCTTGAAACACTTGTGTATAGACGCGTTACAAATGCCATATCATATCATGCCAACCATACCAATGGCACTCGCAGCCCCTCTGCATTTTGGCAAAGTGTTTAAGCACCGATGGCAGCACCATCCACGCAGGGTGAGGGCATGGCATTAGCCCTTTTCCTTTCCATGGCAAGTATTTGCAGCCTGTGAATTGGAATAATTTCATCCAAGCCCACCTGGATAATACCCAAAACACCATGTGTTTCACTCTCGCTAGAGTGCCTCGGGGGGGGCATTGCTTAGCTCAGACGCAAGCATGGCACCCAGTACCAGAGGAACCCTACCTCTCAGGAAACAGAGCGGCAAATAGGAACAGGGATGCTGGAAAAGTCAGACAAGCGGTAAAGTCACACAGCAAACCAGGATTCCTATTGCTTAAGGTTGGATGTGACAGCAGGTACTGATAATCAGAGTTGATCAGGTCTTTGAAACGGTTTACAGTTTTATGGCCTATCTGCAAAATGCGATTTTGGAACTGGACAAAGACTGATAATGGTGGAATCAGTGGGGAATTTAATGGAATGGTCAGAATGAATATGGTTCTGTCATTTAAAGTGGCAATTAACAGTTTAAACGTTATTTTCTTCTCATTGTTAATTTAATACAAATTATATTCATAACCCGCTGCTTTTTGCAATGCAATAGACTCAAGGAACAATTGTTTCTAATTTTCCATTTTCTTCGCTTTGCTTTATCCTACTTATGTCCCGGTGCTTGATTTGTAAATAATATGCGGCTCGGAGTGTTCCACTGTTGCGGTTATATGTCTTTATACCGAGGTATTATATACTGAATCACTTAAATATCGAAACATATACCTTGAAAACCTGAATATTGAATTATTTTGTATTTCTTTTTTCGCTTTTGCTCCCCCCCAAAGCCCTGTTTCTGACCCCTAAAAACCCATCCCGACTGTTTCCCCCCAAAAATTAACCCTTTACCCCACCATAAATATATTCGATATAAGGGTTTTCAAGGTATATGTTTAGACATATAAGTGATTCAGTATATCATTTTTGATATAAAGACTGTGTACCCAATGTTGCTTATTGTAGGGATTTCGTGCAATGATGGGATGTATCATGCAATGCTCCATGCGACTTTCATTTCACAATCTTTCATTAGGATTCATAAGACAAGGTCTTGGGTCAGATGAACCCCTCTAAGCACTAGGGGGCTGTTCTAGAAATAATAGACGCATTCTTCGTAAACTAGTTTCAAGGAGGCTATTACTCAAAATATGGTTCTCTGGATGCTCCTTGCACCTCTGGGTGATCAGAAGGTCTCTGTCCCCCAGGGATGGTCTATTCTAACAACCAACATTCAAACTCATGGCCATCTGAAAATGATAGGTCCTTCAGCCCAGAGGCTAACCCTAAGCTACAACCCAAGAGTTCTCCACGTATGGCCAATAGAGCTGTCCATGGACCTAGCCTTCTAAAGTCCATCTCTATACATAACACATATATGCAATGCTTTTAATGTATCAACATCTTCGGTCTCCTGATGATCTTGGATTCTCTCACTCTTCTCTTGGGTCACTCCTCGACCTTTGATTCTCTCAAGCTTGCCTCCGGTCTCTGGTTCTCTCAGACTTCTCTTTGGTCTCTCAGTGACCTCCATTTTCTCTGGTCTCGCCTCAACCTTGGATTCTTTCAACTTTCTCTCATTCTCGTCTCGGGTCTCTCCATGATCGTGGAGTCTCTAAAACGGCTTTCTGCTCTGTCCACAATCTTGTAATTATTCCATCCAGCATTCTTGACAGTAAGTGGTTACTTCCTGCCCTCCCCTGAGTCCCCTTCAGTCTGCCCCTTTCAGACGGACTATATAGTCACCCTACTGCCAGGGACGGTTTCTCTGTGGTTCCTCAAGGCAGCACCTCGCCTTCAGGCCTTCCCTCAGGCATTCCATTCTGTGCATAGGACCTGCCCGTAGGACCTTTCTTCCACACAGTTCCTGGTTGGTCTTCTGGTTGCATCTATGTCTGCCCTCCTCACAGCAGTTAGCAAATGTACGTTTTTTTCCCAGATAGGGCCCTCCCCACGTGCTTCCCTCCAGTCTTTCTCACTGGCTGGCGTTTTCCAGCTTCTTTATATGGCCGGTCCAGTGACTGGTTCCCTAAGCTGGCCCGGGATTGGTTCTTCCATTATGTAGTTTGCTTTACGTGCCCTGGTTTGGTTCTGTTGGTCAGGTCTTAACTGATGTTTTCATTTGTTTAGCAGTTGGTGCCAAGCCTTTAAATAGGGACTGAGACCTCGGTGGCATTTTTGTTTTGCAAATGTGGGCAGAGGAGCTTCAGAGTTTGCTGATTTGGCTGACTGCAAGCGGGTACTCGAGCGGAAGGAGATGTATCTGACTGTTACTCGCAGTGTATTTATCTTCCGCGCGAGGGGTCACGTGCCTGGGTTTCTCGCAGTTTGTTTACTTTCCGTGCTAGCGGTCACGTGAACCTCTGTGCTCAGCCTCTCTTTGGTTGGGCAAGCCGGTTGTAACTAAACTGGGAGGCTAAGCTTCATAAACCCTGTTATGCACATTCTGGGTGTCTAATGTTAATCTGTAATTATGATTTAGGAGACATTTATCAGAACCGCGTTCTTTACTGCTTAATGCTGCCTGTTCTGGGGCACGATGGAACAGGTACAAATGAATCCTTTTTTGCATTAATAAGTCAGCGCATCCCACGACAACCCTCACACACAAAAGGATGTGGACTTTCTCTAGCTGTCTGCATTATGCATATTCTATTTGATATTTATTCCTGTTTTAGGAATATTAAAAATCAGCACAACCGTAACATTCACTGCAATGTGATTACTGTTTGTTTCAATCGATAAGCTAAACAATGAATTCAAAATTGTACTGTTTGCGCCCTGTGGGCCTGATTCACAGAAGCATTTTGTAATGGCACAATCCCATAGTACAATTCTCTGTGAATCAGTCCCTATGTGTCTGCAGAGTTGCGAGGCATTGTGTCTCCAATTGCCACATTTCACTTCAGCTGAGCTTGCTGTGGTTGTGCAGCTCAGGCTGTCGTTTTCTAGGGTTCCTAGGTCACCCTTGCTGCCCATGTTGCTTGATACCTTGCCAGCCCAGGAACCTTTAAATATACCTGTTTATTTTGTCGTTTTTTTTAAATGAAGAGACTAATACTTACCAAGTGCGACACATTTGGGCCGCATGTCTGCTCGGACTGTGGGCTTCTACGCAAAGGTTCTCGTAGCCAATGGGAGAAGCCCGCCTAACGGTTTATGCCTTGATAAGCTCAGGCCTTAATTCCACGTTTCTGCGCCATTTCTCATATTGCGGCTGCCGTCCCCTAATAGTACCGTAACCTCTTTACTAATAATAGTAAGAATAGATTTAGATAAACTTACTACAATCAAGAGATTTAATAGGTAATGCCTCGCTATTCAAGCAGGGCTGGTCTGTTCGGTACTCCCAAGTTGACAGATGATGATTCCCCTTGTGACCTCAATTCAAAGTTCTACATGGTAAGGTGCTTGAGCAGGGGATGGGTAGGTGTGCACAGACCTAGCCATGGACTCTCCTCTCTGCCTTTTTCCTTATCTGCAGTGACGCTGGGTACCTGTTCTTCGCTCTCACACACTTTGATTACTCTCCTACATCTGTGCCAGATGTTTATTTTTCTCCTGCTACTCATTTCACCCTGACCATCCATGCTGAAAGGCATGTCTGTGTGCCATGCAGGCTACCATATCGGCGGAGAACCTCACCATGTTAATGCTGTGATAAATCTTGGTATATCAATGGTATCCCAAATCTCTCTAGCCCGGATTGCGCTTACGTACTCCCAGAACTCCTCCTTTATAAGGCTTTGTGGCATGCTCAGGTGCCGGTGCCTGCAGGAGGGCTGTGGGAGCCCTGGCTCATGGCTGGTATCTGGAGCCTGCCAGGACTCTGCAGCGTCTAGCCCACAGGCCCTCTTACAGCCCTGTACATCACCACATGCAACACACGACGACAGCCTGATACCAGCAGTAACATGTGTCAGTGAGCCCAGTCTTGTAAGAAATAGTATACAGCACCTTGTCATTATTCTAATAGATATTCATATTCGGTGCAATGCAACATTTTATCAAAACTGTAGGAGAGAACTGAAATAATGTAGGATCCTCACAGGTAGGTTCCAGTAAAGTTCCTTTATTACATCTTGAGTAGTTACATTAAGATGCTACAGAGATAACTCCTAGATAACCACTGGCTCCCATCACCCAGGCATGGGCTCTCCAGCTGCCTGTGTCTAGAACCTTGTCTGCATACATTCTCTCACTCACGGCCAAAATTCTCTCGTACATCACCATCCCAAGCACATCACCATGCTTCCATATCCATCCCAAGCACATCACCAGGCTTCCTTATCCATCCCAAGTAGATCACCAGGCTTCCATATACACCCCAAGCACATCACCATGCTTCCATGTCCACCCCAAGCACATCACCAGGCTTCCTTATTCATCCCAATTACATCACCAGGCTTCCTAATCATCCCAAGCACGTCACCAGGCTTCCTTATCCATCCCAATTACATCACCATGCTTCCTAATCATCCCAAGCACGTCACCAGGCTTCCTTATCCATCCCAATTACATCCCCATGTTTCCACATCCATCCCAAGCACATCACCAGGCTTCCTTATCCATCCCAAGCACATCACCAGGCTTCCTTATCCATCCCAATTACATCCCCATGCTTCCACATCCATCCCAAGCACATCACCAGGCTTCCTTATCCATCCCAATTACATCACTAGGCTTCCTTATCCATCCCAATTACATCACCAGGCTTCCTTATCCATCCCAAGCACATCACCAGGCTTCCTTATCCATACCAATTACATCACTAGGCTTCCTTATCCATCCCAATTACATCACCATGCTTCCACAACCATCCCAAGGACATCACCAGGCTTCCACATCCACCCCAAGCACATCACCAGGCTTCCTTATCCATCCCAATTACATCACTAGGCTTCCTTATCCATCCCAATTACATCACCAGGCTTCCACATCCATCCCAAGCACATCACTAGGCTTCCTTATCCATCCCAATTACATCACCATGCTTCCACAACCATCCCAAGGACATCACCAGGCTTCCACATCCACCCCAAGCACATCACCAGGCTTCGACATCCAACCCAAGCACATCACCAGGCTTCCTTATCCATCCCAAGCACATCACCAGGCTTCCACATCCACCCCAATTACATCACCAGGCTTCCTTATCCACCCCAATTACATCACAATGCTTCCACATCCATCCCAAGCAAATCACCATGCTTCCACATCCATTCCAAGCACATCACCAGGCGTCCACATCCACACCCAAGCACATCACCAGGCTTCCACGTCCACCCCATGCACATCACCAGGCTTCCACGTCCACCCCAAGCACATCACTGGGCTTCCACATCAATCCCAATTACATCACCAGGCTTCCACATCCATCCCAAGCACATCAGCATGCTTCCACATCCATCTCAAGCACATCACTAGGCTTCCTTATCCATCCCAATTACATCACCATGCTTCCACAACCATCCCAAGGACATCACCAGGCTTCCACATCCACCCCAAGCACATCACCAGGCTTCGACATCCATCCCAAGCAAATCACCAGGCTTCCTTATCCATCCCAAGCACATCACCAGGCTTCCACATCCATCCCAAGCACATCACCAGTCTTCCTTATCCACCCCAATTACATCACCATGCTTCCACATCCATCCCAAGCACATCACCATGCTTCCACATCCATTCCAAGCACATCACCAGGCGTCCACATCCACACCCAAGCACATCACCAGGCTTCCACGTCCACCCCAAGCACATCACCAGGCTTCCACGTCCACCCCAAGCACATCACTGGGCTTCCACATCAATCCCAATTACATCACCAGGCTTCCACTTCCATCCCAAGCACATCAAAAGACTTCCACAACAATCCCAATTACATCACCAGGCTTCGACATCCATCCCAAGCACATCACCAGGCTTCCTTATCCATCGCAAGCACATCACCAGGCTTCCATATCAATCTCAATTTCATTACCAGGCTTCCACATCCATCCCAAGCACATCACCAGGCTTCCACATCCATCCCAAGCACATCACCAGGCTTCCACTTCCATCCCAAGCACATTGAAAGGCTTCCACTTCAATCCCAATTACATCACCAGGCTTCGACATCCATCCCAAGCACATCCCCAGGCTTCCTTATCCATCCCAAGCACATCACCAGGCTTCCATATCCATCTCAATTACATCACCAGGCTTCCACATCAATCCCAATTACATCACCAGGCTTCCACATGCATCCCACTTAAATCTCCAGGCTTCCACATCCATCCTAAGCACATCACCAGGCTTCCACATCGATCCCAAGCACATCACCGGGCTTCCACATCCATCCCAAGCACATCACCGGGCTTCCACATCCATCCCAAGCACATCAACAGGCTTCCACATCTATCCCAAGCACATCACCAGGCTTCCACATCCATCCCAAGCACATCACCAGGCTCCCACATCCATCCCAAGCACATCACCAGGCTTCTACACCCATCCCAATTACATCACCAGGCTTCTACACCCATCCCAATTACATCACCAGGCTTCCACATCCATCCCAATTACATCACCAGGCTTCCACATCCATCCCAATGACATCACCAGGTTTCCATATCCATCCCAAGCACATCCCATGCTTCTACATCCATCCCAAGCACACCACCAAGCTTCCACATCCTTCCCAATTACATCACCAGGCTTTCACATCCATCCCAATTACATCACAGGGTTTCCACATCCATCCCAAGAACATCACCGGGCTTCCACATCCATCCCAAGCACATCACCAGGCTTCCAAATCCATCCCAATTACATCACCAGGCATCCACATCCATCCCCATTACATCACCGGGCATCCACATCCACCCCAAGCACATCACCACGCTTCCACATCCATCCCAATTACATCCATCCCAAGCACATCACCAGGCTTCCACATCCATCCCAATGACATCACAATGTTTCCACATCCATCCCAAGCACATCACTGGGCTTCCACATCCGCCCCAAGCACATCACCGGGCGTCCACATCCGCCCCAAGCACATCACCAGGCTTCCACACCCATCCCAATTACATCACCGGGCTTCCACTTCCATCCCAAGCACATCACTGGACTTCCACATCCATCCCAAGCACATCACCAGGCTTCCACATCCATCCCAATTACATCACCAGGCTTCCACATCCATCCCCATTACATCACAGGGTTTCCACATCCATCCCAAGCACATCACTGGGCTTCCACATCCATCCCAAGCACATCACCAGGCTTCCTTATCCATCCCAATTACATCACCAGGCTTCCACATCCATCCCCATTACATCACCAGGCTTCCACATCCATCCCAATTACATCACATGGTTTCCACATCCATCCCAAGCACATCACCGGGCTTCCACATCCATCCCAAGCACATCACCAGGCTTCCACATCCATCCCAATGACATCACAATGTTTCCACATCCATCCCAAGCACATCACTGGGCTTCCACATCCGCCCCAAGCACATCACCGGGCGTCCACATCCGCCCCAAGCACATCACCAGGCTTCCACACCCATCCCAATTACATCACCGGGCTTCCACTTCCATCCCAAGCACATCACTGGACTTCCACATCCATCCCAAGCACATCACCAGGCTTCCACATCCATCCCAATTACATCACCAGACTTCCACATCCATCCCCATTACATCACAGGGTTTCCACATCCATCCCAAGCACATCACCGGGCTTCCACATCCATCCCAAGCACATCACCAGGCTTCCTTATCCATCCCAATTACATCACCAGGCTTCCACATCCATCCCCATTACATCACCAGGCTTCCACATCCATCCCAATTACATCACAGGGTTTCCACATCCATCCCAAGCACATCACCGGGCTTCCACATCCATCCCAAGCACATCACCAGGCTTCCACATCCATCCCAATTACATCACCAGGCTTCCACATCCATCCCCATTACATCACCGGGCATCCACATCCATCCCAAGCACATCACCACGCTTCCACATCCATCCCAATTACATCCATCCCAAGCACATCACCAGGCTTCCACATCCATCCCAATGACATCACATTGTTTCCACATCCATCCCAAGCACATCACTGGACTTCCACGTCCACCCCAAGCACATCACCGGGCTTCCACATCCATCCCAAGCACATCACCGGGCTTCCACATCCACCCCAAGCACATCACCGGGCTTCCACATCCACCCCAAGCACATCACCGGGCTTCCACATCCATCGCAAGCACATCACCAGGCTTCCTTATCCATCCCAAGCACATCACCAGGCTTCCACATCCACCCCAAGCACTATACAATAAGAACATTTAAATTTGGTGTATGGCACGAAAAGAACTCCGGGAAAGTGCTAGGATCTACTGATTGGCTGCTTTATTGTGTCCATAGTGTAATGCAAGCCTTTTCCTATGCGAAAAACAGCCATATTTCCGCATAGGCCGGTCGGTGTCTGGCTGCACCGCAACGTCTGGCCAAAGAAAATAGCGACTGAACGCAGGAAATATCCTGGGGGTGCGGGTTCTTTAGTTCATACACAACTGCTTGATTAAGGGCAAACACACGTGTTCTTCATATGCACTTAAGACATTAAAGCCAATCTCTGAGCTCAGTTTAAGGAGGATTGGGGCAAAACAGGAAAAAGCCTGAGAGAAAAGACAAACAAATGGTCAGTGAAAGAAAACTTGGACACAGCAACATCAACTGGAAGGAGAAATGTGAAAAGGGATTTCTGGAGAAATGTCTCTAGAGCCACGGACCCGCAGCATAAGAGAGGCGTTTCTTCATAGTTTGGATATATATAACATGTCATGCTACCCTGAAATATTATGGCGCCAACAGGATTTCCCAAATTTGGGCACCATCTCCGGTTACCAACGAGAAGACAGTCACCATTTGGGTTCCACCCCTTGCTTCCACCTGGCTCTCCCTTTTTCCTGAGTGCATAAGGGGGTGGGGCAGGCAGCCCAAAGTACGTTTAATAGGGCCTGACTCCGTCCCTCTGCTTCTATTGCGGGCCAGAACTTTAGGAATCCCACCCCCCTCTCTTTAAAGTGGGCGTTCTTAAAATGATTATAAATTAGGAAGGGGAGTTCAGGTCCTATGAGGGAGTGGACGAGCCATTGGGCCTGGGGATGATCTCCATATTGGAATACCTCAGGGTAAAAGGCTCCCTATGTGACCAGAAATGGAAACGGAAACTTGCAAGATCTTTAACCCCCTTCGAGAAGGCAATAGACACGGCCAGCTCTAGGACTGGTATGGTTTCCAGACTGTACAATACTTCCAGTACTGAACACTAGCAACCGCACAGATAGGAGCGGGTTCCGGCATTATTGGGCAGAATTGGCAGGCGAGGGCTTTACTGAGGAGACGTGGAAGAAAGTGTCTCAGATAGCCTTCCATGGAAATCTCTTCAAGGCAGACATGGAGCATAAGTCCTACAAGGATGGCACAGAGACCCACAGAGACTGTCAAAGATGTTTGGAGGAGCCTCGCCGATGTGCCCAAGGCGATGTGGCCAGAAGGGGACAGGGAACATATGTGGTGGTCTTGCCCAGTGATTCGGAGGTATTGGGAGGATTTAACGGTGTGGATGCAGGGGGTTATCCCAAGAACCACTGACCATGTTCCTGGGCCTCCCGCAGAAGGGCTCGGACATATATAGATACCCAAGGATGTGGGAAACAATGCTAGGAGCAGGGAGGGTGGCCCGAGCTCAAAAATGGAAAAGTGTGCACGCCCCCAGTAAAAATGAATGGCAGTCTAAATTGAAACAAATGTTCCTCGTGGACAAATTGACAGCGACGGTGAACGACGACCAGGAAACCTTCTGAACAAATTGGGATGGGGTGAAACAGTCCTGGGGCTGGGAGGTATACGGACATCGAACCTCCATAAGAGGATCAGGATTGGAGGAGGCTATTGACAATGAAGATGGAGCCATGGGAAAGATACGAGAGGGATATGTCCAGAGGGAAGGGAGCCTTAGCTAAGCAGGAAGGTAAAGTCTAAAAGCAACGACGGAAATATACCAGCCGGGAAAGTACCCAAAAGCCAGCAGTGACCATAGCGCATGCAACATGACTCTGAGTCAAAGGACCAAAGTACAGAGACAGCCAAGGCCGGGCCCCCGTATAAAGTGTCATTTGAGGGGTAAGAGGGCATGGGGGGGGAACAATCGCAGTTATGTGGCTATATTTGATGTAAGAGTTTCTGTTTATTCAAAATGCCAATAAAAATCGAAGTTAAAAAAAATTATCATAAATTGTATTCACAGTATTTTCTTTTCTCAAAAGTCGCACATGTCTGAATGGTCGAGCTGCAGGGCGATCGAAAGCACACATTCGCAGCTTCCGCAACATTCAGGTACCATGGGGCCCCAGCGGAGCCAAGACGCTGGCCTTAGAAAGAACGTGAATGCACTCCATCCCTATAAGAGAGAGCAGTCAAAAGCACTGGCCGACAATGGGACAGAAAAAGAAATATACACCAGAAGAAATGTATCCGTTAGTGACCCTGACCCGGGATGAACCTGCCCGGAAGGGAACCCTTTCACCTGGAAACAATTGGCCTTGTCATTTTGGATAATCAGTTTGATTTCTTAGAAGTACCATTGTGGATTATGTCTGAACCGCCTGTAAAGTAACACTGAAATTATTAAAGCCTGCAACCTTTTAAAACCACTTAACTGCGGGAGTTGGGGAGCCTCCAACGATTCTTTATGGGAATTCAGGATGAGCATACACGCCCTTTGCACATCAATGTGTCTTCCTCTCCTCTTTACATTACTTGTATTGTTTTTGGTGAATGGCTAGTCTTGGGCAGAGGCATTGCTTGGGGGGGGGGGACTGAGGGGGCTATAGCCCCGGGTCTTTTCATTGTAGCCCCAGATAGAAGCTCAGAGGCTACAACCAAAAGGCGAGCTAGCCCTGAGTCCCGACAGTCCCACCAGTAGCGCAGCCCTGGACCTTTTCCAGACCTAGTAACAGCCCTGGCCTTGGGGTTGTCACTACTGTGGTTGTTGGCTGTGATGGTGTGCTGCATCGTCTTGCGATGCATTTACTGTTCAGCTGCAGTGCTGCTGTCGGTGTGTATAATCCTCTGGTCTGTAGTCGAAAAGAAGGCAATTCAGTGAGCAGAATCTCCCTTAACCGGCTTCTTTACAGAATTCCCTGGGGGTCCCACACCTAAAAAAAGCACTGTCCAGACCAAAAAAAAACAAAGGAAAACTTTTAGTAAAGGAATTGCTAAGCATTAACATTGCACAAGGGCATCATCATAGCCATACCTGGGAGTCTTACGGGATCTCCTTCGGCCTTCTCTAATTAGCGACCGGCCCATGTCCCTGGGAGCGCATCATGCCAGGCGAGTGATTCCGCTGAATCTCGCGGGGGAGCAGCAACTATGAAGTAACCAGAACGTTACCCGGTGAAGTCCCCCGCCTCCGTATTGGTGTTGAGTTTTAACCTACAATGAGGCCTCAACAGTAAAAGGCAAGGGCGTGGAAGTCAAGGCATCTACTTGGTGCCGCTGACATTGAGCGCTTTCAACAGAAGGATTTTTGAAGGTCTCGCCCTAGCCAATAAAAAGTCTTGCCTAAACCAGAACATAAAGTCTCGCTTTAGCCAATAAAAAGTCTCGCCTAAACCAGAACATAAAGTCGCGCCCTAGCCAATAAAAAGTCTTGCCTAAGCCAGAACATAAAGTCTCGCCCTAGCCAATAAAAAGTCTTGCCTAAACCAGAACATAAAGTCACGCACTAGCTAATAAAAAGTCTTGTCTAAGCCAAAGTCTCGTCCTAGGAAATAAAAACTCTTGCCTAAGCCCAGTGCTAGACTTTATGTTCAGGGACACTAATGATTATGCTGTATGGACAATCAATATTTGGTTTGGTTGGTGTATTTTGTAACGCTGTTTTATTTATTTATTTATTGGTCACTTGTTAGGCGCTTATACAGGAAGCAAATACTGTTTCAAAGTTCCCACAGCTTAGACATGGAGGGGGACAGGGGATAAATAGATAATGTAATTAAAACAACGATAAAATACGAACAAAAGATGCAATGGGGAGGGGAGGACGAACCTACTATGCCTTGTGACTGTTCCGAACGTGCAAGTGCAGAGAGGAGGGGGTGTGGGATAGGTGCTGTGATGCTCAGGGGAGCAATTTGCCCAATGGTCTTACTCATCGGGGAGGGGAGGACGAACCTACTATGCCTTGTGACTGTTCCGAACGTGCAAGTGCAGAGATCAGGGGGTGTGGGATAGGTGCTGTGATGCTCAGGAGAGCAATTTGCCCAATGGTCTTACTCATCGGGGAGGGGAGGACGAACCTACTATGCCTTGTGACTGTTCCGAACGTGCAAGTGCAGAGATCAGGGGGTGTGGGATAGGTGCTGTGATGCTCAGGAGAGCAATTTGCCCAATGGGCTTACTCATCGGGGAGGGGAGGACGAACCTACTATGCCTTGTGACTGTTCCGAACGTGCAAGTGCAGAGAGGAGGGGGTGTGGGATAGGTGCTGTGATGCTCAGGAGAGCAATTTGCCCAATGGTCTTACTTCTGAAAAGAAGACTGCAAGATATGATATGATATGATTTGGCATTTATAACGCGCCTATACACAAGTGTTTCAATGGGGATGTGATCAATTGAAGAAAGCTGTGGTTCAATATTGTGAGACGCTTGTGCTTTAAGACATTTCCTGGGGCTTTGAGTTTAAAGGCCACTGAGTTTGTGGCACTATGCCGTTTAGACTATGGTGCACGGCAAAAAAACTTAGGGGCCCATTATAAATTGGGCAGTGCGGTAGAAATGCAGCAGTAATTCCAATTCCGCCGCATTACTGCACCGCCCAACTACGAGTTTGGTGGTAAAATGGAGGAAACCCCTCCAGCAAAATGCTGGAGGTAATTCCGCCTCTTACCGCCCAAATGCACACATTTTGACGGTATTACCACCGGCAGTAATACCACCGAAATCCCCAATGGAGTATCAATGGGGACTAATGCTGCCAAACCCCCACTTGTAATATGGCAGTAACACCACTGAAATCCCCACTGCCACTTGTAATCTGGCGGTAATACCTCTGGCTCAAGTGGCAGTAATGGTAATTCCATTTGGTGGTATCTAGGCAGATTTACCGCTGCGATACCACCTTTAGATTCTTGTTTTGTGCTAGCATTAGATGTCTGCTGGAGGGCTATAGTTCTTGAAATCTGTTCTTGACCTATTGCCATTAGATGACCTGAGAAAAGAAAGCTAGTAGTTGATGGAGATTATGCCAATCCCAGGGGCAACCTGAGCACATTCCTCAAATTGTACTCAATCCTCTTTCGTGGTGGAGTGATACTGCAGGGAAGTGATTACCAACTGTGTTTTGTCTTGTGGGAATGGCTGGGTTTGTGGGAAATTGAAGTAGCCCAGCGGGGAGGTGGGAGCTTTATAGTCCTGAGTGCTGGCTGCCAATATGCGGCCTCTCTGAGGAGAGAAGGATGCCGGCCATAAGGCATCCCATTTTAATGAAAGGTTCTAGGCAACAGGGTGCTTTGCACATATTTAACTTCCTACCGCCCTATTGGAACCTATCCGGTGTTGCACGTTATCCAGTCCCATGTGCCATAGTTTGCCTCTTGTCATTGTTGACATTGATTCGCTTTTTGTGGCTGGTTGATAAAGGCGCTAATAAGATTAGGCAGAGGGCTTGCCTACCCCTCCCAGCACCACTCCTCTGCTGGGGATGGGCCATAATGGCATCTAGGTGCAGAAAGTTCTCCCTTCCCCAACACCCTCCTCCCTTTCTAGAGTGTGGCAGCCTCGGGGCTATGTGCAAGGTCTCCCCCCCCTGTGTTGTGTCTATCCCAGGCCCTCGAGTTGGTGGTGAAACCGGGGGTAAGTGTGAATGCCAATAGCAGAAGCTCCTTTCCTGCTCCGGTCAGAGGAGTGGGGGACACGGCCATACCCACCTGCAAGAGCAAGAACTGCCTATGTCACCCTTGAGCCCAATGGGGAATAAGGCCAAGTGGGCCGCTCCGACTGTGAATGAGGAAAGGGCCAGCAAGCCCTCTACCCAGATAGGAAAGAGAGTATCCACCTCTCGGGCATCCCGGGTACGCCCGCCTGCCACCGTTGCCCGCTTCATGGTTAACGATACTAGGCAACTCGCAGCAGGGTTTGCAGGCCTCAGTTCTATTTTCAGTTCCTGGACTTGAACCCATTTAGTTATCCTAGACAAATAAGTTCCTGTTTCTGGTGCCTTCATTTTCTAAAATTAGAAGCAACTCGACTCTCGAAGCAAATCCCAATATTGCATGATATGTAAACATGCAGAGTAATATGAAGCTGTAAACCTGGTGTCTAACATGGACTCCACGTTAACAGCTATGATGGAGAGGTTGACGCCTGCAAAGTCTTATCAACTTGCAAACAGCGGAATATTTTGTTCACTGCACCATCTCCCAGCAAATCCTAGGACGATCATTTGTTGGAGACTTTTTAATCCGAGAACCTCATAAGGTATAGACTGTCAGCAGAGGTTTCCCTTTTGCTGATGATTTGCTGAGTATCGGGTGCTGCCGACACAAGTGCACCACTGATCAGCACCTCTGATGGTCCTAGAATGTGCTTCTGGAACATGGGTGTAGAGTTTTGGGGATCTATAGTAGATTGCCAAGGAAGAAGAGCGATCGTTAATCATGGCACAGTTATGAAATTAGATTTGAACATTTTGGGAGGGTTATGTCATTTTCTTCGGATATCTTTTAAGTAAGTCAATTTGCCGCCTGCCATTTTCTGACATTGAAGGTTTTCCAACCTAAACTGTCAGAGTTGTACGTCTTGACATAAGCTTCATGCCTCGGTCTGGACCTGTAAGTTGTCTTTTTTTAATGCTGCACTACTGTCACCTGCGGAATCCATTGCAGATCAATTTCCCATGATTCCATTTAGACTACGTTACACTCTACCAGTGGTAGGCACGATCCTTCTCCTTTTGAAGCCCAAAGTGTGCTCTTTGTGTCTGTACCTTGCCTACAAGACATGCCCTTTTAGTATAACAAAAGAAAGGAGAATGGCAAAGTTGTTTTGCTGAGAAAGTGCTCTTAAAAGTATGGCACAATGTTAAGGGGAAGATTGATGCCTGTCCCTGGTTCCCTTCTTGGTATTTATTTATTTATTTGTATACTGTGTGGAAAACCCGCAGGCATCGCAGCGCTTCAGTTTCAAAACGTATTGCGCTCTTTTCTACCATAGTTTTTTCTAGCCTTCTGATTGTGATGACCCAGATTCGGGGGGGTCTTTGATCCCTAACCCCTAACCCGCATCAGCTCGTATTCTCCAACCATTCTGGAACCCTACGTTAGCAGGGGTTTGGCCTTTATGGGATGCTGCCACCATAGCACATCCTTGCTCGGCGGGAGTAATGCGAATCCTTGGCTGTGGCAGGTGGCTTTCTCCTTAACTCGCTTTATCCCCTACAGTCTTCTCTGCCCTCAAGCCTAGCCCAATGACTAGTAAGACGAACACGAGAAATGCGCAAATTGGTAAAGAAACTGCTAATGTATTAATCTGGCATTGAGGATTAGGCCTCCTCGCCAGTGGCAGAAGTTCCCTGGGATGCTCCAAAGTCCTGCATTTCTTCAGTTCTGCTTTTCTACTTAGAGGAACCTTTGCACATATAGGGAAATGGAAACCTTTTCAGGAAGTGCAGAGGTAATTTCCATTTATTAAGCGGCAGATGAAACCCGGGGGAATCCAGCCTCACAGTATCCATTATTGATTGCTCTTTTGGGAACTTCCGTATTTTTCAGCCAGCGTTACAAATCTTTTTAAAGACCTGCAACTAACTATTCAACCGGTAGCGTGCCAATCTCATCAGGCTGAGATAAAAGCGAGTGCTGCTGAGCCAATGCTCAGCATTCAAGTACCTGTTTCTGGCCTTTTCTGGTTGTTAGGGTGCATACTAAATTGCAAACTGGCCTCATTTATTTGTCTGACTTTCCAGCAACTTATTTTGCGACCACGTGACCATGGACATGAAATTCTGGTGAAAGAGAGCAGGGCAAACGTGCAGTACCGTCAGGTTGTCTGCAGTGCAGGGATCTGTAGGACAGAGAGGGCAATGCAAGCGGAAAGGGGGTCTTCAAATGAGCCCGAGACACTTTGGTCCAGTGGACTGAAGGGCTGGCAGATGTTCCGAAGATGTCCACAAAGAGACCGTACTCACTGTAGGGAACGGAGCGTGACCACAGACATAGGCAGAAAACCAGTCCACGTATGGTTCTCGCAGTACCTCTGCCAGAAGACTTCTAAAGCCTTCCTAAGCTGAGGCCTTTTATGCAGTGCTAGCATCTGCACGAGTGGTGGCCTCCAGACGCCAGGCAGCTCCTGGGACCCTGGGGCCAAAGGTGATCCATGGGTGGTTAATTAGTAATAATTTAGAGAGCTGTACTATGCTACGTGCAAAGTGGAAACCGCTGCAGAATGCCTTGTGAGCTAGGGTCGGTTCGCGGAAGGGGGTTTGGAGGGAGGATAAGGAGCAGACTCTGTGGAAGGAGGCAACACGGGGAGCAGGGCTGGAGCACAGCATTATCTGCAAGCCAGGGACTGCCTGTCTTGGAGACCAGGCTAGAGGAGGTAGTGCGAAGTTTTGGTTTCTGGCCAATAGTCAAGAATGGAGAGTTGCTAAAGACTGCTTAGACATGTAAGAGGAGGGGTGAGGGAGCCCCCTGATATGATATGATATGATAGTTTATTTATATAGCGCCTATACACAATGTGTTTCAAAGCGCTTCAAGGCATGGGAGGGAACAAGGGAAAATACAACAACATTCTTACAGGCCATGAACAGTAAGGATGTGAAATTAACTATCGTACTCGGCCTGAGGACATTTCAGATAGTGCAGGAGCTAAGACATAGATAAGGAAGGGAGGGGGAGAGTGGGAAGGAAATGGAAACAGACAGGCGACTACCGTACTAGGCCTGACGCCATTTCTGGTAGAGCCGGAGAAAAACCAGAGGTGAGGGAGAGGGGTGCAGAAAGGGAGGGGAGGAACAAAACAAGCGACTATGGTAGTAGGCCTGACAACGTTTCAGAAAGTGCTGGAGGGAGGGGGAGTGCACTAAGGGGATGGGGGAGTGACAGACGAGGTTGCTATCATACTAGGTGAGTCTTTCTCGCAGAAATGGGGGTCGATGGTTCATATCTCCAGAAATGCATTGGGATATGAATGTAGGAGGTCTCTCACTGACCATTGCTGCATGAGTGCCTGGGTTCCCAGAGGAGAGGCCCCCATGGGTTGTCAAGGACATCCCAATAAGATGGTGGAATGAGGGAAACTCGGTCTGCACCAGCAATCCTGAACTGCCGAGCCATAGTTTAGACAAGTCCTGTTTACAAGGAGAAGTACTTGCTATTCTTTCAGGAAGTGTAGATCATGCTCCCGTGCTTTCAAGGATGACGACAATTCTTCCCACAACTTTTGCCCAACTCTACTATTTTGTTACTGTCAGGGGAGGAGTTCGGGTTGCTGGGTGTGTGTCTGTGCGTGCGTGCGTTTTTCAGAGAATTGGACACATGTACAAGAAATAGTCCCTTGGCTTCTGAGGATTGGCACAATAAAAGCCACTTAGCTTTGGGGGTGGAAGTGGCCTGCCCTCCTTTCTTCATCTTCCTGCTTTCTTGCACTTGTTTGTCCTGGGTGGATGAGAGAGACTACTTGTGTTTTTTTTCTCCAAAATCCTCAATACCGCTTCCTTCTTGGATGAAATGAAAAGCAGGGCCTCGAGTTTACCAACAATATAATGTTTCAAGGTTTACCAGGAGAGCGAGGCAATGTTGGCAGTGGGAGAGGTTGGCTGTCTACACTATCGCCCCCTGCCTGTTGCAGGTTCCTAGTTCTAGCAACCTCACACCCTGCTTCACTCTACTCCTCTAACAACCTCACACCCAGCTTCACTCTACTCCTCTAGCAACCTCACACCCAGCTTCGCTCTACTCCTCTAGCAACCTCACACCCAGCTTCGCTCTACTCCTCTAGCAACCTCACACCCAGCTACACTCTACTCCTCTAGCAACCTCACACCCAGCTTCGCTCTACTCCTCTAGCAACCTCACACCCAGCTTCGCTCTACTCCTCTAGCAACCTCACACCCAGCTTCGCTCTACTCCTCTAGCAACCTCACACCCAGCTTCACTCTACTCCTCTAGCAACCTCACACCCAGCTTCACTCTACTCCTCTAGCAACCTCACACCCAGCTTCACTCCTTCACTCTACTCCTCTAGCAACCTCACACCCAGCTTCACTCTACTCCTCTAGCAACCTCACACCCAGCTTCACTCTACTCCTCTAGCAACCTCACACCCAGCTTCACTCTACTCCTCTAGCAACCTCACACCCAGCTTCACTCTACTCCTCTAGCAACCTCACACCCAGCTTCACTCTACTCCTCTAGCAACCTCACACCCAGCTACACTCTACTCCTCTAGCAACCTCACACCCAGCTTCACTCTACTCCTCTAGCAACCTCACACCCAGCTTCACTCTACTCCTCTAGCAACCTCGCACCCAGCTTCACTCTACTCCTCTAGCAACCTCGCACCCAGCTTCACCCTACTCCTCTAGCAACCTCACACCCAGCTTCACTCTACTCCTCTAGCAACCTCGCACCCAGCTTCACTCTACTCCTCTAGCAACCTCGCACCCAGCTTCACTCTACTCCTCTAGCAACCTCGCACCCAGCTACACTCTACTCCTCTAGCAACCTCACACCCAGCTTCACTCTACTCCTCTAGCAACCTCACACCCAGCTTCACTCTACTCCTCTAGCAACCTCACACCCAGCTTCACTCTACTCCTCTAGCAACCTCACACCCAGCTTCACTCTACTCCTCTAGCAACCTCACACCCAGCTTCACTCTACTCCTCTAGCAACCTCACACCCAGCTTCACTCTACTCCTCTAGCAACCTCACACCCAGCTTCACTCTACTCCTCTAGCAACCTCACACCCAGCTTCACTCTACTCCTCTAACAACCTCACACCCAGCTACACTCTACTCCTCTAACAACCTCACTCCCAGCCTCACTCTACTCCTCTAGCAACCTCACACCCAGCTTCACTCTACTCCTCTAGCAACCTCACACCCAGCTACACTCTACCCCTCTAGCAACCTCACTCCCAGCTTCACTCTACCCCTCTAACAACCTCACACCCAGCTTCACTCTACCCCTCTAGCAACCTCACTCCCAGCTTCACTCTACTCCTCTAGCAACCTCACACCCAGCTTCACTCTACTCCTCTAGCAACCTCACACCCAGCTTCACTCTACTCCTCTAGCAACCTCACACCCAGCTTCACTCTACTCCTCTAGCAACCTCACACCCAGCTTCACTCTACTCCTCTAACAACCTCACACCCAGCTTCACTCTACTCCTCTAGCAACCTCACACCCAGCTTCACTCTACTCCTCTAGCAACCTCACACCCAGCTTCACTCTACTCCGCTACACTTTACTCCTCTAGCAACCTCACACCCAGCTTCACTCTAGTCCTCTAGCAACCTTACATCCAGCTTAACTCTACTCCTCTAGCAACCTCACACCCAGCTTCACTCTACTCCTCTAGCAACCTCATACCCAGCTTCACTCTACTCCTCTAGCAACCTCACACCCAGCTTCACACTACTCCTCTAGCACCCTCACACCCAGCTTCACTCTACTCCTCTAGCAACCTCACACCCAGCTTCACTCTACTCTTCTAGCAACCTCACACCCAGCTTCACTCTACTCCTCTAGCAACCTCACTCTCAGCTTCACTCTACCAGGGCCATCTTAAGCACTTTTGGGGCCCGGGGCACAGACAGCTTTGGGGGCCCCCTCCATCAAGCCAAAGGAATTAAGGTATCTAGAATATCTGGTCATGCCCCCTTCGCGATCATACCACATAGGTTGGCATGTTACCTCGCAGCAATTAAATGGTACTCCCTTTCAGTCCCCTTACCCTCTTCATTCTTGCTGTAATAAGAATGATAAATTAGTAGCATTTCAAGACCAACATCAGCAGTCCACAACAAGGCTACTTACATTCTAGCATAGGTACAGGACACTCCTCATCATTAGCACTCAAGAGGAAGGTACACCAGCCATAGTATACATTGAGGACACAGATCATATGTAAAAGGTGCACATAATCCAGAATAGACGATGACTCAGATTATCTCTCTCGCAGAATGCAAAAATGCTCAAGCATGGACACAAGAGACCAATGGGAAGCAAAGATAAAGATAAACCTGCCACAGTATAGATAGTGGATGAAGATTAGAAACTACCAGGAAGGTGCACACATCCAGACAGATTGAGATTAAAAGAGGGACATGGTTTTCAAGTAGGGTTGCCCTAAGAGAGCAAAGAAATAAGTGGGTGTGGTTTGCAATTTATTAATGCTCACTAATATTATAGAGGAAGCAACACTATGACCAGTGACACCATGTGTCAAGCTGTTGTGAAGATCATACCCTGAGAACAACATCACTCAGCAGGGTGACAATTTTGAATGGTTTAGGGCCTGCCAATGTTGACATATCAGTCAATGCAAGATTAAATGAGATGCCCATGATCACACATTAGTTAAGAGGTGAAGCAGGGATTTGCACCTATTTTTGCACTTTACCACTTGCTTTTCTAGTACATACCATGAACAAAAATAATCCCATTACATAGATCTGACTTAGAAAGTAGACAAATCACATAACATAACATGACCATTTTTAAAAACAAAATGTTATAGAAGTTTATTATGCATAATGGGAATGATTCTAGCTTCATCACCTCGATCAGCAAGGGAAGTATATAGGTGCAAACATACTATATAATGTGAACCTAAAAGATTACATTTGGGTTTCTCTTTTGTATTTTAATGCTTTAAATTGGCCCATAACACAGGCTTGTGAAATTGTTATTTATGAACATACACAAAAACCTTTCAGATGTACAAAAAAGCAAACGGTTTTAGGTGCCAAATGAGCAGACCTTAAAGTATGCTTGCCAGAGGCCTGCAATATCTGATCAGCTCTCTTCTGTCTAGGAACCCTTCCGCTGAAATTACCTATATGAAAAGACAGATCAGGTAATGAATGGGCTAAACAATACACCCAGCATGTGAGAAGCCAACCTTTTCAAGAAAGACAGCACAGTAATGTCAGTGAAATAAGTTGATTTGTACAGGGTCACTGTATCGTCTGCTGGGGAAGACAGGATAGAAGCATGAACACTTTGGTTTCAAAGTCTTGAATTTGCATACTTAATCACTTCTCGGACTAACACTTTATAGTCTTTATTTGAGGTGGCTGCCCAGGTATTACAAGCCTCCATCTGCAGAAAACAATTTATAGACCTTCACCATACTGATGCTATATTCTTTTTTTTCATAGCAGGTACAAGTACATTGCTGAAAATAGGACCTATTGCGCTACAAAACAAAGAACACATACCTGCAGATTTATCAACTTCAAACATAGAAAAGCCTGAGTGTGCCTTGCTGGAATTCAGTATTATAATCTTGCATATGAACATAAATCTGTGCAATTAGTACTTAACACACTGAGCTATCTTCTGAACCAATGCAGCACTCACATTTATCAGTATGCATGTAAGCTTTGGCTATTGCACATGATCAATGTAATTCCCATAGAAAGGTGACATTGCTACAGGAGTTTTCGTAGTGAACACACAAACTATATGAGGGACCGTGAACACAGAAAGCAGTACAAGATGAATTGACCAGAGCAGAAAATATTTGTTACAACAGACAGGCAATAGGTTCAGAGCCTCAGCAACACGCCATACAATATCTTGATGTGTTCTGTTTAACTTTTGTAAACAATCGTCACTAACTTCTTTAGATTAGACCCCCTTATGGGGGACCCCATTCCAAGGTGCGGGCCCGGGGCAAGTGCCCCTTTCGCCCTCCCATAAAGACGTCACTGCACTCCACTCCTCTAGCAACCTCACACACAGCTTCACTCTACTCCTCAACGTCTTGTCAAGGTTCTATTTGAAATTTCCGAAAATTGAAGGATGCACACAACAACAACAAATTGGGCCGAGTTGGTGCAGCCTTCAATATTCTGAAATGTCACTATTTCAGGGAGGTTTTGCCCTTGCTCTCTCTAACAACTAGTTGACGGGAGTGGTTGGGAGCGGTGCTCCTCTACTTTTTAAAATTAGGTTTTACCATTCCTATACTTTTATTTTAAAAAGAAAACTTTCCGGAATGGTTTTGTTTTTAAAATAAAAGTGCATTAAGAAGTTGGAACTTGCCCTTCAGTGCACTGCATTGAAGGTTCCCTTAAACAGGGGGCGTGTTACCTTGGGGGATTGTGTTCCGTGTGGGAGGGGCAGTGGCGGTGGGATTTATGGGGGGCGAGGGCAGGCCAGCAGGAGACATAGTTCCACTACTTCTTTTCATACACAACAGTATTGTTGTCCTCAACATTAAATTGCGCCACAACCAAGATGCGTGAAAAAAACAATTTTTAATGATGTCCTTCTTATGTTTTAGACCAACCAAACAATGTGCCCTTTGATTAGATGTGTTTCGGCAACACTAGTGCCTTTATCAAATCTGGGCATTCCAAAAAGACAATTCAATTTCGTGTTGGTTTGCAGTCAGTGTTCTTGTGCAACCCGGAGAGCTAACGCTGCGCGATAATCATGAAAACTGTAGCTGGATTTAACCCAGTTATTATTTGCATATTCAGTCACACAAGAGGAGTGACTGCAAACCAACACGAAATTGAATTGGCTTTTTGGAATGCCCAGATTTGAAAAAGGCACTAGTGTTGCCGAAACACATGTAATCAAAGGACACCTTGTATGATTGGTCTAAAACATAAGAAGGACATCATTAAAAATTGTTTTTTTCACGCATCTTGGTTATGGCGCAAATTAATGTTGAGGACAACAATACTGTCTTCAATTTGGAGGTGGGGTCTTGATCTCCGTTCCTCACAGTTGCGACACCACCCTAAACAGAGGTACATTTAACCAGGTCGCATATAAGAAGTTGATGTAACAACCCCCACAATCCCATTTTTTTCATACACTTTGACCACTGCTAACAACCTACAACCCTCCCTCCCACCCCCCACGCCCACACCCACCCTCACTCTTTAAATCTGGGAGGCAGTCTCAGAGCTGTCTTTCTAAAGCAATATAAAAACAATATCTAAAAAGAAATAGGAATGTTCACTACCCAGCTTTTTCCAGAGGTCTTCTATTACCTGCATCTGCTCCCCATTCGTCTGTTTCACCGGCACTCCTCGATGCTCTGATGCATGCCTGCTCCTCCACCCCTCCCAGGCTTGCCCCTATCAGACTCCAGTTTTCTCCCTCTCTCCTCAACAACCACGGTCTGCTCGGGGCCGGACACACCCTCTTCTTCGAGTCCTTTCGTCACTCCTCCGTCTGCCTGAACTTCTCTCCCACCTCCTCCTGAGAATTCTTTTCTCTTCCTCCACTCTAGGCTCCACCTGATCCTATCTTCTTCCTCTACACAAGGTTCTTCTGCCACTTCAGTCTGCCTGGCATTACTTCCAACCTTTTCCTCCTTCTGATGTTGTTCCTCCTCTTCTCCTTTGAACTCTTTTTACCCTTCTCCTCAATCCTATTGGGGTTCCTCCTCATTTCACCCTCCTCCTCCCTCTTGTGGATGTTCCTCCTTTCTTCCCTTCTACCCCTTTCAACATCCACCTTTCTCTTCATGATGTGTCTCCCTTCTCCCCTCTTCCTTCCCACACATTTCAGCCACCTCTTTCCTACTCCCCATAATGTTCACCCTCCCCATTTCTCTTGCTGATCCTCCTCCTCTCCAATCCTTTCGCTGCTCACCTTCTCCTCTCTGTCTGCATCTCTCTCTGGTCTCCTGCCGCCTTTCTTTCTCCCTCTCTCTCTCTCGCCTCCAGCAGCCTCCAAATGTGTCACTGCTCCTTCTCCGAGCTCCCATACTGCTACTTAACATGTTTCCTTTTGTATACCTTGCTGGTTGCACCCCCAAGGCCAGGTCACACTGGACAGGAAACACTTGTGGGGACCTAGATATCCCAAGCCCGGCTTGGTGTGTCTTAATTACGTCTTTTATTTTAGGCGTGCACATTCAAAACTGCTGCGTCCTCCGAGGCACATTTAAGCCCGGCCATCACTTTGAAAACCGTCTCAGCCACGTTGGTTTTGCGGAACGACTTAGGCCCTTATTCACAAGGGGTTTTCCAGTGGGGTTTTGCCATTATAAAACGCTTCTGTGAATGAGGCCCTTAACGTCTATACGTGGGATGTGAGGGCCGCCCTGTGGTGGTCTCCGTCACGGGGCACAGGTCGAGTTTCCAATCTCGGAGAAGTCTTTCGATGATTTTGCTAGCTTCGGCATGTTATCAGAGCAGCCCGGTTTTTATTCGCTAAACACATTAGGCCAGGCTTATGCGGCGGGATCTAACTCTGTAACCTCAGACCTGCCAGTCTTGTAAGTCATGGCTCTTAGTGACAGCCCCCCAGAATTAGAAGATCATCCATTGGCCCTCTCTCACAGAGCCTGGCCCCTCTGAGGTCCTTCCTTAAAGGGGCAGTCCCATATTGCAGTGCCATGTGGCAAGCCCATCCCTCGGCCTGTGGCATGGTGAAGGTAGCCAGACCTGTGTTTGGGGTTGAAATTGCCAGGAACCTGATATAGGCAGTGGGCAACAGCATAGACAGTTAACCCTTTCCACGCTGCCCCAGGTCTAGCATTGCAAAGGATCGTCCCATCAACCACAAATAGCCGGGCAGGCGACGTCGTCACAGGGGACAAGTCCCTGTATTTTTTTATATTGTACATTTCCAGAGGTCTGAATGGCCATGAAGTCTTTGCCATTCGCTGTGTTTCTGGCTACGGCGGCTGCACCAGGGCTTGCGTCGATGTATGAGTCTAGTGATGCATCGGAGCTCTCCTTTCATTGGAGGAAGTGAGCATAATTTGAAGCATTTACAAAACAAGGAATAAACTAGGGGAAATCACATGGTTGCAACAAGGGCTTGAGATAAGAATTTTAATCAGAGGTATTTTACTACCCATTTTTTCAAAGTTGGGAGTTAAATAATATTACAGGGATTAAAATAGTGGTTACAATTTTAATGGGAGTATCTGCAGGCTATTAAAATATATTTTAACTCTAAAACCGATTTATTTTTGTAATCCATGCTTCATTGCTTCGGGCAATTCCTGCAGATCAGAAGATGCAGTTGACCTTAAAGTTCCTCTTCAGCCCAGGCAGTAATAACAGTAGAGGCCCCTTCTGTGGCACGTCTACCACTGGTCCAAATATATCCATGGAACTGCGTGGGTGGAAGCGTGGGGCCAGACTTTCATGGCCTTTTCATGATTTTCACTAGGTACACCTTTTCACCCCATTTTTTGTATTGGAGTGTTTTCCTGATTTTAGGGAGTAAAAGTGTCTGGTATAATGCTTGGTATGCAGTCATATGATCGCTGGAAATAACATTGAGGGTAACTGGATATTTTTTTTAAAGGCGCTATCCAACACTTTCCGCAAATATTCTAGGACTGGAGTTTGTTTATATAATCCCACCACTCCTAAAATATGCTAAGGAGTGTGTTTGGTGCCTTTTAAAATAACATCAATACACCCTCAATGTTTTCTCGAACGATAATATCACATATAACCCAAACCTTATATGTAGGACTGGTTACATCCTATGTACTCACTTTATAAACCAAATATTTGACAGAGGCAGTAGTTTCACCAGTTACTTTTGAATCCTGCCGGGCCCACATCGGCACGTGTTGCGACTGCTGCATTCTTATAAAGCGAGACTATCTGGCTGCAGTGCCTGGCTAGAGGTATCGGTCTGTCATCGGCTCCGGAGATCCAATTGTAGAGAATTGGCTTTCAGTGTAAGCTCTCAAAGATACGAGATTTAAAAAAAAAACCAGTACTGAATCACAGCACCTGGCAAACTAGGTGTGATACCGTGCAAATGTGATATTCATGCATCGCTTTTAATATAATATGGGTATTTAAAACAAAATGGAGAGTGGCTTGGATCCTGTCTTCAATAGTTTCATACTAGAATAGTTCAACTTGCTGTAAATGATGCAAATCGTCGCTTTATTGGTAGGATGACTGATTGTGGAAGTACAAGGATTGATTGATGTCTCAAAGGAAGGTGATTTTGTGTTGTGAGAATTATATAATGAATGAATTCAGATGGAAAGCAAATAATTACATATTTTCTACAGCGTGTCAGACTCCAGTATGTTTTCTCTGTTCACCCTGTACCACATCTGTACAGTTTTTATCGGGTAAATTCCTTGTGCCATAGGGTGTGGGGTAAAATATCCCCTATTTATTTCAGAGAAGATAAATCACTCTGGAGCAGGGGTGGACTGGGAATTAAAAGAGGCCCTAGAAATAATGTTCAAAGTGGCCCCATATGACACATTTTCAGCAAGCCCAATGATTTTCCTATGAGAAAATTTGGAAACACCACACAAAGAGGCCCAGGGTGCAGAGGCCCACCGGTCAGTCCACCCTTGCTCTGGAGAGACCGCTTTGGGACCACTCGCTCAGAGCGGTCTTTCTAAAGCGACCAGTCATGCCCCTGCCACACACAAGTGCATGCAGGGGCTGACAGGCAAGGCGGGGCCTGGCAGAAGGCGGATGCTGAAGCCACGGCTGCATCCGGTAAGTAATTGTGAGTGTGTGTTAAGGGGGCAATGTTTGTAGTGGGCAGAGGCTGGGGAGAAGGTAAGGTGTGTATGCTAGTTTGTTTTTGGCTGGGTGGAGGTGGGTGGGGTGCAGAGTGGGGGGTTTACCCCCCTTCCGGTTTCAAGAGTGAGGCCGGGCGGGGAATGGTAGACAGAGGGTTCGGCGGAGGAGGGGTGGGGGAAACCCCCTGAAAGAGTGACGTTTCTGAATATTGAAGGCTGCACCAAATCTGCAGGAATACATTTGTCTTGGATTAGCTAGAGCTAGGGAGAAATGGCATATGAGGAAGGACACAAAGCTTGTAGATGTTGCTTGGTTAATTACACACTCATTGACTGCACATTGCCATGCTAATCCCTGTGTCCATTCCCACCCACTTCCTTCCCCTCCCCGCCCAAAACATATCCGTATGGGATCTCTTTGAGCTCGATTTATCAAGCTTTTCCAAAAAACACTGTGCTTCAAGTGCCTGCCAGTGTTTTTTCAAAGTAGTCTTCTGAGAGCTCATGACTTAATTGCAGCTGTAAACGCAGTACTGATGTAATACAAATGCCTTAACCAGGTCTACCTTCAGCCCCTCCATTTATAAGCACTATGCATGTCCTTCACTGATGTCCTGTTAAAAACAAACATTGGAAAAGCCAACAGTTTGGGTTGTATATAGGTATTAGACATTTGCAGGCACTGCTATTATATACCCAGGTACTCGCACAATTTTGCAGCTGCTACTATCGATGGCTAGTTA
Organism: Ambystoma mexicanum; assembly: GCF_040938575.1. Classification (NCBI taxonomy): domain Eukaryota; kingdom Metazoa; phylum Chordata; class Amphibia; order Caudata; family Ambystomatidae; genus Ambystoma; species Ambystoma mexicanum. Next base: position 1,098,527,078 of record NC_090934.1, on the reverse strand, counting down.
ACACCACTACGGCAGTGCCTGGCAAATGCCTTTCCGGCACCAACACTGTTGTTTTATCCACTATCGTAGTGAAAGCCATTGCATTTCTTTTTAATCCTTTCTGCCACTGCATGTCTGTATCCAGATGCAATTTCTGGGATCCTTCCCATGGGCCATCACTCACATTTCCAATCCCCTCCCAAATAGTTTGTGTGCGTTAGACCCAAGAGTTGATAGTAGTACTTGCAGGCAAAAGGGTGGGTTTAGGTGGCGCACAAGCAGTCTATTCAGGGCTCTGTCAGAAGATTGCAGAGGGCATTGTACTTGTGTGTGGAAGGTTCGATCTCAGTCTATGAAGTGCGTCACATCTAGCTGCGCACGCAATGAATGGTGTCGCAGACTTCTTCAGATCCCCAAGCTTTGGAACTTCACGCCAACATCAGAGAATGCTCCTATCTTGTCTCTTTTAGGGAAATCATTGTTCTGTTTCCCGTCCTCCCCTTCCGGTGACATCTATTTGTTGTGACTGCTTGTCTCTTGTCCCCTTTGGGATGATTACACTCGTGATATGCACAATATAAATGTGGTCACGTTGTCCTATCACTGATGGCCACTGTTGTTTTTTCCGAGGAAGTAATGTCTTTTTTTTTTACCTATAGGGGGAGATTGCTGTGCTCCTACCATAATGACTTGCCTCCTTTTCACTTTCTGCTCCCAACCCTAGACCTCCCTCTGCTCTCCCCGATAATATCCTTTTCACCCCAAAAATACTTTCCAGCTACGAAAGAACCCATCCCGATATGTATGCTGCGCTCTGTGACACTTATCAAGGGAGGAATGCATTGTTGGTTTTCTCTACACGGACTGTGTTTGGAGGAGGCGTGGAGCAAGCATTTGGCCTTTCCTATGAATTCATTTCCTCGCTTGCGCCATTCTTTACCTCATCAATATGCTCTAATAGTCTTCCAAAGCATTCTTTACTGTTTTGATATTAGTCAGCGGTATTTCCGTCCTGTATGTTTGTTTCACTCATGGGAAATTAATGGCTTCTATTGTTGTCAGGAGTCATAGTCCTATTATCTGGTATTGGAAGGGCTCTAAACCCCTCTTTATTATTAAAAAAAAAAAGACGTCCTTACTCGTGCCTCAGTTGGGGCCCTTTTTTATGGGCCCAACTCATCTGGGTCAAGGGCCAAGCATCAAAGAAACAATGAAGGATTCAGGCCGAAGTACTTTCAGCATATTTTTTAACGATCACTCAAGCTGAAGAGACCTCCATGAAGAGCTCCTATTGAGGTTTTGTGGGTACTGCCTTTATGTATTTATTTTTAGAAGAGCCTGATTTCTTTTAATACCTACCACAGTTAGGTTTTTAACTTCCAATTATTAAAGGGTCCCATTATGCACAATTATCCATTGCTTTTTAAATTTGGAATGGTTGTGTTTGGCCTAGTGTAGTCTAACATGTCGGAGACTAACAATTGCACTTGCCCTTCCGGGCCCCCTTGCCCTGACTAGCCAGGCGGGGTGTGCATACCTACGGAGCCTGGTCCTTGCACTTAGCACGTGGCCCTCACTCCCTGCATCCCCTGGCACTTGGCCACCTGCCCCCCTGAGCACTTGCCCTTCCAGGCCCCCTTCCCCTGACTAGCCTGGCGGGGTGTGCATACCTACGGAGCCTGGTCCTTGCACTTAGCACGTGGTCCTCACTCCCTGCATCCCCTGGCACTTGGCCACCTGCCCCCCAGCCCCCCTGAGCACTTGCCCTTCCAGGCCCCCTTCCCCTGACTAGCCTGGCGGGGTGTGCATAGCTACGGAGCCTGGTCCTTGCACTTAGCACGTGGCCCTCACTCCCTGCATCCCCTGGCACTTGGCCACCTGCCCCCCCAGCCCCCCTGAGCACTTGCCCTTCCAGGCCCCCTTCCCCTGACTAGCCTGGCGGGGTGTGCATACCTACGGAGCCTGGTCCTTGCACTTAGCACGTGGCCCTCACTCCCTGCATCCCCTGGCACTTGCCCACCTTCCCCCCACCCCCTCTTAGCACTTGCCCTTCCGGGCCCCCTTCCCCTGACTAGCCTGGTGGGGTGTGCATACCTACGGAGCCTGGTCCTTGCACTTAGCACGTGGCCCTCCCACCCTCTTCGCACTTGCCTAGCCCCAGGGGCCTTCTTCTCCTCCACCCCCTGCCCTTTATGCCTCCACTCTGTGCCGCACTTCCCTCCCACCCTATCATTATCCTTTCCATCCTGACAGGCATCCCCACTTCCTGTTACTGCACGTGCACCCTTTACCCCCCCCAACCCGGCGGTCCAGCCCCATAGTTTGAAGTCCACTGCTGTAAGCTATTTTCTGGTGACCCCGCTGACCCTGCTCTCCACCCACTGCCAGTTCCTCCCACACCACTTATGTTTTCCTCCATCTTGGTCAGGCATGCCACCTTGCAAGCCTCGCGTCAATCACCATGAAAATAGAAAACGGACACTCTTTTTAGCTTCTTTTCGATTTTCTGTGGCTGCTATTAGCAACCCTCCTCCTGTCACACGTGCTTAGCGCAATAATGCCTTCATTGGAGGGCCGTACTGGGATGTAACGGCTCGCTAGCTTTTTTAAAAGCCTTCACCACACGCAGACATGTGCAGGACAGGAAATGGGACGAGGCGGTACGGAGCGAGACAGAGCTGCGAACTGGCCAAGTTTGTCTTGTCGGAGCGCCTTATCGTCCCTGGTCCCGAGGCCTAACCACTTAGCCATCCCAGCCGGCAGCTCTCGACAAAAGCAGACTGCAGGAGAGTGTGCAAGCGAGACTACATTGTTTAACTTATTGTTTAACTTGTGTGTGAGCTCCGTACAGAAACAGGCGAAGCTTCACACCTTGATGACAAGCTGTCCAATGAGTATATATGTCTTGCAATTTAAACACGTTTCTGTTAGAGTATTGAGACAACAAAAGAGCCAGGAACCCAAGTTGCATTACTTCATCAGAAGGGTTTTATACTGAATCACTATCACAGACACATTTCAAGTGTAAAATGTCATGTTTATGTTCCCCAAAGGACCTTTGCGTTTATGCAAAGCGTCAGGATTGTGATCCTTCAAGAGACAGAGTGCTGCTGCTGGATGGGGCTGTGTCCTTCACCCCTGCCCACATCCCCTCCATGCCCCCCCAGACAGAGTGCTGCTGCTGGATGGGACTGTGTCCTTCACCCCTGCCCACATCCCCTCCATGCAGCCCCCCAGACAGAGCTGGGTGGGGCTGGGGCTGTGTCCTTCATCCCTGCCCACATCCCCTCCATGCCCCCCAGACAGAGTGCTGCTGCTGGATAGGGCTGTGTCCTTCACCCCTGCCCACATCCCCTCCATGCAGCCCCCCAGACAGAGCTGGGTGGGGCTGGGGCTGTGTCCTTCATCCCTGCCCACATCCCCTCCATGCCCCCCAGACAGAGTGCTGCTGCTGGATAGGGCTGTGTCCTTCACCCCTGCCCACATCCCCTCCATGCCCCCCCCAGACAGAGTGCTGCTGCTGGATGGGGCTGTGTCCTTCACCCCTGCCCACATCCCCTCCATGCCCCCCCAGAGAGAGTGCTGCTGCTGGATGGGGCTGTGTCCTTCACCCCTGCCCAAATCCCCTCCATGCCTCCCCAGAGAGAGTGCTGCTGCTGGATGGGGCTGTGTCCTTCACCCCTGCCCACATCCCCTCCATGCCCCCCAGACAGAGTGCTGCTGCTGGATGGGGCTGTGTCCTTCACCCCTGCCCACATCCACTCCATGCCCCGCCCCCAGACAGAGTGCTGCTGCTGGATGGGGCTGTGTCCTTCACCACTGCCCACATCCCCTCCATGCCCCCCCAGACAGAGTGCTGCTGCTGGATGGGGCTGTGTCCTTCACCCCTGTCCACATCCCCTCCATGCCCCCCCCAGTCAGAGTGCTGCTGCTGGATGGGGCTGTGTCCCTCACCCATGCCCAAATCCCCTCCATGCCCCCCCAGACAGAGTGCTGCTGCTGGATGGGGCTGTGTCCTTCACCCCTGCCCACATCCCCTTCATGTCCCCCCAGACAGAGTGCTGCTGCTGGTTGGGACTGTGTTCTTCACCCCTGCCCACATCCCCTCCATGCCCCCCCAGAGAGAGTGCTGCTGCTGGATGGGGCTGTGTCCTTCACTCCTGCCAAAATCCCCTCCATGCCCCCCCAGACAGAGTGCTGCTGCTGGTTGGGGCTGTGTTCTTCACCCCTGCCCACATCCCCTCCATGCCCCCCCCAGAGAGAGTGCTGCTGCTGGATGGGGCTGTGTCCTTCACTCCTGCCAACATCCCCTCCATGCCCCCCCAGACAGAGTGCTGCTGCTGGTTGGGGCTGTGTTCTTCACCCCTGCCCACATCCCCTCCATGCCCCCCAGACAGAGTGCTGCTGCTGGATGGGGCTGTGTCCTTCACTCCTGCCAACATCCCCTCCATGCCCCCCCCAGACAGAGTGCTGCTGCTGGTTGGGGCTGTGTCCTTCACCCCTGCCCACATCCCCTCCATGCCCCCCAGACAGAGTGCTGCTGCTGGATGGGGCTGTGTCCTTCACCCCTGCCCACATCCCCTCCATGCCCCCCCAGACAGAGTGCTGCTGCTGGATGGGGCTGTGTCCCTCACCCCTGCCCACACCCCCTCCATGGCCCCAGCACAGAGTGCTGCTGCTGGATGGGGCTGTGTCCTTCACCCCTGCCCACATCCCCTCCATACACCCCCCCAGACAGAGCTGGGTGGGGCTGGCGCTGCCAGACAGCGTGCTGCTGCTGGATGGGGCTGTGTCCTTCACCCCTGCCCACATCCCCTCCATGCCCCCCAGGCAGAGTGCTGCTGCTGGATGGGGCTGTGTTCTTCACCCATGCCCACATCCCCTCCATGCCCCCCCAGAGAGAGTGCTGCTGCTGGATGGGGCTGTGTCCTTCACCCCTGCCCACATCCCCTCCATGAACCCCCCCAGACAAGGTGCTGCTGCTGGATGGGGCTGTGTCCTTCACCCCTGCCCACATCCCCTCCATGCCCCCCCAGACAGCGTGCTGCTGCTGGATGGGGCTGTGTCCTTCACCCCTGCCCACATCCCCTCCATGCCCCCCCCAGAGAGAGTGCTGCTGCTGGATGGGGCTGTGTCTTTCACCCCTGCCCACATCCCCTCCATGCCCCCCCAGAGAGAGTGCTGCTGTTGGATGGGGCTGTGTCCTTCACCCCTTCCCACATCCCTCCATGCCCCCCCCCCACAGACAGAGTGCTGATGCTGGATGGGGCTGTGTCCTTCACCCCTGCCCACATCCCCTCCATGCCCCCCCAGACAGAGTGCTGCTGCTGGATGGGGCTGTGTCCTTCACCCCTGCCCACATCCCCTCCATGCCCCCCCCCCCCAGATAGAGTGCTGCTGCTGGATGGGGCTGTGTCCTTCACCCCTGCCCACATCCCCTCCATGCCCCCCCCCCCCGACAGAGTGCTGCTGCTGCTGTATGGGGCTGTGTCCTTCACCCTTCCCACATCCCCTCCATGCCCCCCCCCAGACAGAGTGCTGCTGCTGCTGGATGGGGCTGGGGCTGTGTCCTTCACCCCTGCCCACACGCCCCTCCCACCCCCGCATGAAGTGGGCATGGGGGGGGTCCATATTTTCCATTTCGATCGCTGGGAATGTGAACTCGGGAAGTGGGCCATTACACCCTGGTGTGGCCCGTTCACTGAAGGCATTGATACTTTCACCCAACAGCACCCTAAGCATCCCCTCATAACATGAAAAGGACCTGCACTTCCCATTGTCCTGCCCTTTGAACTGCGGGGGTCCCAATGCCATGCAGTCTGTAGAATTCCGCCCCACGTTTGCCTTGACTTTGAATGCATCCTTTGCCGGCCTCAGGAGCCGCATTCCAGCCTCGGCCAGATACCTCAAGGCTGCTCGTTTGTTTTCTGGGGCGGCAGGCAGTAGCCTCAGTCCTAGCCTTGCATTGTGCCAGATGTGGAATAGCCGAGCTGGAGGAAGCATGTGGTTTGCATTATGCTTTTCCCCCCCCTTCTCTTCTGTTTTTTTGCAGAGGTAGAAGCACGGAAACTTCGCCACGGTCTTGTGATCATGTGCGAGCAGTCTGAAGTGGCATCGGCTGCCTTGCCAGGCCCAGAATCGCTTTGCGTCTATAAATATGATTTTTCTTGGGAAGCCCCAGCTTCGCCTTGCTTCCTGACAGTGTTCTGGGCTTTTGCTTGGGGCCCTTGCCTTTTCTGGTTTGCGTTTCGTGTTGCTCTATTTCTGCTCTATCCAGAGAGTAAGATGACAATGGAGCGGGCATGGCCCTGGCAACAGCCATTTAGCATAACCCTCAAGAATGCTTTATCGAGTCTGTGGAGGGAAAACGGTCATGTGTTTGCAGAACTGTTCCCATACTTTGTGATTGTTGGCTGCCGGAAGCCCCCCTTCCCCTCTGAGGCCCTATGCATATCCTGTAATGAGTCCCATCTGGGTACAAGGCGCGAATGAGTGTGCTACGGGAGCATTTCAAATGAGCTTCTATTTACGCTCCAGCAGAAGTCCACATATCACTTTACCATATACAGTTGCTCTTTTTTTAATCCACGATTAAGTTAGGCTGTGGAGTGAACCCGAGCGGAAAGTGCAGTCAGAAGCCTACTACTGGAACCAAATGAAGCCTTTGGTTTTTGGACTTTGGCAACTGTCCAGTGGAACAAAATAAAGGAACTTTCTCCTGGTTACATAAAAATACCAACTGAAACCAACAGACACCAGTAGACACCAAAACCTCTTTTCAAAGGCAACGCAAATGGAAGTGACTGGAATTTTCTTCATAGCAATTAAATATGTATCCAAAATCACTTACGCCAGCATTTGGACCCTGTGGAAAGCCTTATTAGTCATGAAGGGCGTTGCTTGTATGCTTGATGATTTTGTGTTAGTACTCTCCCGTTGCAGCTGAGGGTCAGACGTGGCAAGGTGAAAACCCTTATGTTGCTTTTTGTAGATGTGATGGGAGAATGGAAACCATAATCCATTTTCTGTTTGCACCCGGGTAAGGCCGCTCAGCCAATAAGGTGGCTGGAAATGCAAGTGAGAACACGCAGTGTACTTCCCTCTATGGAGGGGGCCATCTTGGTTTATTTTGTTTTCATGGGCGATTGGGCTTGTGTAATATGTTTGGAGCCTGGTTCTCCCATGAAAATAAAATAAAAGTTTGGCATCCTGGATAGACCACCAGAGTGTGAATAGCAATCACCCTCTTTTTGGGGCATGCTACACTAAGGCAGTATGGGATATGCAAGCTACTTCAACCTGTAACCGCACCTTCCGCCAGCCTCTTTGAAACCCAAATCACTTGTACAGCACCCTGGTGCTTCCTATCTAGGTTTATGCTATATGAACCTAAATACAAATATAGTTCACACAAGAATATGGCTGTCAACCCCCGTCATGAGGTGTACATGGCCAGTAACAGCCCAGAAACCTCACTGAGGCCCTCACTATGCTCGATCCTGCCTAGGCTTGCAGGCCATTACCAGCCATGTACGCCGGGGGGAAAAGGCCCTTTCTCTCCTTATGTACTCGTCCCCCAGATGGGACTCCTCTTAATTCATAGTAAAATGGAGGTGTGGTTTTGTGGTCATTTCTTGCCCACTGTCTGTGTTCACTTTCTGCCCAAGTCGGAAGCGCTCAGTCCCATGCCAGTATTGGGCTATGTAGGGAAACTGGACATGTTACTCAAAGACTGTGACGCTTTTGATGAGAGCATCTTAGGCGATAGTCTGGAACTCTCAAAGTAAGAGACTCACCGTGATGCATGACTTGGCAAAAAACATTTCTTTTGTGACGCATTTGTACATACTGTATCACAATTTGCATAACAAATAGCTATGCCTTAATTAGGCCATGCACAGTTGATGATGGCTCGAGGAACGTGTGATCAATAAAACTATTGTCTCGGCCTACCATCCCCACAATGGGACAAACAAAGCTATTTCTCAATACTAGTGTGAAAATGGCATCTTTTCATTGCCCCATTGGCTGATGACACACAATGCATTGCCACACTCACTTCTGGTCTGTAATTTCCATATCCTGTAAGAATGTCTAACTTGTCTAAGTGGATATAGTTGATGTGTCTCCCGACCATGGAATTCACTAGGGTTCTGTCATTGTTTTAGCAAATCTTAGTTTTTAGTTGCTGCTTGTAGATGAGTTGTAGTTGAAGATGGCTCACACTTTAATAACGCTGCTTACATTGGATTCTGCTGCTTCCAGACAGAGGCCAGCCACTCCTGCATTCACAGGCAACCCTTTTAATCATTAGGACCAATTACCTTTGGCCATGCCTTAATGATACCCGGGGTTGGGTGGGGACAGTAGGTTACCCTTATTCGCTATTTCGCTCTATGAGTCACTTGTTTTGAATCTCATTCCCACATTACTCTTTGATGACTTGCCCAAGTGTCTTGGAATGAGTCTCCTGCTCTACTTGGCTCTGGCAGGAGGGTTGACGCCTTAAACCGCTTGATTCTTGGGGGTGCAGCAATCGGCTCGCATTTCACGGGTTTCCCGCCGGCTATTGCAGAGGATTCATGATGCGCTTTCTGCAGCAATCAAAGTGGAATTGCTGTCCACTAACGAGCGCCGTCACTCTGGGCACGTTCTTTCAGCACTAAATCACTTCTGTGCTGGGCTTTCATCTCCAGAAAGTCTTTCATGTCCTTTCTGAGTGTCTAATTGTTACTGTCTGTGATGCCTGCAAGTGCCACGTCGGGAGGTGATATTTCTATAGTCCCCATTCTTCCCTGTGTGGCTGATGGCTTGTGGTTTATTTTTAGCACAGCCTCTGGGACTCGTAGCCACGTTCGCAGGCTGCCACGGTGCTGGTACTTATCCTGCATTGCTTCCAGCCCACTTGCCTGTTTGTCTGGCAGACGTTTTTTTCTTGATTAGAAGCTGGAATCCAGAGAATGGTCCTCATTATGACCCTGCCGGTCTGAAAACAAGGGTGCTGGTAAGCTTACCAGCACCGTTGTTTCCGGACCGGCATGTTACAGGACTGCCTGCCGGAGCCGCCGTGCCAGACAGGTCTGACCCTGCCAGGCACAGCAGCCACAGTAGGCAGACCGGTCACGGAAGCACCGTTAGCAATGGTGCCGGTGCTCCCCTGTCCACACTCCCATAGAGTCCTATGGGACTATGGGAATGGGGACTTACATTTTACCGGTGCCTGACTTTCCGGCCAGCCAGTGTTTTAATCTCCCAGTGGCACCGGGAAGTCAGGCGGCAGTAAATATTTACGGGTCCGGCGGCACCCCGCCGATAGCACCGGCAGGATTACCGCCGGACCGTTATGAGGCCCGCTATCTTTTGGGCTAACTGCACAAAAATCCCAGACTCACTTGAAGTGGGAAAGGTCACTTAAATGTGAGAGGCCACAGCTTACAAATACATGCTAACCTGGCTCCCTGACCTTACAGACTACAGATCAAATAACAATCACCAATTAATTAAACAATTCATCACTTCCTGCTCCTTATTCCCACCCCGCTCAATTCCCCTCAACATTTATTCCCGCTTTCTCCCCCCATGATCTCCCCCAGGCCACGCACCTCTTTCCCCTCTTTGTACCCCCCGGGCTAGCCTGTTTGTGCAAACAGTGCCACCCCCCTCCTTTACCGCGCTACTACCCCATTTTGCTTCCCCCAACCATCCTCAAAAGGGACAAGTCCCCGGTAACCCCTTGTCCCTGAAAACCTCCCCCACAATGCTCCTCTCAACACCAATCTCCCTCTGACCTACTCCCAGGCCACATAGCCAGGCTGACCTGCCACATCAGCAACAACTTGAAACCGTTAACATAATCATTCCCCAACTCTTAATGCCCCAGCCAGTCGCACCAATGCCACCATCCCCCATCTAATACGCCAAACCCGCATTCTACAAACATCATCCCCAAAACAAGGGAACTTCAAAAACCTCCCAGACCCCAGAACCTCCCCTAGAGAGACCAGCAGGAGGGAGGGGGATGCACAGAAACACCACCAACTGCCGTTTGCTCCTGAACCTTCCCTGCTGCTTTTAAGCCCCCAAGAAGTAAGACACGCTACCCCAGGCCTGCTCGCTGGCCTGTGTAGCACCCAAAAATACCCCCAGTGCCGCCCATGTTCCAAGGAGGTCTGGGGTGGAGCAGCGGAACTTGCAATCATTAACAGTGACAGCATGTTGTGGCTTGCGATTGTTTGGAGAGTGTTAAGTCAAATGTAACCACAAAGATGATGTCTTATTCTTGGGCCTCGTTGGCAGTGCAGGGCTCTGTTGGTTTTTTCATTATTGGCTATTTGGTGCTTCTCTGTGCTCTGAAATAAGTTGAGCATTTTGGGTCGAAAATTGGTCAAGCAAGTGGAGAAGAGGTTTGTGGTTGGAGCTTTGGACCAAGAAGTCCACCGGCTCCTAATGGCCAATGCACATGGACCTGTTCAGTTGTATTTACTCTGGTTCAAGAGTCCAGCTCCAGATTCCAGAATTGCGCACTGTGGTCTCATGTGAATGTAATAATGTCCTTCAGAGACGTTGCTGGGGGAGTCCATGGAGGGGCACTGAGTGGGCTGTAGCCCCCAGTGTTCTGGCTGTAGCCCCAGTCAGAAGCTTAGGGGCTACAACCAAAAGGCTAGCTAGCCCTGAGTCCCAACATTAGTGTAGCCCCGGACCTTTTCCAGACCTAGCAACACCCCTGATGTACTTTTCCCTTCTGTGGGCCTCTGTCTGCCAGCTGGGAACAGATGAGGTCTGTAATGTTGCAATTGCTGTCTATCAGCCTGTGGATCATCAGGGAACTTCGTTTCCCGTAGAGGAATTTGGCCACTGCACTTGGCACATGCACCCCTTTTATTTGTGCCTTTCCATTAGAATCCGAGCCATAGTGACCCGACTCGGAAGTGTAATAATACCCCCATATTTTGGCGCTCATTTTCAAGCTCTTCTGCTTTTTCGAAGCAAATGTAGACCTTTTTGTTATCCACATGTTTAAATTGTGACCCACGTTTTGTTTGGGATCTGAGGTTTCCTGCAAGAGCAAAGTTCTGGAACTCTCTTAATATCTATGTAGCGCTGCGTGTGGGTGGGGTGCGGCACAAGGTACAGCTCCTTATAATGGCCCAAATGAAGCTTGGCACTTTTTGCAGAGCTCATCCCTCATTCTGTTTTATGCCACTGAAGATAACGGGGCCAAGACAATGAAACATGAAATATGTTTTGGGGAGAGCATTCCCACATAGAATAATCCCAGTATACTATACCTTGCTTTCGTATCTGCGCCTCAATCGGACTCTCTCTGGAACTCTGGGATGGCAGGAGGCGCTTGTTCCTTCGGTTGCAGCCTGTCCCCTTTGCATTCTTAGGACACATTAGCATGAGGAAGTCCCGCTTGGAAGGCGGATTCTGAATTGTTTCGAACAGTGTTGTCATACGTGGGTCCTTTCCCCAGGGCAGGTATCTGGCGAGTAAAGGTCTCTGCCAGTGCGGCATAGCGTTAGCCCAGGAAGTTGCCATGCAGATGTCTCTGCCAAAGATCTGGTTATGTACTGGCATGGGCATTGTCTACCTTCTGCAGCAATGGCAGCTTTATTTCTGGACCGACTCACTTATAATGAGTCCCCTTGTATCTGTTTTTCATTTTAATGTATGCTCTAGTTTAGTTAAAATAACTTGAAATCATGCAGACAATTGAAATAAACGATCAAGTACATTTAAAAGAAAGAACATAGGTTTAAAAAACAAGTAGTTAGTTAATCACCTTCGGGTCAACATATGTCTATGTCCAGAGTAAATGATGTTGACCAAGTTTGACAATATTTTCCCATCATTTATTTGAATTTAATTTTATTGTATATTGGTAAGGCGCCAATACAACAAATGGAGTTTCAAGGCGCCACACGACAAAGGGGGGGGGGGGGGCAAGGGAGAAGAAAAGAATAATGGTCCTAGTAGGCCTTGTGACATTTGGATTGTGCAAGTGCAGTAACAAGAAGTGTGATGGAGAAAGAGGGTGGGGGGAGTGCCGGTCTGGGCAGGATGCAAAGGCCAAGGAAGAGAGGGAGGTGCAGGGAAAAGAGGAGAGAGTGCAAAGAAAGGGGGTTGCTCAGGGGGTGAAGAGGGCAACAGGTGTTAGGAAAGTGCTCAGGGGCAGCCAGGAGGGCAAGTGCCAGGATGGCATGGGGTGCAAGACAGCAGGTCCACACGCTAAGTGCAAGGGGGGGCTGGGCGGGAGGGACCAGGTGCCCTATAGAACTTATGGAGAACCAGGCTGCCAGTCACTGTGGCAGATGGGGGGTGTTAGCAGAGGAGGGGGAGAGGGAAGGAAGAAGAGAAGAGGAGGGTCTTGAGAAAGTTCCAGAACTGTAGGAGGTCAGACTCATGCCTGAGAGGGGCAGGGAGACCATTCCAGAGGGAGTTTCCTGCAAAGGAGAGAAATCTTCCCCCCACTCTCTGCTTTGAGAAGTGTCTGATCTGCAGAGAGTTGGAGCTAGAAAACCAGGGGGGGTATAGCAGGGAGGTATTTAGGAAGAGGGATTTGGATGTAGCAGACTCCCAGGCCCTAGAAAGCCTTGTGGGGGTGATGCAGAGGATCTTGAACTTGATCCTAGCAGCAACTGGGAGCCAGTGGAGAGATTTAAGGGCTGGAGAAATGCGGTCCCTGGGCTTGAGGCCAAGGATAAGTCTTGTAGTACTATTCTGGAGTAGTTAAAGGGGTGAAGGGAGGAGTTAGGTAGATTGAGGAAGAGGCTGTTGCAGTAGTCCAGCCTAGAAAGGACCAGAGTTCAGGAGACAATGAGTTTCTGGGGGAAGCTGAGGAAAGGGGAGAATGCCTCTGAAGAGATGTATCTGATGGTGGACCTTCTTGGCAAGATCCGTGATATGAGGAGAGTAGGATAGAGGGGGATAAAAGATGACACCAAGGTTTTTTTCCTCTCAGGAGGGTGAGGTGAGAGGGCCCATAGAGGGCAGCCAGAGTGAGGGAGGGAGCTAGGGTCCCAATGAGAAGGATATATGTCTTACTGGCATTAAGGCAGAGATCATTGACAGCACACCAAGCTTGAATAGCAGTCAGACAGCCAGGGATGAGATAGGAGGAGGAAGAGGAGGAGGTAGATGGAAGCTTGAAGGAGAACTGCGTGTCATCTGCATAACACTGGAAGTGAGGCGAGAAGAAGAAGAACAAGTCGGACAGAGGGGCAAGGTAGATGTTGAAGAGACACAGCAACAGGATAGAGCCTTGAGGGACGCCACAGGTGGAGAAGGTGATAGGGGAGAGAAAAGGGCCCAGTTGAACCTGGGAAGGTTGCTCAGAGGGGAAAGATGTCAACCAGTCCAAAACCAGGCCTGAGATGCCAAGGGTGTCACAGAGCCGATTTGTTTAGGTGGAGTGATTAACCTTGTCAACGGCAGAGGAAAGATCCAGAAGGATAAGAACGTAAGGAAAGTTGGAATCGAGATTTGAGAGCAAGTCATCACGGGTGTTCAGGAGTGCAGTTTCCTTGCCTCTGGCTGCTCTGAAGCTAGACTGGTGGTTGTGGAGACAACCAACAGATTCAGTGTGTTGGATCAGTTGTGAGATGGCCAGCTACTACAGGAAGGGGGTAATGAGAGGGGTCGGCAGAAGGCTTTTTAAGGAGAGAATGCGCAAGAGAGTGCTTGAGGGAGTCAGTGGGGGGAGTAGGAGCCAGTGGCAAAGGAGTGATTACAGAAATCGGCCAAGGCTGGCGCAAGGGAGACAATTTTGTCCTTGATAGTTCTGGAGGAGTAGAGGAGACTTTCATAGAGAGGACTTATCTGGAGTCCTCATCTGGTGTTATAGGCGAGAAAGAGGAGAGAAGAAGGGAAGGAGAGAGGGGGGCCAAGGGAGGTCTGAAGGCAGGGGAGGTAGGGGGAAGGTTAGAGGAGAGAGAGAGGACTGGATGTCCTGAGTTTTGGTTAAGAAGTGGGAGGCCAGTGAAGTACAGAGGGACATGGATGGAAGGGTGCAGAGGGACAGGGAAGGCAGGGTGTGAAATGGAGCCCATATATTCCCTTTGACTAGAGTACATGCTGTGGAGATGTTGGTATACAGTCGTTTTGCTGCCAGTTCTTTTTTTTAATGAGTTTTTAAACAAAAAATATTAATCGAAAAAACTCATCAAAAAATAAAAGGGGCCGGATAAGGTATAAAAGAGGTGGGTAGGGATAGGAATAATATTGGAGAAGGGAGGGGCTTTGGGCAACCCCCCCCAATATAAATAATAATTTGAGGAGTTTTTTTTAATGAAAAAGATTCATAAAAAACTCAGCAATGTGACAAGTGACAATTGCCCCTTGGTGAATAAGAAATGGTGTGCTCTGTGAATTTGGATAACAAAGGCAGCGAGTACATGTTTATTCCTGGCTATTTGACATTTTTTCTTCCCTGTGAACATTATCCTTCGAGGAGGATAAAGACGATCTTTAGAGAAAAAAAGGTTGGAAACCTATTTCGGGAACAGTCTTGGAGAGGATATCTTAAAGGTACCTAACAGGACAGGCAAAATAATTGGGAATGGCTGGTGAAAGCACTAGCCCCGAGGAGCAAGAAATGCACCGTTTAAAAAGAGGACGCCCCGGTGACTTGGTTCGGCTCTTAGACCACAAGGGGCTTCAAACCTCTGTTTACGGACGAAATGAAGGCCCTAAGTAAATACGATATTATTTGCCTACAAGAGACTTGGCTCTGGACGGCCCTCTCCTGTGACGGCTTTGAGGTTTTCCTGAACTCTGCTGGTAAGGGGGTCATGGGGAGACCCTTCTTGGGTTTGCTAACCCTGCTGAAAGTGGGTTCGGAATATGCAGTGACTGCCCACATGACTCCAAACCCATACGTGCAAGTGCTAAAATTAGCGAGGCAAGTACGGGGAAAACAAGAAAATCTGCTTCTATAAAATGCATTCTGGCGGGTTAATTCTGATGAAGAAATTAATTTTGTTCAATCAGTGTGCAATGTGGTAGATCAGGACATGGCAGATTGGGAAGAAGCCCTTGTGATTATCTGTGGGCATCTTAATATACACCTGTTAGATGAAGATGGCCTCCCTAAAAAAGAGAGAGAACTAGAAGGAAGGGCCAGGAAGTGGCTTCAGGAAATAGGTTTGAGAGATTTTCACATGTTGAATGGACAGGCTGTGGGAGACACCCCGGGAGATGTACATGGGGAGGGGGATCTAGAAGATTTTGTTTAGACTATTGTTTCATGTCTGGCAATCTGAAGGATATAGTCACGAGATTTGAAGTAAAGGAGCAAGTCGTGAGTGATCATGATTTGGTTACCTGGGCACTGGAGATGAGGGGGAAACTGGAAGCTAGGGATCTAATGGGGTCAGTAGAAGTATCCTGGGCGAGAAACAGGCTAAGGGTGGGAAAGAGGGAGATTATGATGATCAGTGGCCAATTTAAGGAGGCAGTGGAGGCTGATGACACCCGGGTGGATTACAACTGGATCTTAAAAGACTTTTCTAAACCAGGAAAGAAAGGTATAAGGGTGGGATCAGTCCCTAGACATGCTTATGACCCGCTGGTAAGTAGTGCAAAAAAAGAACTTTGCATATCTCTGGGGAATATTAAAGCAACAAATCAGCCGGATCGGGTGGAGTTGACTCAGTTACGTAAACAGAAGTTCAGGGACTGGCTAATTTCCACCAAATGCCAGCGATTGCAAACCGAAGCTCATCTCCTCAAAGAAAACCCTGAGGAGTGGAGCTTGCTTCTCACGCAGATTTTCGAGCAGGTCCTTCGCACAAGGCAGATACCTGACACATGGTGTGAGGCGATAGTCATCCCCATTTATAAGAAGGGCAATAGAGCGGACCCACGTAACTATCGTCCGATCGCCCTGCTTTTCACCTCAATCCTATTGCAGGACCTGACAGAGTGGGCAACCAAGTCAGAAAGGATGGACCCCCATCAAACAGGGTTTGTTAAGGAGGTGGGAACATCTTTAAACCTTTTCGCAATTGGGAACCTAAAACTGCGAGTGCTAGAGTCCGGGGCCTGCATCCACATGGCCTTTTTGGATTTGGAGCAGGCCTTCGACTGTGTGAACAGGGCAAAGCTGTGGGCTAAATTAAACAAATGGAGCTGCCCAGTGGATCTACTGGCGGGGAGCGGCACTCTTAATACTAATACCTCAGTCCAAGTTAGATTGGCAGCCACAGGGGTGCTCTCTAGTAAAATCCTAATTTACCGGGAACTGAAGCAAGGCTGTGCCCTTGTCCCGCTCCTGTTCAGCTTGTACGTCTCTGATGTGGGGGAATCACAGGAAGATGTGAGGGCTTTCCCCCCAAAAATAAATGGAACACCTATACCCTGGGTCTTATATGCGGACAATATCGTATTCATGGATTATATGCCATTTGGCTTGCAGAGGAGGATTAAATGCTTCCGCCAATTTCTAGAAGTCAATGATATGAAAATTGACGTCTGCAAATCCAAAATCTTAAGTATGACGTCTATAGGTGCCAGCAAATAGATCACATTTGGTGGATAGGTGGCGAGAAGATTAAAGTGGTTGATACGGTGGTTTATTTGGGGGTGGTCATTAACAAAAGCAATGATGACAGTGCCCATTACCACTCCCTGTGATCAAAGACCAAATGATTAGCAGCCCAGGGTTCGAGAATCCTCCACAAGTATGGTACATTTTCCCTTATACCACTGCTGGCTTTTTATCGCCAGAAGGTGGTGCCCATTTTAACCTATGGGTTGGAGGGAATGTTGAGTATGCCCTGGCAGAACTGGGCTTCACTTGAGGGTTTGTTTTTCAGGAAGTGCCTAAGGCTGCTTAACGCACTACCAATGCTGGTTATAAGACAAAAACTTGGACTTCAATCTCTGGAGGAAATTGCCTTATGGAAAACAATAGTCTTATGCTGGAAATGTAGAATGGCAGAAGATGGCACGCCCTTGAAATGCTTGCCCTGATGGAAAATTCTACCGACACCCATCTGAGGAGATGGTTGGGAAAGATTGAGGGAATAATGGTAGAATGAGAATTGGATGACAAAGATTTACTTGCCAACCCCTTGAAGATTAAAACAAAATTACAAGATCAGTATTGGATCGAAACAGTCTGTCTAAGGAATCTAGATCCCCTGAGACCCTGTTTGGAAATGTAAGAAAATGATCTGAACCAGCCCCTGAAGTATCTGCTGAAATTCCCTTCCACACACTACCGAGACCTGTTGTTGAAATTAAACATCCTTGACACAAGAGAGGTTGAATTAGAAAGGAAGTTAATCTCACAAGAGGTGTCAAACTGCCGATATTGTGGTTCGCTGGTATAGTGGAACCCCTCAACCTTTGGGTAACCTCACGTGCAGGACTGATGGGCATGCAATCTACATACATCAAGAGAATAGTCACATAGTATTAGATCAACAATGGTTGAGAGAATAAGCCTCTGCTTGGAAGTGTTGCAATTCATAGAAGCTGTATTAAAGCTCTCAAAGGAGTAACGTTGTAGACAAATCTTGCCTCAATAAGCAGACGTGTGCTGCTTCCCCTTAGGTGGGAACGTTCCTGCTTGTCAACTACTAAGAATCATTAGGACTAACCGGGTGACCCATGTTGGTAAACTAGGTAAGAAAGAAGGTAGTTCAGTTTAAAGGCTACAGATGGTATAATTGATTTGGTTTTTAAGTGAAGATGGGATAAGGGAGTGAATCTGGAAACGTAATCATCTTCGTTTATGTTTTAATGATGTGATGTTAGATGTATGTAGATAGGATTGGATTCATGTAAATGGTTAAAATGGCTTATTTTGTACTTTTATGTGTCTAAATTAGTTGAACCAATAAACATTTTAAAAAGAAAAAGGTACCTAACAGAGCTTAGAAATGATGAAGCTCAAATGAATGTTATGCATACCAGACTGGAACACATAAAACCTTTATTGATCGCAGGGGCTCGGTATCATATGCAGATTGTGAAATGTAAATTCGGACATAAACTAGTTCAAGCAGATCTCATGTATGACTTACCGTTATTCCTACAGCTGCATCAGTTGTGGCAAGAGGTTCTATGTCCAATTCTCTGCCTTAAAAAGGCTTCAACTTCAAAGGAGGCACTGGTCTCGTGGCACAGCAAGCTTGTGACCAACAGCTAACATGGAAGAATGAAAATCAATGATTTGGAGGGTTGCTCTGAGCAATGGGCGCGGTTATGATTTATTTAAAACCTTCAATCTCCAATCTTTTGTTTTCTCTGTCACCCTAACTTGGACGAGTATGCCCAGACAACAGTCCCAAGCTTGTTGTGCCTACAGACCCACGCTAGGCACCATAAGTGACACCTGATGAGAACAAAACATGTATGGGGTGGAATGTGGTCCTTTGCAGAAGGGAGGTCACCTAGCTGCATGGGCTAGAACACCACTGATTTGCATATGGTCTTTCCCATTCTGCAATGGCATAGAAGCCTGAAAAACGGTTTGGCGGGTTGCTTGAAGCAATGCTGGTGGTTATGATGTATCCAAAACACTCCATCCATAGATCTTCAGTTTCTCACCCTCATTGGGATGGGTGTACCTCTACCTAGACGTAGGCCCTGGGCTTCCTCTGCCTAATGTGCCAAGCTACACCACGCTTCTCAAATATTCGGAAACCCCCATCTATCGCTCTTCAGGTCTGCTCTTGTACTAATCCTACAAACAGGTCAGCAAACTGAGAGGAGGGCTGCTGTTTGCTTGAACGTCTCCTAAGAAATTTGAATTCAGAGTCCCACATGGGAGAGTGCCTATCAGGGACTCCGAAAGAATCCAATGTTGAGAACAGACATAGGTTGAATTTTTGGGTCTGTTCTTAGGCACCTACTAAAGACAAATCTGCAATGCGGTCTAGAGCAAGAAGGTTGCCCAGCACCAAAAGGGTGGTTTTTCAGGTCAGTCAATGGCTCTATTGCAGTCTAGTCATCTCGCTGATCTAGATCACAGTTTTCGAGTCTTCGTGAGATCCCCATGTAGTAGAGTGGCCTGTGGCGAGATTTATTTTTGGAGGGTAGTTTCAAAGACTAGTATGTACAAAAACATCTAAAGCAAAGCTTACTGAAGAGGCTGTCCCATGTCCTCGTCCAAATCCATCGAGAAACGGGCTCCTTCGCAGCTTCTGCCTTTTCATTGGCATCAGGTGGAGCACAGCTGGATCTCTGGGTAGTTCTATTAGTCTCACCATGATTAAGAGGAGCAGGGCGCTGCCCTTCCAGACCTTTGGTCCACGTAATTAGATTTGTAAGACCCGACCTCCTTGGTCTGTGCTGATCCCAAAAGCCCCTTGTTCTCAACAAAAGCTAGAGCTCATGTTTCTTCCCCCAACAATCAGTTTCTGTTGAGCACACACTCTAGCCTAACCCTCAAAACTCTTCCTTTAGATCCAGCAAGTGCACATGGACTTAAACTTAATACGTATTGGAGACATGTGGTGTTGGACTCAGAAACATGAACTGGTCTCCATCGACTGTGTACTACCTGAAACCTTGCAACCTCTGGCCTCATCTGTGGTGAAAGTAATGTTTTAACTAACAATATAACACTCTCTTAAATACATAAGTGAAGGTAAACCTCCCTGACCTGGAAGTGTTCTGAAGCTACCCCATGTTCACAAGTTGCAATCCTGCCTGTATATCGGCACACAGTACTGAACATGCCATGCAGACATGGCAAGATCTCACGACATACTGGACAGACCATGCAGACATCTATCGGTCTGCAAGCAGGGGATAAACAAGTTGGATCATGACAGGCTGAGGTCAGTAACATTGGGTTAGGCAATATTAACACCTGTTATTTAAAGTATGCAATGAAGTTCACTGCCTGATTTTGGGGGCTTCTAGTAGGGTGATCAGGGGGGCTACGTGCTTTCCCAAACTAGCAGATGCTGGGCCCAGGGATATTATGGGGAGGCTCCTCGGGTCACCCCTACTTATCCCCCAACCTATGGCAGGGGACATTCACAGAGAAGGCTACAGAGACACCGGCCTTTTAAGAACCATCGAAGAGCACCTCAGCTCCTGAAAGGTCAGCACCCCACCCATTACTGTCAGCCCTGGGGTTCTAGTGCCAATTGCTTCCTCATGTGTATCCAGCACCCTTCTAGTCACGGTGTGCCTTTTAAGAGGTTGGGATTCTGAAAGGTCACAGAAAAACAGAATACAAGGCTCGAGGATTCACTGTGCCGCACCGGTGCCTGCTCAAACAGCAGGGGCCTTTGTGAATACTTGTGCAACCCTTCTTCTTACATGCTCGCACAGGTGGCAGGAGCTTGTATTAATCTCTTGCATTGTCCGAATAGTGAGTTTGGTTAACTTTGCAGACTGCTCTGAAAATGCCAGGAACTCTACATCCCATTGGTCGAAGTGAGCGGGAGCGGTTGGGAGCTGTGCTCCTCTACTTTTGTGCATTAAGTTTCGCAGTTCCTATATTTTAATAAGAAACTATTCTGGTTTCATTGTTTTTCCTTTCAGTCTTTGCACAGTGGTGGAGGTGGAATGAAGGAAAGGCAGGGCCCAGGTATGGGGTTTGTATTGCACGTGGGAGGAGTCTGGCAATGGCGTTTGAGGGGCGTGGGGACGAGTCTCCAGGAAACATAGTTCCACTACTTCTTTTCATACACTTCGACCACTGCTACATCCACAAGCAGAGCAAACACAGAGGAAGTTGGACTATGGTAAAACACGTACCCCTCGCTTGTAGTCCTTTTTCGAATACCAGCCTTAGTAACGTAGCGTGTCACAGCTCCTGCTCTCCCTGCAGACAACAGGAAATACAAATATTGAATCCAATATTGCAGACCAGCTATTTAAAGACTTGGCCCCTCCGCCGAGTCAGTTGAGGAGCCCTGGTCAGCCTATTGACGCCTGCCAATCCCTCGTCAATTTGCCATAACAGGTGCAGACTCTCCCAGGGAGTCTAGCCTAGGAGGAGGGTTTACTAGGCATCATAACCCCAGTCACAGTAGGATAATGACAGTGTTTGGAGACGGTTGTGGCTGGCAGATGGAGTGAGTTAGTCTTATTGGAAGAAGATGGTGGCAGGGGTTTGGTGAGGTGACTGGAGACTATGGGGAGAAGGAGGCGACAGGAGAGGATAGGAAAGCAGTTGGTGAAAATGTGGAGGAGGTGGCATTTGTGGATAATGAAGTGGCTGGGGAAGAGCAGAGGAGCGTGTAGACAGATGGCAGAGGAAGGTTCTAGAATGACAAAGACGTGGGTAGGTTAAATAGTTCAATCTAATGGGGTTGGCTCTGCAGTCTGCGGAGGAACAAGCACAAGGCGGGTCATCGAGGAAAGATGCGAACAGAACAAGAGTAAAGAGGTGCTGAGAAGTGCAAATATGTGGACCTACACGGATGGAGCGGATGACGCCTTTCTCGAGTGCCCTGCGGCAGTGAGAGCAGGACTGCCCATATGGTTCTCCCCAGGTCTTGCTCAGAAATAGGCCTTACACTAGCAGTCGCTGGAAGAAACACACTGACGTCAACAGGAGCAGGACACGAACCAAGTGTGTGGGAAACCCGCAAAAACAATATCGTGAGGAGAGTCCAACGTGACGGAGATAACAGGGGTGCTGGAACCCACTAAGCCCAAGACTGGCCAGACATTTTAAGTCAACGCAAGACTGTTTGGGGTGGTTTGAAGAGTTGTGTTGGAATTAAAACCTGATGCTACCATATTCTGGTGTACTCCTCCATTGTGCTGCCCACTTGGCTTAATGAAAGAACCAAGAGTCAATTATATGTACAATGTTCTGGGGCATTATCGGGGATCTAAAAATAGATTTGATGAGGTGGGTCCATTCAGTGAGCAAGTACGAGTGTGCAGCAGATCTCACGCCCATCGTTTCGATGTGTCCTAAGGCAGCTCTATGTACATTCCTAAACAGAGTTCATGCCACATAGGTATGTTTGTATGACACTAGAAGGGGAGATTGTGGTCGCTGTTGGTGTCCAGCTAACCATACTCCTCTAGGCTACATGAAGGAGCTAATTAGCCTCTAGCTTTTGTGGTGATGTATCATGAAAGGGCCTCTAAATCATTGCAAAGGCGCCCGCTGTATGTACATATGCCACCTCTGAGACTCACCGCTTCCAAGTGGACCTTTCTGGGGGTCTCCCCATCCCAGCAAGAGCAGACATGCAGCTGCTTTTGGGCAGCATTCTGCTCTTGTGGAACCAAGCAATTCATTGAATGACCAAATGGTCGCTTTGTGTTGTGAAGCACACCTTTTTGTTCAGTGCACTGTGTTAGTACTAAGGTGCACATGTATTTGCACCTTGTGGTTTTGATAAAGATAAAGGTTGCTTGGTGTGCGAGATACTCCGCAAAGTTCTGTTTTTGGGAAGGATTGGCACTCCTAAATTGTGTGCATTGTGTGACTTGTGGGCTGTTCACAAACTCTGTGATTTTGGGAAGACGCTGGCAGTGGGTTTGGCAGTGGCTGTGAGGAGAGCTCGAGTTGTGTATGGGGGAGGTGTTTCTTGTAAGCACACACCCCGATTTCCCGCATTGTTTTCAGAGGGGATTTGGTCAGGTTTGGCAACCTTCAGCTAAATATTGCTGAGTAGTTAGTTATTTTACTGAGTTAGCGCCTAGGAGCATCAGGATTTGAAAGTGGCTACAGGCGCCCATCGATATTGTTCCATGGTGGGTCTCTTTTGCAAAAGAGAATATTCTGCTGTAACCCAAAACTTCACTTGAGTGAGTATTTCTCATCAATACAAAATGTAATTTATTTATTTATTATTAATGTGATATAGTTTAAATTATAAACTTTACACTTGGTACTTAAAACATATAATCCAACACATTTCATTATATTCAAACAATAAATAAAATAATACAATAAAAAGCCCATTAGTAAAAAAATAAAAGAAGCAAAACACACAACCAAGGAAAGTAACCAAGAAAGCAATTAATAATTGTAATCACTAAATGTCATTTAAAACTGAAATCTGCCTAGTTGAGCAGTGATCTCACTTTCAGCGCTATTGCTCATAGAAGCCGGATGTCACTCACATGTTTCTATTCATAGCCCCTATTTTAGATCACTCAAGTGAGCCTTTAAATGCACCTTTTACAAGTGAATTACACAGTTAATGCAAGGCTTGCCGCCACTAAGCTAATGATAAACATGCTTTGTCAGGTGTGTTTCCCTTGAAATGGCTCCCATTACTTATACTTAGCTTGGTTTTTAAAATGAAAGACATTGCCTTACACACGAAATAACACCTCAAGCCAACGTTATATGAATGCACAAAATGAAAAAAGTACAAATTAATCTGAATATCATGTTGATGCAATATGATTTTAACATGAGCCTTAATCTATGCAATGAGCCATGTGGAACACTTTGCAGTAGCCTTCCTGAGCAGATCCTGGGGCCCGCTGTTGTATTGCCTGTGAAAGTCCCCACTGGTGAAACCTGAATAGCGATGGCCCAGCATGGATCTAGAGAAAAAGATGAGTGTAAAGAAAGAAGGCAGGGACGAGCCTTTAGAAAAAGAAAGCACTCTTTCAGCAAAGCTTGACTGATCGCACTGCTGAAACATTGGTAGACATCTCTTTTGTCGAATGGCAACTGGCGAATATGTTGTTGGCGCATTTTTTTGCTTTTTTTTTTTTTTAGCACAAACTGTTAGATGGTGGTTGGGGTGAGTTATATATTGGGGTGGGATTGAAAGTTTCTCACCCTGCTGTTGGTGGTAAAAAAAAAAAAAACAGGAAATTCATTCGGCAAAAAAAATTCGGCGAATTTGCCAATCGGCTGTAAAAAATGCAGCAAGCCTTCATAGAACCGACGTTTTTGCTTCATCCCACTGTCTCCTCCGGTTCCTCAGCCAGTGAGATTATCTGCACAAATAGCCACTGGCATGATAGGTTTCACGCATGTATGCGTTGCTTAACGGTGAGGAATGTTTGCTCATTTTATAAGTCTACAACTCCAACATCTCGATCCTTTGGCCAATGAATGCTATGCAAAGGCGTTGCTGGGGGTGTGGGGGGGGGGCTGAGGGGGCTATAGCCCTGGGTCTTTTAGTTGTCTTTTGGTTGTCGCCCCGGATAGAAGCTTAGGGGTTGCAACCAAAAAGGCTAGCTAGCTAGCCCCCAGTCCTGACAGTCCCAAAATTAGCGTAGCCCCGTATCTTTTCCAGACCTAGCAACACCCCTGATGCGATGGAAGGTAGATGTGGCATTAGGTGCCCGCTACCGCATCACTACCGCTCGGAATGCCAAGAGCGTGCGCTTTATTTGCTGGTACATGCCGAGTTCCCAGCTTTCCGACTGGGGAGATCTCGGAAGCAGGTTCCTTTTTTGTTTATCTTTCTTATCCAGGCTCCGTTTCCACTGCACTTCTCACTGTTCCTCGAGCCTCACTTTTGACACACCCGAAATTGACACAGGCTCTTTCTTTTGAGTATGTTTTCATTTCCGATGGAGGCCATGTTGAGTGTATTTTTCTGAGAATATTTGGGGGCCTGTGCAAAAGCTTTGCTCCAAAATTAAAAATGATGTGAGGACTGGGGCACGGATTATCCTAACGCCCTAGGTCTTGGGCTGTAACCATCAGTTATTGTTGCCAGAGTACTGGTAAAATGTCCTTGCTTTTCGTGTGCCTGTTAACTCTGCTGGCTGGGCTGTTAAATGATAATAAAGTCTGCAGCCTCTGGCGCTATTGCTTTTTTAGTACAACTCATTGAGTTGCCAGCCAATCAGGTGCCTAGGAATGCAGGCCGCATTCGCCAGTAATAGACCGCATTCCCATCTGAGCTATTTCTGCGTGTCTGCCATTCTTTGCTCAGCCTATGCTACAAATACAGTATTCCTCCTCTCTCCGTTCCACCAGTCTGTGATGCTATTACTATTAAATTCCACATTCGGAGGGGTTTGGGGGGGCACATCTGATACTGTCCTGAGCCCCTATTTCAGGCCCACGCTCCACTCCTGACAGGCTTTGGATGATGGGCCATTACCAGTTGTGCCCCCTGAACACTGGACGGAAGGAACTGTGCAATGGGGGGCTGACTCTTAATTAGGCACTTGCGAGGCTTGCTGCATAATCCGTAAACCACTGCATATTCGACTGATTTCATCACAAAACTGTTTCTAATTGCAACAGATCAATAGCTGCGCTAAGCGGTACATAATTAACCAAACGGAGAGACACTACATGCCTGCCTCTCAGCTGACAATTGCTGCATTCAAACTTTAAATGGTATGACTCTCTCTGTAGCTTTCTGGGCCTTCCACATGGTTGTTGCGTGGGAATGTCTGTGTTACACTGCATGAGATTGAGTAACGTCGCTGAGTACCATTCCAGCATCACCACCCTTGCTATCTTCTAAGGGTGTACCAAAGTTTGGCTTTGAGTAAGTATTTGGCCGAATTCCTGCTGAAAATGAGATATGCAGTGAATATTTAATTATCACTGGAAGACAAATAGTTTCCCCTACAAAATACATTAAGTACTGCTTTGACTCAGTGCCTGAAATCCTTCAGGCATGACATGTCTATCTTTAAAAGAATCATTTTGAGTGCAGGCCAAGCAGAGGTGTGAAAGTGCAAACAAAGTCCCTGCCCTTGATGTGCTGGACAGACTTTAATCTTGTGGTTTGCTGGGGAGGAGTGAGCTGAAGCAAAACTCTCGACATTTTGAATACATCTCTGGTCTCCCCTGTATTTTGCAGTTTAAAACCATTGAGCTGGAACAATAGTTTATGAAGTCGCTATTGGAAAATGATATTTTCTGTAGCCGCTTATTGATTTGCTAATGACCTGTGTGAGAAATCTGAAAGCTATAGGTTCCAATCCCACCAATTCCCAATCCAATAATATACTTAAGTGGATGAATATAGCTGTTGTAGAGATCCCATTAAGTTCCAAACCCTGAGTAAAATAGCTCAGGAGGTAATGTGCCTGCAGCAAAGAACTGTATTCAGCCTGCAGGCCAAGGTTTTAAAGCAAGTACGATGGCTCAGTGGGAAGGGTGCCTGCGGCAGAGATGTGCTTGTAATATCGAAACATAGATTACACATTCTTCCCTCCAGCTTTCTCGTGTTGCCAAAATGATTCCCTTTGAATTGAGCAAAGTGACAGATATTACTAAAGAACAAAATGCCCCAATCTGTTGCAGCAGAAATATTCCTCCCAACATTAGAGAGTTCAAAAAGAAGGATACAAGTTTACAACTTAAAAACATTCGACCAAATGGATGTTCAAGTGAAACAAATAGGTAAAATAAATATGCACATTTCAATAAAATTTCTGAAAAATAGCACTGTCCCTTTTTATAGTGTCAGCCGAGAACCATGGAGGACTCAGTATTCCCTTTATATTTGTGTCTGGTGTCTTTTAGCATGCTCCAAAACACAACAAATCTACTCCACCTAAAAAAGAAAGAAAAATAAATACTATCTATTCATGAAAATACATTTTTCAGATGTCTCATCTCCTCTCAGTACCACGGGTAGAAAGCATGGTTTTAGCATCCCAAAGGTTTGTATTCAGTAGCACTCCAGACGTCAGAAGGGTGCTAGTTGATGTAATCACCCCTTTTGTGTTTCTGTGCCTTGCTGGAGCCAGAAGGCTAAAGATGGGCAGGCCCGGGAGGAACATTGGAAAGTACAAGTAGACACATCCCAGTCTCCCCTCACAGTGAATGCATACATGCATACTATACATTTGGGCTAGTCTTAGTTACTCTGGTCCTGCTCAACAAGCAACACCCATGGATGCAAAGAAATACAAACTATGCTGTTATTGAACTGTTTATTTTCTGATACTGTATTCCTTTCATGGTTTACTCAGACATCTTCCATAAACAACAAAGAAGATAAATGCAATAAATAAGGGATATACATATTTTAAAATCTGTTTTTAATTTACAAGGTGTTTTTCTTGTCTATATAACTTTATTTATTACAGATTTTACAAAAAAAAGGCAACTATTCGGCTCTGTATTCAGCTGTGGACGAACACTTGTTCATTTATTCGGCCGGAAACTTAAATCTACTATTCAGTACACCCCTACTATCTTCCATGTAGATCATCCCATGTTTCCACTGTTGTGTCACTACAATAGTAAAACAGCTAAATATCGTCTTCACAGTCTCTGAGTGCCACTCCAGCATCTCCTCCCTTACTATCTTCAATGTAGATCATAACATGTTTACACAGTTGCTTCCCTGCAATCAGAAGACAGCTAAAGATCAACGTCTTCACCATCGCTTAGTGCCGCTCCAGCATCACCTCCCTTACTATCGTCAATGTAGATCAGACCATTTTTCCAGTT
This sequence comes from Ambystoma mexicanum, assembly GCF_040938575.1. Classification (NCBI taxonomy): domain Eukaryota; kingdom Metazoa; phylum Chordata; class Amphibia; order Caudata; family Ambystomatidae; genus Ambystoma; species Ambystoma mexicanum. Next base: position 1,098,499,768 of record NC_090934.1, on the reverse strand, counting down.
TCGTCACTACAGTCAAAAGATGGCTGAAGATCAATGTCTTCACTGTCCTTGAGTGCCACTCTAGCATCACCTCCCTTACTATCATCAATGTACATCACACCATGTTTCCACAGGTTTGTCACTACAATTGCAAGACAGCTAAAGATCCACATCTTCACCATCGCTGAGTGCCACTCCAGCATCACCTCCCTTACTATCGTCAATGTACATCACACCATGTTTCCACAGTTTTGTCACTACAATCGCAAGACAGCTAAAGATCAATTTCTTCACGGTCAGGCAGTGCCACTCTAGTATCACCTCCCTTACTATCTTCCATGAAGGTCACCCCATGATTCCACTTTTTTGCGTGACTATCCTACTTGTGCATGCTAAAATCAAAAATACGACATAAGTTCAACACACATATTTGAAATACACAATGCTTTTGAAGAATCCCAAAGATTACATGTTTGGTTTTTATTCAAATAGCCTCTCAGTGAGACACTGCAAAATAATGATTTAATTCATACAGCGAGGCTCGTTGCACATTTCTTGCATGGAACTCGGGAAATGATAGTTCCAGGGAGCCCCACATTTTCGGCACTAAATAAACCCTGCACTTATCACCTTTGATGGCTTTTATGAATATTTTGTTACGAAGAATTTGCAATAAGCCTTCTGCAAAAATTGTCAAATAAAGTAATTTTGATTGAATGTTGGGAAATTTGTTCCAGAAAAAGTTGAAGCTCTTTTTCACTATTTTTCTTTTGCATAATATTACTGTTTTACAAATCTGAAGCCCAATGTTAGACAAGAGGGCCTCCAAATATTCACCGTCAGTCTTTTCCCCATTATCTTCCCTGACTTTCCCCATTAATCAACCAAAGCCCTTGGGCCTGGTGCGCTTTATAAATAAATAAAATACAAATACAAATACAAGGCCCCTTGCCCATTATTCTGCCATCAGGGATTCAATGAAATACAAATGTCGGAGCTCCCACAGTTGCGTGTGAGTTCCTGCGTGTGCATCGTGTTGAGTTTCTCGTTTGAGACACATGTGTCCTGGCAGGGGGTGCTCAGGGAGAGCGGTACTTTGTGCAGTCAGGCACATGAGCATCATGAACACTGGGCCATACAACCGTCTAAGGCACCAATGAAAAAGTGGCCCACAGTTGCAAATGGCTATTCATTCCCTTTGTGACAGACTGTTTGAATAGAACTCAAGGGGGACTTTTTTGGTAAAATGTGATGCAAATTGTGCATTTTAAAGAATATTTATTCTGCAACACTGGTCAAAACTACTACCCGCATAGTGAAGTAACTCATCAAACTGGCCCACACTGGGCAAAAAAACGGGCCCACCCCAGCCTTTTGCGTTTCTGGTTCCGATTTTTGCGTTTTTGGTTTGGCCTATTGCCCTATAGGCCAGTCAGAGCCTGTCTACATCTCTTGTGTGCGTTGTGTAATCAGTCATACTGCAAAGTGCACTATTTTTTGCATGCTTGGCACACTACATGCTGTACTGTTTGTCTCCTGTGTTCAGACATAGATACAGAAAACGAAGCACTGGGTCACGTGCTTCTGTTTGGCACACGCAGACACTACTATGAGGAAGGGGTGCTACATCTAAAGCCTCCCTGCTGTGTGATATGTTGCCTTTCTTCCAAATGGGGGACATCTTGCCCCTTCCAGGAGTCCATTGCACTTGCATCACCATTGGACTTATTTATGTAGCCAAGTCTGCATATAGCCAGACCTAAAAGCTGTCGCGGCGGTCTGTTCGTGGAATGTATTTTTGGAATGGAAGAAAGCCAAGCAAAGATTGTTTCTATAAAGACACACTATTTTCTTTTGTTATGTTAAAAGGGCAGACATGGAGTGTTCTTGTTTTTATTAGGCTAGGTTTTTAGACGTGGTTGTGTGGCTCCCTTACCTTTTGATTGCAGAACAGCATGGCTGAGACTCAAGAATTTAAGGTGGAGTTTTCAATTCTCCAAAACCATGTGATATTTAAAGCCGCAGTGGAAAGAACATGTGAAAAGCAACTGGAAACAGCGTAACAAATGAGTTCTAATAATAACTTTCATGTTATATAGCGCCTGCTACCACAGTCTTGTAATACGGTAAGTAACATTGATATTGATATTTTATTTGTATCGCGCTCGTACACATGCGTTTCAGAGCGCGACATGGCAAGGGAGGGGAACAAGTGCGAACAAAAACAACGATCTTACTAGACCCAGGGACATTGAGAACGCAAAAGTGCATGGGAGAGGGAAAGGGGAAAAGTGCATGGAAGAGGGGTGAGGTGGAAAGTGCGGAGCAAAGGAAAACAGACAAATAAATAATAAAAGGCAACAAACAGTGGTAGTGCAGCCAGCAAGTGGCAAGTGCTGAGTTTAAAGCAGCAGACAGGGTATGTCTGATAAGTTCAGGAAAAAAGGCGGGGCACTGTATGGTTACAGATACAGACTTCAGTGCAAGGGATTGCCCGGAGGCAGTGCGGGTGGGTGACAGGGTGAGCGGTACCTGAGCCCGGAACTCAGAGGGTAGGCCAGGTGCACAGTGCCAAGAGAGAAAAGATCAGCAGGGGAGAGGAGGGGCAAAGGCAGAAGCAAAGAGGAAGGTCTTGAGGTGCTTCCGGAACTGGAGATGGTTCTCCTCAAGTTTCAGAGTGGCAGGGAGGCTGTTCCAGAGGGATGCCCCAGCCGAAGACAGAGATCTACCACCAGCTCGTTTCTTTGAAAAACGACTGACCCTGAGGGAGTCAGAGGTAGAGAAACGAAGAGCTCGAGAGGGGAGGTATTTACGGAGGGACAGCAACATCTGTTGCTATCACCAAATCGAATGGCACTTACACCATTGTCTTTGGAAGGATGACAGCCAATATCCTCGGTGCACCAAATTAACCCACTAAACCTTTGGTTTCACACCAATACTTGCAGCATACTCTTTATTGCCCTTCTACCAGTTTAACAGCAAATGGTGCTGCCAAGCAAAGCCTTCTTTGCTATTCAAACCAGATTATTTGATGAAACTAGGTGAATGCAATGCAAGTAATAGGTGTCCAGACATTTGGTCGACCTAAAACTGGTCGAATGACATTTGGTCGACACAATTTGGTCGAAAACCAAATGGTCGAATTTTTTTTTTAAATTATATATTTATTTTTCGGGTTTTCGTTTTTTACAAAAATGGGTTTTTAGAAAAAAAAGGGGGTTGAGGGGGGACCCCCCCAAAAAAAAAAAAAGTGTGAAAATTAAAAATAAAAAAAATTCGACCATTTGGTTTTCGACCAAATTGGTTCAACCATTTGTCTGGTCGACCAATTTTTTTCGACCAAATGTCTGGTAACCCAAGTAATACTATACACATTGTGAAAATAAATAACAATTGTGCACCAAGGTCCCATCCAAGCTGTAGGTACAGTATTTGTCCTCAACATGTTCACACAGTATTTGTTCACAACATGTTCACACAGTCATAGAGTGTGCACACAGGTTAAACTAAGTGTGATTAGTGGAGTGCAACAATGAGGACATTGGTAAATAGACAAATGATTGCACATCTGGTGATGAAGTGTATGTATGGTTCGTTCGAAGTATTATTAGCAGAGTTTGGACAATAAGGATATTGGTAAATAGCAACTGATTGTTCAGCAAACTATGGCATCTAAGGATTAGTCGACATGTGATTACTGAAATTCGGGCAATGAGGACATTGGGAAAGATCCAATTGATTGTTCGACTGATGGAGGGTGTCCGGGGAATAATCTTAATGTGGTCACTGAAATTCAGGCAAGGAGAACAGTGACAAATTCCCAAGTGAATGTTCACCCAGTGATGGAAAGTGCAACATAGGTAGAGTGATTCTCTACCAGCAGGAAGGTGCGGAAGATGGATGATGGGAGCAAATGTCATTATCTTTTGAGAAGGCAGTAGAAGTGAGACTGGGGATAGTGTTGCTAGGCCTGGAAAAGATCTGGGGCTGCGCTACTGTTAGGACTGTCGGGACTCGGGGCTAGCTAGTCTTTTGGTTGTAGCCCCTTAGCTTGTATCTGGGGCTACAATCAAAAGACCAGGGGATATAGCCCCCTCAGCCCCGCCCCCTAGTAACGCCTCTGACTGGGATTCACCTTAGTCATATTACGTACCTTTATCTGTTGTTAAGTTTGCTCAGCCATTGGGTGATACATTCTACCAATCAGAAGACAGAGGGATGCATGCCATTGTTATACAAGTACTTTTTATACTCTTGGAAGAATGAAACATCTCAAGGCTTGTCTTCGAAAAGAGCTTCAATGAAAAGGTATTTTTCAAGTAGCCCAAAAATGTTCTTTAACAGGGATGAAGTGGTTGGGCGAGCTTCATGGAGACTGATCCGACCCAAAGTCTTTTATGAACATGACTGTGTCTCCAATCTGAACCAAATGCTCTTGTGGGTTCTCTAGGTTTCTGGCGGAGGAGGATGCGCTGTAAATTGGCTTCTACTACATCTTTTACTTCCTGTGACGGTCTAGAAGTGCGGCTTTGGGATAGCTTTAGTTGCGAAAGACAATCGCCTCCAATCCTTTATGCCATCTGATGCACTGTACTACAAAAATAAGACAAAAAAAGAAGTAAATAGGAAATGCATCATAAGTGTTTTGCTAAAGACGAGCATATTGATGGAAGTAGAACTGTGTGAAGCGCGGCCGTTGGTCTTAAGCTGGATTGTGGCTGTGTGTGGTCTAAACTTGAGTAATGATGAAAGCCCTTCAAGGTCGTTTCAAGATAGCAGGCGATCCAGAATCCCTCTTGACATCTTAGTGATGATGATACAGTCGAACAGAGTAGACCTGTTAGAGCTCACCCTCAGGATAGAGTGGCCAATAAAATGCGTCCAGCGAATGGAAAAGCCACCATGGTGCATGTGTATCATCCCAAAGTGTAGAGGTCTAAAAGTTTAATAGTGTGAACTGAAAGTTAACACTTTACCCAAAACCGGATTCCCTGGTGTACAATTAGTCTAAAATGGTTTTCACCATTAAGACTCATCAAGAGCAAGGCTCTGCTCCCAGTTACTGCAACTTGGGGTGTGTGGGAATCATTTTGTTGATCTAAAGGTAGTGACTGGGAAGTTCAAAGATCGAGCTTACACTGTCTGGACGAGTTCCTTGCACTCAGGCTATTTACTCAAACGGAATCGAGAATTAATGAATATGTACACCATTGACTTGGCCCAAAAGGAGGTTTGCCACCCAGTAATGCACATGCTTGCCGAATGGCTATATATGTTGGATAATGCTGGGATTAGCGAGCGCTGGCCGAATGGAGTACACATACTGTTCCGTGTTTCAGTTCACAAAAAAAGACGGCAAACACAGGCAATCTCAATTAACTTTGGATACTAAGGCCACAGAAACGACTTTAAGATATCATTTGGAACAAATTACAATATTATTCTCGAGATGGAAAATGTAAGTATTGAATAGGCCTTAGCTGGCACAATTTGAGGAGCAGATTAATTCTTTTAAGTTTTGCAATCAACATAATTTTTGGCTTGAGACTAAAATGAGAGTCCTGAAGAAGCACACACTAAGTAAGGGCAACATAAGATGAACCTAGGCAATGCGAAACAAGTGTTGGTCAAGAATGCTTTTGATTTTTGTAATTTTTTTAAAGGATGTAACTAAGTGATTAAAACAAACTCCTGGTTAAGTGATCATAAATGATTATTTATTTGTGAATTATCTGAGCATGCTATAAAACATTAAGATAATGTGAGACGATAACGTGCCATGTGGGTTCCATGGTACAGTTCGGTGCTGGGATTATTTTCACGAGCCCTTAACAGTGTCTCGGGCTCATTCTGTATCTCGATGTAGGGGGAAAAATTACATAGGGGCTTTGCCAGTGTTGTCTCTGCTATCCCATATTCAGTGCGCAGGGAATGTAGGGCGGCCGCACACATCCCGACACACAGCGCACTTCTGCTAGTCGTCCGTGCAGTAATATATGGACTCTATGATACTCTCTGCATTGATGCAGTTTAGTGGATTTTTCCCAGTGGTGCTACTCCAGCTCAAAACACATTGAGGAGATGGGTTCACAGTGGAGGTGCCTATAGCACATGGCTAGCCACCATTGCAGACGTCGCAAAGAGGCCCAGAAACAAACCATCGACCGGCTGTATGGGTTAGGCCCGTTCCTGGGACCATACTGGTCCCTTCAGAATGTGGCTGAAAGTGATGTTATTTTATTGGACTCTGCACAGCACAACTGCGGCCATTTTGTATAGTCTCTTGGTACACTTACTGCAGGATTGGGCAATGCATGTCTTCCCAGTTTCCACACGCTTTCCACTTTCCTTAGGTCAGCGTGTTTCCTGAACTCCGGAGCGTGCCTCGTGCTAAGCTCAGCAGTACGAAATGTAAACAAGGCAATTTACCGCGCACGAGGTTGGATCAGCAGCAGAGCACAGAGTGTGATTGCACTCTCCTGCAGACAGGAAATGGAGGACGGCTTTTCTGGCCGCCTCAGAGTCATTCACTGAATCACCTCATTCAGCTGAGCCCGCAATCTATAAATTGCTTGCTGCTGTCATCTCTGCGGTGAAACGCAAGTATCCAAATCTTGCTTGAGCCTGAACAATGTCACCAGATGTATGATTGTCTTGTATCACGTGACCTATTCATTTTGGCATGCGTCACAACAGCTGGGGCTGATCCAATTCCTGTACAAATGTCTTTTATTATGATCAGGAGTGTGTGTGTGTGTGTCCCGTATTTAAGTTTGGCTTAAGACACTGCGCAATACTTTAACCACAGCCGATTGGACTGTGTTCAATGGCCGCCATGCAGCCAGGTGTGTAGGAGAATTTAACTCAGTCACGGGTACATGATAAGCCTGTGTTTCTGGCCTCTACTAGGATGTAATTCTCCAGAAAAATGATTCAGTGTCCAAAAAGCAAGGGAATATTGGACTTGTAGGAAAGTCCAGATTCATGTGCATTTAAATGTAATTTAGCACCCTGGGCGGGGGGCCAGCTCCCCCAAGGCAGTGCGCCACTTCCTCTAGCCTACCTTGCCCCCCCCCAACCTGCCTTTAGCACCCGCAAGTTGCCAACTACACGCACGTGGTAAAGGCGATGTTAAAAAATCTGTCCTGTGACACGCGTCAGGGACAGGAGTCCGTCTTCTGTGTTGGCTCAGAATCCCCACTGAATACAGACTCCTGTTCCCGACACGGAGTCGTAGGAAAGAATAAAGGTACATTTTTCCTTTTTAACATGCCGGTAAGATAGCGCAGTGGGTTAATCGCTCATTGCTGTGATCTGTGTTTGAACTGCATGTCGCAGGTTCATATCACGGCAAGGTCAACTCAGCCTTTCTACCTTCAGAGGTCGATAAAGTGAGTACCAATTTCGATTGGGTAATAACATTCCTAATGTATGTTAATAGGTCCTATGTAAAGCGCTTTGGATAAAAGCACTGTATAAATACAAAATTATTATTATAATTATCCTGGCTCTGTAAGAAAATGTGCATGACAGACCCTTTGTGGCAGGGATTTAAACTGGCCTGTTGTCAATGTCAATACTGCTAAGTCCTGTTGCGTTACGTTACTGCCCAGTATATATGATATCACGCTATGCTGCGGTACCTTGCATTATTGGGATGTTTATGGGTTCCGTTGAGTACTGATGCCTGCTCAGACCGTTTCATGCCTTTGGGTCTGAAAATAACTGCCCAATATAAAAGATGGGGTTTAAAAGCCTCCCAGAACATCAAGCGGCTGACTCCCAACCTGACACAGCCCTCGCTAACCTCAATCTCTCTATCTCCAACCCTCTTGACACCCTTGCCCTGTCATGAGGGTCCGATTTAAGCCTTTCAAAAAGTGCAACTCTTGATACAACTCCGACCTGGCTGCCCTTAAACGCAAGTGTAGGGCAGCTGAGCAGAAATTGAACGCGTCTGGTGACAAACTGGCTTGCCGCCTCTTTCAAAGGCAATATCGACTCTGAATCCGCTCCAAGAAAAGAGTCTTTATTCAAGCCTGCTTCGCCGCGGCATCAAACAACACGGCCAAACTTTTCAAAGTCTGCAAAGAACTGGCCAATCCTGCAACAGCCTCCTCTTCTGTCACACCCACCCAGGACCTTTGCTCAGCCCTGGCTGCACACTTGACCACAAAAACCCAAGACATCCTTTCCACCCTCTCGTCCACACCACAGCATACACCAATACCAGAGTCTACCTTGGCCCCCCTCCACTTACCCTCTCTTCTCTGTTACCCGTCACACCTGGTGAGGTCACCTGACAAGTTCGATCTATGAAGGCTTCATCCAAACAGGTGAACTCCTGCCCCTCTAAAACCATTAAAGACAATATTGACTCCCTCACCCCAGCCTTGGCTGATCTCTGCAATCTCTCCTTTTCCACTGCAGTTTTCCCAACTACTCTTAAACACTCACTTGTGTACCCTGTGCTCAGAAAACCCCCTGCCGACCCCTCTATTCCGGCAAACTACTGCCCTACCTCCAGCACTCCTTTCCTGGGCAAACTCCTGGAGCAGTTGGCTATCTCTCAGCTGACCCTTCACACTGAATCTATAGGTTGCTTCCATGACCATCAGTCTGGCTTTAGAGCATCCAGAGGCATGGAAACTGCTCTTCTGAACACCTGTGAAGACCTGCTCTCAAATAGTGACACTATCACTCCCTTAGTCCTAATTCTCCTTGACCTCTCCTCTGCCTTTGACACAGTTAACCACAACATCCTGATCGCATGTCTTTGTGACACCCTGGAAATCACAGGTCAGGCTCTGGCGTGGTTAACCTCCTTTCTCACCGACCGCCCATCCCAGGTGAAACTCTGAGCCTTTCTCTCAACTATAGCTTTCTCTACCTGTGGCATTCCCCAGGGATCTAACCTATCCTCCTGGTTCTTCAACGTTTATAAGGCTGCCCTGGCACGTGTGATATCCACTTTCACCTCTAACTTCCAGTATTACGCAAATGACACGCAACTATCTTTCAGGCTACCCTTAGCCGCCTCTTCCTCCTCGCTCATATCTGACTCTCTGCTATTCAGTCATTGTGTACTGCAAACAACCTCTGCCTCAATGCCAGTAAGACTGAGATCGTTCACATTGGGACCCCTGCTCCTGCTTTCCCACTTTCACTCTGGCCGGCCTCCCTTGGCCCTGCGCCCGTACCCACCTGCGAGGCAAGAAACCTTGGGTTAATTTTTAACTCCACTCTCTCCTTCTCCTCTCACATTTCGGACATCTCTAAAAAAGTCTAACTATCAGCTACACCTCCTCAGAGGTACTGTACCTTTTCTCACTTCCCCCAGTGGCTCACTGTCTTCAGAGCACTGGTTCTCTGTAGGCTGGACTATTGCAACAGCCTCGTCCTCAACCTCCCTGCCTCTGCTCTTCGCCCTCTGCAACTCATCTAGAACAAAACCGTAAGACTTGTCATTGTCCTCAAGCCCAGGAACCGCATCTCTCCAGTGCTGAAATCCCTTCACTGGCTCCCCGTGACTGCAAGGATCAAGTTCAAGACCCTCTGCATTATTCACCAGGCTTTCTGGGGCCTGCGACGTACCTACCTGCAACGCTGCCTACCTAAATACTGTCCCTCACGAGCCCTCCGCTCATCTACCTCCAACCTTCTGCGAGTGAGGCGGTTCTCCAAGCAGAGATCTGGAGGGAGATCGTTATCCTCAGCAGATGTCTCCGTCTGGAGTAGCCTCCCTGCCGCCCACCAGCTTGAGCCTGATCTTCTTAAGTTCTGGAAACTCCTCAAGTCCTTCCTCTTCTCCTCTTCCATCTCTCTCCCACTACCCTGCTAATCTAGTTCCTAGCTCTTTCCCTCTCTCCCTCCTCTTCCTTACAGCTTGTTTACTGGCCGCCTCGTGTACCTCAGAGTCCCACAGGTCCCTGGTATCCCCGCCAGTCCTCTTTCGCACTTGCCACGGGGTCCTACACCCCACCCACACTCACTGCACTTGAGAAATAACCCAAGAGAGTGGGTCTCTCTGCACTTACCCCAGTCTCCACTGACGGGGTGCACTTGGAACTCCTCCTCCTTGTCACCATCTGACCACTTGCACAATCCGTTCGCACCATGCCTGAAGATTGTCTGTCCTCCCTTGTCTCCACCCCCTAATTGTACTGGTAAAACTACAGAATCGCCATCAGGCCTATTTGCTGTATCTCAAACTGTTATAGTACGCACTTACTCTGCCTGTGCAGACTATTATCGTCTCAGAATTTCAAGGGCTCAGAGCGACTGTAGTTTTTTCTCCATGTTCCCACCCTCCTTGAGTGCTTTGATATACTTGCCTGTGTATAGGCGCTTTATAAATAAACAATACCATACCATGTTCATTGTGAGAGAGGCTACGCCGGCGGGGGTTCCCAAGCAGTGGTCCTTAGACTGGAAGTTCAGACCAGCGAGCCTCAGGACGTGGAACTTGAAAGGGAGAGCTGTGGATGAACGAGGGATTCTTAATCCTGAATTATAGTTAAACCAGTTCCATGGATATTTTGTTCCCATGTTGAAGAATATTTTAAGTACGAGGTTAAGAATACCTACAGTGGTGCATACACCATCTTCTAGTAATTCTGAGCACGTGTGAAGTGCACAAGGCTGGTTAAATGTAGACACTGTATTTCAGATAGATGTAGGTTTGCCTGTTCAGGTCGAAGCTGCAGTTCAGTCACGTGATGGCCATATTTTTAGAATTGTTACTCTAGATTGGAGGTCACCAAAGTTTAGGCAAGGGCAATGCCTGGTGAGTTCCAAAAGAGGGTGTATGTCTGATCTTAACCGGTAAGGTTGGTGTCAGAAATTACTCCAGTTTCTGCTAGGACAACGGGGATGAGGGAGGTGCCAAGGGTACTAGGCCAGGCATGGATGAGGGAGGTGCCAAGGATACAAGGCCAGGCATGGATGAGGGATGTGGCAAGGGTACTGGGCCAGGCATGGATGAGGGACGTAGCAAGGGTACTAGGCCAGGCCTGGATGAGGGACGTGCCAAGGGTACTAGGCCAGGCATGGATGAGGGAGGTGGCAAGGGTACTAGGCCAGGCATGGATGATTGAGGTGCCAAGGGTACTAGGCCAGGCATGGATGAGGGAGGTGGCAAGGGTACTAGGCCAGGCATGGATGAGGGACGTGGCAAGTGTACTAGGCCAGGCATAGATGAGGGACGTGCCAAGGGTACTAGGCAAGGCATGGATGAGGGACGTGCCAAGGGTACTAGGCCAGCCATGGATGAGGGACGTGGCAAGGGTACTAGGCCAGGCATGGATGAGGGACGTGGCAAGGGCACTAGGCCAGGCATGGATGAGGGATGTGCCAAGGGTAGAAGGCCAGGCATGGATGAGGGACAGGACAACAAGGGTACTAGCCCAGACATGGTGAGCGATATTTGGCATGTAAATGCAGGTTTTCAGGATTTCTTTTTTTGGCCCCTGGAGAGCAAGGTCATTAGATTTCTTCCATTGATGGATATCCCACAGCAGCTTTGAATTGCCAAAATGAAGGTTGGTTCGGGAGCCTGAATTCCTCCTGGCTTGGCACGCTGCAAACAAAGCTGTTGTCACAGGTTTAAAGCTGAACATGGAGTTGGTGGTGGCAAATGATGTTGGATAGTGGTCTGAAGTAAGCTTTGAGCTAGAGGAGCGAGAAGGCATGTCTCGGGAGGATAGCTCAGGTGCAACACGCTCGCCTTGGAAGCAAGATGACGTAGAGCAACATAAGTTCGATCCCCGGGCCCGTGCTTCAAAACCTCTGGGTATTAAGCGCGTTCTAAATAAGCAATCATAATCATGTTGGTTAAGGTTTTTAATTCCTGTTTAGCTGTGACTTGCCAAAGATCCTCTACAAATCACCAGCATTCTTTCCTGCTCTCTGGACACATACTCAATAGTTAGCACAAAAGCCCATCCTATGTACTCTGAATTGCTATGTCCTTTTATGAAGCCGAGTAAGGCCCCATTTATTTGGGGTGCCATTTGTTATTCAATGAGTGTGTGCTCTCGGGCTTAGCTTTACATTGAGAGAGAGGTAATAAATATTCAAAGAGGCCATGATTCCATTGTTTTTTCACATACATCCTATGAACGCCTACCTTAAGCGTAAAGGCCCCTCTCTAGTTTAGTTTAGTTTAGTTTGTTTATTTGTAAAGCGCTGCCGAACCCTAGGGTAACTGTGCGCTAATTCTTTGAGCTCAACAGTGGTTACAGATTGTTGCACATACAGGCAGGTGAATATAATACATTACAATGTGGTTGGAGAAGCATAGTAGGTTATGGCAGGAGCAGGTTACAGTTTGGTTAGCCACAAGCATAGCATACATTTGAATGAAGAAGCAGATAATACATTAGATTACAATGACATAAGTAGGGTAGTGGACCCGTGGGGTATAGTTAAGTGCCTTGGGCAGACTATTGTTGGGTGCTGAGCAGTTCCTTGACTTTGGCTCTAAACGACCAGAATGAGGTGTCGGCTCTTATTGTCATGGGTAGTGCATTCCGGGTATTTGGCTGCCAGTACAGGGAAACTTGCTCCCCCAGCTGTTTTCAGGTTAAACTTTGGTATATTGAGTTGGCGCAGGTAAGGTGATCTGGTTGGTCTGGTGGTATTCTGTCTCGTGAATTTGGCTGAGAGGTAGCGTGGGGCTGTCACGTATAGGCATTTGTGAGTAATGACCAACGCCTGTAGTTTAATTCTTTCACGGATAGGGAGCCAGTGGGATTCCTTTCTGAGCGTAGAGATGTGGGCCTTGCGTGGAAGATTGAGGGCACAGCGGAGGGCGTTATTTTGGATAATCTGTAGTCTATTCAAGTTGTTATTTGTAGAGCCAAGGAAGAGCATGTTGCAATAGTCCAACTTAGACAATATGAGGGCTCTGGCCAATGTGAGGCAACTGTTAGTGGATAAAAATGGTTTACAAGCATTTATAAGTTTATTAGTATATGCTGTGGCTGAGATGGTAGCGTTGATTTGCTTTTTGAGGGAAAGTGTTGAGTCAAGGTACACCCCCAGTGTTTTGACTTCTTTCGACACTTTTATGATGTTACCATCATGAACGGGACTGTTAACCGATAATAAGCAGTTCTGTCTTATCGTCGTTTAAGCAGACGTGCACGCAACTGGAATGTTTCAATTAGGATTTCTTTCAGGTTTCGGAAAGGTGCGCTTCTGTGCCCACCTAGGATATCTGAGCAGACTTCATGGACGCTGGGTGGGGCTCTGGCCAGAATCAGGCATAGTGTAGGCCTTCCTATATGAGTCAGTGACTGGTGAATATGTGCAATCCAACATCATCTAATGCAGAGAGAAATCTTTGAATGCATCAGGCCAGATGTTAAGCTCCCCTGTTATTAGTGCAGAGGTCTTGTGCATGGTATGTGACTATGAAAAGGGCATGCCAGTTATTGTTTGATACCCATGCATGCACCATGCCAAAAAACACAGTTTGTTATGCTGGCTTGTGTTCTTTGTTTGGCAGGTGCATGGTGGCACTCTGTTCGATAGGGAAACACTCACTGGAGCAGCGCTGAACTAAAGGCTGTCAGCATTTGTATTGAAAGGTGATCTGTTAGGTTTCCTGGCGCACGGCCCAAATGATCCTGGGTTCTGCCATTGCCAATTATCTAAGAGAATGAGTGCACTTGTAGAACAACTCCTTGGCTTTTTTTTCTCTGTATTATTAGGAAGGCATTAAGAAGGAGTATGTTTGACTGTCTATGTGCAGAGAGGTAGCTAAGGGCCACAGGAGATGAGGGCTCATAACAGCTGCTGCTCTGGAGGGAACCGGTCATGATATTTGGAGGAAAAGAATCCAGATTCAACATGCCTGGTGATAAGGGAAATAATCTCTGGTGAGGTCACCTCATTCTCGTAACCAGTGGGAACTCCTGCAAAGTCTCAGAAGTAAGGTACTGGGACAATCCATAAGCTCCAGGGCCCACAGATATGATATGATAGGTTATTTATAACGTGCATAATCCCCAGAGGTTTCTAAGCGCGGACCCGGGGATCGAACCTGTGGTGCTCCGTGTCGTCTTGCTTCCAAGCCGAGCACATTGCCCCTGATCTATCCTCCCGAGATATCCTTCCGAGATATCCTTCCGAGATACCCGAGATACCCAAGAAAACTAAACTAAACTAAACTAAACTAAACTGTGCATAGATGTTGCATGGGAGTCTGATGCCACAGTAAAATCCCAGAAATGTAGCCCCCAACAGCAGCCTTATTCCCCCCAGTAGTCCGGAGCTTGATGGTCCCCTTTAGAGGGTATCAGGTAATATTGTCCCTGTATATAATGTCGCCATACATATATTTGCTGGGAAACAGCATAGGCAACATTATATATGGGGACAATATATGGGGTAAATGGGAGTGGGAGTTGCAGGGGTGTCCCCCGCTCCATTAAAAAAAAAAAATAAGGGGTGTCAGGGGTTTACCCTGCATGTTCCTAATGACAATGGACCTCATTACGATCCAGGTGGTAGACAGTTAACGGCGCTGGTAGAGCTGCCGGCACCGTTAACCCTCTACCGCCTCATTACGAGGTCTGCTCGCGGGTCCCGCTAAAACCAGGCGTCCTTAGCGGGACCCGCTAGCAGACCAGGATGCTAACAATGGGCCCGTCATTAACGGGCCCGTTGTTAGCATCCTCCCCATTCCCATTGAACCCTATGGGGGCTCAAAAGGGAATGGGGATGTACCGGGTCCAGGTCCCGGGAAAGGGAATTACCGGGCCCTCAAGGTCGGAATGGCCCGGTAATTCCTCATTTCTGTAACCCGGACCCAGTACCCGGTATGGGAGTAGCAATACCGCTATAAGCGGCATGGCTACCTCCATATTCGTAATGAGGCCCAATGACTCTGCAAAAAAACAGCGCTGTTTTTCCATTATCACATGGAATCCTTTGAGGAGGTAGGTGGAATAAAAATATCAAAAGCCTTTTTTAGATAAATGGTAGCCTGTGTCAGTCACGGTGGACTAATATTGACAATTTTCGGTCAGCAATAACGTTGATGTATGGATCACTGAGGCATAGTTATCTTTAACCACTAAATGCTGGCTAATGCTCTCGCTCATGATCTGAGGTTCGAGGAAGCTTTGCAAACTGGTTCAAAGGTCCCTATCCTTGTAGAGGTACCTGGACCTTTTCCAGTCCTGCTGTGCAATTGGTGGTCATTCATGCCACCATGAGGCATCCTGTTTTGCCATTCCCACTGAAGTGAGGGTGACTCGTATGCTTGTCTGCCCAAATTAAACCCGTGCATGTATTTCGGGCACGGCCTAGTTGCTCACATATGCATTCTTCAGGCCTAACGCAGCCAGATCCCAGTCTGGGTGTCATAGCATAACATAAGTTGTTTGCATGTTTAGTGTGAGATGGAGCATTTCCCATGCTTCCACCTCACTCTTCGTGAGCCCCAAGTTCATGTTTCTTGAAGTGATAAACTCGCCAGTCTTGCACGCTTTACCTTCCACTTGGTATGGTCGGGCGGTCCCTTAAAAATAAGTAGCGGAGCTCCCTTTATTTCTCTACTTGTGTTCTGTTGAGCGATGGAAGGTGGTTGGTGACCACAAGCCAACCACAGTGCGCATACTTGGCAAAGGCCAGGAGCCATAGGCTGTCAGGCATACGTGTTTAATTATAAAATTCATGGAAATAAATTGGGCTGGAAAACATATTTACTGTGAGCCTGAAAGAGGTCTATCGGCATTTAATTGGAGGAGGTCTGAGGTATCAATGTGTTAGTGAAACAAGCGAGGGTGTGTAGAAACAGGCACTCGTACGGTGGCCGCGTTGGGCGCATTAGTAATTGATCTCAGCTTTGCGATGCACAGTGGCTCGAGGAGACGTCGATGTCTAAGAAAGTCGGAGTCCAGTGAGGGGAGGTCGGCAGCGATTATTGATTTAGATCGGAGTAGAGTGGGACGGCGACGCTTGTCGAAGGTCGCAGGAGCACATGGACGAGAGGCAGGTAGCAATGGTTTCCTAAGGAGCCTGGGTACAGTGATGGAGGGCAGTCAGTGATGTTCTTACAGTAGTAGAACTGGAGGCGTGCATGTATGTTTTCTTGGTGTGTGACTTGAGGCAGGCGTTGATGTTTGCTATAGACAGGAGGAGTATAATAACTAAATGCTGATAGTTATATGTGTTTGAGTTAGAAGAGAGCAATGACTGGAAGCAGGTATAATTCTCTTGAATGTATAGGGCAAAGTGATTATCCTCTTTCAGTGGTGTTTCTTCATGGTAGCAGGGGCACATTAGAAGCGAATTATGTTTTTTGAGATATTAAGGGCACAGCAACGTGAGGCAGACAGTGGAGCTTTTTAAGGTAGCAACCCACTATAACTAGAAGCATGTATGTTTGCTTGAGGTAACAGGGGCACAATGACTGGAGACTGGAGGCAGGTAACAGGGGCACAATCACTGGAGGCAGGCAGTGACGTTTGCTTGAGGTAATAGGTGCACAATGACTGGGGGCAATGAGGTAACAGGGTCACAATGACTGGAGGCAGGAAGTGATGTTTGCTTGAGGTAACAAGGGCGGAATGACTGAAGGCATGCAGTGACGTTTGCTTGAGGTAATGGGGCACAAAGACTGGAGGCAGGCAGTGACGTTTGCTTGAGGTAATACGGGCGCAATGGCTGGAGGCAGGCAGTGACGTTTACTTGAGGTAACAGGGGCACAATGGCTGGAGGCATGCAGTGACGTTTACTTGAGGTAATAGGGGCACAATGGCTGGAGGCATGCAGTTACATTTGCTTGAGGTAACCGGGGCGCAATGACTAGAGGCATGCAATGACGTTTGCTTGAGGTAACAGGGACGCAATGGCTGGAGGCAGGCAGTGACGTTTGCTTGAGGTAACAGGGGCGCAATGGCTGGAGGCAAGCAGTGACGTTTGCTTGAGATAACAGGGGCGCAATGGCTGGAGGCATGCAGTGACTTTTGCTTGAACTAACAGGGGTGCAATGGCTGGAGGCATGCAGTGACGTTTGTTTCAAGTAACAGGGGTGCAATGACTGGAGGCATGCAGTGATGTTTGCTTGAGGTAACAGGGGCGCAATGACTGGAGGCATGCAGTGGTGTTTGCTTGAGGTGACGTTTGCTTGAGGTAACAGGGGCGCAATGACAGGAGGCATGCAGTGATGTTTGCTTGAGGTAGTAGGGGCGCAATGACTGGAGGCATGCAGTGACGTTTGCTTGAGGTGACGTTTGCTTGAGGTAGCAGGGGCGCAATGACTGGAGGCATGCAGTGATGTTTGCTTGAGGTCGTAGGGGTGCAATGACTGGAGGCAGGCATTGACGTTTTCTTGAGGTAACAGGGGCGCAATTACTTGAGGCAGGCAGTGACGTTTGCTTGAGGTAATAGGGGCGCAATGACTGGACGCATGCAGTGACTGGCTCTCAGTTCAGGACAGAATCTACTTTAACTAGTCTCCATTTTCCACAAATGTCTCAACAATGCTGCTCCAAAGTAATTGAAAGACAAAATCATCCTAAAAACTTCGCTAAGACCTACAAGATCAGCGAACTCCGTTTGCATTTCTACCCCATGCTTTAACCTAAAAAGAGCTGTAGGCACCAGCTTCCCTGTACAAGCAGCCCTAGCTTGGAATGCGCTCACGCTCAATCTATGTGCTACACAATATTTCCATAGCTTCAGGTCCAACACCAAAAAGTGGCTCCTCACGAATGACACCATTACCAAAATTGTATGAGTACCTCAACTAACTTGCACTTATTATTTGCTCCGCTGCTAACTTTGATTCAATGTAAAGTATCATGTGTCTCTGTACGCCTTTAAAATGTATACACTGTATTGACTACCTGCCTTCCCATTATGATGTATGTATCTTCGTGCCTTCATTATGATGTATTCATGTATCTTGTGCCTACTAAGCTGTCTTGTAATGTGCCCAGATACCCCAGGGTGTGGTGTGCTTTATAAATAATAAACAAACAAACAGTGACGTTTGCTTGAGGTAACAGGGGGGCAATGACTGGAGGCTGACTGGAGACAGTCAGTTATGTTTGCTTGAGGCAATAGGGGAGCAATGACTGGAAGCAGGCAGTTGCGTGTGCATGAGGTAATAGGGGCACAATGACTGGAGGCAGGCAGTGATGTTTGCTTGAGATAACAGGGGCGGAATGACTGAAGACATAGAGTGACGTTTGCTTGAGGTAATGGGGCTCAAAGACCGGAGGCAGGCAGTGACGTTTGCTTGAGGTAACAGGGGCACACTGGCAGGAGGCAGGCAGTTACGTTTGCTTGAGATAACAGGGGTACAATGACTGGAAGCAGGCAGTTACATTTGCTTGTGGTAACAGGGGCACAATGACTGGAGGCAGGCAGTGATGTTTGCTTGAGGTAACGGGCGGAATGACTGAAGGCATGCAGTGACGTTTGCTTGAGGTAATGGGGCACAATGGCAGCAGGCAGGCAGTTCCGTTTGCTTGTGGTAACAGGGGCACAATGACTGGAGGCATGCAGTGAAGTTTGCTTGAGGTAACAAGGGCGGAATGACTGAAGGCATGCAGTGACGTTTGCTTGAGGTAATGGGGCACAATGGCTGGAGGCAGGCAGTTACGTTTGCTTGAGGTAACAGGGGCACATGACTGGAAACAGGGAGTTACGTTTGCTTGAGGTAACAGGGGCACAATGACTGGAAGCATGCAGTGACGTTTACTTGAGGTAATGGGGCGCAATGACCGGAGGCAGGCAGTGATGTTTGCTTGAGGTAACAGGGGCACACTGGCAGGAGGCAGGCAGTTATGTTTGCTTGAAGTAACAGGGGCACAATGACTGGAAGCAGGCAGTTACGTTTGCTTGAGGTAACTTGGGCGGAATGACTGATGGCATGCAGTGACATTTGCTTGAGGTAATTGGGTGCAATGACCGGAGGCAGGCAGTGAAGTTTGCTTGAGGTAACAGGGGCACACTGGCAGGAGGCAGGCAGTTACGTTTGCTTGAGGTAACAGGGGCACAATGACTGGAAACAGGCAGTTACGTTTGCTTGAGCTAACAGGGGCACAATGACTGGAGGCATGCAGTGATGTTTGCTTGAGGTAACGGGCACAATGGCTTGAAGCAGGTAGTGAGGTTTGCTTGAGGTAATGGGGGCACAATCACTGGAGGCAGGCAGTGACGTTTGCTTGATGCACCAGGGGCACAATGGCTGGAGGCAGGCAGTGACGTTTGCTTGAGGTAATAGGGGCGCAATGGGTGGAGTCAGGCAGTGACATTTGCTTGAGGTAACGGGCACAATGACTGGAAGCATGCAGTTATGTTTGCTTGAGGTAACAGGGGCGGAATGACTGAAGGCATGCAGTGACGTTTGCTTGAGGTAATGGGGCGCAATAACCGGAGGCAGACAGTGACATTTGCTTGAGGTAACAGGGGCACACTGGCAGGAGGCAGGCAGTTACGTTTGCTTGAGGTAACAGGGGCACAATGACTGGAAGCAGGCAGTTACGTTTGCTTGAGGCAACTTGGGCGGAATGACTGAAGGCATTCAGTGACGTTTTCTTGAGGTAATGGGGTGCAATGATCGGAGGCAGGCAGTGACATTTGCTTGAGGTAACGGGCACACTGGCAGGAGGCAGGCAGTGACGTTTGCTTAGAGGTAACAGGGGCACAATGACTGGAAGCAGGCAGTTACGTTTGCTTGAAGTAACGGGCACAATGACTGGAGGCATGCAGTGACGTTTGCTTGAGGTAACAGGGGCACAATGGCTGGAAGCAGGTAGTGAGGTTTGTTTGAGGTAATGGGGGCACAATGACTGGAGGCATGCAGTGACGTTTGCTTGAGGCACTAGGGGCACAATGGCTGGAGGCAGGCAGTGATGTTTGCTTGAGGTAATAGGGGCGCAAAGGCTGGAGGCAGGCAGTGACGTTTGCATGAGGTAATAGGGGCACAATGACTGGAGGCAGGCAGTTACATTTGCTTGAGGTAACATGGGCGGAATGACTGAAGGCATGCAGTGACGTTTGCTTGAGGTAATGGGGCGCAATGACCGGAGGCAGGCAGTGATGTTTGCTTGAGGTAACAGGGGCACACTGGCAGGAGGCAGGCAGTTACGTTTGCTTGAGGTAACAGGGGCACAATGACTGGAAGCAGGCAGTTATGTTTGCTTAAGGTAACGGGCACAATGACTGGAGGCATGCAGTGACGTTTGCTTGAAGTAACAGGGGCACAATGGCTGGAAGCAGTAGTGAGGTTTGCTTGAGGTAATGGGGGCACAATCACTGGAGGCAGGCAGTGACGTTTGCTTGAGGCACTAGGGGCACAATGGCTGGAGGCAGGCAGTGATGTTTGCTTGAGGTAATAGGGGCACAATGGCTGGAGGCAGGCAGTGACGTTTGCATGAGGTAATAGGGGCACAATGGCTGGATGCATGCAGTGACGTTTGCTTGAGGTAATAGGGGCACAATGGCTGGAGGCATGCAGTGACGTTTGCTTGAGGTAATGGGGGGCAATGACTGGAGGCTGAATGGGAGGTGATAGTGGCAAAATGATTGGAGGCTGGCAGTGACGTTTGCTTGAGGTAACAGGGGCGGAATGACTGAAGACATGCAGTGACGTTTGCTTGAGGTAATGGGGCACAATGACCGGAGGCAGGCAGTGACGTTTGCTTGAGGTAACAGGGGCGGAATGACTGAAGAAATGCAGTGACGTTTGCTTGAGGTAATGGGGCACAATAACCGGAGGCAGGCAGTGACGTTTGCTTGAGGTAACAGGGGCACAATGACTGGAAGCAGGCAGTTACGTTTGCTTGCGGTAACAGGGGCACAATGACTGGAGTCAGGCAGTGATGTTTGCTTGAGGTAACAGGGGCGGAATGACTGAAGAAATGCAGTGACGTTTGCTTGAGGTAACAGGGGCACACTGGCAGGAGGCAGGCAGTTACGTTTGCTTGAGATAACAGGGGCACACTGGCAGGAGGCAGGCAGTTACGTTTGCTTGAGGTAACAGGGGCACAATGACTGGAGGCATGCAGTTACGTTTGCTTGAGGTAACTTGGGCGGAATGACTGATGGCATGCAGTGACATTTGCTTGAGGTAATTGGGTGCAATGACCGGAGGCAGGCAGTGACGTTTGCTTGAGGTAACAGGGGCACACTGGCAGGAGGCAGGCAGTTACCTTTGCTTGAGGTAACAGGGGCACAATGACTGGAAACAGGCAGTTACGTTTGCTTGAGCTAACAGGGGCACAATGACTGGAGGCATGCAGTGATGTTTGCTTGAGGTAACGGGCACAATGGCTGGAAGCAGGTAGTGAGGTTTGCTTGAGGTAATGGGGGCACAATCACTGGAGGCAGGCAGTGACGTTTGCTTGATGCACCAGGGGCACAATGGCTGGAGGCAGGCAGTGACGTTTGCTTGAGGTAATAGGGGCGCAATGGGTGGAGTCAGGCAGTGACATTTGCTTGAGGTAACAGGGGCACAATGACTGGAAGCAGGCAGTTATGTTTGCTTGAGGTAACAGGGGCGGAATGACTGAAGGCATGCAGTGACGTTTGCTTGAGGTAATGGGGCGCAATAACCGGAGGCAGACAGTGACATTTGCTTGAGGTAACAGGGGCACACTGGCAGGAGGCAGGCAGTTACGTTTGCTTGAGGTAACAGGGGCACAATGACTGGAAGCAGGCAGTTACGTTTGCTTGAGGTAACTTGGGCGGAATGACTGAAGGCATTCAGTGACGTTTTCTTGAGGTAATGGGGTGCAATGATCGGAGGCAGGCAGTGACATTTGCTTGAGGTAACGGGCACACTGGCAGGAGGCAGGCAGTGACGTTTGCTTAGAGGTAACAGGGGCACAATGACTGGAAGCAGGCAGTTACGTTTGCTTGAAGTAACGGGTACAATGACTGGAGGCATGCAGTGACGTTTGCTTGAGGTAACAGGGGCACAATGGCTGGAGGCAGGCAGT
Source organism: Ambystoma mexicanum (assembly GCF_040938575.1). NCBI lineage: Eukaryota > Metazoa > Chordata > Amphibia > Caudata > Ambystomatidae > Ambystoma > Ambystoma mexicanum. The sequence goes on along the minus strand of NC_090934.1, from coordinate 1,098,477,821 downwards.
GATGTTTGCTTGAGGTAATAGGGGCGCAAAGGCTGGAGGCAGGCAGTGACGTTTGCATGAGGTAATAGGGGCACAATGACTGGAGGCAGGCAGTTACATTTGCTTGAGGTAACATGGGCGGAATGACTGAAGGCATGCAGTGACGTTTGCTTGAGGTAATGGGGCGCAATGACCGGAGGCAGGCAGTGATGTTTGCTTGAGGTAACAGGGGCACACTGGCAGGAGGCAGGCAGTTACGTTTGCTTGAGGTAACAGGGGCACAATGACTGGAAGCAGGCAGTTATGTTTGCTTAAGGTAACGGGCACAATGACTGGAGGCATGCAGTGACGTTTGCTTGAAGTAACAGGGGCACAATGGCTGGAAGCAGTAGTGAGGTTTGCTTGAGGTAATGGGGGCACAATCACTGGAGGCAGGCAGTGACGTTTGCTTGAGGCACTAGGGGCACAATGGCTGGAGGCAGGCAGTGATGTTTGCTTGAGGTAATAGGGGCACAATGGCTGGAGGCAGGCAGTGACGTTTGCATGAGGTAATAGGGGCACAATGGCTGGATGCATGCAGTGACGTTTGCTTGAGGTAATAGGGGCACAATGACCGGAGGCAGGCAGTGACGTTTGCTTGAGGTAACAGGGGTGGAATGACTGAAGAAATGCAGTGACGTTTGCTTGAGGTAATGGGGCACAATAACCGGAGGCAGGCAGTGACGTTTGCTTGAGGTAACAGGGGCACAATGACTGGAAGCAGGCAGTTACGTTTGCTTGCGGTAACAGGGGCACAATGACTGGAGTCAGGCAGTGACGTTTGCTTGAGGTAACAGGGGCACAATGACTGGATGCAGGCAGTTATGTTTGCTTGAGGTAACATGGGCGGAATGACTGAAGGCATGCAGTGACTTTTGCTTGAGGTAATGGGGCGCAATGACCGGAGGCAGGCAGTGACGTTTGCTTGAGATAACAGGGGCACACTGGCAGGAGGCAGGCAGTTACGTTTGCTTGAGGTAACAGGGGCACAATGACTGGAGGCATGCAGTGACGTTTGCTTGAGGTAACAGGGGCACAATGGCTGGAAGCAGGTAGTGAGGTTTGATTGAGGTAATGGGGGCACAATCACTGGAGGCAGGCAGTGACGTTTGCTTGAGGCACTAGGGGCACAATGGCTGGAGGCAGGCAGTGATGTTTGCTTGAGGTAATAGGGGTGCAATGGCTGGAGGCAGGCAGTGACGTTTGCATGAGGTAATAGGGGCACATTGACTGGAGTCAGGCAGTTACATTTGCTTGAGGTAACATGGGCGGAATGACTGAAGGCATGCAGTGACGTTTGCTTGAGGTAACAGGGGCACACTGGCAGGAGGCAGGCAGTTACGTTTGCTTGAGGTAACAGGGGCACAATGACTGGAAGCAGGCAGTTATGTTTGCTTGAGGTAACGGGCACAATGACTGGAGGCATGCAGTGACATTTGCATGAGGTAATAGGGGCACAATGGCTGGAGGCACGCAGTGACGTTTGCTTGAGGTAATAGGGGCACAATGGCTGGAGGCACGCAGTGACGTTTGCTTGAGGTAATAGGGGCACAATGGCTGGAGGCACGCAGTGACGTTTGCTTGAGTTAATGGGGGCACAATCGCTGGAGGCAAGCAGTGACTTCTGCTTGAGGTAATAGAGGCACAATCACTGGAAGCAGGCAGTGACGTCTGCTTGAGGTAACAGGGGCGCAATGACTGGAGGCAGGCAGTGACGTCTGATTGTGCTAGCAATGGAACAATGACAGACAGTGATGTTTGTTTAAGGTAGCAGGCATACCATAATAACTGGAGATAGGTAGTAAGTACATAATCTGGACTGGAGCACAAATTGAACAAATATGACCAGGTTGGGACTACACTGTTGGGCAATAGGTCAATGCTGAAGAGCCAGCCCAACATACTAGTGCGGGACAACTTTGTTTTGTACTGAAGTGAGCCAATTTGAGGAGTTTCGTTCCTGTGCAGATTGTAGTTTTGACTGAACAAAAATGCTTACAATGGATACCTCACAACCTATATTACCAGAATTGCCAGTTTACGTAGTACTTTGCAATGCAAAATACAAACATTCCCTTTTGCAATTGTGGGTATTTTTTTTTATTGATGACCAGGCCTATGTCCCAATCCGATCCTGTTTATGACCTTATTGTGTCCCACTTTTCTTTCCTCTCTTAACCTGTAAACAAATTGGATCACTCACTGACTGTGTGAAATGTCTCACTTTTCTTCACCAAAATGGCAGCTTTACAGCAAAATGAATGTTAGAACTGTTCTTGTTTCACAAACACACAACCTTTACCCTAAGGCGTGTTCCTATTTCCTTTGAAAACACAGAGCAAGCACTTGTTGAAGCCTGGGCCATTAAGCTGAACAGCCACACACTGAATGATGCGTTTACACACAATGGGTCTAATATCTCTTCTGATCAATATCTGAAGATCAGAAACCCTCTCCGGCAGTTTAAGCGGATGCATAATGTTATCATTATATATATTTTTTTTGTTTTTACGGTGGGTAGGACAATATCTACAGCAGGGAAAGGTCCTGACCATGTTATTGTTGCAGTAACGGTCATTGTCCTCATGGCAGTCTGCAGCTTCGGGCAGGAGATGTGGTCTGCAGCACTAGAGAACATTTATTTTGAGGCAGAATTTGGGGGCGGCCATCTCCAATAGCAGCTCACATCTGGTCTATGACAGTTGTAGGTTTTCTTGACCTTTCCATCATTAAATGTATTCATGGCATAGCACCCAGTTACCTGCCTTCAAAAAGCAGCCTCTACCATCCCTCTCGTTCTCTTTGCTGGATTGGGCAAAATCTGTTGGTTGTTCCGTCTTCCCATTTTGTCTTCTGGGACGAATCAGGGGTCCCCACATTTGCAATGCATTGGCTTCTGACCTCTGGAAAACCTTTCCTCTGGCTCTCTTCCAAAAGAAATGGAAGACACGCCTGTTTCAATAGCCTTTGCCTCTGTGTTGCTGTAAGATGTTGCTTTAGAAGATGAACATGTGTGCCTAGATGCAGGTTTCTGCTTGGCTCCGTGAGGATGTGCGCGCTGAACTGCTGTGCCTAGATGCAGGTTTCTGCTTGGCTCCGTGAGGATGTGCGCGCTGAACATCTGCGCCTAGATGCAGGTTTCTGCTTGGCTCCGTGAAGATGTGCACAATATAAATTTCAAATCAAATCCATCACGTCTGAATTTTCTTTAAATTATTAGTTCATTTCCGAGTTGATGGTTGGGAGGATTCTGAAGATCTGATGGCTGATGGGTTCTTCCTTCCTTCCTGTCAGGTGACTGCAGAGTTAGGACATTAAGTTGCAACTCTTCTTGTTCTTCACCTTCACGCTTGCTGTATGGTTCACCGTCACTTGGTCGCTGATGCAATGGATCAGATTCATTTGGTTTACGGAAGTCATTTTTCTGCCTGGTCCCACCTCTAATCTGCATGCCTGTGTATTCAGCCCATTGGCGGCAGATAATCCTCTCTGGTATTGCACCAAATAACTGTCAAAACAAGGGTCAATTTGGAGGGAATCTGTTAGCACTGACCCGTGTCAATTGAATGTCCTTCCTTCAAATGCTTGCATCTCCCATGGAATAGAGAGGGTTTTTTCTGTTGGGAAACAGACACCTGGTCATATGCTTATGTTAAGTGGCGGCAGCCAAAACTCACTGCAATGGAGGCGCCAGTGCCCAGATTTCCACTGCAAGCTGCTTGGGCATCTTGCTGGACCGTTTCAGGTAGCCAGAACCAATCGGAATGCGATAAATTTCAATGTCCTGGTCAAACCAGATGTGACTTTATTAGGATGCATGGCGAGATGGCATCCCTCTGTTAGATGCTAATGACTCCAATGTTCCAGAAAAAAAAAGTGGCTCCTTGTGACGAGAACACGATGCCAACAGTTTGCCGCAACCCCCGTGCCATTGACCCTGGATTATGTGAGAGTTCATATAGGAGTTGCCTCTTTTCCAAAACCTGTTTACTCTGCAAACAGCCAATTTACTTGCTTGCTCCTCTCCACTGCAGGGATCATGTGAACTGATGACCTTATAAGTGTTATATGTATATAACTTAGAAGTATCGAGGGAGCTTTTTACTATGCATCTGGTTATAAAGAAGTCTGTCCTTCCCAATTCTCGTGGGAATTGCCCCAATCCTTTGCTTAACACCGATTGTCTTTCTTGTTCTACCTGGATGCTCACTCTTCCCGTAGTGTATAGTGACCTGATGCCTGATTTGCACTATATAAACCATACAAATAAATACATAAATAGATTCAGGGGATTGATTTCTGATCAAAATCTATATTTTTCGCTGCACTCCTTGTGTGCTATGGCAGCTGATCCCTTTTGGTGATGACATGCACACAGTCAATATATTCATTTATAGACGAAGTGCCCTGTTGCTCATATATCCACCTAGGGTGAGCTTTGGGCACTGTTTGGTTTAAAAGGGTCTAGTCCCCCCTGCGATTTCCCTTCTTTCAGACATCACTATTTATTCACAGGATTAGCATCGCCCCATTCCCACTGGAATGCAATCTGTGGTCTTAAAGATTTGAGGATTGGGCTCTCCAGCGAGCTCCATGCAAGGAATAGCCTTTGGGGCAGCCATTTTGTGCAGTCGGCTGGGGACCATCCTTCACTCGGAATCCACATTTGCCGGAATTCTGCTTCTAGGGGACCTTTTAATCAAAGCGCATGTGCTAGCGACACACATATTTCAAAACAAATTCTGCTCGATTTGCAGCACATATTTTTTCGCCATCATATAAACTTGAGATTTGTTGTCAAAATTCCATCTAATGTTTAAAAAAAAATAATATCCCAGGCTGATATATAATAGAGGATCTCAGTTATGTGAGATGTGTTCCATCTGCTGCAGGCAAGTGGAGCTCTTTCGGGTATTTTGTTAACCCAACAAATCCCATCCTCCAACATGGAACTCCCTTTGTGGATTTACTGTTGAAGTCCTAAGAAGTATTGGGAATCCATGTTGGCTCTCAATACTACGAGACCTACTTAGAATCAGTTTGACACAATTGGAATTAGATTGAAATGGCAAGATTCTGCATAGGGGACTCTGATGGACTCTAACGGGATCACTTGTAAATTGGGAATGTTCAGTTACTGTGCATATCATTCTCAATGTGGAGGTTAGCTCGTTCCCAAGAGCTCTCATATTTTTGGGAAGATGGGAACCTGAGGCAGAGGAAATGAATATATCTGTCCAGGGTCATGCAGTTTACCCAAATGGAGGTGTAAGGATTAGAACCCCGATCACAAAGTTAAGCTACGGAGAGTTTATCTATTGGTCAGCATTGTTCGTCTGTAGGAGCCCGCCCGTAGGCTGACGCCTTGGCACAAGAAGAGAGCTGGTTCTAGAGTGGGGACACATCTCATGCACTGGGAGGTTGATGTGGGCCTGGATCAGATTGGTCATTCCATGCCTGCCGATGTCTGCTCCTGACTGCACCACCACAAGAAGGGAGGAAGCAAGCCCAGAAACCTGACTGTAAGGCTATGCCAACCATGGGCAATAGCATCCATCCAAGAGACCTGCTGGCGACTGCCCAACCACAAGAAGGGAGGAAGCATGCCCAGAAACCTGACTGTAAGGCTATGCCAACCGTGGGCAATAGCACCCATCCAAGAGACCTGCTGGCGACTGTACCACCACAAGAAGGGAGGAAGCATGCCCAGAAACCTGACTGTAAGGCTATGCCAACCGTGGGCAATAGCATCCATCCAAGAGACCTGCTGGTGACTGCATCACCACAAGAAGGGAAGAAGCTGACTGTAAGGCTTTGCCAACCGTGGGCAATGGCATCCATCCAAGAGACCTGCTGGCGACTGCACCACCCCAAGAAGGTAGGAAGCAAGCCCAGAAACCTGACTATAAGGCTATGCCAACTGTGGGCAATAGCATCCATCCAAGAGACCTGCTGGCGACTGCACCACCCCAAGAATGGAGGAAGCAAGCCCAGAAACCTGACTGTAAGGCTATGCCAACCGTGGGCAATGGCATCCATCCAAGAGACCTGCTGGCGACTGCACCAGCCCAAGAAGGGGGAAGCATGCCCAGAAACCTGACTGTAAGGCTGTGCCAATGGTGGACAATAGCATCCATCCAAGAGACCTGCTGGCGACTGCACCAGCCCAAGAAGGGGGAAGCATGCCCAGAAACCTGACTGTAAGGCTGTGCCAACCGTGGGCAATAGCATCCATCCAAGAGACCTTCTGGCGACTGCACCACTACAAGAAGGGAGGAAGCATGCCCAGGAACCTGACTGTAAGGCTATGCCAACCGTGGGCAATAGCATCCATCCAAGCGACCTGCTGGCGACTGCACCACCACAAGAAGGGAGGATGCATGCCCAGGAACCTGACTGTAAGGCTGTGCCAACCGTGGACAAAGCATCCATCCAAGAGACCTGCTTGCGACTGCACCAGCCCAAGAAGCATTCCCAGAAACCTGACTGTAAGGCTTTGCCAACTGTGGGCAATAGCATGCATCCAAGAGACCTGCTGGTGACTGCACCACCCCAAGAAGGGAGGAAGCATGCCCGAAACCTAACTGTAAGGCTATGCCAACCGTGGGCAATAGCATCCATCCAAGAGACCTGCTGGCGACTGCACCACCACAAGAAGGGAGGACCGTAAGCAATAGCATCCATCCAAGAGACCTGCTGGCAACTGCACCAGCCCAAGAAAGGGGGAGCATGCACAGAAACCTGACTGTAAGGCTATGCCAACTGTGGGCAATAGCATCCATCCAGGAGACCTGCTGGCGAATGCACCACCACAAGAAGGGAGGAAGCAAGCCCAGAAACCTGACTGTAAGGCTATGCCAACCGTGGGCAATAGCATCCACCCAAGAGACCTGCTCCGGACTGCACCACTACAAGAAGGGGGGAAACAAGCCCAGAAACATCACTGTAAGGCTATGCCAACCGTGGGCAATAGCATCCATCCAAGAGGCCTGCTGGCGACTGCACCACCACAAGAACGGAGGAAGCAAGCCCAGAAACCTGACTGTAAGGCTATGCCAACCATGGGCAATAGCATCCACCCAAGAGACCTGCTGGCGACTGCACCAGCCCAAGAAGGGGGGAAGCATGCCCAGAAACCTGACTGTAAGGCTGTGCCAACCGTGGACAATAGCATCCATCCAAGAGACTTGCTTGCGACTGCACCAGCCTAAGAAGCATGCCCAGAAACCTGACTGTAAGGCTGTGCCAACCGTGGGCAATAGCATCCATCCAAGAGACCTTCTGGCGACTGCACCACTACAAGAAGGGAGGAAGCATGCCCAGGAACCTGACTGTAAGGCTATGCCAACCGTGGGCAATAGCATCCATCCAAGCGACCTGGTGGCGACTGCACCACCACAAGAAGGGAGGATGCATGCCCGGGAACCTGACTGTAAGGCTGTGCCAACCATGGACAATAGCATCCATCCAAGAGACCTGCTTGTGACTGCCCAACCACAAGAAGGGAGGAAGCATGCCCAGAAACCTGACTGTAAGGCTATGCCAACCGTGGGCAATAGCACCCATCCAAGAGACCTGCTGGCGACTGTACCACCACAAGAAGGGAGGAAGCATGCCCAGAAACCTGACTGTAAGGCTATGCCAACCGTGGGCAATAGCATCCATCCAAGAGACCTGCTGGTGACTGCATCACCACAAGAAGGGAAGAAGCTGACTGTAAGGCTTTGCCAACCGTGGGCAATGGCATCCATCCAAGAGACCTGCTGGCGACTGCACCACCCCAAGAAGGTAGGAAGCAAGCCCAGAAACCTGACTATAAGGCTATGCCAACTGTGGGCAATAGCATCCATCCAAGAGACCTGCTGGCGACTGCACCACCCCAAGAATGGAGGAAGCAAGCCCAGAAACCTGACTGTAAGGCTATGCCAACCGTGGGCAATGGCATCCATCCAAGAGACCTGCTGGCGACTGCACCAGCCCAAGAAGGGGGAAGCATGCCCAGAAACCTGACTGTAAGGCTGTGCCAATGGTGGACAATAGCATCCATCCAAGAGACCTGCTGGCGACTGCACCAGCCCAAGAAGGGGGAAGCATGCCCAGAAACCTGACTGTAAGGCTGTGCCAACCGTGGGCAATAGCATCCATCCAAGAGACCTTCTGGCGACTGCACCACTACAAGAAGGGAGGAAGCATGCCCAGGAACCTGACTGTAAGGCTATGCCAACCGTGGGCAATAGCATCCATCCAAGCGACCTGCTGGCGACTGCACCACCACAAGAAGGGAGGATGCATGCCCAGGAACCTGACTGTAAGGCTGTGCCAACCGTGGACAAAGCATCCATCCAAGAGACCTGCTTGCGACTGCACCAGCCCAAGAAGCATGCCCAGAAACCTGACTGTAAGGCTTTGCCAACTGTGGGCAATAGCATGCATCCAAGAGACCTGCTGGTGACTGCACCACCCCAAGAAGGGAGGAAGCATGCCCGAAACCTAACTGTAAGGCTATGCCAACCGTGGGCAATAGCATCCATCCAAGAGACCTGCTGGCGACTGCACCACCACAAGAAGGGAGGACCGTAAGCAATAGCATCCATCCAAGAGACCTGCTGGCAACTGCACCAGCCCAAGAAAGGGGGAGCATGCACAGAAACCTGACTGTAAGGCTATGCCAACTGTGGGCAATAGCATCCATCCAGGAGACCTGCTGGCGAATGCACCACCACAAGAAGGGAGGAAGCAAGCCCAGAAACCTGACTGTAAGGCTATGCCAACCGTGGGCAATAGCATCCACCCAAGAGACCTGCTCCGGACTGCACCACTACAAGAAGGGGGGAAACAAGCCCAGAAACATCACTGTAAGGCTATGCCAACCGTGGGCAATAGCATCCATCCAAGAGGCCTGCTGGTGACTGCACCACCACAAGAACGGAGGAAGCAAGCCCAGAAACCTGACTGTAAGGCTATGCCAACCATGGGCAATAGCATCCACCCAAGAGACCTGCTGGCGACTGCACCAGCCCAAGAAGGGGGGAAGCATGCCCAGAAACCTGACTGTAAGGCTGTGCCAACCGTGGACAATAGCATCCATCCAAGAGACTTGCTTGCGACTGCACCAGCCTAAGAAGCATGCCCAGAAACCTGACTGTAAGGCTGTGCCAACCGTGGGCAATAGCATCCATCCAAGAGACCTTCTGGCGACTGCACCACTACAAGAAGGGAGGAAGCATGCCCAGGAACCTGACTGTAAGGCTATGCCAACCGTGGGCAATAGCATCCATCCAAGCGACCTGGTGGCGACTGCACCACCACAAGAAGGGAGGATGCATGCCCGGGAACCTGACTGTAAGGCTGTGCCAACCATGGACAATAGCATCCATCCAAGAGACCTGCTTGTGACTGCACCAGCCAAAGAAGCATGCCCAGAAACCTGACTGTAAGGCTGTGCCAACTGTGGGCAATAGCATGCATCCAAGAGACCTGCTGGCGACTGCACCACCCCAAGAAGGGAGGAAGCATGCCCCGAAACCTAACTGTAAGGCTATGCCAACCGTGGGCAATAGCATCCATCCAAGAGACCTGCTGGCGACTGCACCACCACAAGAAGGGAGGAAGCAAGCCCAGAAACCTGATTGTAAGGCTATGCCAACCGTGGGCAATAGCATCCATCCAAGAGACCTGCTGGCAACTGCACCAGCCCAAGAAGGGGGGAGCATGCCCAGAAACCTGTCTGTAAGGCTATGCCAACTGTTGGCAATAGCATCCACCCAGGAGACCTGCTGGCGAATGCACCACCACAAGAAGGGAGGAAGCAAGCCCAGAAACCTGACTGTAAGGCTATGCCAACCGTGGGCAATAGCATCCATCCAAGAGACCTGCTCCCGACTGCACCACTACAAGAAGGGGGGAAGCAAGCCCAGAAACCTGACTGTAAGGCTATGTCAACCGTGGGCAATAGCATCCATCGAAGAGACCTGCTGGCCACTGCACCACCACAAGAAGGGAGGAAGCATGCCCAGAAACCTGACTGTAAGGCTATGCCAACAGTGGGCAATAGCACCCATCCAAGAGACCTGCTGGCCACTGCACCACCACAAGAACGGAGGAAGCAAGCCCAGAAACCTGACTGTAAGGCTATGCCAACCGTGGGCAATAGCATCCATCCAAGAGACCTGCTGGCGACTGCACCACCACAAGAAGGGAGGAAGCATGCCCAGAAACCTGACTGTAAGGCTATGCCAACCGTGGGCAATAGCATCCATCCAAGAGACCTGGTGGCGACTGCACCACCCCAAGAACGGGGGAAGCAAGCCCAGAAACCTGACTGTAAGGCTATGCCAACCGTGGACAATAGCATCCATCCAAGAGACTTGCTGGTGACTGCACCACCACAAGAAGGGGGGAAGCAAGCCCAGAAACCTGACTGTAAGGCTATGCCAACCGTGGGCAATAGCATCCATCCAAGAGACCTGCTGGCGACTGCACCACCACAAGAAGGGGGGAAGCAAGCCCAGAAGCCTGACTGTAAGGCTATGCCAACCGTGAGCAATAGCATCCATCCAAGAGACCTTCTGGCGACTGCACCAGCCCAAGAAGCATGCCCAGAAACCTGACTGAAAGGCTGTGCCAACCGTGGGCAATAGCATCCATCCAAGAGACCCTCTGGCGACTGCACCACCACAAGAAGGGAGGATGCATGCCCAGGAACCTGACTGTAAGGCTGTGCCAACCGTGGACAATAGCATCCATCAAAGAGACCTGCTTGTGACTGCACCAGCCCAAGAAGCATGCCCAGAAACCTGACTGTAAGGCATTGCCAACCGTGTGCAATAGCATCCATCCAAGAGACCTGCTTGCGACTGCACCAGCCCAAGAAGCATGCCCAGAAACCTGACTGTAAGGCTTTGCCAACCGTGGGCAATAGCATCCATCCAAGAGACCTGCTGGCGACTGCACCACCACAAGAAGGGAGGAAGCATGCTCCGAAACCTAACTGTAAGGCTATGCCAACAGTGGGCAATAGCACCCATCCAAGAGACCTGCTGGCCACTGCACCACCACAAGAAGGGAGAAAGCATGCCCAGAAACCTGACTGTAAGGCATTGCCAACCGTGTGCAATAGCATCCATCCAAGAGACCTGCTTGCGACTGCACCAGCCCAAGAAGCATGCCCAGAAACCTGACTGTAAGGCTATGCCAACCATGGGCAATAGCATCTATCCAAGAGACCTGCTGACGACTCCACCAGCCCAAGAAGGGGGGAAGCATGCCCAGAAACCTGACTGTAAGGCTATGCCAACCGGGGGCAATAGCATCCATCCAAGAGACCTGCTGGTGACAGCACCACCCCAAGAAGGGGGAAGCATGCCCAGAAACCACAGTGTAAGGCTTTGCCAACCGGGGCAATAGCATCCATCCACGAGACCTGCTGGTGACTGCGCCACCACAAGAAGGGGGGAAGCATGCCCAGGAACCTGACTGTAAGGCTATGCCAACCGTGGGCAATAGCATCCATCCAAGAGACCTGCTGGCGACTGCGCCACCACAAGAAGGGAGGAAGCAAGCCCAGAAACCTGACTGTAAGGCTATGCCAACCTTGGGCAATAGCATCCATCCAAGAGACCTGCTGGCGACTGCGCCACCACAAGAAGGGAGGAAGCAAGCCCAGAAGCCTGACTGTAAGGCTATGCCAACCGTGGGCAATAGCATCCATCCAAGAGACCTGCTGGCGACTGCGCCACCACAAGAAGGGAGGAAGCATGCCCAGGAACCTGATTGTAAGGCTATGCCAAACGTGGGCAATAGCATCCATCCAAGAGACCTGCTGGCGACTGCGCCACCACAAGAAGGGAGGAAGCAAGCCCAGAAACCTGACTGTAAGGCTATGCCAACCTTGAGCAATAGCATCCATCCAAGAGACCTGCTGGCGACTGCGCCACCACAAGAAGGGAGGAAGCAAGCCCAGAAACCTAACTGTAAGGATTTGCCAACCGTGGGCAATAGCACCCATCCAAGAGAGCTGCTGGCGACTGCACTACCACAAGAAGGGGGGGGAAGCAAGCCCAGAAATCTGACTGTAAGGCTATGCCAACCGTGGGCAATAGCATCCATCCAAGAGACCTGCTGGCGACTCCACCACCACAAGAAGTGAGGACGCAAGCCCAGAAACCTGACTGAAGAACTGGTTCTAGAGTGGGGACACATCTCATGCACTGGGAAGTTGACGTGAGCGTGGATCAGAGTGGTCATTCCATGCCTGCCGATTGCTGCTCCCGACTGCACCACCACAAGAAGGGAGGAAGCAAGCCCAGAAACCTGACTGTAAGGCTATGCCAACCGTGGGCAACAGCATCCATCCAAGAGACCTGCTGGCGACTGCACCACCACAAGAAGGGAGGAAGCATGCCCAGAAATCTTACTGTAAGGCTATGCAAACCGGGGGCAATAGCATCCATCTAAGAGACCTGCTGGCGACTGCACCACCACAAGAAGGGAGGAAGCATGCCCAGGAACCTGACTGTAAGGCTATGCCAACCGTGGGCAATAGCATCCATCCAAGAGACCTGCTGGCGACTGCACCACCACAAGAAGGGAGAAAGCATACTCAGAACCCTGACTGTAAAGCTTTGCCAACCGTGGGCAATAGCATCCATCCAAGAGACCTGGTGGCGACTGCACCACCATAAGAAGGGAGGAAGCAAGCCCAGGGGCCTGACTGTAAGGCTATGCCAACCGTGCAAGAGACCTGCTGGAAACTGAATGATGTATGTTAACACGACTTCTAGGGGCACTGTGGAGAATTGAATGGCATAAGCCAACATGCCTCTGGTGGGGAAATGAATGATGTATGTCAACATGCGTCCTGGGATGATGAGGGGGAAACTGAGTGAAGAATGGTAAAACCCTACTTGGAGGTCTTTGGGGGACTTAATGAGGTGTGCTAGCAACCCCCTACGAGAAATGTGAGCAACTGAATGGGATATGCCAACAGACGGCCTTGACCACGTGGCAGTTCATGTGTATGGGGTTAGGGTTTTCGAGTATGTTTAGGTACCTGACTTGCTAGTGGTGCTTGGTATGTGACATGTCCAAATGATGCCAGTGGCGTCGCCAGGAATCAAATTTAGGAGGGGCACAGAGGGGGCCAAAGACAAAAGTAGGGGGGCACAGACAAAAGTAGGGGGAGAACATGGTCACTTCTTATCTTAGGTAGAGGGGCACAAGGGGGGGGGCACAGGGTTTCACAGGGGAGCCCCGTCCCCCCAGAACCCTCCTAGCGACGCCACTGATGCATAACCCTGTTGGACAGTAACCTGGTGCTGTGTTTACCAGTCGAGTATGTGATTTCAATGTCCTTCTGTTTAAGTGTGGCATACACATTTGCTGTAAGTGCGGTATCTGTGTGTTTCGTGAACATATTGCACACCTTGCATATACTGTTGTATTGCATCAAAACCAGCAATGCATTACGAGATTAAATATCTTTGTATCAGCCGAGACTTCTACGTATTAACTTCTTTATGATGGCGTTATCCATGCAGCGGTTGACATTTCCTGGGGTCACCCAGATACCCTTCGGTTAGGAGCGTGACATAAATAAATAAATAAAGGAATTTTGTATTTATTTGTATTTATTAGGTTTATATAGCGCTTTACGCCAAAGCGATTTACAATACAACCAGAATACATAGTAAACGAGAAGCATAAAGTTACAAGACATGAAACAAACCATCAAAAACAGTATGTAGATCAATTGACCAGTTCTGAAGGAGGAATAGATAAGAGGAGGAAGAAAGGGAAGTAGAAAGGGAGGTCCGAGCGGGGGAAGAATACAGAGAACAGAAGGAGGGAAGGAGGGATGAGAAAGAAAGGGAAGAAGAGGAAAAGTAGGAAGGAGGGTAGAGATAAAGGAGAGAGATAATAGGAGAAGGAGGGGAGTTAGGGTGGGGGTTGAAGAAGGAAAGATTACAAGGAGGCATGGAAAGATTGTGTGTTTGTGGCCGTGTTTGTTGCTGCTTCTTGGTTGCTTATGGGTCAAAGTTATATATGGACCAGGCACACGGTGCTGTGTTTCTGAGGGAAAAGTCTGCGGTTCAGTGAGCTACCGTTGGTGTATCCCATTAGGTTTGGCTGCAATAGGGGCCCTGGCTTTTCTGGAGAAAAATAAACAACTTGCAACAATATATGCTTTTACTCACAGACCTTTTTTTGGACTTTGGTGTAATGTGGCAATAACACATTCTAAATAGTTATCTTGCTTAAGTATTTGGTTTCCTTTTAATATCAGTGCAGGTTGTTCACAATTTCCAATAGGGGATAAGGCCACCCAATATCCTTGCCGGCGGAACTTGGGCACATAAAGGCTAAGGGCAACCGAGATGATTACTTGTGAATCCGCTGGAGAAACTGAATCATGGATTATAAGTAAATTGATAAAGGATGCCCAATGAACAACAGGCTTAGTTATTTTGAACGCGCCTGTTTTTATTGTTTCATTGAGTTTTTCAGTGTGTGCGATATCCGAGGGACTAGCGTCCAGAGACCTAGTCGCCACTGTGTGCAAAAATCCAAATAAACAGTGCATTACACAACCTCAAAAGCCTTGTAAGCTAATGATGATCCAGTGTTTGCTGTGTTTGCTCCCAAGCACAGTGTCATGAGGTGACCAGCCCACCAGCAGTGTGAGTCATGACTCACAGATTGCTTTTGGGATTTCAGCCTGGCAGTGCTGCTTTCCCCATGTCTCTTGTCAGGAAGAAGCGTTGACAATGTTGCAGCCTTTTTAGAAATGTAAGTGGGCCTTCTACAGGTCTGGGGATGTTGTAACAGTTGATGAGATAAGAGCACAATGTATGCAATATACATATATACACATATATATGAGATTGTGATTTTCTAGAGCGGCTGTAAGCCCGCAAGAGTAACTTGCATGATACTCAAGTTGGGGACACTATGCTGTGAAGTATGTGAGATTGGACAACAAATCACAGGAAGGGGAGGATATGAAAGGATATTTTCAGGGAACCTGGAACAGTGATAATTTACACAGAACAAATAAAGGATTATCAGAGGAGAATTCATTGGTTAAGTTAAGGGAACTGCTAGGGAACATTGCCACCCCAAGTTGTGGGCTCCTACTAGTGCTAAAGAACCGAAGTGTGTTTTGTAGTGTCCAAAATACAATAGTTTACTGACGTGGCATCTGGAAAGATGAGTATTCAGGCGTTTTCCCAAAGCTGGCAAGATCAAAGGCGGTCCTCTAATGATTGCGTAGATTTGTCCATGTTTTGATGGCTAATATGGAGCAAGCTTGTCCACCTCCTCTCGCCTTTTGTGGCCTGGATACTTACAGGAGCTAAGTAGAAGCTAGCCACAATTGCCCTCCGGGATTCTATCTTATAAATGTGTGCATCAAAAATTGCTTGACCGCTTGTAATATTGTTCACCGGCTGAAAGATGAGCAGAGAAAAGCAGAGAAAATATTGTACGAGTTGTTCTGTGGGGTCTCCGCTTCTGGCATATTTGTGAAAATGATCGCCAAGTGTATTCATTCAGTTGCCCAATATTATATACATTACAATTGGCAAAACCAAGAGCAATTTCCAAAAAGCAACTACTAACGCAATAAATACTTGCCTCATGCATGTACCATAGGAAGCATGGGTGCCCACCTGACAAGGAGGGGCAGCCAAGAGTATCTGTTATTTTGACTTGCATTTTAATTCTGCTGGTCCTTGCTTTTGAAGCTTAAAAGAAATGCAGAAGTCCTTGTAGCACACATTCCGTGATCATTCCAACCTTTGTGAAGCTGTCGAGATTCCAGTTCTAGCCCCAGCCCCCCTGATTAGTCATTGCTGCTGCAGCAAAGCAGGAAGGCCAGAAACTGAACATCTGTCAATGTTGACTGTGGGTTTACTTTTCTCTCTGTACTTTCCTCCGACATTTGTTTTATCGAAGCTTTGCAAGCACCTTCGGGTTACACAATGCGTCGATACTGTTCTGTTATGAACACATACATTTTGCTGCTGTCATATGAGCCGCAAAACGTTGGAAAGGCTTCGAATAGGAGCACAGCTCTGACGCTCATTGCCACTTTTTAAAAGGACAAACCATTTGTTAGTAAGGAAATCTGACAACCACGGGGCGGTGTCCTCTTGGTGCACCTGAGCGTTCCATCGAGCAGCTTTCTTAGTAACAAATGTACCTAATTTAGGGTTTCTGTACGTACAACAGTGGTGCCTGCTTATTCTATTAAGCATAGTTGCTGCCAAAGTGGTCTTTTTCTGGATGCAAATGTTGTTTTTGGTGCAACAATCTCTTCCTGCCATAGGTCTGAGTCTGCACCAAGTTGGCATTTCATGTTTGTGTTATAATCACATCCTCAGCATTGTAAACATTTACATTCTGGGAAGCACATGAAACAAGAAGCAAAAATAACGTGCTTCCAGAAGGCAGCCTGCGATCTGGGCTCAGTGACGGGCCAGACCGTCCATAGAACCAAAGATCAAAGTGTCTGGTGTTTACTTACAGTGCTTCCTTCCACCAAGCTAATGTCACAGGAGGATAGCTCAGGGGCGACGTGCTCGTCTTGGAAACACGACAACACGGAGTAACACAGGTTCGATCCCCCCCCCTGCTTAGAAACTACTGGGTCTTAAGAGGGTTATAAATAACCAATTAAAATGTACAAAATGATCTTCGAGCTCTTGAGTCTTCAAAACAGAATAGAAAGAAACAAGTGGCAGGAGAGATGTGGACAGAGGACCACATATGGTAGAAGGGCGAGGGGTCCAGAGAGTAAGATCCACAATTGCTTGTATTAAATGCAGCTTGTGTGCAGTAAACGTCCTTTGCATATTGTGTAATCTTGCATTTCTAATGACCTTTCCCAGCGTATCCACTATGAGTGTCTCCTCATTTGTTCGGCTGAAGGAACATCTTTATCCATTCCTAAAGTTGCAACCTGGCCAAAGAGGCCAGACGTTGGCTCAGGTGGAGGAGGCTTACACTTGGGTTCTTAGTTGAAGAGGGAGTGCCTGGGGGTTGTGAGGGCAAAAGTGCTGTAGCCCATAGAGTTGTGCAGTAACCGACAACAATCACAAAAATGCAGTCGGCTGAAGTGGTGGAATCATAAAGGTACCAATCTCGCTGAAGCCAACCGGGGTCTAAAAAGCAGTGCCCAATCAAGTATGGCACCCCCAGAGTTCAGATGGGGGTGTTTCAATTTACCAACAGTGTAGTTCAATACGTCCCTGGGCTGATCCCTAATGCGGATCCCTGCCCCTACACGGCTACCTTGCTGCCATCTTGTCTCCATTCTAACATATGTTAAAATCAATGCATGCAGAGGTATATGTGCTCAGTATCAAGGAGCGTAACCATGCAATTTGCCTATCGGATGATTTACTAAGCATATGATGTTTTTTAAACTGCTTACGACCCAACCATCCAATTAGCCTTTTCTAAGGCTTTATTTATGCTTTTAAAACAATAATTGTCATAACAAATATGAACGCTAATAAAGCATAAAAAGGAAACAATACAGCTTTTGGGAAGTCACCTCATCAAGGTGAGGGCATCCATGCATACACTGACATAATTTCTCCATCGTTTGATTATTAGGGCAGCTCCAATGGTTCACTTTAGCACATGCAGACATGCCTATGCGTATCCCCCTTAATCCAGTAGGCCTTTGATGGTAAGTAGGGGAAGCAGAGAAGAGGGGTGAAGTCAAGTGCCTGGCTCGATGAGACCTGCAGATGTCGATCGTTCTTGGGGGTGCAAGGCTCCGGCAATTGCAGTGACTACTGGCCGGAGACGTGAAGAGTCTTCTGTTCTGCGGGCGAAATGCTGCTTCTGCAGGGAGCCCAGTAATGTCAAGGTGCGGCGCATCTGTGCTGCTCGGCAAGGACAACGTGGTGGCAACATGTGTGCGCGGCAAAGCACAGAGCAGAAAGAAGTGAGATGGGGATCCCATTCCACGGCAGTGTGCTGTGGAATGGAACTGGGGCTGGAGGCTGGCACCTGTTAGGAGGTGGACATGCCCCAGGCTGTGTGTTTCTCGGATCACTAGCCCATAGTGCAGGTGTTGCAGAGTTGAGCTGCTTGACTCGTGGTAACATGGCCAAGAGCAGAGGAGGGAAGATACCCGAGCAGTGTGAAGCTCCAAAGAGGGACAAAAACCTCCAGCTTTGGATCTCAATATGGCTAAAGGAGTCTGTTTGCCATAAGAAGGGGTTCTTAAGTTCAGTTTTAAATGATGGTTGGAGTTTTGAATTCTGGAGGTGGTCAATTTTGGAGATGGTCAATGGTTAGGTTTTGTAATCATCTAATAACAAAATGTGGAGGAGGGGAAGAAAGAAAGAAGTGTCCTTGGCAAAAGGGTTTGTGATTCGAGGTTTGCAATGTAGGGGAATCTGTTTGTGGGTTACGCAGTAATCATTAGGAACAGACCGAATGAGGCATGAATTGTGCTGAGAGTATGACGAAAGTCTGCATTTCCGACTCCTATAAATATATGTTGGATCATTACACACACTATCAAATTGATTTTTTTATTAGACTTAAGGGGCCAATAAAATGGAAAGTTTTTATTATAATGTGTCTATTATCATGATTTCCAGTGCCTAATTATGGTTTACCAAGAGGCTTCTAGTATCAGATACAAGGGGCATTTGATGTGATCAGTAGAGGAGCAGGTAGATGCTATCCTACCAGCTCCCACCCCCTCACCGCAGTCATATTGGAACAGTCGGAGAAAAGCCATAAATCAGCCCCCCTGCATCGTTCCTATACCGCATCTAGTGTATGAGAGACATTATGCACTCAGACAGCCATACAGAATGCACCCTCGCACTGAAAGTGTGGAACGATGGTCTCATCGAAAGATGTTGCATCCCAGGATGTCATGGACCGGGAGGATAGCTCAGCGGCAACGTGCTCGACTTGGAAACAAGTCGACAGGAAGCAACACAGGTTCGACCCACGGGTCCGCGCTAAGAAACCTCCGGGTATTAAGGGTGTTATAAGTACGCAACTAAGTAATATTCCTGTAACAGCGCCTCGATGCCCCCGGGCTGTGTGAGCATTTTAAAAATGCAAATAAATAAATACATAGACAGACGTTAAAATGAAATCTGATGAGGACAAATTGATGTCACAAAGAAGATATATTAACCTATGTTGAAATAAGATGAAAATATTGAGTAACAATGGAATTGAAGCACTAAGAGTAAAATGAACCTAAAGCTAAAGTAATCATGGATCTCAAAGAAGATGAAATAACTAATTGACCAATAACTGTAAATACGCTGTAACACAAGGTAGAAAGACAACATCTAGAAGCTTGTTATAGAGGAATATATAACATGGCAAGGCGGCTATATTAGGAAACTGGACGACAGCTCACGTTACGTTTAACCAAGCTACCTCAGAAACAGGCCGAGGCTGTAAGAAACACTGACAAACAGTCCCGTGAACAGACCTGATGATGATTCAAGGTTGCTATTTTGAGGGATAAGCGCAAAGTACAAAGGGAGTTCATGAACAAGCTCTGAATGTGGGACAGTCTATTTAAATGAAGGAAGATGAAAATATCTGTGAGCCAAACTGTTGGTCAATTAAAAGTGTACAAAGTTCATATGAGATAGAATGAGCAAGTCTCTAGAGGCCAAAAGGGGCAACAACACCATGCATAATCTAAATCAAATAGCAGTAAATGGAAGGCTGAAATTGACAACTTCATGGTCTTTTCACATGTGATTCAGAAGTTAAAAACAAAGACTATTCATTAAAGTGTTAAACTAGGATAGTGGTGTGCTCACACTCCCTTGAATGTTCTAGGACAGTGAGCAGCAAGAAGGTCAACTACAAATGGAAGACTTTGGCTGATGGCCTACCGATGAGAGATGAAGGACTGATTGGGAAAATGCAGAGTACTCTGATGGGACTTAAGCACCTTTTTTGTTTTTTTAACGCGCGTGCTGCTAAGGAGCCGAAAATCTAAGGTTGGGATAGTATGCCAACAAATCAGTGGGGTTGAGGGGGCAACCTAACACATAATGTTGCAGGAGTCAATCCACTGTCATTGTGTGAGCTATAATCACTACTGTATCTATTTAGAGGTACTCAAGGCGTGCCCTACAGACAAGGGGTAGCAATTGAAGCACTAATTTGTATATGTTCTATAAGTAGATAGGTTCCCTTCACCAATCCCTACCTTTCATAGGTTTTGTATTTTGCCACGTAGAGTGATGTCATAGATTGTGTATATTGAGGTATAATACCTCCATGTATTCAAACGTGTGTGTGAGTGTGCAAGCATCAGTCCGGTGTCAGCCAGTTTGCCCTGCTTTATTAAACTGAGAATAAAATAATACTTTGCCCTATTCCTTGGGTCTGTCCGGTTATTTCGTCTGAGGCCATTATTGTAATTCCATCTAGCACAAAAGACACTTCAAGGTGCTGCAGCATAGACCTGTGGATATTTTTCTATTAATTCCTCTTCAAAAATGTTGGGTTATCCGGATGAGCCCTCAGAAATGGTTATGTTATGGGGTGTATTCAGAGGTTATTAAATGATTTCACTGTAAGTGGTTCATGCATCTCTGTAAACCACTATCTCTGAGCCAGCCCGGGATAGGGAAAGGGGGTGCAGCTACATTTATTTGCAAAATCTACCTACCTTTGGGTACACTCATGGAAGGAGGGACATCGCATGAATAAAAGTAGAATGTCAGGATTAGGATATTTTATTGACAAGATCGGCAGGTTCCACCAAAACATTGACGCTATCACCAAAGCCAACAACATCCTGCTCATGCCACTGTGCCAAACAATTATATGGACTACCTTCGAAATGCTTGCATTGTGGCTGGAGTTGGACTTTGTATGCAGCAAGGCCAGTAGTGCATGGAAGGATAAATTAAGAGTTTTTGCATACTGGGATATGTTGTAAACTTTCCTGTTTGTAAATCCTGAAGTTAATTCGTTGCCATACACCGTTTTACTTTGTCGGTAGCATTTTTTGCTCGACTCAGGAACGGATTACCTAATAGGTGCTAGAGGCATGTGTTGAGGGGCTTCAGCAAACAGTGGACACCCCACGCCTCAGGAGAAGCATGGCTTGCCAGGCGGTAGCTCTGGCTGCAAGAACCTGTGTCTGAAGTGCATACTTGCATGGCATATATAGAAAGCATGGCTTCCAGGGTTTTGCCCAAGTCTGATGCAGAGCGAAGACTGTAGATTGTGTACTAGGTGTCTGATCAGAGCCTCCTGGGAGAACTCATTTCCTTGCTAAAGATCTTGGAAGGGAGGTGCAGATTTCACGTACAGCTCAGGATAGAGGTGGAGGGTGGTTCCTTACATGGGCCCAGGGTGTTGTCCTCTTTATGACCACAGGGGGGCAGTGTTCCAGGCCTTGGGACAGGTGGGTTCCTTTGCACAGGCGCAGTGGTTGGGGGGTGCCTCTGCATGGGCCCAGAGGGTTCGGACACTGCATGGAGCTGAAAGTATTGGAAGGAGGGTTCATAATGGCGTTACCAGGGTAAATCTCTATGCTGCCCACCCCCATGTCTTCACTCGGCAGAATGGGCTTAAGTGCAAAGGGTGTTAGGAATGCTGTTTCCACCTCAATCGTCTGCTCTAATCGCCTTCCGTCTGAATGTTGCTCACACCCACCTTGCTCCTCCCTGGTCATATCTTGAACGATTGAGAGGCTGGCTCGCTTCCAACTAAAGGTTTTCAGCTTGTGTGCCGCATGAAATATAATGTCCCTTTGGGATCATTTTAGAAATGACACCAGTATCTGTGCAGCGGGGCGATGTGCTGGTGGCTTCTGTCATCCCACTCCTCAGAAAATATTAACTGGAGGTTTTGGGGAAGCCTCCCATCTAAAATCTCTTCAGGATTAGGAATCCAGGATGATTTGGCTTGGTTTTTCAGGGAGCCTCGACCCATGGGTTCCTCGGTCTTATCCTGTCCTCAAGGGTCCGTGTTTTCAAAGATAAGCATTCATTTTCCGTTTTTAGTCCATTTTAAGCTTTATAACTCTCCTGTAAGCCTTGGTTGCATCGCAATGTGTGACGCTCTAGAGAGTTCATCCTCCTTTCCACTGTGACAAATCTCCCGTCAAGGCACCTAAAGCACGATTCCACCGCCTCAATCTGTGCCATTAAGTGGGTCTGGATATTCGAGGACTCAGTCCGACTGCATTCTCTGGGTTGTGTCCTAGTGTCCATGGGAGGGCGGGGGCTGGTAACGACCTATCAGTGCCCTTTATTTTTTTCTCGTGGTAGGGGGTATTTTATCTGAGTGGTAGATGCCATATCTCAAGAAATATTCAAGCCTAACAAAAGTCGAGGCCTAGGAAGACGCTCCACCATTTGGCAGCCATCTTTCTGAGCCATTTTCTAGAAATGACTTCCTTGGAAATTTAAGTGACAATTCCTCAGGTGTCATTTCTACTAGTAGACAGACAGCAGATTAATTTTCGCTAGAGAATTTCCCAGGAAAAGAATTTGTAAACTACTTGCTTTAGTTTTACCTTATTTAACCATTCCAAAAATTCCCAAACATTAAATTACGTTGATCCTCGATTTCACTGCTGCGTGATTCAAAATAAATTCTCAATTTCTGGAATTGCGAAGTTTCGAGCTTTGCCCACTCCCGTTAGTGGAGATCGCATTTTGCACAGCCCGAATAAGAAATGACACATACAGGTTTTTGTTTTGTGGAAACGTGTGCAATATACAGTATGCATATCCTTGATTATGTACCTATTTCTTATTAAGAGTTTGCGATGCTCGCCCTAGAGCGGGATCCGGCTGATTCTCCTGCATTATGCAGATGTTTATAGCAAATGCAATCATTCGTTATTTTGAGTTCCTCCCTCTTTTTCATTCTCAGTTGCCAGACAGAGACAGCGAGAGAGACTGATTAAGGGAAACATCTACATAGGCTGGCACTACTTCAAGGACCACAATTGCTCCATGGAGGAGTCTACCACGGCACAGATCAAAGCACAGGGTTTCCAAAAGCTGTCTTCTTGCCGACAGCTGTCCAGAGATCTTTAGCCATTTGCGACAAAACAATTTAGACCGCTCCAGACGCTTGGGTGCAACCCAATCATTATACCATGTCCGGCCCTCTAATACAGAGGAACAATTAAGCCACTCATGTCATTTATTGTGGTGCGGAGGAGCCTACGCCAAAAATATCTTTGCCACTTCCTATTTTTATGGGCCAATTCCTCACTCTGCCAAATTACATCATTGCAGCGATGGCAGCGACCCATGCTTGCCTAAAGTCAAATAGAACTATTCTGTACAGTGGTTCGCTGCATGATTCTAGTTCTGGTTTTATGACTGCCATTGTTTTATACCAACTTGAAAGTCTTGTATGTTGTTCGGCCGTCGTCCTCATCGTGGAGCAAAATGACGCATCTAATACGAGATCCCGACGATACTTCACTAAGTGCAGGATGACAGTGAATCATAGCCACAGCTGGATGACCCACTAGTTCCATAAATGCCTCATAATGGCAGTTCCCAGTGACATTAAAATCCACCAGCTGCCCCGTAACTGCACTGCACACCTTTCTGATACAATTTCTCCCTACTGACCTTCACGGAATTGGTCTTCCATCTTATCACGCCCACAAGAAAAAATGGGAGCCAAACTTGCATGGGGCCTGCCGAGCAAAATCTCCTCCCTCTCCCTTCTCATTGTCACAACTTAATTTGCATTATTTATGTATGTAAGTTGTTAAGTTTGATAATGGTGCAACACTTCAAATGAAATCTCCATTAGGCTCTGGTATGGGAATGATTTTGTGATAGGATGCCATCTGGCAAGGATGTGAAACCCCTGCCTTTTTTGATTTGTACTAAATATTAAAATGATGTGGGTAATTCTGTTTCTGAAAGAGGAACCTGCTTATCAGACCCCCTTTAATAAAACTCCATGCCAAAAGCATTATGCATACACATGGCCTAGCTGCACCCATCTCCTGACGACTGCAACAACTGCTCTTCAGTGGCAAAGGGCAGGTGCAAAGTCCCAAAGTCACTACAGAGGCTGCAATGTAACTTCTGAACCTCTGATCCAAAATGTAATGATTGTTGCGTTATCAGTTTGGGTGCTAGGTAAGCTCTAAGAATAAACCATAACAGGTTGTCTTATGGTGACTGATAAGAAAACACAATTATTAAAGCCACACCAATTTGATATCTTACAAGTGTCAACCCTGTGAGCCCAGACTAGCTATGTGTAGGCAATGTGTAATCATGGCTTTCTGGCTGTCTCTACTTTAGCAAGTGAGTGTATAGGGAGCATGCCGTCCTCCTTTGGTTCCCCAGGAGCAAAGGTAACACCTCCCTGCAGGGTCAGATCTCCTGAGAATCCTACATCAAAGGGGCACACACATACCAACTGCCAGCCTCACACCAGAGTGTTGCGCACCAAAGAGCCTTTTAAATTGTAGGCTTGTGAAGGGGGCAAAGTTAGAGTAGCCAGAGATGGAAAAGTGGAATCAAGAAGGATTTCATGATCTTGCTTTTCGGCTGGGCTCTTTTTTTCTTCCTGTCCTCTCCATTTCCTGTGGAACAAGGCACTCTAGATATGACGCAAGAAGGTAATGATCCCTTGTTACAACAGGAGAGATTGCTTTCGTCCAATCTCCAGTGACAGTTTGCCTTTATGTGGGAGGATTCCCCACTCCACCTTTGTTTCATCTATGGCCTTTCAAGAAGATATGGACTTTCAAGAACACAAGGCAAAGTCACTGGACATTTATTGGGAATACCGTCAACTCCAAATCCTTCAAAGAGTGAGGTGAAGATAGAAAGTATCCAAGGCAAAGGAGAACTGTATCCCCCCAACATTCCCTAGGGAACAGTGGAGATGACTCTGTTTGGACCAGGGCCCACCTCACTGCCAGCTGCACTGGATCCCCTGTAGTTGCCATAAAAGCACCCTTGCATGAGAGTCCAGAAGAAAAGGACTTTCTCTGTCCTGGAGTCCCTGGTTTGGGACTGACAGCAACCTGTAGAAGTTCAAGACAGCCTGGTACCCACTTTCACCAATTCTAGATTCTTTTCAACTGTTTTGACCATACTAGATGCCTTCGAAACTGTCACAGGGCCTAAACGTTGCTGCTTTTGGCACCCTTTCCCATCATGGAACCACTGGTTGTCCGCTACCTGTTTTAATGTCAAATAACACCAGCAGTTCTCACTGCTTCCTGGAGTTGAACACCGGCTCAGTGCTGCGAAAGTCTTCAACTTGCTGCATCTTCAAACTGCATTTTCTCAATGCTCTGTTGAGCCGTACAGAGCCCAGTCTCGAATCCGACTCGATGTCTGGTTTGACTGCAAGAACAGTGCAGAGAAGCCCAGTTCGACGCTGTCAAACCTCAAACCACCAAAACCGAAGAACAAGATCCTGTCAAGAGGCCCTGACCACTGGTCCACATTATGGACCATAGCAACTTTTAAGCCCTCTTTTGCACCTTTTTGTGAAAAGACATATAATTGATGCCCTTGAACATTGACAATGCTGCATTTGCTTGCCTGATCACCTGCTGCTCAAGCATCCAGAGTTCTCTTCGCTAAACGTTCTGCATTTCCTGTATTCGTTCCGCAGGGGTGATGTTTAGGTGGTGTTTTCCTAGTTATTTGCATTCTTGATTGTTTCAAGTGTATATATTTGTAGAGAACCTTGTTTGGACATTCTTTCATTTTGGAATCTTTGTACTATTGTTCTTTGCGAGTATAGCCCGCCCTTGGCCCACATTACCCCAAAAGGCACAGGAGGTATACCAGTAAGGCCATGTGTATTTTTCCTCTATGTTTGCGATCTCTGATGGTTAAGTAGTAGTCTTGGGCTGAGAATGCAGTTTAGCCCCTACTCCTCCCTATCCAAACGATCGCTGTGAGCTACGGCAGACACAGCCCAGCCAGGCTCGCAAAGGCTAACCAGCACGCCATACTCGGGACCCACCAGGCCCCTGTAGCACGAGGCCAAACAACCACCCGCAATCAGGACCACCTCGGCCCTTCTGCACCAGGCAGTCCTGTCACTCGCAGCTTGGACCTATCAGGACCCTGCTCTACGCCTTGAGAAAGACCGTAGGTCGAAACATGTGTTGGCACTCTAGATATGTAAACAGTATAATGTGTTTATCCTGATGTGTACAACCATGTCTGCCAATCCTCGGCAAAGTATCATAACTAAACCAACAAACCATTAAAATCGACCAAGCTCAGGCCTACCACGGTGTCTTGTATTATTGGATACCCTAGCTAAGGTATTAACATACCATCTGGCAACCACCTTATCGAGCGCCAAGGTAACAGGGATTCCACAACCAAACCTTCATTCTCCTCCCTATACTCCTGCAGAGCAGTAGTCATTTCTTCGCAGGTTTATATGGAAATTCTATGATAAATGGATTCACAAGTGTTCTGTAATGGAGAAAGATGTGGCACTGTTTGGCCAATGGTGGGACAGTTTCTATGGTAACGAAAGTGCCACAGAAAAGCAGTTACCTCTAGCTAAGGAAAGCTGACTGTCTTCCAGCACCTCTGCCCGCATGTTGCACAGCTCTGGAAGTGTACATTTCAGAGGCGTCACTAGGGAGATTTGGGGGGCTATAGCCCCAGGTCTTTTGGTTGTAGCTCCAGATAGCAGCTCAGGGGCTACAACCAAAAGGCGAGCTATGCCCGAGTCCCGACAGTCCCGACATCCCTGGATCTTTTACAAACCTACCAGCACCCCTGGTTCATTTCTCGGTCAGTTTAGCGGGTATTAAAAAGAAGCGATTCCGAATTGCAGTGAACATGGGTGTGGAGCAGGATCTACTCTTAAGACTTCTGGACTGCACAGATGTGTTCCCAAAGTCTCCATTTCCGGCCGCTGCTGCTGAATTCTGGAGTCTCTGGAAGGCGCACGTTTCGCTTGGCCGTGAATGAGATGTGCGGTGCGTCGCAGTGGGCCCAATGGCTGCATAGTAAAGATCCTCCCACCAGCTTCTTTGTAAC
Source organism: Ambystoma mexicanum (assembly GCF_040938575.1). Lineage (NCBI taxonomy): Eukaryota > Metazoa > Chordata > Amphibia > Caudata > Ambystomatidae > Ambystoma > Ambystoma mexicanum. The sequence continues at coordinate 1,098,450,768 of NC_090934.1, read as the reverse complement.
CAATGCTAAGTGAGATGTGTGTATGTGCTGTACAATGCCATCCGCAAAAGAAATATGACTTGCTAGGACCAGTCGCATTTTTTTTTCTCCAGCTGGGAGTAAACCCAACATAGAGGCATTACGCGAAGTAACCCCTCTCCTCCCAGTTGAGCAGTAAAATATAAAACTCCTGATTGGCCGTATCATTTCCACCTGACACTCAAGCTGAGTTCCTGGCAGAATTTAAACTACTAGACAGACTGGGGCCGTGGACCACCTCACCTTTCCCCAATTCTTATCAAGGAAAGTACAACTTGAGTCCAAAGTACTACTACACATCCTTGGGAACACCGCTCAGATTAAGACCAATGTAAAGTCTGTCTTTTCCTTGGTTCCTTGCTGACACTGTAATAATAAAGTGTCACACAGTGCTGGCAGTGGAAGGGGACATGACGCTGTGTAAGTGCAATTTTCACTGACGGTGGCGGAACACCGCTCACGCGCAGTATGCATACATGGAACTTAGTCTGCAAACCGAACTAGATAGTGATAGAGTCCTGCTCAAGTCGGTTAAGAGTAAGAATTCAAGGCGACAGAGGTTGCTTGGCAGTAATGCTAGTTCTGTGATAAGGGCCCAATCTCCTGTTAGTCTCCCACTCAACCAGCAATCAATGCCCGCAGCAACAGTGCCAGTTCAGTCCACTGTGTTGTCTATAGTAGGGGGCTCTCGAGCTCAAGCCAGGGCTTATGGCAAATGATGGGGGTGCGGATCACTTCTCAGAAACAGCTGTTTGCCAGAGCTCACCTCTGGTTTGCGAGGTAAATGCCTCGGGTTCGATGCAGGATTTCGGAATCTCTTGGCTCCCAGCTCTTCCTGGACTCTCTCTGAGGCCTTGGAGTTCCAATTATGTTCCTGCGGCTCAGTTGATAAGCAAGAAACAAAAAAAACGAATGCAAGCATAAAAACGTGAATAGATAATTATTTGGAATTCTACCTGGAGGAACCTATATAAATCTGGTATATTGATACAGTTGCAAACAACCTAAAAAATGATCCTCAAGAGTTAACTTAACTCTAACCCAGTTGGCGCAAAAGGACAATGCTTGACAATAAAAAAACATGTTCAAAGCATGGCCTTCTTATGTGCTTGACAGCTGTATCTGCAAATAGGAACACCTCACAGCAAATCCCCCTGAAGGACATTTCAATTCTGTACACACCTAGATCATGCATGCGAGTGGGGAGGTGGTTTCTATGTGGATGTTCACTCCCTTTTGCTAAGTGCTGTCTGTGGGCGTTGACCCGGCAGGATGGCAGCATGTGGTGGACCTTCTGCAGACTTCGGCGTGAAGGTCACAGGATCGAACCCCAGCAGGCCCAACTCATCCTTTCATGTTTATGAAACTGATCAAATGAGTACCAGAGAGTTTCAATGGCTGTCGATTTCACAGCAAACGATCATTCAATGTGTGGTGGGTGCTATATCAGAGCTCGTCACATGCTACGTTATATCGTCGCCACTGGGATCGTATTTCCTCTTACATCAGTGTAGAAAAAGGCGGTTCGGCAAAGCCTAGCTGCACAGCCCTTTCTAACAAACTTTTAAAGTTTTTTTTAAATGGAAAAACATGTTTTTCGCGCTTTAGAACCAATGCTGCTGTAGTCATGTACTTGAGTGGCAGCGAATCACCCCTGGGTGAGTTCCCTGCTCTCTGACAACACACAGAGTTGGTTCCTGGCCTCCTGCAATCAGCCACTCTGTTTCTAAGGCCAGACCCCCCCCTGGCCTGATGTGTCATGCACAGCAAACAATGCAGGTATTTTTAGCATCGGCTTGCTGTTCAGTCAACACAAGCTTAGCCAATGCACTCGGAATGTGGCTTTTGCTTCATTTCAGCTCGGACTTTCCCGGTTGTCTGGGTACAAATCGCCATCGTGCTCACATAGTGCTGAGGGAGCTGAGCCTCCAATAGCCGCGGTTCCACGCACTGCTATCACACAGCAATCACACATTCCTTAAAGCTCGCACGAACTGGGCACGACCTCTGCCACTAGACAGTCTCTTGATGCCAGAAAAGGCTTTTCATCTTCAGAGATAAAAGTGGATAAAGTTAATGGAGGCAGACAAAGACTGTTAGGCCCATAGGAGCCCCAACCCTGACTGCCGCAAAATGCAGACCATGTGGGGTGTTTTGTCAATATGGCATTCTTAACCTGCTCCATGGCCATACCGGGGGTAACGGCACGGCAGCCTGAGTTAATGACCCGAGCGAAGCGACGTTACCCGGAATGGGTTAAGAACGCCATTAGCACCCCGGGTTTCCAAAGCGGTAACATTGGGTGTTAAAAAAAAAAGCATTTTCATTCATTGAACGGGACACGTGAAATGTTTTGCCAAGATGGCCACCATGGTAGTAGAAGGCAGGGTTCTGTATGCAGCCCTCTTCCATTACCATGGCGGCTGGAAAAGGAAGAGGCAGGGGAGCTGTGGCAGTGGGCGGCAGCACCACAATCAGGTAAGTGGGATTCGGATTTCTTTGTTAAAGGGAACGGTGGGTGGGAGGAAGATGGCGGGCTGTAGGTGGCTTGCAACGCGGGCTAGATCAGAAGTATCAGCCCGCGTTTCCAGCCTCCTGATTGGCCAGCTGCCACCCGCAGGATGCTCATTTGCCTGTGAAAGAATTTCTCTAGTGAAAGCTGCAGCCTTCCATTTTTTTACAGGGGTATCCCGACCCCTTCCTTCCATAGCTATACACCAACCCCTTACCCCCCTCTAAAGAAAGAACATTACGGCAGTGCTTTTGCTGGTGGCATTCTGTTGCCGCAAGGTCACTGGTTGCGGCTTATTCATGCGATTCAGATTCACAAAATACTTTGTGGGTCCCAGATCTATGTTACGGCCTGAAAATAACTCAAAAATGGAGAAGGCCGCATGGACAGAATAGGAAAGAGGTGTGTGAAGTGTTGGCTGATTTTAAAGGAATCGTCACAGGTTCCCACCTTACATGACCTCTGTACTACCTGCAGACCATGAGCAGAAATGACATCTCTAGACTAAAGGGGAATTTTAGGGCCGCAAGGGAAGACTAGTTGCTTGAAGAAGCCAGTCCATGCATGTATTTCATACTCGTTTATAGAATCTATCATGGGTTTGGCACAGTAGCTCTCTTGGATCCCCAATAGGTGAACGGGACGCTGGGCCAATTGCCTGTGCAGGTTCTTATGGGGCATTGGGACGAGAGGGGGCCGGCATCTCTGGATTGCTTGTGCTCGTGCAAGCTAAATTAGTGGAGACATTAACCCACTGATTTTTTTCTTCCTGGCCCGCCTCGTTACAAGCTTGAGAAGCAGCGGGCTCAGGACTACCCTTTTTGATGCCGTCATTCGTACAATTGGAGAAACCCTCACCTTGCTCGCCTCCATGAGGAACTCGGTAGCTTTTTTGCCATTTCCTAATACCTGAGCAGGACCTCGTGCTGAAGGCAAACGTTTACTCTTAAGGGCTCATGTTCAATTGGGGTGTAACATTAATGGAAAGGGAAAAAGCTTTACGTAAGGCTTTTCCGCTCTCAATGAACGCTACACCCCGTTTGTAACCCTTTATATGGCAGAGAGGAGGGTGGAATGCAACTTGCGATTCGCCACCTCCTTCCTCTCTGCCATACAAATCCTCCAGAATTTGCACCGCCATGGATTTCCATGCTGGCGCAAATGCTGACCTCCCTATGGGATCTGCCAGCCTTATTCACCTGCTTAAAGCAGGCAGACCTCATGAGAATCCATTGTGAACGTCACCTGCCAGCATACCAGGCAACGTTTATTTTTCATTGTGAACACTGCTTACCATGAGCATGAAAATTAAATACTCTCCAACATGAGCGTTTAATTGTAATTGTGAGCGTCGCTAGCCATGCTCGGCGCTCACAATCAAAAGTAAACTCTGCCTGGCATGCCAGTATGCTAGGCAGTGTTTACTCACTCTGCCAGAGTGCAAATTACCAAGATTTGGCGGCGGGACCCCTGCTTACGCTGAAGTGTAAATGTAACGGCTTGCGGGCGCTACATTAATAATTATTTCAAAATGACCTCCTTAATCGCTCGATGATATCTGATCACTGAAGTCAATTATGTGTTATTTGCTAATGTAGAATACATTATTTGTATCTGCCTTTAAAGGTATTGTTTCTGTATGTTCTTTAAGAATACTTGCTGCATGTAATGTTGCTTTCTCTGTTTTCTGTGGCTCAAATATCTCAATTTTGGCTTAATTCGCGTGAGTTTTATTTCGTCTCATTATCAATTGAAATGTTTCTTTTCAAACCATGAGATGTTTAGAGACATTAAAGTCCCTCTAACACGTGATGCAATTATGAAACCTCAACAGGAATCTTAATTAGTCACTTTCAACTTTTTTGGTCAGCATATACCCCATCATTATACTTTTGAAACTATCAAGCAACCGAAAAATAAGCTCTCACCATATTGAAAGAAGGCACATTTATTCTTTCACGTTTCTAGGACAAATCTCTGTCTCTGTGTTCATTGGACTAACCTCAAAGCTGTACAGTACTTCTTTCCGGGGACAATGCTGTTCAAAGTAGAGGGCATTTAAACAAAAGAGTCAGTGAAAAGACTGTTTATTCGCAGCATCTGATGAATATCCAAAGGTTAGGAATATTGCCACAGAAATGATAACAACTGTAGCTTCATTTCACTCGCGAAAGTACTTTTCGAAACGTCAATGCAGAATGTTTCTCTTTGAGAGAGTCTTGTGTCTCTAATGTATTGTAACATGTTTCAATATTTATCGTTCGCCAAATGAAAATATCTCCAGAAACTTGATTTCCTGTTCATCAACCTGATGTCTGATTTGTACTCGTTTAAGCAATCTTTTAGTTTCTGAGTTGCCTGGTCTGTGTAAACATTTTAGGTAGAATTGCAGTGGCAAATAGAAAGCTGTCTGATATAGATTTTAGCTGTTGACTTTGGATGATCATGCATTCTTTCAAAATGTTATTGTAATTTGAACGTGAAAGGCAAAGAAAGGTTACTTCCTATGGTCTCTTTAAGAATCCTAATGTTTATACAGTCCACTTTAGTGACCTGATTCGGAAACATTATTTTGATGTTTATGTGCAAATCTCTCTAATTCATTTGAGATAGTCTTCAGGTCAGAGTCCTGTTACTTGTGCATAAATCCATCCACAGTAAGGTACTGCCATACAAACCCTCTCGCGACCTTCACTCTGGCTCCTCCACCACCCTCGTGGCACCTCACCCACTCTATGCTTCCTCTCGCTTCCGCGCTTTCGCGCTTCTTGCTGCGCTTACTTGGATCTCCCTCCTCTCTAAAATTCGAAACATGGTCCACATCGATGTATTCAAAAGCAACTTGAAAGCCCACCTCCTCGCTTCTGAGCTAACCTCTCCAGCACCACCTCTCACTGCTAACTGTACTCTTCCCTTTCTTTTCCCCACTGCACCGGCACTTAATAGTTTGAGGTCGCAGCCCATGCGTAGCTGGCTAGACTGCCTTCCCGGCATCTGTCCAATATACCCCATCATGCCACTCGAACGCTCGCCATTATCAGAGGCTCACTGCCTCCTGTTTATCGGCGATATTACCTCTTGTACGCTCCTTTGCAACCACACTGAGCTTGTTTCCCGGTATGTATGAATGTATGCAAATAAATAAGTAAAGAAAAATAAAGCAATAGATGTTAAAGAATTAGGCAATTCTTTGCGATTATCCATTGATTCTTTTTATTTAGTACCTCACTACTAGTGGCATGCTGGGTGACCTCGTTGTTTAGATTTGGGTATTAGGTGGTGCTGAAGCACCACCTATAAGCCAAAACTATTACATTAGAGTAAAGTTAGGGAGAAATGGCATATGAGGAGGGACGCAAAGCTTGTAGGTGTTTGGTTATTTGTCCACCCACTGACAGCCCATGTCCATGATAATCCCTATGGCCATTACCACCCAGTTCCTGCCCCCCCCCGCTCAAGACACCTCCTTATGGCAACTCTTTTAGCTCCCTTTTAAGCCTTATCATCAAACTTTGCACTGAACGTGCCTGCCAGTGTTTTTTCAAAGCAGTCTTAACTTAGCAATGACTTAAATGGAGCTGTAAATGTGCTACCCGTGTAATAAAAATGCTGTAAGCGGTCTGGCTTCAGCCACTCTGTTTAGACGGACGTTTCCTGTCCTTCATGGATGTTCTGTTTAAAACAAGCATTGCTAAAGCAAACCATGTTGCTTTGCGAATAAGTACTAGGCATTTTCCAGGCACTGCTATTATATGCCCAGGTACTCGCATCATTTTGCAGCTGCAACCATCAATGGCCAGTTAATACCACCACAGGAGTGCCTGTCAAATTCCTCTCCCATGTCTACACAATTGCCAATGCTTGTTTTCTTTCGATTTGGACCTGTTTTTATGCCAAAGCCAAAAGTGAATATTACTCTGTTTGTGGGAGCTGTAAGCTCTTTTGGCATTTGCATAAAGCTTCTGGAGGAATGATTGGTGATGCACACGAACATGGCCTGTACCCTCAGAACAGCCACATTAGTGTCAGGTTTAGTTTAGTTTAGTTCAGTTTATTTATTTATAGGGCGTGCCGAACCCTGAGGGATCTGGGCGCTTTTACTTGCGCAAAGAAGCAGTGGTTACAAAAACAGTACATCAAGCAGTTCACTTGGGTTACATATCAAGTAAACATGCCAGAGAAGTGGAGCAATTACAGAATAAGTTGGAGGTACAGTTGAAGAGGTACAGTTAAAACACGCATAAAATTACAGATCTCGGGCGGTACAAAGGAGCAAGATGAAGGGAATAGAAAGTTTCTAGTTTTGCTGGGGGACGAAAAGCCACTCTTTTAATTTTTTTCTGAAAGTCCAAAAGGATGTTTCAGCTCTAAGTGCTGTAGGCAATGAGTTACAAAGCTTGGCTGCTAGTACTGGGAAACTAGACCCGCCAGCTTTTTGTAGTTTGTACTTAGGAATAGTAAGGCAGCGTAAGTAATTTACTCTAGTAGGTCTGGTGGATTGGTTCCTGCCGAATTTGTCGACCAGGTATTCGGTGCTGTGTTGGAGAGGCATTTGTGCGTTATTACTAAAGTTTGAAGGTGCTGCTGTAACTGCTTTATACGCAACATACAGTGCCTGACTTTAACATGGCCACCTCAGAAGACAGGGGTGGATAATGGCTTGTTTCTCACAAGCAGTCAAATTACTCTGCCATCCCCTCCAAGACAGTATTCAACCTCTTCCATTACTCACTGACTCTCACCAGTATCTGAACTAGCTGTGAAACACTAAATAATTGATCATCAATACAAGCATCTCCTGCGTTTATCCTTTTAAGTTAAGCCCTGCTCATTCAGGAGGTGTATGTGAAGTCTAGCAGTGCAGGCATTCTCTGAAGACGTTGGTGGGTGCGACAGAAACATAGCAGAGTTAAGCCACCCTAGGAGTGTAAGGTATGCACTGTAGTAAAGGTAGATGAAGACCTCTATCACAAAAGAACAAAACAATTCCAACAACAATTTAGTGAGTGAGACAAAAGCATCTATTTAGAAAGTCTAATACAGCTATCAGGGGAGGAAGGAATACATCTGTTTTGAGGTGAGAGTGGAGACCCCCATATGGATTAGCTAAAAAGACAGCGTCCCACAGTGTCATAGATTCTCCTTATGCCTGACCTTTGGGGTTCAGTTAGTGAATGCTGTAAGAGGACGTTGGCAAGAAACAAAGACAAGGAGTATGAGAACAGGGAGACATACTGACAGAGGAATGATACCATAAGAAACGCAGGCCAAACCGAGATATCAAGATCAGAGTCTGGCAAAGAGGAAACCGAGTTGGATAGTGGAAAAATGCAGAAGAGGATTTTGTACGATCCTGTGGGAAATAGAGCATGAGGTAGGACCGAAGCCATGGTGGTGATAAGACTCCACAGAGGAGATTTGAAGGGGCCTTCATGGAAGGGGGCCTGCTAGATCCCGTCATTGAAAGCACTGTCTCGGACCACGTGGGCATCTGCATAAGCCATCAGAAAATGTATATGCCAATGAAGTCAAAGGAAAATTAGAAAGTTTGAGAACAGACATTCATTTAGGGATACAAAATATTATATACACATTTCCAGTTTCTACTTCACACAAGTACATTTGTGTGTCATGGACCCCATAATGTCGATATGTGTCCTACAAGAAATACGACTTGTATCTGAGGAGTCTGCAGAGACTCTAGCTTTCACCCCCTGTGGCGGGAGGCTGACATTCGTTCATGCCTCAGTGAAGGCTGCGGGCCGTTACCGGCCATGTCAGCCCCTGCCAAGGGCATGAAAGCCATTTGCACCCCAGGTTTTAACCGGGATGCACATTTTTTTCTTTTATTTTTTTCTCTGTCGGGAGAACAGCTAAACGTGGAGTGCGAAAGCACATCTCCCGAGGTAGGAAATAAAATGGCTGGCGCCATTAAAATGGAAAAGGGACTAGGTCCCTTTTCAGAATATGGCAGCCATAAACAACATGTTAAAAAATGGCTGCCATCATTCGAAAAGGGACCTAGTTCCTTTTCTATTTTAATGGTTGCAGCCATTTTATTTCCTCCCTCGGGAGATGTGCTTTTGCACTCCACGCTGAGCTGTTCTCCCGACAGAGAAAAAAATAAAAGAAAATAATTTGCATCCCGGCGGGTGAGGGCGGCGATTGCAAAATCATGCCTGGGAAAGTCCGTTTGTGATTGGTCAATCTGTCGTTCCTGGGTGCGAATGTCCTATAGGGAAGGGAGAGAATAAACTGACCTGGTTGTGCCTCTGAAAAGCCAAAGCACTACAACAAAGTCTTCACATATCTCTACCAAAGAAATGTGATGACTGTCGCCTCTCTGTAAGCCGTAATGAGAAAGTAAGGGAAGAAAGTGGAGAAGTATCCACTATTATTCTCACAATTGCCATTGTTCCGATGACTGTAAGGACCGCATTCATTTGCTGTGGTACCTGTACATTACTATGGGAAATTGGCACATTCTAAATTGTCTCAATTTTCCTACAGTTAATAATGAAAAAATATATTCTGCAAGCAAATAGCTCTACCAAAGGTTTGCATCAACCCAACGAAAAGCCAGCTTTAGTTCAGTGATCCAGGCCGAGTACTCTCTCTCTTTAAGTAAAGTCTTTATGTGAACTGAAAAGGAATTCTGTATCTTCTGAGTTTCTCCCTATGTTCCCGCGTATAAGAAGTCCCTTGATTCCTATGCGTTGGTGATGCCTCCGGGAAAGTGTACTGGCCACGGTAAGTAATAATCGCCAAACTAATTTCTTTATTATTCAACTTTATGTTCACCTCCAGCTTTTGAAGCAAGTTGGTAAGCAGTCTCTTGCTCTGCTTTTAGTTTTGGTTATTGGGTGATACTAAAGCCCCACTTATAAGCCAAATCTATGGCATTTGAGTACAGCTAGGAAGGAAGCCTGTGGGCAGTGTTTGGTTACTTAAACACCCATTGACTGTCCATAGCCATGCTAAGCTCTATGGGCATTCCTACCCAGTACCTGTTCGTCCCCACCCAAAATAACATCTTCTTGTGATCTCTTTGAGCTAGCTCCATCAAGCAGTAACATCGAACTTTGAGCTGAAAGTGTTATTTCTCAGCAGTCTGAGAGGTAATGGCCTAATTACCCCTGTAAGTGCTACTAATGTAATACACATTTCTCAACCGAATGTACCTTCAGAAACCTGATTTATAGCTTGTCATTGCACCGAAGCCTTGTTAAAAACGAGCATTGACAAATCCAACAGTTTTGGTTTTTGTAGAAGTATTACCTAAGCAGTTGTCAGGCACTGCTGTCATATTCCCAGGTAAGCACACCATTTTCCAACTGTTGCCATCTTGTAGCCAGGTAGTTCTATTATGGCATTTCCTGGCCTTTTGCCATGTCAACACAAAAGCAAAAACTGTTGTCTTTGCCACTGCTTGTTTTTGCTTCTAAATGGAACATGAACACATTTGTGCAGGTGACTAGTGTTTCCCTCTGGAAGTCGGTTAACTACGTTTATTTTTTGGCCATTCATTCAAGGATGCAATGGATAATTTTGGCTGGAATGAGCTGATGTAATGGCAGCTGATTGATTGTGTCAGGTGTGCTTCTCACCACCTTTTGCTGTATCATGACCGCTGAGAGTGTGGAGGGGCCGTCATAGCCCTGAATGAGCGGTGCACTGAGGGGCGGCCTGGTGGGCCATGGCGGGTCCCTTTGTTTACAGCTCAGGCAACTAGTAGGCCAAACTAGCAGCTGGCGGGTCGCAGGGCTGCTAGGTTGAAGGTCATGGCCGTGCAGGCTTACAGTCCGGGCGGGTTTTGGGTCAACCATACTGGTGGCTAAGTGACAATAGTTAACCCGGAGGAAGTGTAACAAAGCAGGAAGATGTGTTTAAAATAAGCAATGGGGAAACGTTTTCACTTATAATTTGATGGGGGGGTTTTGACGGGTGCCTGTACCGTAGCGCCCTGGGGGAGGGCTGCTGAGCAGTAGCCCAATAGCTGTGTGGTGCTGTTGACATGGACATATACAATGAATTATCGAAATCTTTGGACAATGACCAAAATGTTGAACCTGAGGAACTATGATTTTATTACCCGGGTTGAGGGGGCCAATCGAGTTCAACAGGCCAAGCCGGCGGGGATGGTGGCAGTGGCCCCCTCTGGTTGCCCATTGGGTGGATATATAGCCCAGGCTTGGGTGTTGGACTGTCCGGCTGGACATTGTATTTCTAGCCCTGGAACTGCTCAGACAGCTAGTTTGCTAAACTGGCAGCTAGCAGGTCGGGAGGGCTGCTTGGACCAACGTCATGGTAACCGATTATGGTTGATGTAAAACACGTGGGTCCCTGTCATGACTTCTGAAAATGATTCTGTAATAAAGTGCGCCCAGTTTACCACCAAATGATGTACCTTTTGTATAATTCAATGTGTGTTTCAAAAAGACATGGGCATTACGAGCGCACCCCTATTCCAAGTTCCCGCAGCAATGCTATAAACACCTGCTGCCGGAAAGAAGAAACCTTCCCACTCTCAAGTGGTGCCTGCTCTCATTAGACATTTTTTATTATTATTATAATTATAATTGTTTGTTTATATCGCACTTAATACCGACAAGTGGTTGTGGTTCCATGTCATTTCATTGCGGGATGTTTTATCGCGGGGGGTTTTAAAGCAGATTTCTTTACGAAAAAACTCATCGGATTTTAATTTTTTATTTTTGGGGGGATTTTTGAGGGGATTCTCCCCCCCAAACCCCACCCCCTTTAATTGTTTTGCTATTCTCAAACACCCACACCCCAAATATATATTTGTCTAACCCCCCTAAAAAATCAATGAGTTTTTTTCATTAAAAAAATCGCGTAGAAAACCCCCGCAAAAAAACATCCTGTGATGCGCGGAATCGGGATTCGAACCTGTGTTGCGCTGCGTTGCCACCGCGATATCCTTATTAATTTCTTTTAAGTTAAGTAAAAAACAGGAAAACAAGAAAGCTCTCCATAAGGTTTATCACGCTTGCAGTGATAAAAAGTGAACAAGAATCTAACACGTGTGTTCTAAGAGGAGAGCCAAAAGTGCTGAAAGTGGGAGCAGAGCGAAAAGCAGAGCAGGCGAGCGCTTTAAAGAATGGGGCGCAGAAGAGAGAACTAGCCACGGCGGGATATTGCAGAGGGGGGATGGTGGAGCAACATGGACCTGCCAAGCAGAGCAAAGATATGGAAAGATACTTGAGGGCATCTGTGATTACCAGTTGTTGTGGACAATGGGACGTGGCTCCCTTAAGAAGGAGGGAACCAGGGAGTGAGGGGAGGCAGTGGGAGGAGGAAAGGAAAGGGCGGGGAGAAGGGAAGGCAAAGTAGTATGTGAAGGAGTAATAAAGGGATAAGACGGGTGAGCCCAGTGTCTGGTGTCGTTATGAATGCACAGGTGACCAGGGTGCAACACCAGTACCCTTTAAGCACCCCACTACCTATATCCCCTATGCTCATTCCCCTCCCGCCGTATCGAGGCCACTGGTCTAAAAAAATTGGAAAGCAACAGAAAGAGCGAGAGCTGTAGTAGATAGGTGCAGGAGAAGGGGGCAATACTGCAGAGCAAAAGGCCAATGAGAGACATAGCAGGGCCAAGGTGGAAAAGCTTGAAGAGAAGACGAATAACAGCGAAACCGGACTGCAGTGGAGCCACGAAACAGGCAGGAAGAGAGAGAGAAAGACGAAAAGAAGGAAAACAAAATGGAAAATGGGCGGTTTAGGTGCAGAAAAAGTGAGGAAAGGACGGACGTTGCAAGCATTGTATACTTGATAGTTCTCGAACTTGACGAGTCTAATTGAAATCACATGCGGCTTTCAAAATAAACTTGCTTTTCGCATTCATCAGACGTGCTCCTAACACCACTGCGGAGGGGCTGAAAGCAATCCAAGGACAGGAATAGTGCATATGAAATGACTGGGTGGAACACACCACAACTGAAGGGGGGAATCACTTTGCAGAGCCAGCAGAAGATGTCAACAAAGCACGCCACTGGCTGAGTGCTGTCTAGCGCATGCCAACCGCAAGCACAAGCCCGTCATTAGCCAAAGCACGTGACAAATTCGGGGCCAAGCATAACTGGTTATGACAATTACATAATTAGCGTCTGTAATGATACTTGTCGTGTAAACCCTGCTTGATTTCAGGATTTGAATGCAGATGTGAAGGGTTGTCTTGGTTTGTTATTGAATATTATTGCCAACCTTTGCCATCAAGCGGGCATACTGAAGCTGATTCACTAAATGCTCCACAAGCACGAGGCACAGCACACAGTGCATATCACATTATGCAAATGAGCTAATCAACACCTATGTTCTGAGATGCTTAGATATGTACTGGCTTCTACCAGTCGCATAATTGAAGACCTGGGGCCTTCTGACATCAGCAGGATCCAGAACAGCTGCCTTTGGGGCAGAGTCAAGTCTGATTTGCACTTGTTTGGTCCCTTCCTTTAATGACACAGAGAAGCTAAAAAATGACGATGGACTATGTGGCCCGCCTCCGGTCACCGGGGCGGGCCACCGATGATGTCGGAAACACCCGACACAGCTGCCACGCTGGGGCGCACCCAGCAGAGCGTGAGTAGGGGACACCCTACCTGGCCCGGATCACCGGCCGGAGTTCCACAGTTTGGGGATCACCACTGCGCTGGCAGTAGTGGCTCCAAGGGCACTTGGGCCACTCTGATCAATTAGGCCACGCTCACGTGGCACTAGTCACCCAAGCACTGACACAGACACGAGTTGCCACTTCCTGGGCTCTGCTGCACTGCCTTGTGCGTGCCGGCAGAGCCCCTTTTATTATAGAGGCGTCATGACGTTGTCATGACGCTCTCTGGCATGCAAACACCTAGACACACACATAACAGACTACTGCACTCAGGAATCTCCAACAGTTCAAAAGCGTTGGCTCGAGTATTTCCATCATTCACGTTTTGTTTAGAATAGTCATGGCGAGACACCAGTTAACTCCCCATGCAAGGCCCTTGATGCGGGTCATTTTTATCCCATCACTGATGAAAACTTCAAAACACAATAGATTATTAAAACTAAACCAAGGGCCCCAAAAGAAACAGAAAGACAATATTGCTGTTGTTCTTCTGGTTTTTAATGCTTGGAAACAGAAGACAGGTGGCAGTGAACAGGAAATAGTTCGGTCGCTCTTTTTGGAATAAATGATGAAAACAATCCAAGCGAATAAGGAAATCTTCTCATCACTGTTAGAATTCTGTTCCTTCTTTTCCATGTCTCTGTAGATAAGGTAGCCATTGCAGGGGTGCATTCCATGCATACTCCAGCTTCTCCCAGTGAGTTGTAAACTGAAAATGTGCTTTTTTCTACAAGAACGGAAAGTCCAGTGTAGGTCTTTTCTTACTCATTTCACTCTGTGGCCTCCATCTGATGAATCTATGGGACTGGCAACGTGTGCCCAATCATTAATGGATATTGTTGATGTTCCTACTACTATGTCCCCTATAAAATATCTGTTGGGGGTGTGACGACTCAATTTGCGAGGCACCAGTGGTCTAGGGATGTATATCGGTTTCGAAACCATCAATCAGCCTCACACCTCTAGTACACCAGAAGGGATCCGAACAGATTGGAAACACAAGTAAATTATAAACCTCCTTGTCCAATTTTGGTAATGTGGACGGAACGGCAGGCTTTTCTCCGCAAGGTCATGGATCGTTAATTAGTTGCAACACAGCAAAAATACAATTATTACCGAATGATAACTGTAAGGGACTGTACAGTCAAGGTTGCATCTACTTCATTGTTATTATTACAACAGACAGTTCTAGCACAACACCAAAATATAACCCACCCCGTGAAGGAACACAGAGGACAGACAGTTTCACAAAGGAAAGGGAAGCATTCTGGATACTGACAGGAGGGTAGTAAAAAGGACAGTAAAGCAATCCATCTGAACTGTTCAAGGCTATTTGATTTCAACAGCAAGGGAGTAAGGGGTTGTAAATGTCACAGAGAAGGACCAGAGGAACAGAACCACAATGTACCTAGTGCTTGAGATGATCTTGATGCTCAACAGTGTTGAGTCAGTTCCAGGATGCTTTGCAGTTCCTGCGGTAGAGTTCAAGACGGTAGACAGCTGCGGGTATCAGGCGGCAGGCAGTTTGGCAAGCGAGGCAGGACGAATGGCTGCAGGCTTGCCTACATGGTGGCTCAGGGTCAAAAATCGTAGTCTCTGTGCTGGTTGGCGGATCTGGAATGCTGGTTGGATGGCTTTAGTGACAGCAGCGTGACAGTCAGTGGTGCAGCTGGTCGTGGTTCAAGGGCTCGACTGTCTCGAAAATGTCCTTAAAAGATGGATGCTGGTTGATGCTTGTTGTGGCACTCCTCCTAGCTTCTTCGCAGGGCTTTTGTCATCCTTTAAGGTGGATGGTCCAAAGCTGAGGAGAGTTTTTGCAGGCAACAGCCTTGTCCTTTGGTCAGAGACTCTCTGGCAGTTTCCTCCTAGGAAGCTTGCTGGCAGAACCTAGCAGGGTACGCTGTATGCTGGCTGGGGTCTGGTTCTGGAGCTGCTGGATGGGTTCTCTGAGTCTGATATCTCCCTCTGTTCCCTGGGAGATTTTTAGGAGAGGGATCTTGATTCCCTCTTGGAAATTTGGGCCTTCCTTCACTGGCAGAAGCAGTAAGGCAGACTGTACCTTCAGCCAGGGTCCAAATGAGTCCTCCTTCTTACTCCTTTCAAAGTCGTCGATTGATCTGCTAAGTGAGGGGCTCAGCCCTCTTTTAAAGCCAAATGGGCCCCAGTGATTGGTGCACGCTAAGCCTACCTTAATGAACCAATCCTAGGTCCCAACCAACAATCTCCTGTTTTGCCTGAGGTCATAACCAGAGTGCTTTGCAACAGGAAAGGTAGGTGGTGACATCATTGTCACCACTCTGCGGCACCCCCAAATTGACTTCAAAAGGGAGTGCACTGACCTGCTCCCCAATGCGAACACATGCTCTATTTCCCGAAAGTATTTGTTTGAGAATGTCCAGAATCCCCCTAGGACAGTTCATGGACGTGAGCACCGCCCAAAGCTGTGCTCAGTTCACCTTGTCAAAGGCGGTGCTCAGGTCCAGGAAGGCAAAAAAAGACTGTCTCCTCTCTCACAAAGACAGACTTGGACAATAACATATACAGATTCGCGGCTTCTTCCGCCGTCACCACTCCAGGCGGAAAGCCCAACTGGATATCCAACAGCATATTACTGGAAGAGATCCATTGCTCCAAATGACGCAACAAAACTCACACAAAAATCTTAAAGGACATATCCAATAAAGATATTGGTCTGTAAGACATTGGAGACGCCCGGTTGCCCTTTTTAAAAATGGGGAAATATAATTGCTGTTTTCCAAGAAGGGGGCAAGTTCCCAGTTGACAGGATTGCATTGAAACTATGGCTAAACAAAACACCCAAGAGCTCTTCACAGGCTTGGAAAGAAAATGCTGGAATGGCATCAGGGCCCAGCACATGATTGGAGATTGATTACAGACAGCTGTTAACACCTCCTTCAAAGAAAAGGCAAGGGACGAACCCTGAGTTTGTATCCTCAGGCTCTACTGGACCTTGATACAAGGAGGAGAAATTATCGACCTGGACCGTGGCCTGTATATGGGACTCAATATCCACCTGTATAATCTTTCAGGCACTGAACTACAAAATCCCAAATCTTCCTAGCATCATTAGCCTCTATCGTCCTCAGCAAAGAGTCCCAGGCCTTCGAAATCCCTTTTCCGATCTGACTGGTATTCTGCTCGAGCCTTTATCACTGTGCCTTAAGATTTTTGTGATGAGTGCAAAATGGATCCAATAGCTCACTTAGAGGCTCTCTAACGTTCGTTAAGCCATCCTTTTTGTGGCAACAGTTTGCCAGTAAACTCCCTTGAAAGGAATTTTACACCATACCGATGAGTTCAAGGAAATGTTCTACTAGCAATTATTTAAAAAAGAAAGAACTTGTCTTGCCTAGCACTTTCACACAAGCCATTGGCACTTTTGAGATTGGAGGGGATAATTACTGCCGCACACTTTCCATTAACCCCTTTGAGCTTCCAGTGAACAGAGAAAAGAGGGTGGGAAGAGCCCTAAGGACAAGAGGGGAATACAAAGTGGGCTGTGTTTTCATAGAACAGGGTCATTTAAATAGCAGGCTGTACTACACAAGTGTCAATTTAAGTAGCAAACATTCATAATTGCTTTGCGAATTGCATAGCAAATAGCTATGCGACTGCTTATTTTATGCCATGCAAAGTGCGTGACATATTATTGTACAATGACACGCTGACATTTTAAATTTAAACCTAGCTAATTAGACACACTGACACTTTTATTTGTAGCCCAGCTGATTAGGATTTCCAAGAGAGCAACAGAAACTGACAGCTGTCACCCTGCACACTTCCACGTGGCACAGAATCACCTCCAAAATAATCGCTGGTCTGCAAAGACTTCTGCTTCCTACTGTATGTTGGTTTAATTTCTTTTTTTTTTAGTTTTATTTTCAGGTCAGTCTCTTTTCTCACTGTTATTTATGTTGGAAACCATATGAGGACACATTGGATTGAATCTGGCCTAAGTATTTCCAGACGCCAGCCCGCAATCGGCGGCCCAGTGCACCACGTAGGGCCAAAACTATTTTGGCAAACCCGCCCTGCACATCTCTGTTTCTCCCATTCGCTATTTCCTATCCACTTTGGAGAAAACAGCAACAAGTGCACCTAATGCTCAGCAAAGTATCCCTCCCCGTTAGACCTTTGGAAATAAGAGTGTCCCAGATGTGGGCTGGACCAATTTACAGAATGTCTCCTGGAATATTTGTCTGGTGTTCTTTCCCGGAACAGTGGAACGGGCACTGACATATCACAAGTATTCTGAATCTTTAATCGAGAACTTACCAAACGACTTTGAAACACGGTTGTCCAATTGAACTTCATACAAATCTAACATAATAATAACTTAATATAATTTAGCATTTAAATAGCATATACTCAGGTATCCGAGTGCTGCTTATTATTACACACGGGGCCTCATTACGAGGCGGGTGGGATGGGTTCAACGGCGCCGGTAATTGTGCCGGTGGCTTTAATCCCATTCCGCCCTATTACGAGGTTCCCTCGCGGGACCCGCTCTGGAACCAGGGAGCTAACAACGGGCCCGTTATTAGCGGGCCCGTTGTTAGCTCCCTCCCCATTGAGCCCTATGGGGGCTCGAATGGGAATGGGGAAGGACCGGTCCGGGTTCCCTGAAGGAGGAAATACTAGGCCCTCCAAGGTCGGAATGGCCTGGTATTTCCCCATTCAGGGAACCCGGATCCGGACACGATTTTGGAGGCAGCCATGCCCTTATCAAGGGCATGGCTACTTCCAAAGTCGTAATGAGGCCCACGGTCTGTGGTGCTCATTTATCGACCTCGGAAGGATGAAAGGCTGAGTTTGGCCCTGCCTGGATTCGAACCTTCATCAGCAAGCTCTGCACAGATGTCAAAAAACGTTTTAAAAGACTGCTCTTTTAGCTGTACCAAATTGTCTCGGATTCATCTGATCCTCGCTCTCCATCTGTACTTGTATTTTTTATGTATTTGAAATTAGGAAATATTGCTTCTACCAGAAATACTTTACAGTAGTAGCTGTACAGAACAGAATCCCAATTCCATAAAAAGATGCTTTGCATTGGGGGGTCGTGAAAGTCATGGCTAGACTGCCAGGTGTGGTAGGAGGCGCACTAGTACATAGAACCGGGATGACGTAGGCTTAGCAGAGAAGCGTGATACGTTGTCATCCTTTAAGTACCTTTGAAGCATTGTACATGCGTTTAGTCCCCTGATATTACATGCTATCACAGATCACAGGTCCGGGTAGCATGGCCCCCTCCTCAGAGGTGTGGTAGCGTGCAGGTGAAGCTGGAGAAGCGGCAGAGGTCCTGCACCTCCGAACCCGAAGACGAAGCAAAGTATGAGGTTGTAGAACCAGTTGGATAAGGGGAGTCCCCGGATAGTAGGAGTGATTGACACAAGGGGCGGGGCTGAGTGATGAAGGTGAATGGGATGTTACTTCTGGGCCTTGAGAAGTGATTTCTAGGTGGTGATTGCGAGGGGATACTTCGTAGCATTCAAAACATCATCAAGCCAGTCAGGGAGCATGAGGGGTCGTGTGGGCTCTGTACATGAAGTAGGAATGTATATGTTCATTTTACATTGGAAACTGTAAGAAGAAATGCAGAAGCCGATAAGGGGGATAAAGTGAAAGGAGTGAATGGAGAAAGAAAACGGAAGCAACATGAAAAAAGAGAAAAGAAATTATAAGTAGAACGACATAAAAGGAAAGCTACAATATCAAAAAGGTTACATTGATAGACATTGGAATTGGGAATTGAGACAAAAAGAAATGAAAGGAGAAACAAATGACACCAAATCTGAAAAGGTGGGAGGGTTGAGAGCAGGGAGGGTTGATACCCATATTTTACGAGTTCTTAAAAGGTATTGTACGATCGGACCGAAAAAAAAGGTCAGACCGTACAAAGCGACTGAAAAATGCTACCACCAAAGGTTCGAACACAACACCCCGGTCACTATACTGTGTGGTATAGTGAGCGGGGTGTTGCAAGGGACAACCCCGCAGCACACCCGCAAAAAAAACAAATGAAAAAAAAAAACAGGGGCCGCAACGGTGTCCCCCGCAACACCCCGCTCACTATATTTTACAGTATAGTGAGAGGGGCTTGCGGGGGAAACCCCTGCACCACCCGTAGTATGTACGTGTGTTCGCTTGAGAAAGGTGCAAACTTTTGGTAGTTCGCACCTTTCTCATGCAAACTTTCCGGCCGCAGCAAAATCAGCCGCGGTCGGATCACTTAGAATCTTCTAAAATAACCTCAACAGGACAGGAAAAGGATATTTCAGGTTGCCTCTGACTTCCGTGACCTTATGAAGCCACTCCACCTAGGCCCTCGTCAACTTAATGCTTATGGCTCTCCTTGTTGACTTTCAGTGTCCTTATGTCCTACAGGCATGCGGTTGGGGGTTCGCCTATAGACGTGTTTGTGCACCTGCATGGGCGCAAATTACGTTGCACTTGCCCCGAGCGCCAAATGCAAAAGATGTCTATTTGGGAGTGGCAATGGCGAGTAGTCACCATATTTCTGAGCACAAAGTAATGTACACGACCCCGCATCCGCCGTTACCTACATCCGGCAGAGGGGAAGGCACGTGTTTCACCCCATTCCCAATGCAGAAAAGTTCAAACACAGTAGAAGCATTTCTGTGCTGTTTTACGTGTTCACGTTATTACTAGGGTTGAAAATGGAACAAGCGTTCCAGATGATGGCCCCATTAAGACCAGCTACCTAACACTCATGTGGACAGGGTGGGTTTCCAGGGGCGGGCATACCATGCCATGGCCCAAGGAAGATATGGGAACGGGGCAAGTCTGCCCTACCCACATCCATCTACCCCATGTGGCAGGCAAACAAATCTGCAGAGAGCTTCTAAAAAGGCTCCCACCTCCCACCTTTGCATTGCTTTGTGAAACTGAACATCCTTAAACCTGTCCCACAATTGTGGGCCCGTGTGCTCATTACTATGCCAGCACACTGACATGCCACAATGGAGGGTTGGGGGCTTAAGATGGAAAAGGCCTTTTTTTCTCTTGCTTGCCATATCAAAAGGGCATCAGACTGCCTGGAATATGAGGTTGTGGGAGCAGGGGTGAAAGAAGTAAATTGCTAAAGAGAGGCATTCTATTTAAGGAAAGGGCAAACTAGCATTGACTTCTGGGCTTGTGGCAGAGGATGTGGCTCATTTTCTTGTGTGTTGGCTGTTTTAGGGCGACCAAAAGAGTGTCTGCATGGCATCAAGACACCACTGAGGTTTCTTTTCTAAATCAATGTTTTCTGGTTTGCAAATCCAATTGAAACCAAAAAAAAGACTACTACACCCAGAATGCATGGGTTTGTTACATCTATTTTAATGTTTTCATTTTTTGTTTTTATTGCTTATAACCCGAACGTAGCTCTCAGGAGCTGGCTCTTTACAACAGGAGGTTGCCAGCCTTGAGCGAGGCCTTTTCTACATTAGCGCGCAGTGCTGTTGGTTGAGGGAGCGTGGGATTTGTAGACTCCAACCTTTTGATAGTTTTGCAATGTGAGGTGCGTGAGCTTCCAGAGGTGTGGAGTTTAACCACCAAGTATGTTGTACATGAAATTCCAGGCCTGGAGAACATGTGTCCTTGTGACATGGAGCCACCTGGCCAACGGATGATATTTACTGGAAGATAAAATAAATGTTTGAGTGAGTTGAGAAAAAAAGCAATATTATTACACGTTGTGTTTGTTGCTCCTCTTCAAGGTTTATGCAAAGGGGCCAGGGGTAGGAAACATGGTTGAGGCAGGATAATAATTTAGAGCAGTAGGTTTGAAGACTGAGGGGATTGCTCATGACAGCATTCCTGCCATTGTTTGGTGCCCCCTTGTTACGCACTGGTGCCCTCTTGGTCCCCACCACCTACCTCCCTCCTTCTCTTCAATTCTTCCCCTGGAATGAATGAGCAATGAGCAAGCAGGGTTTGAAATTGCTGGGAGCTATCTAGCGCCTGCTTCTAGCCTAGGAGAGCCATCTAGCTCCTACTTCTAGCCTAGGAGAGCCTGGTTAGCTTGGTACCAGCAGCTGCCAGTAGCTACTTTGGGCTCCACTGGCATACCGGTGCCTTAAAGACATACATTTGTGACATTCATTTGGTATATTTGAGAATGTTAATAAAGAATAATTAGGACACATATAGTACACATTTAAACATAATGGATCATATATAATGTGCAAAAAGTTGAGGTTTGCCTGTCACTTCGCAGTTACATTTGCGGTGCACTAGGTTGTCGCTCCAGGTTCCCCAGCAGTAGCTCCGGCCTACTGGGTGATGCCCCAGATCCAGGAGCTGGTGTTAGCTCCTGTTCAATGAGTCTTAATTTCGAGCCCAAGCAGTGTCTTCAGTAGCTAACGCGCGCTATTCACTACTTCTAGATGAAATTGTTGCAAAATAGATTACACAGCAGCTAAATTTGTCTCGGGAAGATAGCCCAGGGGCAACATGCTCGCCTTGGAAGCAAGACAAAACGGAGCAACACTGGTCCGATCCCCGGGTCCGCGCTTAGAAACCTCTGGGTATTAAGCACGTTATAAATAACCTCTCATATCATCTCAATACAAACGTTTGCATCAGCAGCTTGAAAGATAGGGCTCTGCAACTTGTGGCTCACCAGATGTTTTGGACTACGATTCCCATGAGACCACGCCATTGACTATATTGGCAGAGGTTACAGAAGTTGTAGTCCAAAACAGTCAAAGGTTGCAGACGCTGGACTCGCCTCACTTATGCGAACATTTATATAAATATGGGATGATGAAAATGAATTTCTTTTTGTCATGTTGACTGAGTTGTTGTCTACTTATTACTTTAAAGTACAAGTCAATTAAACATTAATGAAACTGCAAAGATGTAATGATGTTGGAGAGGGGGTGCAGTGTGGGACAGCAGTAGAGGAGCAACGTTGGGAGGTGTACTCTGGTATTTCGTCCGTGGGCACAATATTGTCTAGAAACCGCCCTGGACATGGGTAGTGGGGTGCACTGAGCCCGCAGACAGCAGCCGGCCCTAATCCCACATAATTCCAGATAATCCCAAACATAGTGCAGATGTAAATCATGGCTCCACTGGGTTGGTGTGCATGCTCCCATCATAGACTGGGACCGGCCGGTCAAGTTCGAGACACGAGTCCTTACTCGTAAGTGTACAGAACGGGGATGGTAAATTAGACGAAGTGGGGATAGGTTAGGGGGGCCAGAAAACGTGGCTCCGTTTTTGATGGGAACAGACCACACACAGGGCCTGATTCATGGCAGTGTTTTATAATGGCACAATCCCATAGGAAAATGTTCTGTGAATCAGGGACACGGTGCACTGCAGCACACTTCCTAAAAGCTGGCTGATTGACAGCGGGAAAGAGGCTTCGTACATCTCGCTCCGCTGTCTTAACAGTGTACTTGGTCTGAAAGTTTTCAGCAGACAAACGGCTTCATGTTGATGTGTGTTGGGAGCCCTCCATGTGCACCACATGCCGTCTAGTTGCCGCGCACCACACAGTGCATCCTCAGCCCCCTGCCCGTCAGGGAAAAGCGAGGAATGTGGACGCTGGAAGACTGGGCCGCTGCAGTGCATTCCTGGGAGTCCAGAGCCACAAAGGCAGGAAATGACTGCTGGTGTGGGGAATAGCTGTGGCGGGAAATAGCTCTGTTGCTTGCCTTTTTTTGGTCAAAATGAAAGTTTGCACCATGATGCCGGCTACGTCATCAGGAGGGCAGAGCCAAGGATGCAGGTGCTTTTCTGCACTACTAATGAGCACTGCCGGTTCTAAGGGCATCTATGTGTTTACTGCACCGATTTTACAGCGACACCCGACAATGTTTTTTTTTTTTAAAGTGTGCCCTTTTTTCAACACATAAATATGCGGGGGAGACCCCCGCAGCCACCCTACTCCTGCCCACATTAATTATTTACTGTACCCGTACCCCAAACATATAAAGGGTGAAATGGGGATGTCAAAAATCAGCATTTGCCCTCAAGCTCCTCCCCTCCCTATACTGTCTGCATGGCCTGGTGATTATGCCACCGCAGATGGTTCCCTCGCCCAGGATTCGGCTGGTGGTGCCAGCTGGAAATGGCTTGCGAATCGGTGGGTCTAGTTCTGATTCCTTCCATCTAACTATGTGCTCACTTTTCTGGAATGTAATTTAAACAAAAAATACGTAGCTGGAGACTTTACTGATGCGCTTCATGTGAACCTGCAGAGAAGATGAGAGGGAGTGAGATGTGTGGCACACTACCCCGACACACTGCATGCCATTCTCTATGTCCTGGTAGACTATACAATTCATAGGAGGATGATGATCACTGCTAAGGGATGCCTGGGTAGGGGTGGGAGAGGTGGCACTTACCTGCTGCTGCCTGTTTTGCCACACCCCCATGTCCCTTTACAGAGCTCCTCCAGTCCCCTATTTGGTATGCCAGTTATAGCACAGGGTATATGCATATGTTTATTGTGATTATTTCTGTTTTTTGAGGATGCATGGGGATCCAGTTAGAGCTCCCTGGCCTATGGTCGGTGATTCTGGTTTTCGTGGAAAGGACTGCGAGTACCTTGGTTTTGGGGCAGCTGTTCCTCTGTTACTTCTCTGTTCGGAGCTTGTGGTGCCTCTGAAGTACTTGAGACAGCCGTAGCTTTCTGGTGTTTTCTTCATTGGCATTAAGAGTGTGTGTGCGTGAGAGGTGGGGGGGGGAGTAGTCCTTTCTGGATGTGCCCCCTGTTACCAAGAATGGGGTCGCGCAGCCCCTGAGGTACTGAGATAAGGTCCCTGTAATCTTGAGGGGACACCTGCTGTGACAGGTACATGGGTGCATCCTCTCTCTCGCCTTTGCCTTCAGTATGTCTCAGGCATTGCTCTTTCCTTTACTAAGATGGAGTCCTAGAAACCCTCATGTGGTGAGACTCGGTTCTTGTGACCTTTAAGAATGTTCCTGGTGGGCCAGGTGCATGGGTGAGTCCTCCCTTGCCCCCTTCCGATCCTCTTTTGTCAGGAGTCACAACTTTGGTTTGAATTGCATGTAAAGCTGTGTGGCACCCTGTTCCTCCCCGCCCTGAATGCCTGTCTGTGTGTCCTGGGGATGAATGGTGTGATGTCATGTGCAAGCGTGTTATCACCACAGTGCATTTCCTCGCCCAGGGATCTACTGGTGTCGATTGGGGCTGGCTCCGCGTGGTAGCGGGAGATGGTGGGTCCTGTTCCGAATCCTCCCATCGGTCTACGATGTAACTTTTCTACATGTAGCTTAAGTAAAAGGAGCGCGCCCTATGACTCTACCATACTAACGGCCTCATCACGAGTTGGGCGGTATCTGGGCTGTAATACTGCCCAACTTTATCAGCGTTAGCGCCCACCGGTACGGCAGTATTACCGCCGAATCATGGTTTGGGCGCTAACTATAAGTGCCCATTTTGACGCAATTACCGCACGGTAATACTGGCAGCAGTAATTCTGCCAAAAATTGACATTTTCTCTGCGTGTTTACACCCAGCTCTGGGCCGGGGGTAAACACGCTAGACTCATGATCGGGCCAGCCCTTCAATGCAGCGGTAATACTTGTTACCGCCGCATTTAAGGGCTACCGTGCACTTGTGATGAGGCCCTAAATGTAAACCTGCTTATTTCAAGAACCATCAGTGGCGGGAGGGCACCCTAGTAGCTATTCACGCAGCAGATACAGCCACTTGGCCAAGGAGGGAGAATCTAAACGGTGCTTGGCCTCATGCCACATAATCTCTGCACCAGCCCTGGGTATGTAAAGCCTGGTTTAGATGTAGGTGCGATGCTGGGAAGGTGGCAGCTGCACCAAGTTCACCCTTCGCCGGTCTATACATGGAGTGCTGAGAAATTGAGTGATAACAACTAATAGCACCCGGCCCGTGACGTAGATGAGGCTCACTGACAATCCGGAATCTGGGAATGCGGGCGTTACCGCAGGCAGTCAGGCCGCCTTCTGCGCCCCCTGAGCGGTGGGAAGCCACCGTCTGCCAGTCCGCCCTGCCCCACTTTAACATTTCCCCTCCTTGCTCCTCCCACCACACGCTCGCACGTCTCTCAGCCCCACCCACTCGCCTAGCTGGCCTGCCTCTCACCTCCTCTTGCAGTGGCTGCCATGGAAAGCGAGAAGGGGCAACCAGGCGTGGCCATCTCCCCTTTCTCATTGAGCACACTCGTTTCCCATGATTTGTTACCTTGTGAAACGGTATCCGTGGCGATCACAACATAAAAACATAGCTGCGCCACCCCAAATAGTAGCTATACCCCCCTTAGTGGGCGCCATTCCAGCTTGATAATGGAGCAGGGGCCCTCAGTAACATAGGCAGCGGGCTATTATTAGGGGATAGTGTTCCCCATATCGTGCAGTGGTTAGATGGGGTGTTGATCCGCCTAGGATGCTATCTGAACGCATGGTTATATTGCTAGGATGGGCTAGTGTGCACTGTTGCTGAGCCCTGACTCAGCCGGAGAGTGCGGTGGCGTGTGCTCTAGTTGGCATCAGAGCAGTCCCAGACTTCCCTGGACGCAGGAACGCCTCCCTTCTCTTTCTCCATCCGGAAAAGTGCAGCACGAGCAGAAGGAATGCATCCGGTGTCAGCGCTCATGCAATGTCCCCAAGCACTCACAGGGTCGGTGCTATTTGACCACAGCCATCTCACCATATGCCATATGCCAGCTGGATGCATGTATCTCATCAATTTGCATCTCAGTACACGTGACAAGTGCCCTCCAGTAGTACCTGCAAAAACCGACATACTTTGCACATTTGCACTTTACTATTCGGCCCCATTACTTTCAAGCTTTTCTTGTGTGGAAAACACCCTCCCACCTCCGCTACCGCAGGGGCGTCGGTCACGATTGCTTTACTCATTCACTCACTCCACTTGGAGGCTGATATTATTCGTGCCCCAGCTTTGAAGGTTCTCCAGCCTCCATGCAGTGGAAGCTTTCTTTTGGGTAGGTAAATGGGTTTAGGCTGAAAAGTTGCCATGGTTGGTGACAGATAATTGGGTGAGATGTTTGGAGGTGGAAAGGTCCACGTAGGGTGCATCATAACTGAGCTGTGCTCCTTGAGTAGGACTTTTAGCAAAGCTTCAAATTCGTCCAAGAAGGGCTTGGGTTTAGGCCTTCATATGGTTTCATGAGTGCTTTCTTCCCGCAGGTGATGGTTAGCTGAAGGACATGCAGATGTGTCGGTTAGACATAGGGCTAGTGTGTTGCATGGACCTTTGCCATTGTGTCCAGAAGAGCGTTATGTCCTGTCGGTGTCAGTCCTTTGCTGAAAAAGGTTGTGTACACGAGTATATATATATATATATATATATATATGTATTTATTTATTTATCTTTTTGGTAGGGCACTACATGCAGAAGGCTACAGTGTGCAGATATATATGTAGGAAAGTCCATTTGAGCCAAGTCACAAATTCCACAACGCCACCTAGTAGCCATCGCTGGAAATTCACTTCCAGTTCTGAGCCACAACAGCAAGGCACTGGAGGGGAACTCCCAGCGATGGCTACTAGGTAGCACTGTGGAATGTGTGTATTTATTGGTGTTGTGGATAAATGTATATATATATATATATAGATCTCTTGATTTGGTTAAGGCTAAAGGAAGACCGACCACCCATGGGAATAAAACCTAGTCTACAGAGACCCAGACATGAACCAGTGAAAATAGCTTTGGAGAGCCTACCCATAGAAGAGGATATCTCGAAAAACGTCTTCGAAGGACCACTGGACATTGAAGAGCTAATCAGGAGATTCGAGAAAGAAACGTTCTCCCTTAACGTAGTGTAGTTGTCGAAGAAACCGCATCCGAGAATATGGCTACTTTGGAAGCTTTAATCCAGCGCCTGTTTGACCACCAGATTCAGGCCGAACAAAGATTCCAGGAAGGTCTTGAGAGAGTGGCAGCCATCCTCCACCGGCCAGTAGTACCCCATGGAATTTTACAGCCTTACCAAGAAGGGGAGGACTTTGGAACTTCTTGCCGAACATTTGAGCGGTCGGCCCAACAGTTTAGGTCGAATGAAGAGGTGAAAACATGCTACCTGGCACCACTACTAAAGGAAGAGTTACAAACGACATATCAAAGCCTAAATCCCCTGGGAGCCACAACCTCCGTTGACATCATGGAAGGCTAACTTCTATGGGTCTGTCAAACTGAAACCTTTTACCGGAATAAATTCAGAGATCTGAAACCCGCCCCAGGAGAAATTCCAGTGGAACTAGGAACCCGGTTACAGAACAACTTGTCCCTCTGGTTGGGCAAGAAAACATGAAATTAAATTATGGAAGCCATAGCCTTGGAACAGTTCATTGACAGTTTACTGCTGTTTCTACAAAAGCGGTATTACAACTAAGAAACAAAACTCTAAACAGCTCAAAGCTTTTCAAAAGCTAATAAACAACTAAGAGCCATGCATCAAATGGAAGAGGTCTGTAGGGAGATGAAACTGGATCCCCATTCTACTTCATCCATAGAGGTGAAATCCAGACTACGACGGTTTCCACCAGAAGTTACCCCCAGAACCTTCAAGTTCTGACCCAAAGAGCCCAAAGAAATGAGTGAAAACTGAAGAACAGAAACCACCCATTGTCTCATGCTTTTCTTGTGGCGAAAAGGGACACCTGGCTAGGCATTGCCTGAAGAACAGGGGAGAAGAAACGATGGAAATCGGTTAGATGTCAGGAAGTCCCTGGGATGACATACAGACGCAAGAAGAATACAAAGCCGACAATGTCACAAATTGTCTCTCCTTACTTACCTCGGTGAAAACACACAAAAAGGCCACAGTGAATGGCATCCCAGTAATCGCAATGGTGGATTCTGATAGCCGGCAAACCACTGTTAGATCAGATTTCATTTATCCGGAAGAGTTTCTAGGAACGGATCCAGTTCAAATCTCCTGCGTCCATGGGGACCAAGAGGTGTATCATCGAACTCCTGTGGTAATTAAAATCTGTGACCACGAGGCAACGATGAATATGGCTGTAATGCCAGGACTTGCAGAGGAAACAATAATACGGACTGACTTCCCAAATTTCAATACGATTTTTTGGGATTTTAATCCCATACAAACCACCTATTCACCATTTTATAACTGGGACGAAGAGAATCTTGTGAAGGATACTCCCGCCTGGTGCCGGGAGGAAGAAATATCGGCAAGATCATCCAGAGAAAATCCAACCCAGACGAGGAAAGGGGAGTGTCCCCCTGGCATAGGGCTCTAAAGCCCTTCCATGTCAGAGAAGACAGGGAAGGGGAGTGTCCCCCCGGCAGCAGCGGCTCCTAAGCCCGACCACGTGGGAGAAGACCAAGGAAGGGGAGTGTCGCCCCGGCAGCAGGGGCTCCTAAGCCCGACCACATGGGAGAAGACCAAGGAAGGGGAGTGTCGCCCTGCCATCAAGGGCATGAAAGTCCGGGAGCGGGAAAACCAGTGAATGGGCGTATCCCCTGGTAAAGAACAGTAGGCACAAGAGCCATCACATGGCTGCAGGAAGACAGCCAATTATTGTTTATTCTCCCAGGTGATATTTTTGTAGTATATTAAGTGTGAGGGTCAGAGTAGGTTTTGGACACAGGACTGGAAGTTTCATTATGACATCCTGATAAAGACTGCTCCATTATTTAGTTTTGCTGAGGCAGGGAAACCCCTCATAGAGTTAGGGATAGTGAGGCTTTCTTCCCAATCCTCTTTTGATTTAAATAAAAAGCATTGTGAAACACACCAGTGTGTCTGTTTTGTCACTCTGAAATCTCACAGTGCGCGTATAGGTGCAGTGCAGCCAGTCTGACTTCCACAGGAGGTTCGAAACACTGTCATTTTTTCATCACGCTTAATTACGAGTCCGGCAGTAACCCTGCCGGTGCTTCTGGCGGGGTTCCGCCGGACTCGTAACATTTTACCGGCACCTAGCCTCCCGGTACAACCGGGACAGTAAGAAGTCTGAGCGGACCAGGAAGCTAGGTGCCAGAAAATGTTAGTCCCCATTCCCGTGGAGTCCCATAGAACTACATAGGAATGGGTTCACGGAAGCGCCGGCACTGTTGCTAACGGTGCCGGCGCTTCTGTGAAGAATCTGCCTACCGGGGCCGCTGTGCCCGGCAGGCAGACCCGTAGTGTGGCGGTCTGGAAACAAGGGTGCCGGTAAGCTTACCAGCACCCTTGTTTCAGGACAGCCACACTTGTAAAGAGGCCCATTGACTTGTATTTTGGGGAACATTCTAAAGGGCTCTAAATTTGGTAATTTAAAAATGAAAGAATACTGAGTAATACTCCAATACAGTTCTTCAAATTAAGTAGAGCAAAAATAAAATGAATACATTGCTATTGGCTCGGCATTATACCTAAGAGCAGCACTTGCCTTCCATTTTGTATTTTGCAAAAGGACACAAGGTAACTTGTGAATCGGGCTGCATAATTTCATATTATTTTTAAGAATAGTCCCAATTAATAAATGGGATTGTGATGCATGTATTTGGAAATCCCAAACAGCCAACGCAGATTGTCAAATGGATATATGTGTACGGCACGAGCTGCCTGGATGTCACAGGTTGTTCCCGTATTAGTAGTCTGAGGTAAGTTAACCAGACGGTTCCATGCTGCGAGCAGTAGCCAAATAGAGCCCCGCTCCCAGTTATGTCGATCCCTGCCATACTGTTCTTTTTGATGAGCTGTGGTTGAGTACTTGCATGGTGCAGCATAACAGGTGCTTTGTGCTCTGCCCTAACAATAGGCCTGATGATGCTGCCAGTCACCAGCTTCGCGACCGGAAACATCACACACACTCTGGAACGTTCCCACCTGTGCGATGAGGCACCAGGGAAACAGATGCAGCTCTGCCTCTGAAAGCACGTCACAATTCGAGAATAGAGCGTCACTTCTCATCCAGGCCGCCGACCCGCCAAATAGTAGAAGACAGCCAGGAAGTCAATCTATGGCAAAGCATATGTAAGACGGTAGCATGGGATTTCGGTGTGGAAGGTTTTCATGTTTGTAGGTCATTATGAAAAAAATCAAGGGCAGTCCAGCACCGAAATGCCAGGCAATTCTCTTCTGAAGAGTACCAACAGCAACCCCAGACAACTGCCTGGCATTTCGGTGCTGGACTGCCCTTGGGCAGGACAAAGACTGATATGTAGTTGACATTTCTCTTCTGTGAAAGGATGGTGAGCTAAAGACTCTGGTTGAGACTCTAACCCAGGATATGGCCCTGGAGAGAGAAACTCCCAGGACCCCCCTTGTTTGTGCATATTAAGTAGCTTTGGGTTTTCATCCTAAATTACTAGGGTAATCCAGACGGAACCCTTGCTCACTGTTCTTAGAGAAGCACAGCTCCACCTCACTGACGAGGCCCAACCAGGCCAAAACACGTGTCTGGGGTTGCTATTGGTACTTTTGTTCAGAAGAGAATTGCCTGGCATTTCGGTGCTGGACTGTCCTTGGGCAGGACAAAGACTGATATGTAGTGGAAATGTATCTTCTATGAAAGGATGGCGAGCTGAAGACTCTGGTTGAGACTCTAACCCGGGATATAGGCCGGCAGAGAGACACTCCCAGGACCCCCCTTGTTTGTGCCAGAACTGTGGAGTCCATACTACATTTCTGAAACACCAAAATGTAAATTTGGTCGTTTGAAAAAGCTTTCCAAATGCTCCAAATGATGTAACAGGGTTTATAATTATGAAGAAAACATAAGTTGTGTACTAAGGAGGTGGAGCCTGAAAGATGGTTTTAGTTTTGAAAATGAAGGGGACTATATCACGTGTTCTTTTGTTTTTTGATGATCATTTTGGGAGTAAACAGCCACTAAACGGAATGAAAGGAAATTGTATGGTGCTCTTGCTGTAATGTTTGATGAAAGAAAAAGCGTGGGGTGTGTCACATCCAGACCTGTAACATAAAACAAGCATCGGGAAAGCCAGATATTTCTACTTTCCTGTAGGTGGAAACAGGAGAGGCCACCAAACGAGAGGAAATTGCAAAATACGTGACTACTGAGCATTATATTACATATTTAACAAAATGAGCCAACCCAAATGCTCATTCTAGGAGCATGTGCTGGGATGTGATAGTTCAGGAATCAAGTCACAGAAGGCAGCCTTGGTTAAGTAGATGTGTTGCACCGCACCAGAACCAACTCAATAAATGCATTTAAAACCAATTTCTTTTAGACCAGCGCATTTGCAGACAGGAGTGGTTGTTTTAAAATACCTAAATGTGATCAGCCGAATGGCTGCAATAAATTTCAGATAACTGCTTTTGTAGGCAGCCATGACTATTTTAAATCACTCAAGCATGCCAAGAAATGAGATGAGAGTATTGACTACTGGCCATGGTTCTGGTGCACATGTAGCCCTCCACAAAGACCAGTGAAAAGGACCAGCCCCCCCATATGCTTTCTATACCAATAGGCAGGGGAGTGAATTTGGTGAAAATGTTGGGGGTGGGGGGAAATCATCTAAAGGAAAGGATTCCCTGCCAAATGAGGGGGACACAATGGTGTGCCACGAAAGTCGGGTTGAGAAACACTCTTGCCCCCCGTAAAATGACTCCCATGCCAATGGTTAATACCATGCAGTTGGCTATCGCTACCACTACGAGTGTTCCGGTGAAAGACCTTTATCAGGTGATGGCACCCAGTTGGCCCACTTCTTGATTAAGCCAGTACCTGGCAACTCTTGTGACTTCCGATACGTAGCATGAGTTGGGGGTGGTGGGGGGTTCGGGTGAAGGTTATTTGGGCCGCCATTAAGAACATATTTTCATGCCACACTCACGCCACAAGCCAAGCTGTTGAGGGATCTGTACGTACTGGCCCGTGAGGACATGGGCTGGATCCGTGAGGGTAGCAGTGCACAGGCACAGACGTCTGGTGCATTTAAACCGGATCTGAAGCTAGGTGTACATTTGCCTTATTGTTGTGCCCAAAAAGAGAGCCTGTCTAATCGCCTGAAAAGCATATTAAATGAATGTGCTTTTCAGTGCGAAAGAATTCTGCTAATTGAACACCACATCTACACTCCAAGAACGTGTTTCCCAATGGAGATAATGTGGAAAATGGAGTGTCAAGTGACCTTGAATAGACAAATGAGAGACTGGTAACATTTATAGGGTGCTCATATGTAGCTATAGTTCTATCTCTCGATCTAGATTGCTTTGAATTCACAAATATACCTTTATGTAGAGCTATCAATAAACATGATGTGTAGACAGATATATGTGTACACAGATACTGGATACTTAACCACACACACAGGCTTCTGGAGAACAATGGCCAGATCCCTCTGAAGCATTAATGCTGTAGCGTTGCCCATAGTTGCTCTTTTTCCAGGTGCTTTGTAAGTGCTGTGATATCTGATTGCTTCCCTTGGCTCCTCTGCAATCAGAGGTGTGGTTGGTTGGTCCCCAAGAGCCAGCGCTTTTGACTTGAACTGCACAGGCTGTGTTGCTAAATCAGGCTCTGCGCATCGTATAATTGCCAGGATCTGAGCCATAGAGTGCCTAGGCCTTGCTCATTGCTGTACAAGGTAAGAACAGTAACACATTGTATTACTAACATAACTAAAATTGATATACTTATTTGTGTTATTTCCTTTAAGGGGCCTGTAAATTGGAGTCAGCAAGCATCCGGGAAAGTCCTGCGTGTAGCCAGGTGATCCGTTCTGTGTGTGGTGCTTCTTGTGGCCTTATTCTACTGGACGATGGGGTACCCTGGATTTTAGCAGGACCAACCCAACTGGGGGGGTTAAGCTATATCTGGGGTATTCTAGGCAGAATGCTCTGCCCATGGTATTCAATACATGAGTGCAGGGAGTCCTAAGGGAATGAGTCCCCCACCCGGGGATTTAAGCATGCAGCGAATCCTTGAGTTCAGTCCCCCGTAAGCAATGCAAGAACACGCATACTACCAAGGGAAATGATGATGGGTGTCCTTGGGTTCCAGACTCATGCACTCCCAGCTGGACCATCACTCACCATCCCACACATGCAACTACTGTCTGCCTGGATAATTAGGACCTCACAAATGGCTCTTGCGGTTGCTCTCCCCAGGCATGGGTCGGCACCAGCATTCCCTGTTCGCAAAATTGTCCTCTGTTGCATGCAGGATCCGCAGAGAGTATTCCTGCGTCGTCGTGGTGTTGCCGCAGACATGCCGCAACATGACACGCGGAACCATCCGCACCTGGTCGAATGCGTCGAAGAGTTGAAAATCTGGGCAACCTCTTTTTGTCTGAATTTGGATTGCATCCGCAGCCTCCAGGATGAGAGTGGCAAGCCCGGGTACAATTCTAAAGCCTTGACGGGGGAAGGGATGGAGTAGAAGATGCACCAGCTGTGTGAGTTAGCAGGGGTATTAAGGGCGTGAGCTGCCAAATGTGGATAAGTGGTTAATTTGCATCCTAGTTGAAGAGATTGGTCTTCCGTTAGCAAGGTCCGCAAATCAAATGTTCTTTTTGCAAATGCCTACAATGAATGTTCTGCCTAGCGAAATGCCATCCAATGTAAGATTTGCGCCTCATACCCCAGGGGGATTTTTTTTCTAAGGAAGAGATGCTTGCAGAAAAACATAATTGGTGAGCGTGCTGCCATCAGCAACCCAGTTCTTCTCACAATAGTTGCTGGAATAATACTTTGGGGACGGGCTCATGCGACAGTGAGGCGGAAGAGCTATTTCTGAGAGCGCCTATGAGGCCAGCTACCAAAACGGTGCATGACACCGCTCCTACGAGAAAAAAAGAACACAACATGCAATTAGGCAGGCACTGCCAGAAGGAACAGGAGGCTATCAAGCCCCTCAAGAGAATAGGCATAGTGCATGAGGCAAACATTCCCATGGGGAAAATGAGTCCCAGGTCCGTCACCGAACCAGTTCTCTCACTTGCCAGCCCCCGCGTCAATGGCCCACTTACCCACAGAATCAAAATCCAATTTTTTTCATCTGCCTTGCCAGCTCAAAAGGTGGACCGGTCTGAAGCCGAAGAATTAGCAGTCGCAGTCTGAGACATGGGGTGGGGAGGCCTAGGAGAACATGGTGTTACAGGCTATGACCTAAATCCATGGAAGCTTCTGTAGAGGTGGTGGGGAGGAACAAAAGCCTGAGTAGCTCTCCCAAGCAGATAGCTATAGCCCTTCTGAGGTTAGCCACATTATAAAGTGTACAAAAGATGAACACCTCTGGCACGACACTCCTATACCAGAAGTATCCCGTTTACTTCACCATGAATTTTATTTGGAGGCGCTGCAGTCGAGCGAGTCAGTAACTTGTATCATAGCGTTATTGGACACGGTATGTCTTACCAGGCCGGTAATGGCCCTTTAGCCACCTCACCAAGATATCAGTGGAACTACTGGCCCGGACATTCCTAAACCTAGCTATCAAGGCTATCAGCACCCTGAGAAAAAATCGGGTTAAAAAGAAAAGCGAAATTGTATTTGCACAACGATTTCCCTTCTCAGGAGGATAGCTCAGGGGCTACGTGCTCGCCTTGGAAGCAAGATGACATGGAGCAATAGAGGTTAGATCCCCGGGTCCATACTTAGAAAACTCTGGGTATTAAACGCGTTAGAAATAATTACAATTTAAAAAACTGTAAGATGGCTACTGCTGGAAATAGTAAACGGAGCCCAGTCGTGAATCGGTTTAATGCTTACATGGCTTGCAACCATAAGTTGCGCTCGGTGGGAGGGCTTCTTAAATGCGGGATGGGGGAAGTGCAGTGACGCCTCTAAGGGCAAAGGTCCTAAAATAAGATGGTGGTCCCCAGGTGATGCGCCGGTGGCAGGGATGCAATGTGCACCTGTACTGCCGGATTCAGTCTGTGTTCCTAGCCGCCTGATTGGCCGGTGCCTCTTACACACATGCTAATATCTCCTCAGCATACTTGTAGAGTGCTATTTGGAAGTGCAGAGCTGACTTTCCGGTAGATTGTAGGCTGGAAACTAATAGTGCATTAAAGCATTGCATAGCACTCATGATAAATGGGGTTATCTCTGAACCAGATACTATGTTATGTCCAGCTTCAGCTGCTTTGAAAAACTTTTTCGATACAGGGCGCTGTGCGTCAATGGCGTCGAGTCGATGTCCCTCAAAGGCCTCCGTCGAGGGTGATGTCATCAAAGGGCATATATAGCACACGCAGCGCCCGTTGGCCACATTCTGTTTTTTCCCCTTTTGCAGCAGAGATAACCGTAAATATGGGCGTGACCGTACTCAGCTTTGTTGGAACAGAAGCTGTAATAGCACAGGAAATTCTACTGAGGGGTAGGTTGGGAGGGCGATGAGGAATACGTGGGAGGAACATCCAGTCAAAAGAACGTTACCAGGGGTATGTAACTTGTTCTTCGAATGGATTGTGTCCTCCCACCTATTCCTCATCTTCGACAGATTCCCAAAGCAGTATTATGTTTGGAGGAGGGTGTAGAATTACAGTTTATACATTTTCATGGGCCGAGCAAAGAACTGCCTTGCCAAAAAACCCATCCTGACTATGGGAAGAATCTAGGCAATAATGTTTACTAAACGAGTGGATGGAAGACCACGTTGCCGCTTCACAGGTATTTCTAATAGGAACACCCCTTTGAAGGGCTGTAGAAGTAGCCATACCCCTGGTGAAATGAGCTCACAAACCTGTTTGAGAGTTTAGTTCAGTAACTGCTCGGTGTCTGAGGGAATTGGACACTTTTCTATATTTTTCTCAAAAGCACAATTGAGATTTGCTTATGAACTTATGGTGTTATATCCAATTTTTATATCCATCCTTGTGCCACTCCTGAGCACTTGGCTATAGATGCACTGAAACACTAAGCTAGTATTAATTGCCTTGTGGTGACGTTCAACTGTGATGCGTGACACCAACATAGATGAGCGAATAAATGTTTTCTTTAAGTGTCAAGTTAGGCAAGGGTTTGGACCAATCGCCTATATTAACTACAGGAATCTCTACATATGATGAGGAAGTACCTAACAACAAGAGTTTCAGATGGGTCATTAAACATGGCTATTTAACCAGAATACAACAACTTCAAAGGAGTTCCTCCAAGCATACGTTCAAACCTAATTTTACAAGAGTGTGCCTCCAGGAACCCCTAATTCTACAAAACAATGTCCAGTGATGTGGCCAACAGACATTTCTAAATTATGCTTATCAAGTCCTTTGCCTGGTTAAATCCATATGCTCCAACACAAATGTTCCAAGATTTGGCCAAAAGAAGAAATCACAAAACCTATACTATAATGTCCAGCCCTATTCTAGAACTAAAAATAAAGGAGCATTTCCTGGAAAGGCTCTTGCAGGGTTTACTCAATCTGGACCCTCCTTTGGTCTTCCTGTTTTCACTCTCTCCCGGGTCTCGGTTTTTCAGGCTCTTTCGGCTACACCTCAGCCTCTCGCTCGCAATCATCCATCTTGTGCTGGCACTCCTCGCTTCACTGTTCATTTTATCCACAGTCTCTAATCTCCTTTACCAGATAAGTCTCTTCTTCACCTTGATTTATAAGCATTCACTTGATTAGGCCTCACCCCAACCTGGTCCTCAGCCTTCAGATGAGTAGATCCGTGTGCAACCTCGTACTCGGGAATCACGTGGTCCGGTCTCTCCATGGTCTTGTTTCTCTGTATTCATTTGGTCAGAGCTCTCCACAAACTGCTTTTTCAGCATTCCTTGTTCATGCCCTTCCTAGTCCTCTGGCTGGTTTCACAACCTTGTATCTGGGTCTTCAGTAATTTTACTTCCAAAGATCTTCTGAATAGCAAATGGTTTGGTTCTGTTCTCAGCATTTGGAGCAAGACATCTAGAACTTGGACACATTCTGCTCTGATCGACCTGTGCCCTATGTGTTTGCCTCCTGAGTTTGGATTGGTAGATTGGGTACATTGTTGCCAGCGTGATGTGCCTGCTGGTCATGTAGTAGAGGGAGGGCTTCTGGAGATAATCTGGACTTTGCTCCAGTAAGCTTGTTCATGATGCAGAGATAGGAGCCACCTGTGAACTTTGAAGATAACGCTAATTTAAGAACTGACCCAGTCTGGCCCCTGGTTTGTCCTATGGGCCTCATTACAAGTTCGGCGGTAGCCTTCCCGGCCTGGCAATGGGGAAATACAGGGCCATTACAACCCTGGCGGACCCTGTGTTTCCCCGTTGCCAGGCGTCGGAATGCATTACTCCCCATTCCCATTTCAGCCCCCTAGGGCTCAGATGGGAATGGGGAGGTTGGATGCACCGGCACCATTCATGAATGGTGCCGGTGCATCCGACATGGTCTGCTCGCGGATGCCGCTCCGCCCGCCAGGTCAGACCTGGCGGGGGCGAAAAGGCACCCGCGAGCAGACCTTGTAGTTTGCCGGTCCAGTAACAACGGTACTGGCAACCTTACCGGTACCGTTGTTACCGGGCTGGCAAACTCGTAATGGGGCCCAATGTGTGAGTTTTTAGGGAGACTTGAGAATATAATATTGCAATAGTTGATGTGTCAGAGTAGGCAGGGCTCTCGTCAGTCCGGCTCAACGGATGGTTTGTAGGAGTGGTTGGATCTTGCATGGTAGGAGGTTCATCTAAGATGACTGCATGTTAAGTTGGACATAAAAGATGATGGGGTTAAATATATATAGATCCTAATCAAGAATTAATGTGACAAACTCTTGAGAGAGGAAAGAAAAGCCCTGGCTGAGAACCCATATGTATTCCCTGATGAAACCCAGCCTCTTCTGATAGGCAGACTATGGGCCTCATTACGACCCTGGCGCTAATGGTTTAACGGCGCCGTAAAGAGCATCGGCGCCGTTAAACCATTAGCGCCTGATTACAAGGTCCCTTAGCGGGTTGGAGGCTTTAACGCCTGCTTTTTGCAGGCGTTAAAATCCAACCCGCTAAGGGACCTTGGAGCTAATTACGGCAACCGTAATTTACGGTGCCGTAATTAGCGCCTTCCCCATCCCCATTATGCCCTATGGGGCAAAATGGGAATGGGGAAGGGCAAATGGTGAATGGGGAATCACCGCCCCCGCCAACCTTGTGATGGGGGCGGTAATTCCGCCATCCACCATGCCGGAGACCGGCATGGACCATGGTGCTAATAGCACCATGGTCCAGCGCCTGGGTCGTAATGAGGCCCTATGACTTGAAACTGATGATCACTCTACCAAATGAGTGGCCTTGTGGGACTTTCAGATCTCAGTTTGGAATGAATTCCTGAAGATGTCAAAGGCCCTGCAAAGTAAACATGTTTAATGATGGATGGCTGAGTCGGTCCAGTGCTTCCTCAAGCAAGCATTGACAAAACCAACAGATATGCTTTTGTGTGAGCAATAAGACAATCCTCTGATTAAGATTGTGATTGTGTAAGGTATGTTTTGCAAAGGACAGTATTGTTAAAGGGGCTGTGCATACAATGCACAGGAGAAATAAGTGCACTTTTAAATAATTGTGGCAACATGAGCGTTTCTATTGTTTTGGCTGCATTGGTTTTTAGAGATGGTCACAGCATTCACAGTGCAAGAGCAAAGGCAAAGCTGTGGACAACGTACCGCTTGTGTTGTGACAGGCAGAGCAGTGGGCATGCCACATTTGCTTGCTGTGCCTCATCTGCCTTCAAAGTTGTATCCCAACATACACGCCAACGTTCTTGCAAATGTAGCCGCTAATGTGCTTGTGGAGGCTGTTTTAGGCGATAGACACACAGACACAATGTCGTATGCATGCTCCGCTATGCCTAGCCAGAGCTGGCCTTAGGGAAGGGCGGGCCGGGCGACCGCCCGGGGCGCCATTAGCCCCCCGCCACGCCAGGTCTATGGAGTCTTTTAAGGGCTACCCCGAGCTGGCGTAGTGAGAAAATGTGCGGCAGGCGCCCCTTTGTTATTAAATACACCCGCGGCGGTGGGGCGCATTTAATAACAATTGGATGCTGCATGAGCGTCCTATTCCAGTGATTAACCCCCTGCGAGGCGCCGGAGCAGTGAGGGACAAAACAAATGTGGCGCTCCTGCCCTTTCCGCGCCCTGCCTCTCCCCCTGTCGACCAGTGGTGCGCAGTGGGGGGTGTGTGCCAATTAGCTCAGCGCATTGCTGCCTCTAAGGCCGGCCCTGCCCCTAGCCATCACAAAGCACATACTGCAGACTGACACAACCAATGAACAGAAAAACACAGCTAGAAGGCAGCTGGCAGGGTCTGCTCTCTTCCTACATTGTTACATGAACAACATCTAGCAACATAGAGCTGAGCCACTCCTTAGCCAGGGCTAAAATGATTTCTTTATGCTGCTTGGAACCTTTGCAACGTATCCACTTTTAGCGTCTCTATTGTGTCTCCCCAACCTACAGGGCAGCAAAGGACACTACCGGTACCACTGGCAGAGCCACAATGTCAAGCACAGCGGAGTGGACGACATGGTCTTGCTTTCCAAAATCACAGAAGATGCCATTGTGGAAAACCTGAAGAAGCGCTACATGGACGATTACATTTTTGTATCCTTTCATGGTGGCCAATGCCTGGCCTCAATAGATCTATGGCACTAAAGGGAGTATAACGATCAATTGTGTTTTGCTGCAACCAATTCCTCTGAAAGTCATAAGCATGTGATATTTTGTCTTGAGCTGATGTTATTTCAATACCGGTTGCATAGACACTTCATGCACCGCCACCACAACAACCAGAAACCACCCTGTTGCTAAGTCTATGTGCTCTAGCTACAGCAGATACATAGGAATGTACGCTATAGTCACGTCACAGTTCCATGAGGTGCACTTCTGGACTCTAACCAATCTAAATGTAGTCCTCTACACGCATGGCCATCGGGCTAGCCCCTCTGTGCATGCCACACTTCGCACAGACGCTTGAAATGTATTTAAGACATAAGGGAGATGCAAACATGCAGTGTTATCTGGGGTATTATTATAATGAGTCTTATACTTGCTGGGAAGTCGTTTTCACTACCTGGGCATTGAATTTAGGCATAGAGTGAGTGTTCAAAGTAATCTCATTCTAAATGCTCAAGCAGTGTAACAGGCTAAGCTGATTGGCGCTGTCCTTTCCACCCAGCACGCAGTGCACCGCTACCAGACGGTATCCTAAATTCCTGCTTGACAGTATTTTCTGGCCACTATTGAGAGGCTGGTACAGCTTTGCATGTGCACCTAGCTCCACGCTGCTCACCAACCCAGACATTAGTTGCATGGGGAAAGGTTCCTTTGCAAATTCGGCCTGGCCCCCCGCCTCTACGGGCAATCTACTGCAATTTGCAGAGACTTGGGGATGGAGGGCACTTGTCAGATCAGGACTAGCCTTTTGCAGATCCTAATGAGCGCAGTGTCGGAGGGTCTCAGCGTATCGCTCTAATAGCTTTTGCAGTGTTGTGGAGTAGATCCCAGATAATCCAGTTTACCCAGAGGCCTTGCAGCGGGAGACCACATTACTCCGCCTCCTCCCCAGCCTAGCTTTAGCCTGCCACTCCATAGCGTACCAGGTGAAAATATATTTGTCTGGCCGTAAGTGCACCAAACAGCCAATTTGACTGCTCACCCAGGATAAGAGTTGTATTTAGGCTGAAATGCAAGAAAGGGCGAAGGTTTAGACCATAATCATAGTAAGCATCAGCGCACCGCAGTGTCTGTTTTGGGGCAGAGGATCAAAAGTAATCTGGGATTACCAAGGGCCCCAAATACCCTTGAAAACCATATTTCATAGGTGGGATATCTAGGGGGCCTAAAGACACACTCAATCATGACTTGGCGTCACTTAGTAAGCATGGGAAACACTATTGAATGGTTGCGTGTCAGGACTGCTAGCTAGCATAATATGATCAAGTTCATGGAGCTACTGTAGCGATGCCATGGTATTACTGACGGGCTTATAGTTGCAGGAATTGTTGCTGCTTTTTGTTGGACCTCTCCTTCCCAGAATCCTTCCTGACATTCCTGTGTTTTATTCCAAAGTCCTAATTTAGTGTTTTTTAATCATCTGCACCAGAAGCATGTCAACCACAAATGTTAATAGTAGATCACAAGAAAGTGGTCAAGCAATTGAACAACATAAACTTGCATATTAAAAGCCCTTACTTAAGAGTCTTTTCCATGATGAAATGATGGTGACCAACGTGCTTTTAGGAATTCTGTGCTTCTTCCCATCAGACGGTCCTTCAATTGTACACACCTCCCTTTTCCTAATGACCGGGATCCTATAAATTGCACATCTCTCATAATCACTGGGCTCAGGTAGATGTACACCACTCAGTTACTGGCACTCTCTAATTGTACACACCTCCCCTAATCTCTGTGGCCCTGTAATTGTTCACACATCTACTAATCACGGTGGCCCTGTATGTGTACACACCTCCCCTTATCACTGTAGCCCTGTAACTGTACACACCACCTCGAATCACTATGGCCCTGTAATTGCATACACCTCCCCTAATCAATATGACCCTGTAATTGTACATACCTCCCCAAATCACAGTGGACCTGTAATTGCATGCACCTCCCCTAATCACTGTGGCCATCTAATTGTACCCTCATCACCTGATCTGGCTTCACTTTCTGTCTGGAACTTCACTGCCAAAGGCCATCCTGTAATGGTGACTGACATAATTTCCAGCGGCCATCTTGGATTGGTGACATGACTTCCTGTGGCCATCTTGGATTGGTGGCATCACTTCCTGGGGCCATCTTGGATCAACCCTATCTCCAGCCAAAGGCCACAAGAGGCTCCTCTGGGAAGACCAATCAAGAAGAAATTGCCTCATCCCAGCAACACCAGGGGCAATAAATATCAGAGAGACCACCCACTGATAGACTAGGCGATCAGGTGACAAGAGCGTGTGTCATCCCTTCTGAATTTCCTAGTGGCCTCCCGCCAGGATAAGTCCAAGTTAAGGGTGGTACAGTGAAGGTTGAAGAACAGCCATTGACCAAAATCTTTGCCTTTGAGCCCCTTTGCCTTTCTCCCTATTATACCTGTGAGTACCAGAAACACTCCGAATTACTGTACTGTCTCTCCACACTGTGCTACTCACCTATAATGCATTAACTCATTCTTCTCCTCATACTCACCTCTCTCTACGCTTTCTCCAATCACGCTAGAACTTCCTCCTTTCCTATCCCTATTATAAAACTCACAACTCGAAACTCCCAGTACTCTATCTCTCTTGCACCTCCTTCCAACAAACAAAGCAGATGAGCTAACCATACATCCGCTAACACCTATCCACCTCACCTCTCTTCGTCTGAGACTCATCTTCTCTATTCTTCCTTACCATATCAATGGAACATTGCAATCTGGAATGCTCAGTCTGTATGCAACACAACCTCTTTTATCACTGACTACTTTCCCTTGAGCTCTTCTCCCCTGGACCTTCTTGCTATCACTGAAACCTGGATTTCTCCATCTGCCACTGCCATTATGGCAGCCCTACACAACTCCAAACTATTCTTCATTCACTCTCCTCGACTGACTGGTAGAAGTGGAAGCGTCGGACACCTACTCTCTACCCGCCTCAAGGCCTCACATATCTCCAATGCCACGTCTTCTCCGACCTCTTTTGAATTCAGCATCTGTACTATTGCTCTGCCTCACTCGGTTCACATCATCACCATCTGTTGCCCTCCTGCTCCCACTGGACTCTTCTTTGATGATCTTGGGCAACTCCTTGATTCTCTTTCCACTAAAGATGACTTTAACCTTCCCTCTCCAACCACTTCTCAGAAGTCTGAACTTAAGTCTTTTCTTAGTTATCGTGCTCTCCACTCTATCCATAATCTACCCAGACAGGGGGTAACTCTTTGGATCTCTTATTCATATCCACTGCTCTCTCAGCCACTAATACTAGTATCACAACATCCATATCTAATCACTCAATTGTTTCCACCACCATCTCCTTTCCACCCTCTGACCTTTCCTCACTTTTTCTCAGCACTTGCTTCACCTATCACTAAAAGGAAATGTAAACCTGCCATTCCCTCCTTATCTCCGATCTCACTCTCTTCCTTAACACCAATGCCTCTTACACCCACACTGCCTTATCCAGCTTCCAATCCATACTATACGACTCCTTCTCCTCTCACTTCCCACTGCTTAGTTTCACCCCTAAGTCTCAGCATCCTCAGCCATGGGTCACCCCATTGATATGCTCTCTCTGCACAGACACATGTTGGCTGCTGCGCAAATGGAGGTGTTCCCACTCACATGAGGACCTGCAACTGTACCTCCCTGCCCTGAACTCTCTCAAGTGCACTCTTGATGAAGAAAAAAGGGAATTCTACCTAACCCTCATTACCTCTCACCCCAGCCATCCTTGCTGGCTACAGGGCACCCTAAACTCACTCCTCACTCCTCCTAAATCTATGGCTATCAACTCCACTCTCACAGCTGATGACCTAGCTGAGTACTTTGCTGCACACATTTCCAAAATTAGAGACTCTCTCCTAACCTTTCTCACACCCTCCTACATTTTACACTCTGCCTACCATCATCCTCTGCCTCTATCTCCCACTTTAGTCACACTAATACTGATGAAGTGCTATGTCTACCGATGAAGGCTAACCCCTCTGTTGCCCCATCAGACCCCCTTGATCCTCAGCTA
The DNA here is from genome assembly GCF_040938575.1 of Ambystoma mexicanum. Lineage (NCBI taxonomy): Eukaryota > Metazoa > Chordata > Amphibia > Caudata > Ambystomatidae > Ambystoma > Ambystoma mexicanum. The sequence goes on along the minus strand of NC_090934.1, from coordinate 1,098,406,999 downwards.
GTCAAGTCTATTGCCCCTTTAGTGGCCTCTCACCTTGCTGAACTCTTCAATCTACCCTTCTACTCCACTTGCTTTCCCTCTGTTTTCAAAACAGCCACAGTCATCCCTCTCCTAAAAAAGCAAGGGACTAACCCGAACCTGTTGGCTAAATTTTGCCCTGTGTCTCTCCCACCGCACTACTCTAAAGTGCTTGGAAGGGTTGTTTTAAATGGTCTTACCAATTTCTTAGACATCCACAACCTCTGAGACCCCCTGCAAGCAGGTTTCCACTCCTGTCACTCTACGGAAACTGCTCTCATGAATGTGTCCACCTTAATCACCTCTACTAAGCACTCCAACCTGTGCCCTATCTTAATTCTCGTTAACCTGTCTGCTGCATTTGACACTGCTGATCACTCTGATCTCCTTAATATTCTCTTTCTTCTTGGGATTTGCAATCAAGCCTTTGCCTGGATTGAATTCTACCTTGCCTACCCTTTCAACTCACTCCTCTAACTGTTGGTGTTCCACAAGCCTCTGTCTTGAGTCCGCTCCTCTTTACACTCTACACCTCTGCTCTTGGAGCACTAATCTCCTCCTTTGGGTTCTCGTACCAACTCTTCGCAGACAACATCCAAATCTTCTTCTTTTTCCTGAACTCTCCCTGATCTCTCTATTTAAATTTCAAACTCTCTCTCTGCCATTAAATATTTTATGGCTTTGCACTCTCTGATGTCAAACTCTACCGAAACAGAGGTGCCCTTCTTCCATGTCAAAAACTCACGCATATCTCTTCCTCTGCCTATCCAGTTCCCACCTGACACTTTCCCCATCTCTCCTTCAGCTAGAAACCTCAGCGTCATCTGTGACCCTTCTCACACCTTCTCTACTTTCATTTTCAAAACTGGAACAGCAGCTCGCCTCAACCTCCTAAATATTAGCAAAATCAGGCACCTCCTTTATTTCAACAACGTTGAGCATCTCTTAACCACTCTTGTCTTCTCTAAACAGGGCCATCCTCTTTGGTCTCCCCAACTTTGCTTTCTTTCCTTGTGACAAGGTCATTAACTTCCCTACCAGGAGTCTCTTTGGACTCCCTCACTTCACACCTACTTCCTTGTACCATCACCAGGCTGGATGGCTGATAATGCAAAACAGAGCCAGATTTAAATTCTTCTCTGGTTCACAGATCTATCCATGTGAATGTACCACTGTACCTATCCTCCTCTATCCAACTCTACAAGCCTTCTTGTCCTTTCCACTCTGCCTCCTCGACAACCCTTGTGGCTCCTCGCCCTGCCTGTGCTTCTCCTCGATTCCGCTCTTTCTGTCTTCTTGCTCCACTTGCATGGAATTCTCTTCCCCCAGACAGCCGAGAAACAGTCCACACAGATTTGTTCAAAACCAATCTAAAAGCCCACCTCCTCGCCTCTGAGTTACCCTCTTAACCTAACCCTCATCTGCCTGCTAGCTAACATTTTTCCCTCACCTTTAACCTGCCTCTGTCCCTCACTTACTCTGCCTCCACTCGAGCACTTCACCTATCATGGTTGTATCCCAAGCACAGCTGGCTGTACCACTTACCTGCACTTAAAAATGTCCAATGTTGGTTGTCCTTAATCTATGTATGTCCACTTATGTATTGTGCCCAGTGACTGTTCCATTAACTCCCCTCCACAACCTGATAAGAGTGTCCCTCAAACTCACCCCATTGTAAGAAGCTCACTGCTTCCCATCAAATCTTATTTCTTATCTATTGTATGTTCTTTTGTGATCAAAAAAGCATTGCTCCTCCTGCATATACATTAATGAATAAATACTAAAAAACAAAATAATCACTGGTGCCTTTTAATTGTACACACCTCCCATAAACAGGTGGACACTTTAATTGTATACACACACCCAATCAGTTGGAACCTGTACATTGTACATACCTCCCCTTATCCCTTTAATTGCAATCCCCACCTTATCACTGGGCCCTATAATTGCACACACCTTAACTAATGCCTGGAGTCCTGTAAGTGCAGACATGTCCCCAGTCGTCATGGTCCTTTAATTGTAAATCCCACAACCCCTCACTGGGTTCTAGGAATTGTCACCACTCCTATTCAAGGGTGTCCTGTAAGTGTAAACTACCCCAGCAATCGCAGGTGTCCTGGAATTGTAGACACCTGCCTTTTCGAATGATATTGCATAGCTGTTTCTCTGCACCTGACTTCCAATCAATGCTCCCACAGGAACAGCTCAACTTCCTGTTTAGTCCTTGTTTTATGTTCAGGTCCCTTCTCTCTCTGAAACCTAATCATCTGCCTAATGATAGTAAGTGGAATATTCCATTTGAGGCATGTCACACATTCCAGAATGCCATTGCTGGGAGCAAACCCCCAGTTCACAGCCACATCAGCAAGGCATTGTGGGTATGCAAATTAGCTCAAAAGCAAGCCGTTTGCTCCAGAAAATGTCCTTTGTCTTACAGGGCAGTGCTACTTTATACATAGCTTAATTAACCCAAGAAAGACATTTCTCATGACTGCAGACACCTACATACCTGGTTCCTCCCTTATTAGGGATGATCACTGTAGTATAGTATGACAGTCTTTTGGTTGGGGCGTTGGGGCATGTTTTACAAACAACAGCTAAATTATGGTGGGTGTATTTTGAAGAAAAACCCAGTGCCCTCAGCACACATTACATTTCAGACCCTTACATCATTTATTTGCAACCCTATTAAATCGCAAGCATTCTCACTTGTTCTTGTGGAGATCAGCGTATGAATCAATCAATTGTTAACATGGCCAATACGTGTTAATCCGTACCATGGCGGGCAGATATCATCTGAGGCTAAATGGAGCCATTGTTTCCCAGCAGCAGACCACACTTTTTAGAGTGTTAGACACACAATGGTGGCATGGCGACCTGTTTTCCTGGTGGAGGGCACACTTATTTGAAAGGATTTTAAAAAATGAGCAAAAAACGCTGCAGTTCCTTACTGTTGAATGAAGGAAACTATGCTGCATTCAAATGGCTTTTTCTTAACTCCGATCAAAGGTTTGACGCTCTTTATATGCTTTTTTTGGTCTAAACTGGATGGGTCCACTATGTGGGTCAAGAGTTTGAAACAAATTTTCAAAATATGGTTATTTAAACACTGCATAATATAGTGACAGAACCTTTGAATTATATGAACATGCAATATTGAGTAACAGGGGTGTAAAGTTAAAGGTACATCAACTGAAGGGGAAAATGGGATGCCCACTCCCTGATCTAATGTCTTCATCAAGACTACATATCATTTCCCTCAACATGATAAAGTGCCCTAATTGCTGTAAGCGATAATGGCAGAGAACGAGACAAAAGTAGTGTGGAAGCAAGCATCATATGAAAGTGGCATGAGTAGACCAGAGAGGAGGAAGAGAGAACGGTGTGCAGGGGAAACTCATGATGTCAGAACGCCATGGAGAGGCGGAGAAGAGTTGAACCGCTGAACCTGCAGAACTGCAAGAGGCCCAAAACACCAAGCACAGTCGTCTGAGGCCCGGCAAAGCACACAACGGCAAAGCCATTATCAGGACGAGATCAAGGAACTGTACGACATGGTGGTGTGACCATGGAAGTACAGTGGTGGGCCAGGCACCCGGTTAACAACTCTGTAACCTGGACGACAGGGATTGTTGACAGAGCCCGCCTGCCATCGTTTGCTGAATGCAGCCAGTTGCAGAGACGCTGAAAACGGTACGTGCGTGAAGCTCGAAAGGAATAAGCGAGAAAGCAGACCAACGTACACAAGCGAGCGCCAAGCCTAGCGGGGCTCCCCATGGCAAACAAAGGTACGGGGTGAACTGTAGAAGCGGGCGGTGCCCACCGAGCAAGAAGCAATAAACAGAAGGGACTGTGATTGCGACAAGTGCAATAACAGAACATTAAGCCAATATAGTTTGATATCTGAGGAACTACTGGAACATCTGAAGAATAGAGATGACTGTGAATCGTTAAGAAAGTGGAAACAAATATCCCAGGTGAGACAGAGAAACCCACAAGAAATAATTCCACGAGAGATCATTTTTGAAGAGAGGGTAGACCACTTAATGAGAAATGAGTGAAAGTGTAATGAGCTTAAAGCGCAGAGTGAACCAAGCAAGGAGAGAAAGAGTGGATTTAAAAGACACCAAGAGTGGGGAACTTTCAACCCTAATAAAACAAGGGAACAACCTAAAATAAAGGTTAGGTGTCTAAGAGAATAACTTAAAGAAACCATTGGTAAGTGTCATATTGCCAGGAAGACAAGATCTTTGAACAGTTGTGAGGAGCTCCAAGAGCTCATGAATAAAATCTGAGAAAAGAATCAGAAGAAGTGACCAAAAGGAACAGATTTTCTAAAAGAGAGACATTTACATACTGAAGATTGGTGTATAACAAGAAAATCCTGAGAGAAAGCCTAAAGCCAAATGGCCAAGAGGAGACATCCAGAAGAGAAACCTTCTTTTAGCCACTTTTACTTGTTCCTGTAAGTGGTAGTGTCAGGTAGATTTAGGTTTGGACTGAGGAAATTTTTGAGTTTGGACTTCAGGATGACAGACGTGCACCTTCAGTTTAATTTCGATAGGTAGGGAATCCCCCTACCGCGACAGGGGGGCCATTTCCTAATTATTTAAATAAAAGAAGATCAGAATGTTCACTATGTGTTTGACTCCTTCTTCAGACCCACTACAGTCGATATTAATCTACCGGTTTCTAAGTCAGACTCCCCTCGTGGATACAAAGCTCCCGTTTTCCCCCTAGACCTCTGCCCATGGATAGCACTTCCGCCCCCAGAATTGTATTTGCGTTGGCTTCATAAGATCATTTGAACCAACACACTTGTGATGGTGGTTGAGAGACCTGGTGTTCTAGCATTTTGTGGCCTTTAGGTAGTACACTGTCAGTTATCTTATTTTTCATATCAATAAGATATGCAATAATTTCCTCCTAGCAAGACTTGCAGCACCTTACCGCAATAATGTGCGCATATACCCTTTCCAGGCATGCCCTGCCGGTAACACAGCACCGCCCTTTGTTGACCCGAAGGCTGCTGAGTACCTTGCTGTTGATTCTTTCTGCATAAAATAACTTTCTCAACTCTCTTTGAAAGGCCAAATGCAGAAGGAACCTCCCACACATTCTTAGTCATTTTGTTTTGCGGACAGAGCTAATCCCCACTGCTCCCTTGAATCAGCACAACCTCGCAGAATCAGTTTTTCAACATTCTACTTCTCTCTAAATATCACTTGTTCCGCCAACAGCGAGACCCTCCCATATTCGTAGTGAGGCTGAGGCTACACCTCAATGAAAGCTTTGCAACCGTTGAACTATAGAAATCCAAAAGATTAATGGCTGCCAGAAAGATATTGCATGCGTCTGTTTAGTGGAAGTCATTTTGTCCGTAAGGAGTTTACTTGAGTTTTTGCCACAACGTGGTCAGCAGCATAGCTTCCAGACGTGTTCAAAAGAGAGATGTGAATGTACTGGTGACCTTTAAAAATATAATCCTTGCCCACTATTGAAAAATGTAAAGTCAATCAGAAAGGAACTAAAATATTGCTTGTGTGAGCTGTGTGCCATAGATTCTTCTAACACGAAACGCTGGGCCTCATTCCGAGTGTGGCGGTCCGGAAACAAGAGTGCCAGGAAGCTCACCGACACCCTTGTTTATGGACCGCCACACTCCGAGTCTACCTGCAGGGGCCGTAGCGTCCGGCAGGTCTGACGCTGTCGGGCACTTCGGCCCCAGAAGGCAGAGTCGCCAGCAATGGTGCCAGTGCTTCCGTCACCCCACCCCCAGGGACTCCATGGGAATGGAGAGTTACCGAATCTGCCGCCTGACTTCCCGTTCCGCCGGGACTTGTAATGTCCTGGTGGCTCTGGGAAGTCAGGTGGCGGAATCAGTGTTTCCGGGTCGGCAGCAACCTGCCGGTGGCACCGGTGGGTTACCGCCGACGTCGGAATGAGGCCCACTGTGTTTTATTTGCAACAATTTTATTTTATGGTGAGCTAGGCCTTCAGTACCAGATTTCTGTACCATAAAAACATACAGTGTGATGAAGTACCCCGCCTAGATCTGGAAACTAGTGTGTGTTGGGCCTAGAGGTGGTATGGAAAGGACCCCCACGCCCAGTCATCTTACCTTGGTCTCTGTCATATGATTTGACTTGAGAATGTGTAACGCGAAAAACATTGAAAGTGTATGGAGCAGATGTCTTCTGCATCTGGGTGCAGGTGATGCATCAAAGAACTGGGCTGACTAGAGAAATGAGGAGAAAAGGGAAGTAAATAAAACAATCAATGTTTTGCTGAGAACTAACAGGGAATGGGAGGAATGGACTTTAAGTGGCAAATTGTTCCAAAGGAGAGAGCCAGACACAGAAAAACGTCTGTCCCATCGAGTAGTGAGGGATAACCAGTAGATGATGCTGAGCCGACCAAAGAGGGCATGAGGGATGATACCCATACATTTTTTGTGCAATATACTGAGGTGCTAAACCGTGAAAGCATTTGTAAACGAGAAAGAGAATCTTAAATTTAGTCTGCTGGTTGACGGCCAGTGAAGGGAGCGTCTGGGTCCGGAAATGGAGGAATATCTTGGTAGATGAAAATAAGATGATTTTGCACTAATTGCTGGTGGTAGATGAGGGTATCTGGCAGGCCTATATATAGTTATGTTATGTTATGTTATGTTATGTTATGTTATGTTATGTTATGTTATGTTACTTGGCATTTATATAGCGCCTTATGTATCATTGGTATGATCTCAAAGCGCTGGTAGGTTGAACACCCTTGGAAGTCAGTAGAGAGGGAAAGGGTCATAAGGTGCGTGTATGCACCGGCTATGTGTGCAGCCGATGTGGCAGTTGCGTGTTAGCTGCTTCTTAGTGGTAGGTGTAGCCGTTGGGAGGTCAGGCATATGTGTTCATTCTGGGGGGATGACGCCCAGACTGATTTGTGGCTGCGTTAGGCCTGAGGAGACGCTTAAGCTAGCGGTGTGTTCAGCTGATGTTTATTCAGGATGATGGGGAGTATGCGGCGGGTGTTAGTATGAGAACAGCTATACCGAATGTGTCATAGTATCGCTGTGTTCTAGATGAGTGTTGGTGTGTAGGAGAGAGTAAGCATGGTGGTGTGATATGGCGGTTATCAGTTATGTGTTGGCGTAGTCCAACCGAGGGTTAAACAACCATGTGTTAGGGAGAATTCTCTTATAAGGCTAATTTCCCAAACCTAGTGAGTCCCCCAGCAGCCTTGCTGGATTTTTGGGGTTTGTTTTTTCTCCTGCTAAGAGTGAGACTCTTTTACTCCCACTCTTAGGCATGATTTGAGGTATGTCTTTGACTTGTTATGTGCTTATGGGCTATGGGGTTCCTTTTTACTCCATGGGGTATCATCTGTTTTTCTGTATGTGTGGTACACAGCACCCTCAGTGCAGTACCACAGGGGTGTCCCAGTGACCCCCAAACATAGACTCCATACCCTGGGACTGACTAATGTCTCCCAGGGCATGTAAAGTCACCATTGGCTTTACTAGTCCAAAATTGTGAACAGAACCAGTACAAACCATCATATTGTGGAAGTACTGGTAGGGGTAATTCGATTGCCCCAGGGTCTGTTTTCAAGGGGGCACTGTCCCGTCCGCCCTCGTCGAGTTTCTGGCTGGTGGCAGTGGTTACCACGCGAGATATTCGACCGGAATATTCTCTATGGGATTTTAAACGCACCACTTTCTGGTGCAATGTTAAAGATACCTCCGGTTTATTTATTTAATATTAAATCGCCGGTTGGGTCTTTTTGCCAGAACTCGATTCTAAAATGGCGTTTGTGTCCATCTCTGTAACTCTGAGCAAGGTCGAGACCTTTGTTCCACTATTTTGGCGGGCTTCTCCACAGAAGCCCTCCAAGTGGTGCCACTCTGTCTGGGTTCCATAGGAGGGATGGAGGGGGGAAAAGGCACCCTGGACTGCGTTGCCTTAGCAACCCAAGTCGCACTCTACTCTGATTGGCCCAGTGGTGAGCCACCCGGCTCACCACTTAGCATGTGTGATCGACAGCTAGGCTGATGAATGGGGGGTTTTCTGCATAAAAGCAGGGCCTTTGGGAGTGGAACTTCAGAAGTCGCCACAGGACCTAAGAATCCGAAGAGGGACGAAGCTGAGACACCTGCAACGACGACACCACCGGTGAAGCCCTGCTGCAGCTACCTCACCACTTTCCCGACGACAAGAGAAGATCTTCTGCAGGATGAGTCTTCTTCCTCTGAGCTGGTGGGACCAACCAGTTCACCCTTTTCGCCTTCCAAAGACGGCCGTTGGTCGAATCAGCCATGCCAAGCACCCCAGCGGCCGGATAGCCAAGCTCACCACTTTTGACCATGAATAAAAGGACTGCACCTTTTAATCGGGAACTCTGTGGCTGGTTTCATCCCTGTGCAGTGCAACGACTCCACGTTTCCTCCTCGACGAGATCTTCTCTTCCCCTGGTCGGAACCTCAAACCTCAACCACTGCCAGGAACAACTGCCCCCGCTGGAGCTTACTTTCTCTTAAGGTACTGTGTCCTGCCTGGCCTCTCCTTTCTACAGATTGCTAAAGGTGACCCTTAAATCCTTGGCTTCTAAACTGAGTTGGCTCCAGGCCTTCTAACTATATCTTTTGACTCACCCCACCTCTTTTGAACACTCTGCAAAGACTTCCAGTGCACTTTAAACCGTGTGATCCTGGGCACATTTCTCTTTGCTCCATTTAAAGTGGGCCTGGCCTATGAACTTTGGCTCTACAGTATATCCTGCCTTTCTCCCCTTGCTCTGAACTCTTAAAAGTGTTGGGAACTGTTTTATTTTATGCTCTGCCTTTGCTCTCCCTTTTTAACCTAAACTATTGGAGTGCCATCTATGTTAAGCGCTCACTTCTGTCTTAACAAATAGTTGTGCTTTAACCCTGACTTGTCTGATAGTTATCAAGAGAGGTTTGTATACTTACCTGACTGTGTTTTAGATTACTTTTCATTGAGAGTGCTAGTGTATTACCTAAAGTGTGTTTTAAATAAACAACTATATACTTTTTATACAAAGCTCTGGTCAGTGTTTGTTTGCTCTACTGTGTTTTGGCCCTATTGTGTATACTCTGCATACTGCCCTACTCTTCTTGAGAGAAGTCTGACTGCTCAGCCACAGCTACCAGGTAAATCTGGGTGGTGCGGACTGCAACCAATTGGGTTTACTGCTGCTCCTGTAGTCTTAATGTTTTTGCAGTGTTCCCCAAGGGAACTGCACAGGATTCTGCCTAACTGCATGGTAGCATGATCTGATTTTGGAAGGAAAGGCAAGGTAATGCATAGTAGAAGAATGATGTTACGGCCATGTTTATTTGTTTGGTGAGTGTTAATTCGGAATCCCAAGTTGTTCCAAGACTTTTGACCTTCGTAGAGAACATTGTTGGAAGACCAAACAGTGATGAAGGAGAAAGGTGGCGTGTAGGATCATTTAGCAGATGTTTTGGACCCAGGAGCATAATTTCAGGTTTTGCTGAATTAAACTGAAGTTTGTTATTAGTTATTCATGACTTGATCTCCTCAAGGCATAGCTGGAGCTGATCAAACATTTCAGCGGGGTGGGATATGGCAGAGAGCAATCACAGTAGCCCACCGCTGGCCAGTCTTGTAAGTCCGGACTCCCTTACTCTTCCACCTCTCAACAGCCCACTAGGACAGACAAGCCCAACACGCTTTAACATTACTGAAAATCTGTGCTAACCCTTGCAGGGCAATACTGGTAACTCTCAAATTGAGAGCAAAAGAATTATCGTCATTGGGTGATGGTAGTTAGTATTTTGATACAGTTGCCTCACACAGCACATCAAAGGTGTCATTTCACAGGGTGCACGGACCTTGCAATGAAATCTGCGGTTTCACGGGCACAATGCCAGCGACTCTAGGAATGTTGAGAGTTCAGAGCTGGATTAGCGGGTTCAGAAGCATTGTTCCCCAGCAAGAGATTCTCGCACCGATGATGCAATATTTCGCCTTGCGCCCAATGTAATATAGAAACAATGGGCCTCATTTCGAGGTAAACAGACCGGCAAACTCCGAATTGTGCCGTGGGTGCCTTTCATTCCACCAGGTCTGCCCTGGAGGAATGAAAGACACCCACAAGCACAGCATGCCTGTAGCACCGGCACCGTTATTAACGGTGCCGGTGCTACAGACATCCCCATTCCCATTGAGCCCTATGAGGCTGAAATGGGAATGGGGATCTACCGGCACAGGTACCAGCGAAAGGGCAATAACCGGGTCCGGCGGGGTCGGAATACCCCGGTAATTGCCCATTCGCGGGTGCCAGGCTTTCATGCCGGTATGGAGGCAGCCTTGCCGCTCTTACCGGCAAGGGTACCTCCAACCTCGTGATAAGGCCCACTGTGTTCTGACAGCTGACCCAGAGTATTTCCAGTATCAAAGTTATACACTGAAAACACCAAAGATCTCAGCACACCACAAGCAGCACCAAGAAGGTCAAAGGAGGAAAGCTTGCTTCCAAGATGGTAGACAGATCAATTATACATTTGGTCATGCCCCTTGAGCCCAGGAAAGCCTTGGGTGCATTCAGGGACAGCAGCCAATCGCAACCCTCGCCCAATTACAAGCCACAAGTGCAGACCATCACTAAAAGTCCCACCCAAAGGGAGGAGAGGTCCGCATATAAAAGCGGCCAGCTCCAGTTGCTCAGGGCTGCTTGCTTGGGAAGGTTGTGGCAAGCGTCGAGGCAGTGTTGGATTAAAATATAAGGAGTGTTTGGGGATGCTGGAGGCAAAAGGGGAGAAGACAGCTGAGGAGGTGGAAGTGTCAGAGGAGGAGGTGGTAACATCAGAGTCGGAGATAGTAATAACAGAGGAGATTGTTATGGAGTAGGGGGGAAGTGGTGGTATCAGAGGAGACAGTTGTTGTAACAGTGGAGAAGGAGAAGCTGGAGGCAATGAAAAGAACAACTGAGGGGAAGCAGGAGGGCAGCCCCATATCCAGAAAGGACAGGAAGATGCAAGGAAGTTGGGTTGACCAAAGGGAGGTTTTTATATTTGAGGAATGAGTCTGGAAGAAAGGGTTTGATAACCCCTGGGAAACCCACAACGGCACTGGGAGGAGAGATGTCACAAACCCACTGTGCAGGGCTTGTTTCTTTTTTTAGTTTTTATCTTCACCCCAGATTGGGTGATTTATATATCATTGAATATTTATGAATGCTCCTTCCTGAGTTTAGCCTACTTTGCATCCTGCATAGGCCTCCTGACACACCATATTGCATAAATGGACATTAGATACCACAGGAGGCCACTAATGTTCATGTAAGACTCTTCAGCAGAGCTGACCAGAAAATCCCCACTGGCCAAGACCTGAGTGCATTGAATGATGTTGAGCGCCGTGCACATTTACTTCTTCCCCCTGCTCCACGAGTACTTTTACTAAAGTGCTGTTATGTTTGGTATTTGTCCGGTTTACCTCGGTGGATCCCATCATGTCGATTAAGCCCTCCTCTTTACAGATAGGAGTGGAGACTCTGTAGAAACTGCATGGCGTCACTGCATGCTTCCGGATAAAACCACAACTCCTCCCAGTCCCAGTGCACACTGGGTATGTGCGACGTGTACTAAGATCAGAAAGTTGTGCAGAGTGCCCGCTTCTCCTCAACGAGTCTAATTACGGAAGGGGAATGCATGTGCATAGACATAAAAGAAGGACTGAGGAAGTCCGTCACTGCATCCCTAGTGTACCTGTAATGCAGAACATGTTTTTATACTGCCTGTAACCTAGTCCCTTGCCTTCTTTTGAGGGCTTCCAGTGCGCTTACAGAGCGGGCCTGGTGCCTCCCTGACCCAGTGGAATGTAAGTCTGGGTGCGGATATCGGGATCCCCCCCCGTCCCCTCCCCTTATCCCCCTCCAGCAAGCCATGAACTGTGACTTGCGCATGTCCAAAATTCCTGGCATTTTGGGGAGGATCTGGACTCTGTGCAGCAACAATTAAGAGCAGAAGAAACCCAGAAATATATTTTTCTCGCTTGTGCCAAGCACACTGTATTTTGCGGAATTAAAACATAATTGCCGAGCACCCACTACAAAGAGTCTGTGCTTCACAAGTGCTAACAATTTACAGCAAAAAGACCAAGTTCTACCTACGCATTAAGGTCTGCCGCCACATGTGCTGGGACGTTCTCAAGTCAATTACAAAAGGGCAGATGGGTTTTTCTAAAATGCAATCCAGCCTCTACGCAAGTTAATACCAGTGGCACATGAAACCGCAGAACTGCAATGAATTTTCAAGATAAACAAATGGAAGGATCTGAAGGTGGACATCTGGTCACAAGGGAAGGTATGTGATAGGCCCCTCAAAGACTGGGGAGAAAAGGGCTGGCATGGCATTGCTTTCCTTGATCGTGGACATAAAACTACAGATACTATTAGGAACTGTTGAAGAACAGCCTTTTGAATAAACACTCATATGGGCAGGAAGGGAAGACATTGATTAACTTTGCGTTACTGAAGCTACGGATGGGCTATCATTTTTATTTGTGTTGACCATAAAAACAGTTTATGCAAAGGTCATACTCATTCACAGAGAGGGAAAGGATCCGGAGTTGTGCGGCTCATATCGACCGATAGCGTTGATAAATGTGGACGCTAAAATTCATGCTAAGGTCCTGGCCTCCAGGTTAGATACGATCATGCCCAAGTTGGTAAAACCTGACCAGGCTGGATTTATTAAGGGTAGACAAACGGTGGATAATGTACGAAGGATAATCCACCTAATAGAAAAGACACAGCGGAAGGAGGTCCCGGCTCTACTATTGGCGATCGATGCCGAAAAAAGACATTCGATCAGGTGGAATGGAGCTACCTATTCGCCGCAATGGTTAAGATGGGGTTCAGTCCAAAATACATCGATAGGATCAAGGCCAACTATCAAACCCCGACACTTCGATTGATAGTTAATGGACAGCTGTCTGACCCGGTCAAGGAAGAGAGGGGCACCAAGCAGGGGTGCCCCCTATCCCCGCTACTATATGCTCTGCATCTTGAACCATTTTTTGCGGCGGTGAGAGCAGCAGATTCCATAATAGGCATACCATTCGGGGGACAGGAACACAAGGTAGCCGCCTTCACCGATGACCTAATATTTACCCTTATGTGTCCCGAACAATCCTTGAGAGTCAGCGATGAGATAGCACAGTTTGGGCGAGTAGCCGGCTTAAAAATCAATGCTAACAAATCAGAACTGCTCAGCCTTAACCTGCACAGCCCCACTGAACAGCTAATTAAGGCCACACATGCCTTTAGGTGGGCCAATACAAAGATCAAATACCTGGGGGTGTATTTAACTAAAACCGTAGAGGAAATTTACCAGGCAAACTATCCGCCGTTGCTGGAAAAGATTAAATCTAAGCTGATTGACTGGGGACCGCTCACTATCTCGTGGCTTGAAAGGGTAAACGCCTTAAAAATGGCGATACTGCTGAGGCTGCTATATCTATTTACCGCCCTCCCGGTATACGTACCATGTACCTTCTTTAGAATCCTGCAGAACACCACTAATAGATTCATCTGGAACCATAAACATCCAAGAATCTCTGCATATCTCATGAAAGCGTCTACCTCGCGTGGAGGTGTGGGGGAGCTGGATTTTAGGGCATATTATATAGCGGCTCAAATTATAATCCTTAGAGACTGGCAAAAAGATGACAGGGATAAAATATGGCGGAGAATGGATAGGGCGGTGGTCGCAGGACAATTAGAGGAAATGCTATGGAAACCAAGATCAAACAGAACTCCCCAAATGTATGCCAGTAAAATTGTGTTGATGGTGGGATAGCCCTGGGACGCCGCAGTGGCATGGGCCCAGTTTACTACGTTCCCATCTCCATATACCACATTTTATTCGAAAATCCCCAGTTCACCCCGGGCTGTGATAGCTTGGTTTTTGACCGATGGTATCAAGGGGGATGTCGTAGAGTGTGAGACATGTTTGAGGGAGGCAAGGTCAAGGAATTTGAGCGATGCAAAATGGAATTTGGACTGGAGGAGACACATAGGTATGGATACATTCAGCTGCTGCACTGGTTATCTCACCCAGATTTGAAAAAAGCAGGATCGCGGACCCTGACCCTCTTCGAAAAATATCTAGACACCCACTCCGGAGACAAAGGCCTGATAGCCTCCATATACAAATATATCAAGGAAGGGGAAAAAGCACCACACAGATTATATATGTGCAAGTGGGAGGCAGACACGGGCATGATCACAGGGGACCAGGAATGGCAAAAGCTCTGGAATCAGATCCCTAAACTCACCAGGTCTCTACAAGTCCGGGAAGCATGGCTAAAAATAATGTTCCAATGGCACTTAACCCCGGTCAAACACCATAAAATGTACCCAAATTCCTCCCCAAAGTGCCGGAGAGAGTCTGGAGGAGCAGGTACATGGGCCCACATCTGATGGGAATGGCCGAAGCTAGATGCATATTGGAGATACATACACCAAGCTATAACACAAGTCATGGGGAAAGTGGGTGGGGAAAACAGGGGACGGGATATGCTATGCATGAACGGGGCTCTGGTTGAAATACATACAAAATCACTCCGTAAAATATATGTATTAATCATGATGTCGGCGGTAATGGTGGTGGCTCGTAGGTGGAAGTCGAAAACACCGCCCCCTAAGAACATGAATGGGTCGCCAAAATGTGGTCTGTGGTTGCTATGGAGTGGCTCACGCATTCAATACAGGGGGATCATATGAAATTTACCACAGACTGGTCCGCTCCTCCGTCATTCCTTGGAGGAGGGATGAATAGAGCATGGTGCCCCAAGGCAGTAACCCTCCTGGGAATCATCGCTCCGCAAGAGCAATCTGATCCAGGATAGGGAAAAGATAGAGATGAATGACTTCCTCAACGTGGAAAGTAAGGAGGAGGCTAAGACTCCAAAGTGCCATAAGGGATACAATGCATACGAGAAAGACAGTATATCAAGCTCCAGGATCGGGGGGAGAGGGAGGGAGTTGGAGGGAAAGGGGGGTGGGGGCGTTACCTTGTTATTTTGATTTTTTTAAAGTTGATTGTTGCTGTTCGCCTTACAAAATGCCAATAAGCATATGTTGAAAAAAAACAGTTTATGCTGATGTCTTTGTCTAGTGTGATGAATCAACAATGATTCCCCCAGAAAACCTGTCTTGGGACCCATCTCATGTGGCCAGGGAAAGGCTGACACTTTCTGATCCCGACCCTGGGGGCGCTGTTCTGTAGGGAGTTCACATGAAGGGGGATGCAGATCAAGAGGAATGGGAGACCCCTTGTTCAATTTTCCTTGAAACTCCAACCTCCTAATGGCTTATTACAAAATAGAAGAAGTGAAAAAAACTAACTTTGCCATTAGGGACTTCAACTCCCATAATTCCTGAAGTACCGGGATGAAGAAGAGGCCTAAAGAGGAACAATGCTGCAGGAGTGGTTAGATCGTTAATAGAAAGGACCCACATCTGAGGGAGACTGTGAGGCTTGAAAGCTAAGCCCTCCTTAGGTGCAGGGCATTGGCGAGCAGAGCAAGCAGGAAGAGCAGTGTCATTCATGTGTGCAGATTACACAGAAACTGGAGGAGGGAGAAGATGCCGGGACCACTGTCATGCAAGAAGCAGTAGCTGGTCCCGAGGGGGTCTGTGCCTCTAGAAGCCTTAAGTGCAGAGGTTGCCCAGTGGGAAGAGTGCAAGAGGGAAGCTTGCCCTCTGAAGACCTGCTTTGCCGAGGCTGTGCGTGGGAGTAAAACAGGTAGACGTCGAAGAAGTGTTATAAATTGGTGATGTCGAAGACAATTTATTTTGTTTGTGGTGCTGAAGTACGAACTGATAAAACTGCTGTAGAGGAGTGATATTTCTTCAGAAATACTCGGTTGTGGCAAATCATCCTGACAAAGACAATTATTTGTGCTATTGACAAACTAAGAAGATATTCGCTACGTGAAGAGGTTATTTGCTCAGAGAAAAGAAAGAACCTTCCATTTTCTTTGTTGAATCACTCAAGTGTTGGAACCTTCTATTGTAAAGTTGGAATCACTAAGAACTGTGTTGGAACTTTGTTAAAAACCAGGATTTCATGATTTCTTTTTGGAACCATGGAGCAAAATCCTGCTTGAATTTGGGGAAGGGCAATTCACCCAGATTATAAGGAGAGAGTGTTGTCATATTATGAACTCAATATGTTATTTTTGTTGCCTTTGAACGGCATGCATTAATTCATTGAGTTATTGTATTTATAAGTGTGAGGGACTTTGTTAGAGTGTTTGCTTTAGTTTATTTTAGGCAGTCAAATTCTCTTCAGGGTAGAGATAGGGGGAGTTGTGTATCCAACCTTTTACTTAATAAAATGGCATCTTTTGAAAAATCGCTACAAAGTAGTCAGCCTCACATTTCTGACCACTCACACCAGACTCTTAGAGGTCTTACATGGCCACATAACACCCCTGATGTTCATTCTCTACTTACATTTTGATACCACTCATGCCATGGCTCCTCACACCCACGTAGGACCCTCAAAATGTGCATGAGTAGCCACAGAATGCAACACACATGAAAAACTGTGGCACGCTTGAGCAGTCATTTGGGGTTCTCAACACCAGGTTACATCTTGCACTACTGAGGAGCAGCACTGCATTACAAACTGGAGATACTTGGAAAAATCGCCATTGTGTGCTGTAAGTTGTTTTCTGCGCAACTTGGTAATTGGGATAATGGGTGCTGACGCCTTCCACGATGTTGACGTCGATCATGATCAAAATGAGGAGAGGAGGCACAGCTCCGTTCAGATCAGGCGATTACACTGGCGATTAAAAACATTCTTGGCGAAACATTTGTTTTTCTCCCACTCTCCAGTAATTCCTCCACATATTGTAGGGCTGGATCCTTACTGTATATTTGCATTGGTCCTAGAATAGGTTGAGAACGCTGATTAGTTAACGAATAATAACATATTGACCCCAACAACGTTTATTTTTTTTAGCCAATGTAATCTCATACAACCGTATAATATTATGATGTTTCTTACAAAATGTGGTATAACATCATACTGATTTTTATATATATGGTAATCATGAGCTTATGCTTAGGCAAAAAGAGACATGTTGTATTTTAGACTTTGAAAACAAACAGCCAAGCAGCCACAATATCGATGAGGAAATGTACACCTTTTTAGGAACATAAAATGGGACACTCCAATCAATACGGAGTGTATACTTTCCAAATGTACCCATGTTATAACAGAATGCTAGTTTTGTTTGAAAACCTGAAATACACAAAAATAGACCCGGACATGATTGTGCTTAGTAATGTACATGGATTTTATCTGTGATTAATGTAGATCTCTGTGGTGATTTACCTGGATTTCTTTTTCTCTTTTTATCCTTTCATTTCTTCACTTTATATTCTTAGAAATGTGGTAGTATAGTAGTACCTGGCACTGTGATAGTAATCTGGGCAGCAGTTTGGATGTTTAACTTCTGTGCCTGAGGGGTAGATGGTTATAGAGAGCAGATGAATCAGGACCGACAATTAGGAATATAGCTGGTGCATCAATTACCAAGTTTGAAGAATGAAAGTTTGCACTATGCACTTTAGTAAAGACTCTGCTGACGTATTATACTGCTGCTAAAAAGAGGAGCGCTATGCACCTTGTAGTTGATTGTTGTTCATATATGAATAATCTGCTAGCAATCGAATTGCTTTAATAAGGGAACATCTGCTGCTATGGAGCTCTATACACCCCAGTAAAGACCTTGCTGAGGTAGGATAATGCTGCCAATGGAGGAGAACTATGCACTTTACAGTGATTGGCGTTTACATTTGAATAAACTGCTAGCGATTTTGCACACTTGAATTGTTCAAGTAAGGGAACAATTGCTGCTATGAAGCACTATGCACTTTAAACAGCAGCTAAGTTTGAATGTGATAGCATTTTCATGATATTGGCATGAGCTTTATGGTCGATTGTTTACAAAAGCAGCATCACTTTCAATGCACTTCAGAGATTGTTGTTTACATACGAAGAAGCTGCTAGAAACTTTGCACAATTGAAGTGTTCAAGCAAGGGAACGATTGTTGCTATGAAGCACAATGCACTTTATATAATAGTTAACTCTAATGTGATAACAATGTCAGCGTCAGCACTATGCACTTTCATGGCCCAATGTTTACAACTATAGAAGCATTCGCACAAAGTCACCGCAAGATGGTAATAATTGTGTGAGGTTGGAATAAGCACAGTGTACTCTATGCGCATAAGAACTATAGAAAATATTGTTATTGGCACTAAGTGATCCTTACAAACCAGCATGATTGAATTATCTGAATCTGTGCATTTCCAGTGTAATTATATGTATTAGGCGTATTGAATACACTCACTAGACAAACATGGCCGACATGTAATCACTGAGATTTGCAAAGTTGTCAGTTCTTTCTCTATCTCTATTTCTGCCCTAAATGCTGGATTTCCTTATTTAATGGGCACGGGTTTAGGGACATGTGGTTGTGATCAAGCGGCGAGGAAGCCGCGAAACGCATCAACGCCAGAAATCTCTTTGCCACACAATGGGAGCATCGCACTAATTTGATGTTTTTATTTCTTTTTTTGCAATTGCCGAACGTTCGTAACGAACGTACAATAAAGAAAGTGTGTTTTTCAACAAAGACGACCTGATGTTTAATTTTTCACCATCGAGAGTGCTGCTCATTCCACTGATTGGTGATCAGTGACAGGAAGTATATATATATATATATATGTGTCACACCGTCCTCCGGAGCCCCTAACCAACACCCATCACAATACACACACACCCTCTATCCGCCTCATTCAACAGCCACCACACACTTCATCAGAACTTTTGACTTGCCAGTTTCCCAGATGCAGAAAGTGTGCTGCAGAAATGGTGGCAACCACTACAGAAGTGATGTTGGTTGTGGCAACCACTACAAAGGTGTTGGTGGTGTTGGCGGTCTTAGTGACAAGGGAGTTACCATCACTGTGCTGGGAATCACCACCACTCTGGCCACTCTGCAGTTCTAGCATCTTTGATAGAAAAGTGAGTCTGCAGTCGGTAGGTAGATATTAATCCAGGGGGCTGCACATTAAACCACATGCCATTTAGTGAGTCCTCTGTTTGAGCCATGGGCGTTGCTTGTTACACTCTGCATGGGTGTTGTTGGTTGCATTTACAGAACAAGATGAATTGATTTATGGCAATGTTGGTTAATTTGTCATAGAATGTTGACAGGCATGTCTAAGAGGACATGAAGGAAAGTTTTACCACCAAGCTAGGCCCATCTTGAGTGCGACAGGTACACTGCACTCTTGATATCATTTGGGCCTGTGTGGCCTTCAGTACTTTAGTGTTTTTTTTTAAAATAAATCTGAAGCAGCATGCAGATGTGCAACACCAACATAATTCTCTTGTTAAAACATTTGGCAAAACAAAAAGCACTTGCATAAACATGTATCTTGCTGCATTGCTGCTAAATGGAAACGTTGTTAGTTTCTCTTAATCATTGGTGGAAGTGGAAAAAGGGAACTATCGGTACTCCGGCTGCATCCAAAAAGGAGGGAGTGGTATGGCCGGACAGCTGGCGGAGGTAGAAGGGATGGCTAGAGGGGACAGACTAGGATCACAAACTTAGGCTGAAGAGTGACTCTTTAAATTTAACCACATACCTTCCAAGCTTTACTCGGTACGAATAGTTTGGATTTCAAGGCCTATAGTAATAATGTCTTATAGAGTTTACTTTTTTTTTTTTACTCAAATTGCATAATAAAGCTACATGACAATATGTAAATCCTTATAGCAAAATGTTAAATCAGAAGAATGTCATTGTGGCTTTAATTTTCACATCCCCAAGGCTAATGGTAACTTTCATATCCCTGCTACTTCTGGCCGCCAGTGGGAGAGGACGTGAGCGGTTAGACTCTGTCCCCGACAGCCTACAATTGGCTTTAAAATTGGGCTAGGGCACCGATAATCAAGTGAACTGCATTGTGTCTGACCCCAGCTGTGGATTGTGGATGTGAGGGCTCTGGAAGTACTGCATTGACCGGCCTGCACACATGTCGCAGAGGGGATAAGGAGGATGACATCTGCATCAGAGAGAGCGACTCCTTGTCTGGAGTGGCCCTGACTTGCTCGGCGTTCACCGGGGATGAACCTTGCTGCCATGATGTACCGGGGACTCCCGTGACTCCAGCGAGCAATTTCAGAGCAGCGAGTTCAGAGTGGCAAGGGCGCCTGGGCCAAGTGGAAGGATTGCCATCAGTGAGGTAGCGGGAGCCCTTCACATCGTGCCTCACTGGACGGCACGGCGGAGTGTAGGTCGGGGATCAGCGCGGCGGATCAGTGACGCCATTGAGGTCTGCCGCAGTGTTCATGCAGCTACGGGCAGCAATAGGGTATGGTACGCTGCAGGACATTGCAAGCCTAGACCCCTAGCGCAGTCGGTGCTTGCCTACCTTCACCATAGGCCCTCCTACTGGATTTGAATGCAGCTGGAGTCCGCTGCACAGAGAAATCATCGGAACGGCAGCGGCTCTTTTCCCCAATGTCTCTGTTGGCTTTTTGTACTGGGATGCATGTTATCGGGGGCTGGCGTGAGATGTTTTGGACTCCTGTGCGCCATTTTGGGAGGTTGGCCCGCTGTCCCTTCGTGCTGACAAACCAGTCGGGCTCCTGTACGGTCTTCCGGGGTACCAGCAGACACACGGGTGAGCCAGAGTGGAGGTAGTATTTTGAGTGACGGTGTGCGGATGTCTCTTTTCTTCTTCATCCAAGGATTTCATTCTGAAGCTCCCATTCTCATGAATCACTGATGTTTTTGCACCTAATACCAGCTGTTCCGGTCTTCAAACTGAGTTCACAAACTATTGATTTTTTGC
This sequence comes from Ambystoma mexicanum, assembly GCF_040938575.1. Taxonomy (NCBI): domain Eukaryota; kingdom Metazoa; phylum Chordata; class Amphibia; order Caudata; family Ambystomatidae; genus Ambystoma; species Ambystoma mexicanum. Next base: position 1,098,386,055 of record NC_090934.1, on the reverse strand, counting down.
CTTCTCGTCCCAGGGTTTCATCTTTCTGTCTCCAACGATTTGAACATTGGTGATGTGGATTATTGCAAAAAAAAGTGCCCAATGTTGCTTCCATGTGCTGGCTCAATTACTACACTATTAATGCTTGGTTAGAAACATCTCCCTGGGAGACCCAAGTAGATTGCCTGGGTGGAGAAGGAGGGGCGCTATAGTTGGGGGAACCCCTGTGGCATTTTACTTGACCTTAGTGAGAACTATTTGAGGACTTGCTCCTCGAGCTTGCCCTGGGGTTTGCCCCTGCCACTCTCGCTGCTGGAGCAGCGCAACACCTTTTCTCGATGACCTTGTGCACTGGACTTTTCTCTGTCCCATGGTGCTCTCCATCTTCCCTATTTACTTTAACTGCTACTCTATCACCTAACCTACCCCTCTTTCAGGTCTTGGAAGGAAAATGTTCAAAAAACATCTCCTGTTCTCCAATCCAGGCCTGCCCATCGCTAACACCTACATCCACGCTTCTTCCAGGCAGACTGTCACTGACATCGTCTTTGTCGTTCACTCTCTGGACCTATGGACTCCCCACATGGTATCAGTCCTCTCCCCTTTCACCTTGTCATCCATCTTTGGTGGTACCAGATGGGAAGTACTCCTGGCATGCTTTTCATCCTCTAGGTGCATCATTAATGTCTATCAGAATGGTACTGTCATGGCCCAGGGTTCTCAGCCCAACCTCCTCCTTCTTGATAGGCGTCTTCCGTCTCAAACTTCCTCCCCTCTCCTGCCACTCCTCTGTCTGCCACCCCTCTTGCCCCGTCTCCACCACCGTTGGGCATCTCTCATCCCTGTATCCCTCGGAAAATCTTCAAAGGTGGCAACCAGTTTCACCTAGCTATCCTCAACTCTCGCTCTGCTTTTGAACACTCCTCTGATATCTGTCTCCGTCTTGAAGCCTTTGACCTTGATGTTCTCACTCTCACTGAGATGTGATTACCTGCCAGCTCTGTCACTGCTTTTGACACACTCCTCCCTACAAGACCCTCTCTAAGCTCAGGCCTAACTGGTCTGGAGGAGGAGTGGCCTTGATCTTCCCTGAATGGGTCCCTCCTACTATCATTCCCACTCAGACCTATTCCTTCTTCGAATGCCTCATCTGCAGGCTTGATGTCTCTCCAACCCTCTCATTGACTCTTACCACCATCTTCAGGGCCCCTGGCCCGGTCTCTCTCTTCCTCACTGAGTGGTCTGACCTCACCTCTTCTCTTCTTGCCTCCTCCTTCAAGCTTCACCTCCTTGGAGATTTCAATATTCACCTTGACTCACCTGACTCAGCCTCTGTGACTTTGATTCCCTCACCATTCTTCCCTCGGGCCCGACGCACTCAGCCGGACACACGTTGGATGCTCTCATCTCAGCAGACCTCCCCATCTCCAACCCTCTCACTATACCTCTCTCCTGGTCTGACCAGGCTCTCCTGTCCTCTCACCAGGATCTCTTAGCTCCCTCGGCTAAGCCTCTAATGGCACTTCCTGACTCCTTCTCCGTCATTCGACCAATGAAGCGAATGTCTGTTGCTGCTTTTGTTGCCACTTTCATTCCCCCTCCCACTCCTGCCATGGATTCCCCCACCGACTCTGCCCTTGATAACCATCACCTCTCTATCACCAACACCCTGGACATCCTTGCCCCTGTCATGAGGATCTGCATGAAGTCTGCATCCAAGCACAACACCTGGTATGACTACGACCTGGCCTCTCGTAAACGCAAATACATAGTTGCTAAGCGTAAGTGGCAGGCTTCAGGCACACCCTCTGACAAATTGGCCTGACGCCTGCTCCAAAGGCACTACAGACTCTCCATCCGCTCGAAGAAGAAGGCCCATTTCCAAGCCTGCAACTCTGGGGCCACTAACAACACGGGTGAACTGTTCAAAATCTGCAAGGAACTTGCCAATCTTACTGCAGGCTCCACTTCCCCCATTGCAATCCCTGACCCTTTGCACTTCACTGGCCTCCCACTTCTTAAACAAAACTCAGGACATACTGTCCTCACTCTCCTCTTCACCCCTCCCGCCTCTGCCCCCAGCTTTCAGGCCTCCCTTGGCACCCCTCACCCCTGCTTTCCTCTTCTCTCTCACCCATAGCACCGGATGAGGTCTCGAGACAAGTCCTCTCTATAAAAGTATCCTCCAAACAGGTGCTCCCCTGCTCCTCCAGAACCATCAAGGACAACATTGCCTCCCTTGCGCCAACCTTGGCATATTTCTGTAATCACTCCTTTGCCACTGGCTCATTCCTACTACCCCTCAAGCATTCCCTTGTGTATCCTCTCCTCAAAAAGCCCTGTGACGACCCCTCCTGCCCTGCTAACTACTGCCCTATCTCCATTACCCCCTTCCTGGGTAAACTCCTGGAGAAGCTGGCCATCTCACAACTGATCGAACACACTGTTTCTGTTGGCTGTCACCACAACAAGTAGTCTGGCTTCAGAGCAGCCAGAGGCACGGAAACTGCTCTCCTGAACACCTGTGATGACTTCTCTCAAATCTCATTTCAAACTCTCCTTCCATTCTTATCCTTCTGGATCTTTCCTCTGTCTTTCCCACAGTCAGTCTTGCCACCCTGACAAATCGGCTCTGTGAGACCCTTGGCATCACAGGCCTGGCACTGGACTGGTTGACCTCATTCCTCTCCGACCGACCTTCCCAGGTTCAATTGGGCCCTTTTGTCTCCCCTATCACACTCTCCACCTGCAGCATCCCTGAAGGCTCTTTCTTCTCGCTGTGGCTCTTCAACATCTACCTTGCCCCGCTAGCCCACCTGATCTCCTCACTTCCAGTCTTATGCAGATGACACGCAGATCTCTTTAAAGATTCCCTCCACTTCCTCCTCTCTCATCCCTGACTGCCTGACTGCTATTCAGGCATGGCGTCTGCCAATGATCTCTGCCTTAATGCCAGTAAGAGTGAGATCCTCCTTATTGGACCTAAGCTACCACGTTCCCTCTTACCCTCTAGCTACCCTCTATGGGTCCCCTTCCCTCAACCTCTTGTGAGGCAAAAATCCTTGGTGTCACCTTTGACTCCTCTCTCTGCTTCTCTCCTCACATTGCGGACCTTATCAAGAAAGCCCACTATCAACTGCCCCCCCTCAAAGGCATTCTCCCTTTCCTCACCTTCCCCCAGAAACTCAATGTCTCCAGAGCTCTGGTCCTCTCTAGGCTAAATTTTTGCAACAGTCTCTTCCCCAATCTTCCTTTACCCTACTTTCACCCCCTTGAACTAATCCAGAATAGGACTGCAAGAGTTATCCTTGGCCTTAAGCCCAGGGACTGCATCTCTCCAGCCCTAAAATCTCTCCACTGGCTCCCGGTCGCTGCTAGGATCAAGTTCAAGACCTTTTGAATTACCCACAAGGCTTTTTGGGACCTAGGATCCCGCTACATCCAACTTTCTCTCCCTAAATACCTCTGTGCTAGAACCCTTCGGGTCTTCTAGCTCCAACTCCCTTGATTGGGGGTAGATCTCTCTCCTCCTTAGGAGCCTCCCTCTGGAATGGTCTCCCTGCCCCTCTCATGCTCCAGCCGGATCTCCTTAAGTTCCGGAAGCTCTTCAAGACTCTCTTTTTCTCTTCTTCCTTCTCTCTCCTGCTAACGCATCTGACTGCCACAGTGACTGGCTGCCTTGTTTACCTCAGAGTTCTATTGGGAACCAAGACCCCCACGCCAAGCCCATCCCCTTCAGGGCACTTAGCTTGGAACCCTCACCCTCTGCACCCCTTGCAATCCCTGGCACTTGCCCACCTGTACTCCTCTTAGCACTCCCCTAACTAATGTGGCCCTCTGCCTCTCGTCCCCCTTTTCACTTGCACTCTCTCCTTTTGCCCTGCACTCTCCTCCCCATCCTAGCACTTCGCATTTTATGCAAACGGCCCCCCCAGCACTTCTTCATACTGCACTTGCACGATCTGAATGTCACAAGACCTAGTAGGACATTACTGTTATTTTATCCCTGCCCCCCTCCTTTTGTGTCTTGTGGCGCCTTGAAACACATTGGTTGTATAGGCGCCTTACAAATATCCAATAAATAAAATTAACTATAAGTCCCAGAATGCAAGACAATGTCAACCTTGTTAAGATGGATTTCTAAACTCTGACTTGGTGGGCAGAGGTTTAGGAGACCACCCTAGTTTAGTGGACAAGCCAGACCAATCTAGGTAGCTTGGCAGGCAGTCAAGACTAAGGGCCTCATTACGAGCATGGCGGAATGGGTTTAACGGCGCCGGTAAGGGTGCCGGTGCCGTTAATCCCGTTCCGCCCTATTACGAGGTTCCCTTGCGGGACCCGCTCTGAACGTCTGGTCAGACCAGACGTCTTTTGCTGGTCCCGCTAGGGGACCAGGGAGCTAATAACGGGCCCGTTATTAATGGGCCCGTTATTAGCTTCCTCCCCATTCCCATTGAGCTCTATGGGGGCTCGAATGGGGATGGGTATTTTGAATGAGGAATTACTGTGTCCTCCAAGGTTGGAATGGCCCGGTAATTCCTCATTCAAGGAACCCGGACCCGAGTTTGGAGGCAGCCATGCCCTTGTTAAGGGCATGGCTGCCTCCAAACTCGTAATGAGGCCCTAAGTCTCAGGAGGGCTGAGAGTGATAGGAAGCCCACAACGAGCACACACAGTAACAAACCACAGATTACTCTTAGACAATTGTATATCAAAAACATCTATACATTTATTGTCAAACCGACCAATTGACACAAGTAAACTTCAGTTATATAAACACAGTTACCACACACTTCTTATACTAAATAATATATATATATATATATATATATATACAGTACATTTTCAAATGCGACAAAGCACTAAAACACAGCCACAATCTGTAAGGAGAAGGGTGAGTTAATACACTATGAGTATTAGACAATTCTTCTGAGTCGTTCCAAATAATTTGGCAGTCCAGCCCTAAGAAGTGGGGAGCCTTGTTGCGCGATCGCCTGATCGCACACATAGAACAAAAAGCCTGTCTTCTTGAGAGAGCTGTAGCGAGTGAGGAAGGGGCTTGAATTGACAAAGAATTGGTTCCCACTATTCGAGTAGAGTCTGCCCTTGGCGGCAGGGCAATTTCCAAGAGGTGAGAATAGCTAGGGAGAGCAGGCTAACCCAGCCAAAAGCAAGTATCTTTTCAGGGATATTTGTGCGCAAAAGTGATCGGTTGTGCCAGGGGGCCACCGGTAAGTGATGCAAGTACTCACTGACCCGCAACACAGTCCAGACCAAACTTTGCCAGTTTAGTCGTGGTCGCTAGTAGGTTTGAGTCCTGCAGTTTCACTGCGCTTTGGCTCTCTGCAGCTACGGGATAGGATGACCGTCCGTGACAGGACAGTTGTCTTTTTTCAGCTTCCGAAATTGATACAAAAAAAGTTCTGGTGCAGCAGGCTTCAGGGCATGGGAGGGCAAGTCAGCAAGGCACCTACAGCGAACGTCACCAACAGGTAGTGACACAGGAATCACAGATGTGTGCAGCGTTACGCATTCTCCTAATTTGCGACCCATAAGAGCTAGGCCTATGAAATTTGGCAACAGTGGGCACAGGACCACAAGCAAGTGTTATTCCAAGTTTCGCATTTCAACTCAAGACAGTGGCGATTCTGCAGGATACCCCGAGGTAGAGCTGGACAGTTCACTGGATTGCCCAGCAACACTTCCGAAAGGGGCACCTTCAGTGGGTAAGCAGGGGGCTCTGAGAGTAGTTGTTCCCACTACTCCAAAGGGGCAAAGCTGCCTTGCAGGCGTTCTTGATTGATGAAGAAAATAGGGGTCCGATGGGACAGCAGAGGGCCCAGGGTGCCAAACCTTCCAATGCTTCTCTGGCGGTTTTACAAGCCTGTTTCTTCGTTGCAGGATACTTGGCTCCTTCTGTAGTTCGGGGAGAACTCAGGTGATCAACCTGGAATGGATGCAGAGCCCCTTCCCTTATCCAAGATTAGCTGCATGCCAAAATCAAGGACTTCCAATCGAAGATCTGCTCTCATGCAGCCATCCCAGTCGTGGACCAATCACGGCCCACGGTGGTCCCAGTCTTTCATGCCCTCAAGTGTCGATTGGGTGCAGACAGTCCCAACACGCTTCATGGGCACACACGCTTGAAATGCAGAATCCAGTGATAGAGATCGGTTTTCGCGGGAGGCTACATACCCAAACAAGGAAAACCCGGGTCACTCGACCTGGGGGAAGGCAAGGCACAAAAATGGCCGTAGGACAGAGCAAAAGACTTTGTGGCTCAGCCATTTTCGGACCTGGCCACAGTCTTAAACCAAACGTGGTAAACACAATGTGATCCTGTGAAAAGAAGTACAACACTTATAAAAAGTAACTGCTGCCACCAGTTCGTCCTAGGCACACTTGTACAATCACCAAACAATCCTTCAAGGGTGTCTAGGGCCATAAAACAAAAAGGACCGCAGTGCACAGTACTGGAAGGTAACATAGTTTCCCAGTAACGACAGTCTGAAGGATATGTCAGTTTCTCCATAACAAGTGAGCAAAAGCCCAGGGGAGTGCAGCTGAAGGCTAAAATAGGATAGCCAAACAAAAGCAGAACGTTTGTGGGGTCCACAAATGGAGGGAAAATGACACATCAATGAAATCTTTCCGAACACTCCTGAAAAATCTATTTAACCCCACTGTACTCTGTGATTTAATACATGCAATGAAATGAGTGTAATAAACTCATAGATATGATATGATATGATATGATATGATATGATATGATATGATATGGAGATTCTTTGCCACAAACCTCCAGCTCGTAATCGTAATTTAATCGATTTAATACAATATTAATACATGCAATCATATTAATACAATACGTAATCGATTTAATACATGCAATGAAATGAGTGTAATAAACTCATAGATATGATCTGATATGATAGATATGGAGATTCTTTGCCACAAACCTCCAGCTCGTAATCGTAATGTTGAAAACATTTGATTAGTGACTTAAAGCAGTGTTATTGTTTTGCATATCAAGAAAGAAGACGTCATGGATATAAACACATTTTTAAATGGGTGCTTTGTGTTGCTCACTTTAACTAGCACAGATGTGCAAGGTAACTGGTGTTTTGTGAGCTCTTTGAGTTGGAAATGTTCCATCATGCATATGAAAGGCTCTGCCACTGATACAAGAAGTTTGCTTGCAACCTGAGCACCCTAACAACCTGCAGAACCACCAACGCGGTGTGTGTGTCTGCCTAGCTGTGAATTGGGGAAACAGCCGATTCTATATTTGGCTCAGGAGAAAGAGAAAGCGACCAGGATTCATTTCTTGAGCCTTTGAACTAAAGGTACGCTATTTAAAAAGCAGACGAACTAGTGGTATGGGCAGCACAAATGATTTATATTACAATTGACTCTTCTCCTGGCTTGTTAACCACCCTTTCGGTGCGGTGAGGACACTGAAATAGAGGACGCGGTTTCAGAGAATGAAGGAACCAATGGCTTGTAAGCATATTGTAACAAATAAACTCCAGACCTATATTCCTGAATCTGGATAACCTCCACAACCATCCGGCCCCAATCATTGCGCTCTCAGCAATGAGTCACAGTTCCGGCGATGACAACGTTCATCCAAGAAACCGGTTATACCACCCGCTCTGCTCTTTGATTTTTCTTCTGTCATCTTGATGGTCCTTTGGCTGCTGGATGTTACCAGCTGCAGGGGCATGGGCGTTATTTTACAAGGGTGTTTGTCACCAGTCCCAAATTTTGTGGCACACCATTTTGTCCCACTTATTTGGCACAGGCCCCTTTCATTTAGATGTGATGTCCCCCCAACATTTTCAGCAAAGTTACTCCACTGGTAGAGGATGCTTTGTGTTTCCTGGTTTTAAAATGGCTGCTTCTGCGTTGCAACTATTAGGCCCACACGGTAACAGTAATCACCCAATAAAGTACTTTTACCATATATGGTTCTTGCTCTTTTACCACATGTGCACAGTACCTTTACTGCTTTTGCAGTGGACCAGATACCAGGGACGTCATTTAGGGGTCGCCAGAGGTAGCAACTGCGACCTCTGAGGTCTCCCTTGCGACCTCTGTGGTCTCCCTTGCGACCTCTAAAAAAAAAAAAATCCAAGCTCCTGGGCTGTGGCCAGCCCCATGTGGCTCTTTACTTCTGGAGTGGCTGGCTTTCTTGTTCAGGCCCCTTAAGAAAAAGAAGAAAAATAAGAACAGGAGTGCCACAAGTCTAACACCTTCTGCAATGAACCTAAATAAGAAAGAATAGGAATACCAAATAATGTGTCTTTCTGGAGTTCTATACAATAATTGCTAGACTCATTAAAGGTTTATTTCAGGCACACTTCAGGGGGTGAGTCACTAATTTAGTCTGTTCTTAAACACCTAAACTTATCCATTCATCCTTTTGAGGTCGATGAATGAGTCCCAACACAGGTTGGGTGATATTGGGTGTATATTTTTTCTATATGAAGCGCTTAAGCGTATGTGCTATATAAAAACACATCATTATCATTTGGTCATAGACATCTGCCTGCATGCACAGTAATTTGGTAATATGGGACTATTCACACTGATCTTAACGATACATATAGCAATCCATTCTTGTATGAAATGTACATCACATTATAGTGATATTGTAACCATATTTTTCGTAGTGTACAATGCTATGTGACGCCACTTCCTGTTTTGTCAACGGGTGAAAGGTTGTGTTCCATCGCTTCCCGCAATATCACTTCGGGGTGGGGTCAAATGACATCACTTCCTGTGATATCACCGGCGGGTCAAGGGTCGTGTGATGTCACTTCTGCTACCCCTGGCATTTTGGTGAAATGACGTCCGTGCCAGATACTTCGCTGAGTTCCTTTGTAAGGTCATGGAACTCTGAGGTAAATTGCAAATATCCTTTTTACGTACAATAGCGGGTATTTTATGTATATGGCTACACTCTGTCTGCTCCTTTACTACCTGGCCTCTTGTAAGTGATCTTGCATTTGCTGTTCCATATGATTAATGTACAACATGTTTGGATTTATAAAAGCTAACATGCAGCTTGTAATGTGTTGAAGAAATATTGTTTGAACAGTTTAATAAAATTCATTGAAAGAAACCTGATTTTTATGCTTTAAAATAAGTACAAATATGCTGATGCTTGTTCACAGGTGTTAAACTCCGGAAGTGCATACATTAAACAATATCCAGTAAATAGTTCCTTGTCAATTACTGTCTGTAACTTGTCACAGCTTGACACGCCTTTAAGTGAGCAAGTGACAGCTGGAGTTCTGCTCTGGGTTTACTCAGGCAGGAGGCATTCTGAGGTCACAGCTGAAGGGTAATCACTGATAATGCTTTGCGTGTGATGTCATTTTCTTATTATACGTTAGTTGAGATGTCACAGCTAGCCTGTAATAAGAACATTATTTCCAAGATTTTATACAGATATTGCAGGCTGCAATGTATTATGAAGGTAATTACTGCATGCGTGAATTTCTCGGTTGCGCGACGAGGTGGGTGCACAGGTAGTGAACCCAATCTGTTTTACTCAAATGCTGTGTTCTTTATTTTGAGTGGTTTCCTTGCATAGAACTGGATAAAATTCAGTTAGTTTATAGAAGCCAGAGAATTTAGGGGTGATATTAGACCCATGAAGACATCACACTTCAGTGAACATATCATTATCATGAGGTATGCTTCCGATGGCATTTTTACATGTTGCAGCTTCCTCTTTATGCATTATCGACTGAAAGCAAATGGCGAATTCATTGAACCGATGCTTTTACAAACCTACTTTCTTGTGCATATTTTATGAACCTTAACTGTCCATCTGCAGACATACATCGGGCCGGTGTTAATCTCGGTTAACCCTTTCAAGCAGATGCCGTACTTTGGAGATAAAGAGATTGAAATGTACCAGGGAGCTGTAAGTAACAGATTTCTTTTTTTAATGACTGTGCTTAGCACACGATGAACAGATTTCCCAAATATTGTATTGCCGTGTATGTGTTACAACTGACACCACAAAACTCTCCCTAGAAAAGGGCCGCTAGTTGTGCTATAAACTGGTGACTCTGTGATTTCGGCCTTTAAGGCAATAGGAATGCCCATGCCTGGCCAGTATGATCCATTTTTCTTTCCTCAATATCATTCTTATCTCAGCCTAATGCTAGCCCCCGGGAATGCTGGTCCTGTTTCATAGTAATGTGCATAGCCTTCCCGAGAATGGCTTAGAAATAATGCCCCAAGCCTAGATCAGTGGTCTGCAAACTTTGGCTAATGAGATGTTTTGGACCACAACTCCCATCAGCCCCAGCAAGTATAGTCAATGGTGGGGGGTCATGGGAGTTATAGTTCGAAACATCTGGAGAGCCGCAGTTGCAGACCACTGGCCTAGTCAAACATGACCTTCGGCCTGCAGACATACTGGGAAGTTGACGTGCAAATAGGGCATGAACATGTGTCATTCCATGTACCTGTTAGATACGGGTTTGTCAAACATTTGATTGCCTTTATCCCCATTTTCCAATAACCGAGATTGACAACGCTGTGGCCCTGCCACTTCGGTTCTGAGGTTGCCGGCCACGGCCATGATGATCCCCACCTTAGACTTTGACTTTGGAATGACAGAAAGAGGGACATGAGAAAAACATCATGGCACTGGCTGGCATGGATAATTGACTCACCTTCTGTTGGGAGAGGTGGGGCCAGTCTGTGCTACAGGCCCGGGATTCTGTTGTGACCTCAATCGGGAAATCCGCATGGTACCCGATTTGAAGAAGGTAACCGAGACACCTCCGCGGGAAGTCTCTGAACTCTATCCCAGACCACAGTGCCACTCACAGTTGTGCCTTTCATGATCAAGGTACTTTCTCCTCGGCATCTCATTGGCTGCAGTGTTTTGGATCATTGCCCTTTTCTCACAGTATGATGGACGCCCCAGCTTCTCGCCACAGGCCTGTAATCTTAACGCAGCACCCACCGTTCTTCCCCAATGACATTGGGGAGAACGAGTTCTGATCCAGCAAGCCACCGCCATCACCAGACATGTACCCCCGGCTGTAGCAAGGGCTCCCATGGAGTTAAACATCACCCTGCCTTTAAAGCAAAATAAGGCTGTGCGCAGCATGATTAGCAACAGGATTGTGTGCACATATGTGTGTGCTTGAGGACGACCTTAGTTTTTAGAGGCTCCCAGCTCAGGCTAAGGTGGTTGTGTTTCTCTGTAGTTATTTTTTATTTGATTATATTGTTAATTTATAACACGCTTAATACCAGCGAGTGGTTTCAAACCTGTGTTGCGCCGCGTTGGCTTGCTTCCCAGACAAACGCGTTGCCCCTGAGCTATCCTCCCTCCCCTGGCAGGAAAATCACCCACCCCATTACATCTTTTAGTGGGGGGGTGTTTTTTTTGGGTTGATCATTTGTGTATTGATCCTCTCCCCAAGCAATGTTACCAACATTTTGCAGATTGACAAGACGAGGGATTCATTTCCTTTCAATGATAAATCCTTTTTGTTTATTTGAACCCTTTTTACTGCTATCCCATGGGAATCCTATGATTCCCAAAGGGGAAAAGCGAGAAACTTGAGAACGGAGACCGTGTCATCATTCAAATGCCCCAATCGGCTGACAAGTTGAAGTCAGGCAATCTTCAATCCCACTCAGTCAACATTATGAGAGCCAGCCAACATCATGAGACCCAGCCCATAGCCTTAATGTCTCCCTCTCAGACAGCACTGCTGCCCCTTCTTGTCGATCAAGGTTCACTATGTTCCTCCTTGCAAACCTGTCATCTTGTGGCCCACAGTTATCACAAACGCCTGGATCCAACATGGGCACTTTAGTTCAACCCTTTTACTGTACCATATGCTCTGTGACCTTTTAGGATTCTCTGCTTTAACGTCAGTTGTCCCATCAATGTGTGACTATTGTGTTTATGCCAACAATTAAGTTCAATCTGCACAAGGTACAAGCCACAGCTAACCTAATAAAGAACAATGACCCAGATTCTGCTGTGCTGACACTAACTCCCTTCTTGATTGGCTTTCCCTACCGTCTAGGCACAGTACGAGAACCCGCCGCACATCTATGCGCTGGCCGACAACATGTACAGAAACATGATCATAGACCGAGAAAACCAGTGCGTCATTATCAGGTAAGCGAGATCCAGATGTGTGCTTGTTGCCTGCCAGGAAAAGGCGGGATCCAGTTGCTGCAGCTAAGAGCTGGAGCTACTGTGTCTGAAATGGGGTTCCTTTTCTGTCAAGCTGATACTCGCCCGTGCAATTGCACACATGTGAATCCATCCGCTTCAGTGGCTTGTTTCCCGCCTTGAGTGAGCTGTGAATCAAAAGGTCCTATACACAATTAAATCGTAAATTGCTGATGTGTCTAGTATCAATGGACATACAGTGTAGACCTGTTCAGTCTCTTTGCAGAATATTCAGGGATGATGAATATTTCTGATGGGGGCATTGCCTGAATTGGCTGTTGTCACAGAGGCAAATCCAGCTCTGCCTGGGCGAGTAGTCTGCTTTTTGGAAGGATTGTCCCCACTGTGGTGTAGCCTACTCCAGTCGTGGTCATTGCTTTTACTTTAGTTTGGCAGAAGTCCATTTTATTCAGATGGGTGGTCCAAGGCTGCCAGAAGCATTTGGTGGAGAAATGGACGTCAAGGACTTGGCTAGAGTCCCCGTGGTGAGTCATCTGCTACCCTTATGGGTTGAGAGGGGGACGGGTGTCGCCGTCCTTTTCAATGTCACCTGCATTCCGCTCCCCCCCACATGCTGGGAGTTTTAGGGAAACCTGCTGGAGACCCTACCAAAATAAAGCAAGAATAAGATGAATACAGCGTTTCTTTCTGTAGTCTTTAGTGGCAGCGTTATACTGGTTTAGTGTCTGGTGTTGACCGAGCATGCAAGTGGGACGGAATCTGCATGGGCCATGCACCCTTGCTGATCGGTCCCCGTCCAATGGCCATCCGACCTGTGGTGCCGGCGGCACTTTCCCATAATAGATCTTTCCAACTGGAGGGTCATTACCCATCACCACCAGCTGCTGTGTTTTGGTAATGTGATGTCCATGCCACCTGCCAGCAGCCATGCCTTTTCACAACTGCCTTCTGGTAGCCACACCTACAAACAACTGCTCCATTTTCAAATTCCTTCTCCTAGACTTCAAACCTATGCACGGGCTGGTCTCCCCTACCCAGGTGACTTTTTCTTCCAGTACTATCCCTCTGGTACTCTCTGATCTCAAGGGCATCTAAACATTGCCGTCCCTTCTTCCACTGTGCCTTCTCGCTTGTAGTCCCATGCCAGTCCCCCACAAGATCCTCACCACTGTAGCAGATCTGGAAACCTTTGTGAAACACCTCTTCTCTTTTGAAGCACCCCCTTGCTCTTGTCGTGTCATCTTTCCTCCCCAGTGAACTATGGTACGTCTTCTTACTAGTGTTAAGTCTTGCATTAGAGCTGCGTAGCTGTCAGTCTGTATAGACCCCGTCCATGCTCCTAGACCCTTCTACTCCATCCACCAGTTTCTGTAGCATCCTTTATGCTTCTGCTCTCGCCTTTCTAAAGCACCCAGTATTGGGATTGCTTAGAGGTGTCGCTAGGAGGTCTGGGGGGGGGGGGGCTATAGTCCCTGGTCTTTTGGTTGTAGCCCAGGATAGAAGCTCAGAGGCTACAACCAAAAGGATAGCTAGCCCCGAGTCCCGACATCAGCGTAGCCCCGGATCCTTTCCAGACATGCAACGTTGCTACAATAAGATGGTATCGTTGTTATGTTCGACTCACTTCACCCTCTTTAGTAAATAGTCCACTCATTTGTATTGACATGGCAATAGTGTGCTCGAGACAGATGCTCTTGGGAGATTTAGTATTCCCATAAATACAAGGGATTGTGCGAATCTCACTCTGTGTTCCGAGAAGAAGCATGATCAGGTTTTTTTTAACTCTGGCTTTGCCGGGTGGGAATGGGTTGCCATTCGGGGCAGGATTCAGCAGGAGACAGGAAAATCCGCAGGACTGCATGGAAAGGTTGGGGGAAGGAGATGCCTACATGCGTTGTTCCTTTCTCAGGCACCCTCTGCAATGCGCATGAGATTGAGAGGCTGGGGATGAAGCAGCCAAGAGGGTTCGCAGTTGGACATGAGGTGACAGATAACATTAGGAATGTTATCCAGAAAAGGCAGCATGTGCAACTCTGTGTTGAGATAGCTCAGTGGTTTAATGTGCCTGCTGTGGACATCTGTGTGTAATACACAGGCCATTTTGTAATGTGAGCATAGTCTATACAATGAGTACAATCTATCTAGGTAGGAGACGGATCAGTTTGTGGTCTGCAGTATCAACCTAGTCAATATCTCATCTCTTGTGCCTGTTTGAAATTAAATGAATTTGAAAAAAGCTGCAAATATAAAACTTACATGTCTGCACAGCAGCAAACACTAACTAAGGCACAAGGGCAGAGTCACTATTCTGGCTTCTTAACACATAGCCCAAAGTTCAACACAGAGTGCTCGACTATTTTCTTGTTGTCCTCTTAGTCAAGTTTTTTTTGTGCTGTTAACCTCGGCACACAGGCAGTTGTTAAGTCTGGCTGAGTGATAGCTCAAAATGGTTTGTAATCCAGTGGGCGCGCCACGATGGTTTGTGCAGCGTCACATTGGTGACTGGGGGCAATGACCAGAAAAACACAGAAAACTTAAATTCCAGGAGGTTTATTAGGGAACTATAACAGTCCATGGGCAAAATTATAAACGGGGACTGCATAAAGTGCAGTTGTGTCAGGAAAGGTTGGTTGTGGTCTAGCTAAGATCGCAGAGCAACTAAAAGTTCAATAGTGCATTTCCTGCAGCCTTATAATGTGCTGGGGTTCCCTTCCTGATTCTATAGTTGCTGATGAACAAGAGCATTCGTAAGCAAGATATCTGGCTTCCCAGTATCTCACACTTGCCTTCTCCTAGGCTTTCTTGGCTGGACATCTGTAGTACTGCTGTTCACGGGCTAATCTCCACTTTCTTTCTCCTCTTCCTTGTTCTGTTCTTAATGGTCACTGGTCTTACGTAGTCCTCCAGGATCTCTGTCTTCTGCACCTCGAGGCGCTCTACCTCTGTAGGATGCCCCTGAATCTTTAGTGCAGGGAGTGAGGGCCTTGATGGGCAGAGAATGAGGGTCTTGGGGAGCTTGCCTGCTAGGCCCCAAAGTTCTGGAAGAGGACCCTGAGAGTAGGCCTGGAGGTTGGCCAACTACTCCAAATCACGCTCCATTGGTTCTGTTACATTTTGCCACCCCCTCAGCAGCTTGTATCCCACTCCTTTGATTTCCAACTTCTCCAACCAGAAATTGCCCAGCTCTTCTTGTAATAATTTCATGTTACCCATTCCTCCATCTCTTGTCTTAGCTCCTGCACCAACTTCTCCTCCTGCTCTCCCTATCATCTTCCTGCTCTCCACGCCTCAACTTCATCAACTGCTGTACCGGCACTGTGTTCCTTATCCCTTCGTAACCATCGCTCATCACTGTATTCTACTTTCAGCTCTTTACTCTCTTCCTTGCTCTCTTTGCCCCTTTGGGCACCTTCTCGCCTTCTGCTACAAGGTTCCTTGTCATTTCATCGCGGGATGTTTTTTCGCAGGGTTTTTTACCGCGATTCTTTTTCTTCAAAAAAACCCATCGATTTTATTTTTGTAGTGGGGGTTCCCCACCCCCAAAACCCCATTTTCTAAAAAATTCAATGTTTTTTTTCAAAAAAGAATTTGCGGTAAAAAACCAAGCGAAAAAACATCCCACGACGAAAGGACGTCGTACCTGCTATATACACCCTGTTCTGGGGCCAAAGTCTCTCTCTCTCTACCGCTCACCTCTCCCTTCTCTTGGGTCTGGGGTCTCTTTCCTTTGGTCTCAAGGGCCTCTCTTCTTCTCACTGAAAGCCACCCCTCTTCTGGGGTACAAGGGGCTCACCTTTTCCGCACAGAAGCATACTATTCTTCTGGGGTTCAGGGGGCTCTTCTACACCTCACTGGAGCAGACTCTACTTTTAGGGTTCAGGGCGGCTCTTCTCCTCCTCACTGGAGAACACCCCTCTTCTGGGCTGAAGGGGCTCCCCTGCCCTGGTGCTCTCTGGCTTACTCAACAAACTCCTCTACTCGGCTCCCAACCTAAAAGACACTAGGCCTCATTACGAGTCCGGCGGTAACCGAGGCGGTAAACCGCCTGGTTACCGCCGGACTCGTATTACCATTCTGCCTCCGTGATACCCCGGAATTACCGGGGCATTACAACCCCGGTGTCCCGGGAATTCCGGAGGCGGAATGGTGTAAATCCCCATTCCCATTGAGTCCTATAGGACTCAATGGGAATGGGGATCATGGAAACACCGGCACCATCTCGTGATGGTGCCAGTGTTTCCTCATCCGCCTTTAGGCGGGCGGTGGTAACCCGCCAGGTCGGACCTGGCGGGAACGCCACCTCCCGCCTGCAGGACTCGGGATCGGGCGGTCTGGAATTAACAGTGGCGGCCGGTTTACCGCCACTGTTATTTCTGGACCGCCCAACCTGTAAAGAGACCCACTGTGTTTCTTAGCCTCTGTTATAAAGCTCTCGCAAATTCTCCCCTTGTCTGGGGCAAACATTTGAATTGATTGAATGATTACCTTCCCATTCCAAGCCAGGCAAAGGAAGTCTTTTTAGAGCTTTTCATGCAATCTTGGATTTCTTTCAGTTGTCTTCCAAATGCCGGAGCCGGTGTTTGTTAGCTGCTCTGCTCCTGCCTTGTCTCCTGGTTTTCCCCCCTGAACAGAATGATTTTGGTCAGTTTCTGATGTAAAAAGGCCATGACAATGGACAGGAAGACCTCTAGTAAATTCACACCTGAGCAAAAATAATGTTTCCTTTTGAGGAGGGGTAAGGAAGTATTGCTCTTTAAATACTGCAACTGCAGGGGAGGAAGAAAACCATTCTCCTCTACATACGCTGCTGTTGTGGGGGGTGGCATTGGTTAGGTTTTTCTCTTCGAGGATCCGCACTTGTTGTCTAAGGGAGTGCACTGGATGTGCTAGTGTTTCCCCATTGTGTATCTTTCCATGGATATCTGAACGACGCTCCGAAATCTGCTCCGGGTTTTGGATCTCTGAACCTGATGAGCCTTGGGAGATGTGTTGAATACCTGTTTTCTTTGGGACCTGGCAGTTTCTTATTAATTGCTGTCTCAGTGCGTTTGGGGGAGCAGTTCAGGGCTGGTCCTGTCAGTCCTACTCTTCGGTGAATAAGGGACGTGATGTGATGTTCTCCTATGACTTTGCTACATTACTGATCTCTAGTGACCAGCCTGGGTTTCACAAATGGTACTGCCCTAATTGGTAGGGGGCACCTCATCACGCCCGTTTTGCTGCTTTTTTCCACAGCATTTGTAGGGGGGGCATTCTAGGGCTTGGTAGGGGTTGGGAAATGTATGGGGCAAAAAGAGGCCCATTTAATAACACTCTTGTAACAGGACTGGCAAGCACATTTATTTTAAAACATTAAACCCCAAAACAGCGCACACATTCCTAAGCATAAACATTACAACCACTATATTCATCCACTTCTAGTCTGCAGATTGATCCCACACACTAATATATAGACGTTGATGTAAAGTGCAAATATTCATGGCGTACCTTATTAACACTTGTGTCAATGAACATGAATACCTTGATTTCCTATGTACATGTTGCAGTCCCCCAATACCATTTCAGGACCTGATTAGGATCACATATTACAAGCTACCATAAAAATAGTCACAAACATTTAACATGAAGACTCTAGACAAATGTATATATGTCCAAAAAAAGTACCTAATTACACCATGTCAATATTTCATATTCCACAAACCTGTTTATTGTGTATTTGCAGTCTAAATTTATATAGGTCCTTTGCAAACAATTGCGCATTGCCCATCATAATATTCTAAATAATTTGTAATGCATTGGTCATTGGCTTACAATACACCCATCAATTACAATAAAGTCCAGAAATTCTAATTCTGATTTTGGTTTATTTGTACCTGGGGGGTCAACCTCCCAGCCAGTGAGGAGGTTCAGAACGGGGCCTTTACCACACCGGTAAAGACCCTGCTCTTAGCCTCCTCAGAGTGGGAAGCTGCCATCTTCGCTAGCCAGGAATCAGGTACGTGCACTCCCCACGCCCCCTGCATCCCCAGCCTGCTTTTCCACACATTGAATCCCCCCGCCTCCTCCACACTTACCTTGTGCTGCATTGTCCCTTGCTGGCAATGGCAACAGTAGTTATGTTATGTTATGTTTTAGTTGGCATTTTTATAGTGCTCTATATATCATTGGTATGACCTCAAAGCGCTAGTAGGTTGAATGCCCTCGGAAACCGAGGTTCTGGTCAGTAGAGAGAGGTAGAGTCATAGGGTGTGTGGGTGCACCAGATATGTGTGCATCTGATGTAAATGCCGGATGGTAGCTGCATCCTAGCCTTAGGTGTGGTGCTGAGGATATCAGTTGGATGTGTTCAGTCTGGTGGGTGGACACCCAGACTGTGTTCTGGCTGCGTTTAGGCCTGAAGGACGCATATGTGAGCAACAGGGCTGGAATGTGCTCGGCTAGCTGCGTTTTATTAGGGTAATGAGGTGTTTATGGGGATGTATTCGTATGTGAACAGCTAGGCCGAATTAATCAGGGGTATAGCTGTGTTCTAGTTGTATGATAGTGTATAGTAGAGAGTAAGCGTAGTGATGTGATATGATGGTTATCTTTAAGGCGCCAGAGACCAGGCACGTGAACAGGATGGCAAGGAACACAGCAATACACTGACACATAGAGACAGGGGGCTGGGATTACAGCGACAGGAGGTGGGGATATATAGCAACAGCATGGGAACAGGAACGCAGGGTACACAGTGATACACAGGCTAACATTCGCAATCCTGTCAGGGTCTGGCGCAAGTTAATGTTCACAATTCCAGCCAAGTGTAGCATTGTTAACATTCACAATCCTGTCAGGGTCTGGCGCAGGCTAACGTTCACAATTCTGGCTAAGTGTGGCATTGCCAATATTCACAATCCCGTCAGGGTCTGCCGCAGACTAATGTCCACAATTCTAATTGCCGCAGGCTAATGTCCACAATTCCAACCAAGTGTGCCATTGCCAACATTCAAAGTCCTGTCAGGGTCTGGCGCAGGCTAATGTTCACAATTCTAAGTGTGGCATTGCTAACATTCACATTCCTGTCTGGGTCCGGCACAGGCTTGCTAAGTGCAGCATTGCTAACATTCATAGTCTAGTATAGATCTGGGCAGGCGTTTCACAGCGTTCCCGGCCCACCTCTGACTACTGAATGGCTGCCATGGAAAGAGAGAAGGGACTACGAGTAGTAACCTTCTCCCTGATCCATGGTGGACATATTTTTTGTAATTTTATTGCAAGCTCTAAAAACACAAAGACGCTGTTTCTCAGCTTGTCATAAAAACACTACTAGTACCCTGGTACAACATGCCAGCGTACTAATAGCAATATAACCCTTGTAGAGGGGAATTGCCGGTGAGATAATGCCCCGGGACACACGTTAAAGCACTGGCTTCAGTCTGGCTTCTAACTTCTGCCCCGGGGCATTACCTGACCGGTAATGCCCCCCTCCTCGGGTTATATTGCTTAGGTATTCCCAAACAAGTTGCCGTCTAAGGTATCCGTCGATTTCATTGGCGTTTGTAACAGTTCTAGGTCAGAATTATTCCTGCAAACGCTTGCTTTGGTATTCTGAAAGAAATAAACAACATTTATCGTTAATGCAGTTTGTATTACCCATTGTTGAGCTATGCAATAGCAACTATATTTCCTCCAAGCGGTTTTTTAAAACTTCTAAAGGAACACATTTTTATTTCATCTTCCATATTGCCTAAATCCAGTACTATTTTTTTCTGAACTACACAGGACTATAATGTGGGAGTACTTATGTAATGACACTTTTCCAAAAGGTTTCCTTGTGAGAAACAAGCCTACACTATTTTTGGACAATACACATGTTGTTATCCAGTGGAGTTGCATTGCAAACGAATGTGGGCACGACTGGGTAATCTTGATAAATCATAGCGCAAAAGAGATTTCAGAAAAAATAGTAGTGGATTTAAACAATATGGAAGATGAAATAAAAAAAATAATTCCTTTAGAAGTTTTTAAAAAACGTTTGGAGGAATTACAATCGGAGATGGTAGAATAATAGAATAGGGAGTAGCTGAATGGCAGAGGGTGTTGTAGAGTGTAGAAGGGAGTAGTGGTGTGCAGCAGGAAGTGGTAGTGTTGTGGGAAAGGTAACATCAAAGGGTGGAGGTGTGGCATAGAAGGATCGAGAGACATCGGAAAACCGAGGCATTGAGGGAAGACCGTAAAGGCGGTTGGAGTGGGAGTAGGAGAGTAGTGAGAGGAGAACTGCAGATAAGGAGAGGCAATGGAATATGTGGGCATGATGGAAAGAAGCCCAAGTCGGGCAGAGTGTCTGTAGGCCACAATCCCGTACCCTTTAGAAGACTAACATTTTGATAGTGTTGGGAGAGTTTAGAAAGTCCCAGAGGGAGTATAGATAGAGCGCATTCAGGAATACGGGGCTTGATTGATGGAAGGGGTGAGAAATAATTACCCTGTGACTGTAGTGTAATTCTCAGGGCATGCAGCAGGAGTTACTGGAGGCATTAAGTTCCCTTAAAAAGCTGTGGTCTGAGTGTATTTGTAAGCTGTTGTTTGTTGAGTTTCAGAACTCAATGGCCCTCATTACGACCCTGGCGGAGTGGGTCTACGCCAGCGGTATTCGCGGCGGACCCGTCCGCCCTACTACGAGATCCCGTAGCGCCATGGTGAGTTTTCCACCCGGTTTTTCCGGGCGGAAAAATCCATGGCACTACGGGACCTCGTCGTTAATTACGCCACCGTAATTTACGGTGGCGTAATTAACTCCTTCCCCACTCCCATTATACCCTATGGGGCAAAAATGGGAATGGGGAAGGGTAAAATGGGGATTGGGGATTTACCGCCCCGCCAAGGTCGGAATGGGGCGGTAAATCCGCCAACCCCCATGGCGGTATCGGCAGCTTTCCGCCGTGCTCCATGGTGCATTTTGCACCACGATCTCCGCCAGGGTCGTAATGAGGGCCAATGAAAGTTTATTGGCTTTGTTGACTAGTTTTAAACCGTTAAAGGAATGTCTCCCCCCCAGTACCAATAGACCTATCACTGATGGTACAGACTTACAGGGCACTGCCAGTGAACTATCAAGAGTAAAGGGGGGTTGTAAAGAGCAAGACAGTATTCCTGTTCCTGGCCCTGTCGTTAGGCATGCCCATCCAGTATGTGATAATGCAAACAATATGAGAAGGGGGTCGATCACGCCTGGATGGGCACTACCAATTATTGGAATCAGTGACCGACCGGTGGCGCACCATACCCCAGCTAGGGCGAGTGGTACTCTACCCAAGGATAGGTACCATTCTCGAGTTGGAAAACGAATTGGAGAGGACTGGTGATGTGATAGGGCTCTTTAAAGGATCTACCCGTAGCCACACTGCGTAATGTGCCTAGAATGCGGCACGGAGCATGCGAGGCCCAGGATTCCGTAATTAACAAATGCATCCATTGGATTAGATCAGTTAAGGGGTGTGCATCTATTATTAGGGAGGACATTGCTGGATGTGTTTAAGGGCGCCAAATAATGACAGAGCCTGTATCCAAATTAGTTTGTATACCAGGGACATAGCTGAAGGGCTTTTGTCCATTGACTTTAGAACGTACCCCCCTGAAGGATCGGAAATTGTCCTGAGAGCCCATTCCCCATGAATACTCTCAATGGTTGGTTTCAGGATAAATGCCCATTCGGACGATCAAATATCAGGGAGCTTGATAAATCTGGTCGAAGCCTTACACCAGGCAGAGTGGTATCTGGAGCTTCTTCGTTTGCCCGACCTGGCCTACCATGTAGGCCCCAGGTCTATCGGGGCCTGGGGGCAGGGAACAGTAATGGGCTAGAGGGGGTAGATTGACTAACCAGTGATGCATGGGTGCTAAATCTGACATGTTTTGTAAAATGTTGTCATGGAACATTGCAGGTTTAAAGAAAAACCTGGAGGAACCAGCCTGGTGTGAATTCATCAGGAATCCTCAGGTTCTATTGTTCCAGGAAACATGGGCGTCTACCAGGGTTGAACTCCAGGGTTACCAAGCCTATCATATCATGGCCCAGAAGGGTCCTAGAGGTAGATCTATGGGTGGGTTGCTAACCTTGATGGATCCATCTCTTAACTGGGGTGTTGTCAATCGGCCGACTGAATCACCTGATTTACATTATCTAGAGATTCACACTATTGAAGTCCACTCCATTATGTTATTTGATGTCTATAATAGACCACATGCTCCCTCCCCCTAGCCATAATAAATACAATGTATGAATTAGTATTTTGACAAGAAAAGCCCAACCTGACAAAGAACCATCACCTCATAGCTGGGGACTTTAACCCTCGAATTGAGCCCCTGAAAGAACAGGAGGGATTGTGGGAGGACCAGGATGAGGCCTTTGATATTCCAGCTCTGGTCGCATTTCCCCCTAGCAAAATCCATTGTTATTGTATGGACACCGCAAATTTATGTTAATGACTAACAAGCCATTAATACACACCCTGTTCCAAATAACGTTGGCGCTGGATCGGCTGAAAGCCCGTTGTCAATGACAGTATGTTGGTTTCTTCTTCAATGAATATCCAACACTTTTTAGATTTGAGAAGATTTGGTTTATTTATAATTGTGCCAATTGGTCATGCATGTTCCTTGGTTAGCATTGAATGTCACTTGGGTGACAAACATTCTAATGTGTACGTTCTTCACAATGCAAGTTATCAAGCTATATGCTTAGGATTTGGGACACGTGTTTCAACCAATGGTATTTCTCAAGGCAGTTGAATATTTGGGGATATCCCGTGCAGGTCTCAATGATGATGATGTTTGGGAGTGGACTGCTAAATAGCATCTTGTCCCGGTTGGGTTCAGTGAGATCTTGTGGTCTTGCGGTGATCTTCTAGTTTTAGAAGATCACCGCAAGACCACAAGACCCCACTGAGATGCCAGAGCAGATGCTATTTAGCAGTCCACTCCCAAACATCATCATTCAGACCAGCACAGGATATCCCTAAATATTCAACTGCCTTGAGAAAGACCATCGGTTGAAACACGTGTCGCCACTCCCAAATCCTAAGCATGTAGCTTGATAACTTGCATTGTGAACAACGTACACATTATCATGTATGTCACACAAGTGACATTCAATGCTAACCAAGGAACATGCATGACCCAGCACTAACGTACAAAATAGTTCAAATCCCAGCAAAAACGTATACTTAAACCTTGGATTGCAGGAGCTCTGTCCATTTGGAATCACAACCGAGAGCAGAGATCCACAGTTCCTACAAGCTCCAACTCCTTCTCACGTACCGTTCCAAATAACTTCAGCTTGATTGATTATATTCTGGTCTCTGCGCGTGACTGGCTGTTTCTGATTTTAGGGTCCGTGAACGTAATGAAAGTGATCACAATGCATTGGTTATTGCCCTTTGTTACCCTTGGAATAGTTCTTTTTGGTGGGATGTCTGGCACCTTTCTGGTGCAATTACAGTGACAGGGCATGCCTGCAGAATTGTAGAATGGGCAAAGCTAATCGCTTTGGAAAAAAAATCTAATATCTACGCAGCTGCCCTCCCGAGTGTTGAGAAAATCTGTGAGGAGGGGATTTCCGATTCAGAGATTATTAATGAATTTGATATATTGTTTAATGCAACTAACCCACATGTTACCCTCCCCAGGCTAGCTGTGAAAAAGCATGCTCTTGTTAAAAACAGTTTATACGATGAGGATTGTAGATTAGCCAAACATCGGCTTTCTGGCCCACCAGTAGACAAACTGCTTGACCGCTCTTGTGGAGCAGACTATAAGACTACTGTTAGCGCTAAGAAGGGGTCTTATGTTAAAGCCAAATGGAACAATCTTATGGAAGCATATGCAAGGAAGCACTGTGTATCCTTTTGGAAATTGATTACTGATGCAGAGGTGAGGGGTAACACGGCCTTGTAAAATTGCATCAAGCCTGCAGCTTGGCACGTTCACTCCTCAGAGCTGTATGTGGAAGGCACGAACACTGTGATATGGACAGTCTGATCCCGAATGACATTAAGGTGGGGGGCTTACTGCTTTGTCCCGAAGAAGTAGTTGAAGCAATAGCATCCCAGACAGGTGGTAAAGCACCTGGCCCTGATCGGTTGATGATTGACGTATTTAAGGATGGACCACTAGTCCTTCTGAAACTTTGTAACTCTTGTATTAGTACAAACACAGTCCCTGAGTCTTGGCGATCAGCCAAAATCGTACCAATCTATAAAAAAGATGGAAGGGACGGTCCGGTGAACTATCGCTCGATTTCCCTGCTTGATAGCACTGGGAACACGTTTGCGAAAGTTATTTTAAAGCATGTATAGAGTTGCACCGATGATAATAACATTATTCATTCTTTGCTAGCAGGATTCCAACGCTGTAAATCTACGAATGATCACTGCTTTCACCTGTACTTGCTTGTCCAGAAATATACTGTATTGATGAAGGTTACATTGTATGTCGTGTCGTATATGTGAATCTTAAAACTGCTTTTGACGCAGTGCCAAGAGACCTCCTTTGGCATGTCCTTAAAAATAGAATTGTACAAAAAACAAGCATGTACTGCCATACTATTTGGGACGCAGCTTTGTGGTATTTCAAGTATCAAGTCAATTACGAAGGTTGAAAAAAAAGTGACCTTAGGTGAAAACATAGTTTTGTGCAGACCGAACCAAACAAGATCGATTTGGAAAGACAGAATAAAATCAATAGTTCATTCTTTCTAAATTGGTCCTAAAACCCCTCATACCTACATCAAACTGCATCTCCACTGACGGCCTGGACCTCCCCACCCGCACTTACCTTGCTCCATCGGCGCGGTCCTGCTCTCGGTGCATAGCCATTTTGTGAATGCCAGCTGCTACCTGAAGCGCACAAGAGAGCGCGCAGGGGCAGACATCCACGGTCAGGCGTGGGACGTCATGGAAGTAAGGTAAGTGTTTGGGTGTGTGCATGTGTGTGTACCCGTCTGTGAGGGAGAGGTGGGTGAATGTATGTAGTGGGAATGGGAGGGGGTGGGGGCTCAAGTTAATATTTAATGAATGGTGTGAGTGTGTGATGGGAAAGGGTGGTGCGGGACAGGAGGGGGTGTGAAAGGGAGGATCAGGGGGTGAAATCCCCTGAATACCTTAAAAACCAAGTTCACAGCGAGGTTCGGGGCCCAACGTGATATTACAGCATTTTGAAAGCGACACCAAAACAACCAAAATAAATAGGCCTTTTTGGTGTTCGACCTATAAAATGCAGTAATATCACATAGAACCAAATACATTCATTAAAAGCTTTCTCATGTTACTGCAGAGTACCCTGAACATTTTATTACAATTTGAAACCGACATCTCCCCCATTTGCTGATGCGGCCAAGTTGCGCACCCTGCTGTATTGGCTTCGCCTAAATGAAAGCGAAGGGCCAGTGAAGTATAGGGAAGCCTGTCCATGTGAAGAGCTTGGAGGGGGTGGGGAAGGGGGGGGTCGCCTCTGCCTTGGCTGAAGCACGTCAAGGACACTCTTTCCAAGCTTGACGAAATCGCTCTAGGGATAGATCCTGCTAGTCTTGATCGAATTGCAATTGGTAGAGTACGAGGGCCATGGTTTCCTACACAAGAATAAAGATGGTAGATGGGAGAAGTACATTGAAACTAGGACCATGTATTTGGCTACCAAAGGAGATTTTTGATATGAAGGTTTCTTGCTAAAATCAGCCGGCCTCTGCACAGGCACTATATATAGCTTTAGGTTGGGAACCCTCAGGGTTGCCTCATTTACAAAATCATGGGGTTTGGGAGGCACAAGCATGTGCACCTTATGTAAATATGAGGAGGAAACCACGGCCCACTTTGTTTTTGTGTCCTAATCTTAGTGCATTAAGACAACAATATATAAAGCCTCTCTTCAGGATAGCTGAAGGACTGGCGTATTATAAACATTCTAAAAACATGCCCATCGTGCTAGTGGCGGCAAAGTACCTATACCGGGCATGGTACGCAAGATTACATTTGTCAATAACCCATGCAAGTTGATTTGGGCCGATAACGAAGTATAAGACTGTGTGATCTATTCTCTTCTCTCCCATGGGCTACAGTTTTGTTTAACGACGTAGGCAGCACATTTGAGGCTGGAAATGATTTTAAATAAGGGGCTGCGAGGTATCTCTCCCCTTGGGTACTTCAGACATTGCTGAATAGTCATTTACCAAACCATTTTATATTTTTCCTTTTTAATATGTGCATTTTATCTGTTATTTTATGGAATATTGATGAAAATTGATGTATGTGTTGTGTAACTGTTTTGTGGCATGCCTCATTGTGGGCATTCGTGAAATATGTATTTTGTCTGCTAATTTATAAAAATGGTGATGAATTTGTATGTACTGTATAACTGTTTTGGACTTTATGGCTAAAGCCGAATAAAGTATGATTGATTGAGAGCACATTCTGCCTTTAGCTTTTAATTCCAAGCTAAAGTAAGATCATAATAAGTATCTACTAATCCAGGAGTAGGGACACCCGGGTTATGGAGGCAGTGCTTTAAAAGATGAGAGAGGGACAGCCCTATGGCCTATTCAAATCTATCTTAATAGAAACCCTTGAACCATCTCAGAGCACTGGAACATTCTTTGAGCAATCCATGACACTGATTGACCACTTCTCACATGCTTGTACCCCCAGGGACCTTCTTGTACTTTCTTCTCCTCCTCTGCTTTATGTTTCACCTGCACCTTTCATGCTGGTTTCTTCACCCATCTCTGTCTACCCTTTTTGAGAGACAGGGTCCGTCCTAAAGGCTACCTCTCTAGGGCTGGCTTGCTGTTCTCTCCAGTTCCCTTCTCTCTCTGTTATTCCTCCTCTCACCCTTTTGTTCTACTCTGCTGGTATTCCTCTTTTCCTCCTCTCTTTGCACCCTCCTCTTTCTGTCTGTTATTCTTCTCCCCTCCTCTCCTGCTCTTATTGACCCTCTGCTTCACTTCTGTTTTTCCTCATCTTCTTTCTCCTCCCCCTACTTCCCGTTATTTGTATTCCTCCTTTCCTCCTTTCCTCCTCCCACACTCTCCTCTCTCTGGCTCCTCCATTTGCCATCTATTAGCCTCTTGTTCTCATTGGGTCTGCTTTCTCCTCCAGCCTCCTCTGAGTGAACTCCTCCTTTAACTATCTATCTATCTTTTCCTGATTTACTTCATGCACAGTCCTCTCATCCGAAACACCTCTTTCAAATGCTCTCCCGTTTGCTTTCTCCTCCTATTCTGGTTCCTTAAACTAATTCTACTCTTATTGCTACAGATCTTGCACTTTATTTCACTTCTAAAGTCTCTTCTTTTCAATTAGTTATTGAATTCTCTCGCACTCAGGTCAGCTCTTTGTGCTCTGCTTCTCCTCTGGGATCTCCTAAAGATAGTTTTACTGACTTTACTACAATGAAGACACTCTCTGTCTCCTTGCCCGTGCTCACCCTACTTTCTCCCCACTGGATCCTGTAACATCTGCACTCATATCTAAAATCTGTGCTTTACTTGTTCCTTATCTTACAATTTTATTTTATTTTTGTTTATCTTCTTTTATTTTCTAAATTTCTCGGACGCATTGTTTATTCTCAAATTTCTACTTTTCTCTCTCATCATTCTATTCTCCCTTGTTTTCAATCTGGGTTTCTTCTTTCTGTTCTGGACTCTTTGCATTCTGCACGCCACGCTAAACAGTCTTCTCTTCTTATACTTCTGGACCTTTCTTCTACTTTCGATACTGTTGATCGCACACTCTTACTTCCTGTTCTTTCTTCTTTTGGTTTTTCGGGTTCTAGTTTAGCTTGGTTTGAATCATATCTATCCCAGAGAACCTTTTCGGTCTCTTTGTCGGGGGTTCCCTCTGAAACACATTCACTTACTTGTGGTGTTCCTCAAGGCTCAGTCCTTGATCCTTTTATTTTGTCACTTTATAATTCTCCATTAGCTGGGGTTATTTCTTCTTTCGGGTTCTCGCATCACTTCTACGCTGATGACACTCAGCTTTTTCTTTCATTTCTACATTTCACTGATGACATTCATCAAAAAACTAGTGCTTTTTTAGTGGCCATCCTAACATGAATGTCAGATCATTTCTTAGTTCTTAATGCTGCGAAAACTGAGGTTATTTTCTTTCCTTAATTTCCTCCGGCCCAGTTAGCTATTTCATCAGTGGCCAGTAATTTAGGTCTTTTCTTTGAGTCAGATCTTTCTTTCATTATCTGCTCGTTCCTGTCGATTTCATCTGTATAATATTCAGAAAGCCCATCTTTTTATGACTTTTGAAGCCACAAATCTACTAGCTACTAGTGTCTGCTTTAATCTTTGCAGGGACCCATTTCAGACCCATTCCCAATCTCCACCTCATAACAGGCGATGGAAGCTGACTTTGCATCATAAACATGTGCATCATTGGTTGCCTTCTCATGTGCATAGCAAATCTGAAGATACCCTCTTCAGATTGGGCAATTTCAAAATAAATTGAAGCTAAATCATATTCTTAGATAGTCCTATGATGTGCATGCAACCATTCAAGTCCCATTTGACCGCATTGTCCTAGTATAGTAAAATAGGATCCATATTCTTCGCATGTTCGAAATAATCTGGTTGAATCCCATTTGTACCTCCTTATTTTGTGGTGGGGGAACATCCACACAACCCCCTCACCCACCCTTCCTATATACCTAACCCCAACCCACCCTCTAGTCTTTTGCAGTTAAAATAATGCGGCAAAATGGGATTCCACCAGATTGGTTTTCAACCAAATTGGTGTATCCCGTAAAATTGGCATGCACTTTCGTTCTATTTGGAGAACATCTGGACTAACCTCCTCTAGAACCTTGTTGAATGAATTGACAAGGATTATAACATAAAGAGGAAAGAACAGGCTCATGCCTTACACTTATTACTAAATGGGATTCATTAGTTCGTCTGAGGTTCCACATCGTAAGCAGGATGAAAAAGGTTGGAGGATGTTCAGACGCAGCAGCTGCCTGGATTGATTCATTTTTAGAAAATAGAGTTGTATGGGGTAAAGCTTGTTCGTCCCCTGAAGTGTTGAAGTGCTGAAATGTGGTGTGCCGCAGGACGCCTGTCTTTCGCCATCTCTGTTTAATATTTACTGTCAACCACTATGTGTTCTACTGGATAATTTAGGAGTCTGTTTCAATAATTATGTGGATGACACTCAGCTCGTTATCGAGCTGTGTGGAGTGTATGAGAAAGAACCTGAGAGAGTATCTCTGATCTACAACTCGATCCAGAATTGGATAACATGTAATGGAATCTGTCTGAATGCAGCTAAGATAGAGCTGTTACTCTTTGGCTCATCCCAGGCCAGAGGGAAAACTGAGGATCTGCGCTGGATTTACCATCGACAAACACTTCATCCCCACTGTCACAAAAGTGAAGACCTTGGGAGTCATCTTTGGAGCATCTCTTAGCTCGGATGCTCATATTCACACTGTCATCAATAAAACCCAGCATCACCTTACACTACTACGACTGGTAAAACCTTATGTTTCTGAAGCCAATTGTATGACGTTGGTCCAGGCATAGATTATGCCCAGGATCGACTACTGCAGTGCTCTACATATTGACGCTAGTAAGAGTAGCCTAGGATGCTTGCAGGTTCTGCAAAATGACTCTGTACGCATCGTGAAAAGCGTGTACAGATATGATTCTATCTCTGGACACAGAAGAAATCTACACTGGCTTTTGGTGGAAGCCAGAACTTGCTTCAAGGCACTTACCATTGTACCTATATGTTGTTACGGACAAGCCCCAGGATACTTAAAAGACCGCATGAAGGTGCACATCCCCAAAAGAGCCACTAGGTCAAGTGATGAAACACGCATGATCATTCCAAGTAGCAAGCGTGTCGGAGGATATGGTAAATCCTTCCCAGTGCAGGCAGCCACAACCTGGATCAAACTTGTGAAGGAACTGTGTGTCAAATCCAATCTTTTGAGCTTTAGAATGTGTATGAAAACTTTTTGTGATCTTGATCCATGACTGCCATCTCCGTCTTTCTCTGTGCCCTGATGCCTGCGGATCTGGACTTTATGAATGGATATGAATGGATAAATAAATAAGTAAAATCGTATCTGGACCTGAGTGTCTATGTAGAGCTCAATCAGTAAAGATAGAACCAGTCGCGATTCCCATTTCAGCTACAAGCTTTTCCTTTCCACACAGTAGAAATCGGAGGCAAGATCCGTAAATGCCAGATGAATAGGATACCCAGAGCCAAGTGATGGGTCAGAGAAAGCCAGATAATTCAGGGGTAGAGCCAATCCCATACCTGTCGTTTTACCACCCACTCCCATACCTGACATCCTGCCTGAACCCCCTGTCTCCTATAATGCAAGATCCAATACCTGGCGTTCTGCCCCTCACAACACAAATCCTGCACATGGTGCCCTACCCTCCCCACCCATACCCACAAAGCAAGTGCCATCCCTGGGGTACCCGCCCATCATCCCCCACAACACAAAATTCATACCTGGTGTCCTGCCTTCTAGACCCATACAACATAAATCCTGCATATGGAGTCCTACCACCCCATGCCCACAAACCAAGATCCATACCTGGGGTCCCCAACCATCATCCCCCACAACACAAAATCCGTTCCGGGTGTCCTGCCTCCCAGACCCAACAAGCATATCCTGCACATGGTTTCCTACCTCCCCATGCCCACAAAGTAAGCCCCGCCCATCATCCCCCACAACACAAGATCCATGTCTTGCATCCCAATTTTGGCAGCTACAGCACAGTGAAATAAAATGATTTGCCCAGGATTACACACTTTAGTTAAGAGGTGAAACAAGGATTTGAGCCCAGTCTGTGCTTTAGACATTTGACCACATATGTTCAGCTCTATAACTGATAGAATTATGTGTTCATGTAGGTCTTCAAAAGGCTAAAATGGTCATCTGTTTTGTAGACATTATAGAAAAAAAGTACAAATCACATTATCAACCAACCTGACAAAGCAAAAACAATATGATGGTAGTTATATTTTCACCACCCTGATTGGAAGACTATACATACCAGAATCCAAAGTAATATCAGCCTCGTCACAGACCATACTCACTTCCCCATCCAATGAGCATTTAAATGTGCCGCTGTTAAGAATGAGAATTGTTATGGGGGTGCTGTTGTGCGCCAAACGTGATGGCCGCATGATTGCCGAGCTCCATGACCGGCGGATTCCTTACTTGATATTCCTCCATAAGTGCACTATCTAAGTGAACCCAACTGAACGATTCTGCAGCTGCTGACCTGGGGATCAACCGCTCCCGAGTCTGGAGTGGAAACGGTGCCGGGAACCCAGAGAGCAAAAGCCCATATGGCGCGGCCACCCGCCAACAGCCGAGAAGCTGCGCGCCAAAGGCAAAGGTCCTTGCGTCGCGAAGGGAGGGAGCCGTCCTGGACTGCAGCCTGGCCTTGTGAAAACCCGGCGGGGGATGGATGTCCACATCCACGCAGCCTGGCAGCAGAGCCCCAGAGGGAGAAGCTCGAGTGTTGGAGCTCCGGCCTGCAGGTGAGACGCGGCGCCGCCTGCGAGGCGGACGGATCCGTGACGGGCCGGGGTCCCTGCGGCTCGGGCCGACATTTGCCCGAGGGGACGGGGCAAGCCCCACCGCGGCGGTGGGCTGTCCCCCCTGCACAAACATCTACAGTGGCACACGAGGGGGCTGACCTGTGGCGGGCTGGCCCCCCTCCTCAGCGAGACCGCAACACCTGGGGTTGAGATGCTGCACAACAACGGAATCCTGATGCCGCGCTCCCCCGACAGCGTAAGAAAAATATACTGGCCGCGGTGGTTCTGGGGTGCGAGAGGCATGAATAAATATCAAACACCACACGGCCACTGGGACTGTTGAGTGACCTACGAAGGAAACACTGTTAGTGGCTTGGGGGGAGGGGGGAATAAAAAAATGAATAAAAAAAAATAAAAAATTAACCCCAAGGACAGAGGCACAAAGCGAAACTATAACACCCTGAGGGGGGCACCTTCTGAGCACCCACATTGCCGGTTGCTTCGGGGCTTGACAACCCATCCTGTAGAGCGGACTGCTCCGCTGCCCCTCCTGGGTGGCGTGCTGTGACCCGGGCCCTGCTCCAGCGCTGGACCTGTTGGAGCCTAGGCCTGTGGCTCGTCCATAAGACGCCCACTCCTCTGGCAGGCACGGTGAGTTCTGTGGTGCCCTTGCTCCCCCCGCTGCTCCTCCCGTAGAGACATATCCTCCTTCTCCCACTGCCCCCCCCCCTGCATCGGGAGTGCGGCCGGCTTCTTCTGCCCCCCCTGCGAACATCTACTCATTATCAGGGGTATTCCTTGTTCCCTAGGATGCTTCTGGGGGGGCACGGGTCCCCTTGTTACTAATAATACAGTGTAGGTGCTGCGGTGGGGGGTGCGGGCGCCACGTCTTGGCCCCGGCCCTGGCGTTACTCGACTCTGCACCCTGCTGCTGCTCCGGATCAGCCATGTGCCCCATAACTTGTATGGTAGCCCCTCAAGAGAACGCCATTTAATCCTGAGGCAACCGCGTGGGGATCAAGGTTGCATCGGTGTGCATCCCGGCCCCCCCTGCTCACACTTGACATCCAGAGGCCAGACACTCACAGCCCAGCGAAATAGCGGGGGTCGCGCCCTCCATTCTTTCTCCATAAGTTCGAGCTGCTGGTCCCTGGTCTAGCTGCCCTCTGGGTGGTGGACTCGGGGCGTCTTGCCTGATCCTCAGCAATCCTCAATACCTGCACCAGGAGCCTCGCGCACATTGGGGCTCTGGAATACCGCTTGCCTCTCTCCCATCGCGGTCCAGGAGCTGGGGCTCCATCGCCCTCTTGCTTAACACTCTAAACTCCCCCGCCCTGGATACACCGCGCAAGCCACTGTTGTCAGCGAGGCACGTCAGTTCATCTCCTTGCAATACACGGCTACCCCCAATACTACAGAAAGGTTGACGCTACATTCTACTGGTGCACCTGTTAGTTGCGTCCTTGTCAATGCACGAGGCGCCTCTTTCCCACTCTCTGCGCCCTACTGGGCTACCTGCCGGCACCACTGTTGGTCTCCATAAGCCTCCTTCTCACCTCATTCAGGACTTCGCCCGGCACCATGACCAAAGGAGCAGGGAAAAAACAGTGCTCCATCAATATGTTTGCAAAAACTCCAGCGAGATCAGCCAAGGAGGCGCCGGAGCTGTCTCCAACTAATCCAACATCGTCTGTCCCTCCTGATTCCCAGAGCAGGATGGAATTCATCCGCGAGGGCTTGACCACACTTCACTCCAAACTCGATGACATGAATGGCACCATATCCTCCATCAAAGCCCACATTGAGAGGACTGACAGCCGGGTGGCGGAGATCGAGACGAGCGTGAGCGCCAATGAGGATAACCTGGGTTCCCTTCGTGCAGAGGTATCCTCTCTCTCCAACCGAGTCCTTGAGGTCGAGAAGAAGAATGAGGACCTTGAGTCCCGATCGAGACGAAACAACCTTCGTATTATCGGTATCCCCGAAGACGGTGCCAATGAGCCGATGGAGGACTATATCGAGCGCACACTGCTGACACTCCTTGATTCTCCAAAACTCTCCCCGCAGTTCGCTATAGAGAGAGCTCCTCGAGCCCTAACTGCTAATCCCAAGTCGGGAGCGCCTCCGCGTCCTATTTTAGCTAGGGTCCTGAATTTCCGAGCTCGAGATGCCCTCCTTAGAGCTGCAAGAACTAAGGGCGAACTGCTGTTGGAGGGTGACAGAATACACCTTTACCTCGACTTCTCAGTGGCTGTCCAACGGGAACGCAAGACCTTCTTGGCGGTAAAGAAGAGACTGAGAGACCACAGAGTCAAATACTCCATGCTATACCCTGCTAAGTTACGAATTGAACACTCTAACGAGGTGTATTTTTTCACAATTCCAGAGGAGGACTCCAGGTTCATTGATGAACGCTTCCCTGGCTAAACCTCCTGCTACACCATATATTTCTGGCTGTTACGTCATTTTGTTGAGAGGTTACCAAAACTAGTTACCACCCTGTGTCAGTAACCTATGAGTCTACCACACTCAACCAAGAACAAATTGGTTCACTATTGTACGACCGTGCCATATCTATGCATACCAAATCCTCCCCAAGTTGAAGATGACGTCACTGTCAGGCACTTAGTTTATCCTTAAATTGTCCCAAGGTTCGGAGGATCGCCACCAGGCCGGTTCACAGGCCCCCCGGCATTGATGCCACTGGTTTGGATTTGGTTAATGGGGTATGGGGTTATCATTCCTCTGTTTGGGGGAGGGATGTTAGTGGGGGTGGGCAATGTTGGGTGTTATGTCATAAAAGGCTTGGCGGCTGCAGAAAGGGTTAAGTGTGAGGTAACATTGAACCGGTGGTGTTGCAGGGCTACTGGACCATTCCATCGGTCACCGGGCCTGCCGTACCGTCAAATATTGATTTCTAACGAACATTTCCACACTGTTAACCGAAGATAACTTAACTTTCATGAGCTGGAACGTGCGGGGTCTGGGTAATTATAAGAAAATGAAATGAGGAAATGAGACAGTTGCAGTCTGAACGTCACGGGGTCAAAATCCTTTTCCTGCAGCAGACACATGCCTGTACTGAATACTGTGAAAAATTTGCAAAAACGTGGGGCCCCCAAAGATACTTCACTAATTACTCTACCCAAAGTCGTGGGGTCATGACCCTAATTCACAGGAGCCTCAAGTTCGATCTTATATCCTCACAGATTGACCCCCAGGGCAGATATGTCCTACTCCATGCTATTCTTCAGAACAGGGAGCTGGTCCTACTGAACATATACGGTCCTAACATTGACAATACAGAATTTTATTTACATCTCACGTCCCTCCTGGATAGCTTCCCCTTAATACCAATACTCTGGGGGGTGGGGGGGTGACTTTAATACAATTTATTACGTGAACCTGGACAGATCCGACTCCAGGCCCCGTCAACTTACCAAAGCAGCCTACACTACATTGTCATCTCTCCCCCGGCTTGCACTGGTCGACGCATGGAGGCTCCTCTATCCCGATTCCCGCTCCTACTCCTTCTACTCCTCGTAACATGACTCCTACTCCCGAATCGACAGATGGCTAGTTTCTGATATGCTGATAAAAAACGTGTTGCGGCTAGTGATCCTTCCTAGAACCCTATCTGACCATTCACCAGTGACCATTACCTTTTGCTGGGGTCCGGACCGCGATCGGACTAGGCACTGGAGGATGAAGCCTCACTCTCTCCTTGACCCTGTATTTAGTTCCAAACTGGAGATAGCCATCGAAAATGGTATCCTTAAAACAACCCGACAGGACATCGCCGAAAGCGAGTCCAAACTATCAACCCTGGAAGCCCAATGCTCACTACACCAAACTCCTGAAGCCCTAGCATCCATAGGAGCGGAACTCGACACTTTCCGCGCCCTTGCGGACTGCGAACTAAAATTCTTGGACAGCCCTGGCCTTGCTAGGAAATATGGTGAGGGTGAACGCCAGGCCACTTCCTGGCCAGGCTTCTCCGGCGCGAGCTTGGTGCCCCACACATTCCTGGGGTGGAAAGACCCGATAGCTCCCTAATCATTTCATCGCAAGATATGAACTCCGAATTTCTCACCTTCTATGAAGCCCTATATACCAACGCGGACAGTGCTCCGACATCGGAGATCGACTCCTACCTTGACGCCCTCCCCCTCTCCGTACTCTCCCCCGAAAACATTGGATCTCTTGACTCCCCATTCACCCCTGAGGAGTTCTCAGATGCCATAGACTCACTTTCCACAGGGAAGTCCCCAGGCTCTGATGGCATCCCAATTGAATTTTATAAACGCTATAAATCGCTCCAACTCCCCCGCCTAATAGCCCTCTGGGAGGAATCAGTGGAGACAGGCAAATTTCCCCCTCTCTCTCCGCGGAGCCACGATAACTGTCCTACTCAAACCTGGCAAGCCCCCCCACACAATGCGGTTCGTACCGTCCACTCTCGCTCATTAATTGCGTTGCCAAAATTTACGCCAAACTATTAGCTCTATGCCTGGCCCCCTACATTCCGCATATTATTCATCCTGACCAAGTAGGCTTTATTCCAGGACGCTCCACCTCCTTGAACCTGAGGCGCCTCTTAAATATAATTAGCAGAATAACCCCAAATGTCCACGCAGTAGCCGCTACTCTCGACATGCAAAAAGCGTTTGATTCGGTTTCATGGATGTACCTCTGGCGGGTTCTTGAAAAATGCTAATTCGGCCCCTCCTTTCTTTCCTGGGTTAGATTACTATACTCTGACCCAGTTGCCAGGGTCCACACTGAGGACCGATGCTCTCTCCTTTTTCAGATTGCTAGGGGGACGAGGCAGGGTTGCCCATTCTCTCCCCTGGTTTTCGCCATAGCAATGGAACCATTTGCCGATATGCTACACCAATCCCAAGCAAATAGAGGTTTACGAACTGCGGGCCAGTCTGATATAGTGTCCCTGTATGCCAACGATGCGCTTCTCTTTATCCGCTCTCCCTCCATCAATTTGGCTCCAATACTGGAAGACGTTATCCGCTTCGGACACATCTCCGGACTCAAAGTGAATTGCACTAAATCCACCCTCTTTCCACTCACAGACTGCCCCCCCCCCCCCCCCCCCGCCCCCCGACACTCTGGGGTTCGCTTGGGCTCAGTCCAAATTCACCTATCTAGGAATAGAAATAGCTT
The DNA here is from genome assembly GCF_040938575.1 of Ambystoma mexicanum. Lineage (NCBI taxonomy): Eukaryota > Metazoa > Chordata > Amphibia > Caudata > Ambystomatidae > Ambystoma > Ambystoma mexicanum. The sequence goes on along the minus strand of NC_090934.1, from coordinate 1,098,349,158 downwards.
GTCACTTTGAATTGACTTTTGAAGAAAACTACCAAAAATACCTCACGAACCTTGCAACTAGGGCGCTGGGCTGGAGTAAGCTGCCGATCTCCCTAGCAGGCAGAATAGGGATACTAAAGATGATAGTACTGCCCCAACTTCTGTATAGGTTCACTAACATCCCCCTATGGCCAGGTGAAGGGTTCTTTCTTTCGCACGATTAGCACCTTTTTTGTGGCACTTGGGCAGGGTCCACCTTAAACTCGGGACCCTGTCCACCCCCATGGAGGGTGGCGGCTTCGGTGCTCCTGATTTCTTTAAATACTGGTTGGTAGCGCAAGTCCAATTTACGTCACACTGGTTCAACATGTTAGACCCCCCACCCCCCACGTCAGGCTCGAAAAACTAGCAGTTGGCGACCGGGACATTCGCTCCCTAGTTGTCCAACCCATTCCGTCAGTCCCGGACTCACTTGACCCGGTGGCCTGTACGTCCCTGGCCCTAACAAAAGCATGGAAATTACTCGGTACTGCCCACCCATTCCACGGTAACCTCCCACTCTGGAACTTCCTTCCGGGGGTCCCACATGTACCACCACTCGTAGTGCGCTGTTGGGCCGAGGCAGGATATGAGTTGATCCGAGACATCTTTGAGCAGGGCAATTTCATTGAATGGCCAGACCTCCCACTGTCCCTGAGTCAGAGCCTGTCTGTATGGCTTCAGTACTCATCACTTCGGAAGACCCTTAAACGCAAACACCCTATGTTCCCAGCGATACCACCAGATGATCCTGCAATTGTGAAGCTAACCTCCCCCATGCCCACGAGGGGTAAAGTATCCAGACTCTATATAGAATACCATGGTTCAAACTAGGACCACCCCAGAATTCACCAAACTGAAGCATGCATGGGAAGATGACCTTGGGTTGGAAATGACCGAAGAACGCTGGGCCCATATGTGCACACGCATACACAGGGCATCCTTCAACTCCTGCTTCCATCTAATTCAGTTTAAGGTACTTCACAGGTACCACTATACCCAGAACAGACTTCATCACATGCTTAATGACTACTCCCCAAGGTGCCCCAGATGTGGCGACGATACTGCCGACTATATCCACATGATCTGGTCCTGTCCCCGCCTCACCCAATTCTGGAAGTTGGTATGTGCCACCGTGTCGACTATTCTTGAGCATCCTATCATCCCATCCCCAATGAGATGTCTCTTCCACGACATTCCCGAACTCCGCCGTGACTCCAAAAAACTGGCCGGCCTCTGCATTTTACTCGCAGTGCGATCCATTCTACTCTGATGGCTTCGGCCCACACCACCCACTCATGCACAATGGCTCAGGGCGGTCACTTGGGCTTCAGACACAGAGGAATCCTGGCCCCTACTACAGCCCACCCACTCCAGACCCAGGGATGCTTGGCTCAAGTTTTGATCCTATATGTCCGCTACGGAAACTGCTTCAGGCACCACATCCCTGGCTCCCACCCCCCTACACACTAGTTCCCCTTCCTGAACTGTTGTCTTTCCAGTTCCTCACCCACTCCGCATGTATCTCCCAAGTGTATAATCAAACTGTAAGTTGATCCTGTATAACTGTATTATCTATACTTACTGCTAATGTATTGTACCTGTTTTGTATATTGCTAGCCTATGTCTGTGCTGCCAAGCTAAATAAAAAGAAGCTTTAAAAAAAAGAATGAGAATTGTTCTGAATGATTTGCTGCATCTTGCTCTGCAAGACTCCACTTCTATCACAACTAGCAAGGCCTGCATAGATTGCGAGCCTCTGGTCTCAGGGGCGGGCGAGACAGCACATCAGACAGATGCTGCTTGCCGGGGGGAGTGAGGTGGAGGGAGGGGGAAGGAGGAGGAGGGAGGGGGAGAAGAGAGAGAGAGAGAGAGAGAGAGAGAGAGAGAGATATCTGTTAGGAATCTCGGCAGTCTTTTATGGTTTCTGAGAGCTTCCCCTCGTTCCTTCATATTTAGACTGTCCGCATCACTGCAGGGCTCTGATCCACACACAGGAGTTTTAGTGCATAGCTAGATGATGCAGCTGAAGCAATAAAGTGCATGGAATAAGTCAAGTCAGGTTTTATGCATAACTCCGGGAATTTGTGTCCCAGCTCCACACTTGCAGTGGAAGGAACACTGATACAATGCAAACACAGGGGGAAGCTGTGCCTCCCTCCGCGCGGGCAGAAGCAGATTGGTGCACTTGGATTTAGTCCATGCGCTAAATGTTCTGCCAATGGAACATGGCTCTCAGTATGAAACCAGAGAGCAATTACTATGCCTGCCTGCCACTCACAGGAGACCTCCGAGCAGTAGTTAAACACTGTTTATAGCCTGTGCAGGATTTCCTTGGCTCTGTGTCCAGGAATCCTGTCAGCGTTCCACCGATTTGGCATGATATAGTGGTATCTTTTGGTATGAACGCTTGCAGCATCAAGAGGAAGGGTTGGATGTGCACCGGAGAGGTGCAGTCAAGGCGCTATTTATGACTTCACTGTGCTGAGAAACGAACACATGCATGGAGCAGACTTGCTGAGGGCCAAGGCCTGGCATGGTAGAGGAAGCAATCCACAGGATGAGGCTTCGGAATGTCAGTGGCATAGGATATTTGTAGGCAATGTTTCTAATAGCATATATGACATTTTTAAAAGTGTTGGTTAAGGAAGGTGTGTGAGGGAACCAAACCTTACTATTGTCACACGGTCAAAGGAATTTAAAACGGTAGTGCTATATGACACCCCATCCATTCTCAAGATCAACCCTCTGTCGTCTAGTAGGATCTTAAGAATCACCACATCCACCCTCGACCCAGGTGCAAGCCGCTTGGATCACGGTTTTCAGTTTGTGCTGTTGTGCAGGGCCTCATGGGTTTTCCTGCATACACCCCTGCCTTGATACAGGGCTATGTGCTCTAGCACCTTGAAGTGTCTCATGTACTATATGGAATTACCAATAATGATCTCGGACCCAAATAACTCGACAGACTCAAAGAATATGACAAAGTACTACTTTATTATCACCATAGAAATAAAGTAGGGGAATCTGGCGAATAACAGGCAGTAGTAATTCACGCACTCACACGTAAACATGATTATACAAAGCTTTTATACCTCAACATGCGTCATCTGTGACGTCATCCTATTTGGCAAACTAACACCTATTGAAGGGAGGGATTGGTTATGGGAACATATGTACCGATAATATATATAAATGGTAATAACTTAATTGGCTGCCCCTTATTTGGTGGGCACGCCTTGAACTACCTTTAAATACGTATAATACTGATTGTAATGGATGAAATGGCATTGGGTTGGTCTGTGCAACATTGTATAGTATGTTGCTACATAGGCACTCTGATTGATTGGCATGCTTTCCCAACCTTGGACTTTCGGCTCGTTAGCATCACCTAAGCAAAACGAAAATCAGGTGCCGCAAGCAACGTCAGACTACTCCCTACTTTGCCAATTAGTCCATTGTCTCTCATCGATCAGGCCCCAAGTCAAGGCTTCCCCTTTGTATTTGACCTTGCAGCCTGCTCTCTGCTCTGAGACATTCAAGCGAGTGTAGGCACACCATTATCTTTGTTTGAGCTTAATGAATAGCCCTTGTTTTTAACCTCTGAATCACATGTGAGGAGACCACAAATGTGTCCATCTCGACCTTCTATTTAATACTTTTTGATCCAATTCAATTGGGTGTCATTAAACTTCTTGGCCTCCAGAGATTTGCTCACTCCATCTTACATGGGCTTTCTGCATCTTTAATTGTCTAATACTTGGCTCTTGTTTTCTCCTTTGCTTAATCTAAGAGAAATATGTTTTACGTATATGGCTTATCCCTTTGACTCCCCTTGTGCCTTGCAATTATTCCTTGATGTAGCATCCTTGATTCCAGGCCAATAGACTTCTCTTTATTCCTCACACAAAGCTGTTTTTCCAGTGTCTCCTGATGCTGCAGCCCTGGTCTGTCTCTGAGGTAAATTAAATGGTTTTAATACAAGTCCGACGTCCAGCTTTGCATCATGGCTGCGCTGGCCATGTTAGGTTTTCTTCTGCAACAAGCTTCTATGGGCCTCATCACGAGTCTGGCGGTAACCCTTAAATGCGGCAGTAGCGCTATTACCGCCGCATTTAAGGGTCCGCCAAATCATAAGGGTCCCCAGCTTTTAGCTGGGTGGAAATCCACAGCAAAATTGCCGATTTTCGGCGCTATTACCCCCGGCGGGAAATCCGCCGGCGGTAATAGTGCGAATTTTCCCTATTGGGCCCAATGGGGAATGAGGAATTCCCGAATGGGCCCAATGGGGAATGGGGAATAACCCTTCCGCCAAACCCGTGATCCGGCGCTAATAGCGCCGGGGGGTTTGGCGGTAGGGCTATTAGCGCCGGCGCTAATAGCGCCGGCATTACCGCCCAACTCGTGATGAGGCCCTATGTGTCATCCACCTTGCGTTTCGGCCTATATACCTTTATTAATCAGCAAGTTACTTTATCTTCTTTGCATATACAATTTCTTCATATTGGATTACTTGTTTCTCTTGTTACTTCAGTTAAATCCTTATTCTTTGAGTATATGCATATTGTTTCAGTAAGTCTCAGTGGGCCTCATTCCGACCCTGGCGTTGACGCCGTTATCTCTCCGACTCCGCCATGGTGAATGGCGGAATTACCGCCCCATTCCAAGGTTGGCGGGGTCGGTAATTCCCCATTCACCATGGGCCCTTCCCCATTCCCATTTTTGCCCCATAGGGCTCAATGGGAATGGGGAAGGTGCTAATTACGGCACCGTAAATTACGGTGACGTAATTAGCTCCAAGGTCCCTTTGCGGGTTGGTTTTTTAACGCTTGCAAAAAGCAGGTGTTAAGTTCCAACCCGCAAAGGGAACTCGGAATAGGGCGGTAAGGGTTTAACGGCACCGGTCTCGTTACCGGTGACCGTTAACCCTTACCGCCCGACTCGGAATGAGGCCCAGTATCTTTCACTTTGCTCTTGTCCGATTTCACTTATAGCTCTATGATGGCCAATGGTGTGTGCAGACATCCTTCTGCCCTCTGTGTGAGGATACTTTCGATACAGTTGTATGACTGCACATCATCTCTCATACACTCGATGCAGTATTGTGATGATACCTGGTGTCCCACATAGGACTCTTCTACTGTTCCAATATGATGGATTTGATGGGGCGGGAGCTAGGGATAAAATGTCCACCTGCTCCTCTACAGCTGCATGGATCATCCTGTCGAACCTCATGCCTTGCGGTATCGTCTCCAGCCTGATGTCATGGCGCATCGTCCTCATTCTCCTGCCGTGGCGCATCGTCTCCAACCTCCTGCTATGGGGTATCATCTCCAGCCCCCTTCCATGGCACATCGTTTCCCGCCTCCTGCCGTGGTGCATTGTCTCCAGGCTCCTGCTGTGGGGCATCGTCTCCTGCCTCCTGCCGTGGGGCATCGTCTCCAGCCTCCTGCATGGGGCATCGTCTCTAGCCTCCTACCATGGGGCATCAACTCCATCCTCCTGTGATGGTGCATCGCCTCCAGCCTTCTGCCTGTGATGTGAATCCCTATCAATCATCCAGTTGAAGCTCCTACCATGGTACATAGTTTCCAACCTCCTGCGGTAGTGTAGATTCACATGGGTGTTGTTGCTGAACCCCCTGCCACCAGTCCACAACCACATAGATCAGTGTGTCCCACTTCCTGCCGTGGGGCAGAGCTCCATGGATCATCTTATCAACCCTTCTACCATAGTGAATCGTGTCCAACCTCCTGTCCTGCCATGGTGCAGAGCTGCTTGAAGCAACATGTCCAACCTCCTGCCACTGTGGTCCTTGGGTCAACAAGTCCAAATTCTACCATTGGGCCGAGCCCCGTGCTGAATCCTGGTCAACCTGCTTCCATGTTTTGGAGCCATGTGGATTATCTTGTCTACCTTTTTGCCATGGTGCATACCAGCTCCCAATGTTCATCGCATTCAGTCATGGTTCCCATCAGCCTGTGCTGTGGAGAACGCTCACAGGGTTAGCATGTCCAAGCCCATGCTCTGCTGCAGGCACCCATGGATCATTGTATCCAACTCACTCTCACCCCAAATCCCCTGCCATGGTTCAGAAAATCGTGAAACAGTGCACAGGCATTGCACACATCCGCGATCTGTGGTGGTCTAGTCCTCATGTTGTCCAAGACACACTGTGGTGCAGGAATGGAGCTATACTACCACATCTTGACTTTATCATCATGTTATCTGAAGCCTTATTGTGGGAAGCTCCCTAACCCTCTACATGGAAGAATATTCCACCATGTAACCGATTAAAACAAGGATGTATAAAACGTATTGAATGAGGATCTGGAGACGCTAAAGGCAAACTCGTGCAGGTACTTGAGAGGAAAGTATGGAAGTGAAGTACTGAGGAATGAGCTTCCAGCTCATATGGGCTGTGGCTAAATATTTGCCTTGCATCCTTGGCCACCCTCAACGTACCCCAGCGGGTGCTCAGTAATAGCAGCAAATATATTCTCTCTAAGGAGCCAGGCTCCACTTTTATTTTTGGAAACTCGTGCTCGGGAAGGGTAGTACTTTTTTACTTGTTGGGGGAATTTAAAGAGAGCTGAGGGTGCACTACGTTCACCTGTCTGTCATATTTTGGGCAAATGTTGAATATATAGGACTGTGTAACCCAAGGGAAAGTAGGATCTGTGTTGTCATTTCCCCTGATAAAGAGGGGGCACGGGAAAAACAGCTTGTGGCGGACATTAATAGAATGACAAAGCTGAGCTCTTTGCACATTCATCGCAACCTGTTTTACTCTCTAGAAGAGACCTATTAGGTCTGGAGAGCCCCCTCTCATTAATGTGCAAAAAATCATGGCAAGGATACAAACCGTCCACGAATGAAGTGACCCAGGTTCTGTAACTGTTGTATCCGAGGTCTTGATGGCTCTGAGGATTACTCTGTGTACTAAGTGCCAATATGGCGGACATCCGCTGGAAACTACTTTGGCCCCAGTTGTTAAAATTTGGCAGAGGCCTCAGGCGCTTGAATTTTTTTTACAAGCCGCATCTTAAGAGATGGACTATTTGCTAGGTTCAATCATGACAATCGCTCTTCTAAGATGACAAGTTGTGCCCGAACTGCCCGGCTCCGGTTAAAGGAAGATCACCCGAGATCTGGCAAAGTCTGTAAATAATGCACGCTGCACTTTAAGAATGGATTATCTGACGCATGCTTGGCACGTTGCACTCTACCACAGGTTGTTTGCCTGGATTTGATGACTAACAAAGCTGTGTGCTTGGAAATTATCCAAGATGAGTCGTTTTTGTACCGCTTGGAATAACATTTTGACTTGACAAATGGTACTTCTTTTTATTTTGGATACAGTTAAGTTCTCTTGTTAATCTCTTGTGTGTTTAGTTTTGAAAAGTAACTTTTGAGCCAAAATTTACATTGCATATTTTTGTATTTTAATCAATTGCCGATGGTACCGAATGGTGAATAAATGTTGAACTCTGGACATTTCCAAGACTTACTTTCTTGCCAGGTTTTGGGTCAAAGCACCCATATTCCCGGTGTCCACAAGATTGAGGGTCTTGCATTCAACACTTATGGATCGTCACAGCCCAAGTGCTGCTCCCATAATATGGGAATCCATTGCACCATAGTTTTGTGGAATCCCGAATGGCCAAAGGCTTCTACGGATTTAGCAAGTTTTGTTTCTTTTTTGCATTTATCCCTTGAGTGATCCAGGACTTAAGTCGAGGATATGCGTGGGTGGACGGCATCCCCCAACTTTTTTCAGAGGGTGGTCTTCCTCCCCCAGGGTAGTTTAGAGACTGTGGGCCTCATTACAGGTTTGCTGGTCTGGAAACAACGGTACCGGTAAGCTTGCCGGTACTGTTGTTTCTGGACTGGAAAACTACGAGTTCTGCGAGCGGGTGCCTTTCAGCCCGCCAGGTCTGACCTGGCCACTTGCAGACCTTGACGGATGCACCAGCAACATTCATGAGGACGGGCGGTGCATCCGTCCTCCCCATTCCCATTGAGTCCAATGGGACTCAAATGGGAATGGGGAGCAATATTTTCCGGCGCCCGGCAATGGGCAATTGCCGGGCTGTAATGCTGCGGTAAGTCTCCATTGCCGGACGCCGGGGAAAAAATGACTCCTGGAGGGACCGGTAAATCCCCATTGAACAAACCATTCCCCATTCCCATTTGAGCGCCCATAGGGCTCAATGGGAATGGGGAGGGTGCTAAAAATTGACTCGCGACTAGCAAGCCTGTTATTAGCGCCCTGGTCCCCTAATAGGACCCGTAAGGGACGTGTGGTCAGACCACATGTTCCTTATGGTTTCCGCTAAGGGACCTCGGAATTGGGCGCTAAGGGATTACCGGCACCGGTCTCCTTACAGGTGCCCGTAATCCCTTACCGCCCAACTCATAATGACCCCCATAAAATGCCTTTTCAACACAAATCTATCTTCTGTCATTGGTGTTGATTGACACTTGTATTTCCCAAGCTCATGCACAAGAACGCCACCTCGCACTGGCAGCAAAGAAATCAATCCTTCCTTGTTATGTTTTATTTAGGGTTATTTGTAGGATCTGGGCATAGCCTCTGCTGGGCATCAGGACACTGTAGATAGAAACAGGGGTATATATTGTCATTGTAGGAACATGAGAATGCTTTGAGAGGATACCCACTGCCTTTGTGCCAACACTGACATACGTTGCTAGTCAAATTGCATAGGGATTCAAGGCTTTTGGTGAACTGAGGGTATTGAGAGTGTATTTGTTGTCTATAACTAAAGAGCCTTAGAGTCTGGGGGAGGGGAATTGCTGCCAGAATGGGTGGGTTTTCCTTTCTAATCTGAATTTAAGGAGGAACGAGGAGAGTTCCAAATGTAAAGCTATGATGAGGCTAGATAAAAAGCACGACCTGGCAATGACTTTCTATTTGATGGCCTTCTTTATTATCCACACAAGAGGAAACTTGAGCGATAGGAAGATGGTATGTCTGCACAAATAAACTCGAGATCAAAATAAAGCTTCACCAAACAATGAGGATACAGCTTCTCTGGGAACCTACCCTGCCCCTATCGTTCCCTCCTCAAACGTGATCTTTAGTGATTGGTGGCTTCTGTGATGAATCGAGGGAATTCGTCCCTTGTCCCTACTGCGAGGCTAGGGTGGTGAGCCCGCTACGCAATACACTCGCTAGGGGTAGAGGCAAGTGGGACCTCACCTGAGAGACTCACCCTTTGGGGACAAGGACTCCCGTTCCCATGAGGTTCTCCCTCCAGCTGAATACACCATGGCCTACATGGGATGTTTTTAAATATCCGAAAACTTGAACTGTCAAAACTGGGATGAAGAAACTTCTAAAGGATATCATTATCTGAGAAGAAAAAGAAAAGATCATGGGCCTCATTACGAGGTTGCCGGTAACCCATTGGTGCTACAGGCAACCTCGTCCTACCGTTTCCACTGACATCACAGTGCTACCGGGACATCACAGGCGGCAGTACAGTAAGTTCCCATTCCCATGGAGTCCTATACGACTCCATGGGAATGGGAACACAGAAGCACCGGCACCATTGTTAATGATACCGGTGCTTCAGTCAAAAACCTGCCGGGAGGGGCTTGAACTACCGGCAGGTCAGGCCTGCCGGTTGTTCAGTGCCCCTACTGGCAGACTCAGAGTTACCTGGTCCGGAAATAAAGGTGCTGGTGTTGTTACTGGCACCTTTATTTCCGCACCGGGTTACTCATAATGAGGCCCCATGTCCCTTTAAATCAGAATGCCCACTTTATTGAGACAAGTACGTTACAGAGCGTACATGAAGTCAGAGAAGGGAAAGAAGCCAGAGAAGTGGGGGAAGCCCAATATGAGAGAGAGAGGCACAAAGAGAGTGAGAGGATCACATACGCAAGCCATGGGAGACTCAAAGCGCTGCAGGAATTGGTGACGGCGAGAACTAGGAAACCCACAAATTACTAACTCGCTTGATGGGGGGGCCAGATTTGCGACTAACCCATAATCCAAGTAACTGTCAGAACAGACACCCAACCAAAGAGGGTGGTGAGACCATGGAAAGGAATCGGACTAGCAGTCCTCAGAATGTTGCCGATTCCACCGGCAACCGGAAATTGTGAAACAAACTTAAAGTCAAATAGGTTGGGCAACAAGAAAGATATATATGTAGACTGTGAACCAAGAGAACAGGTTGATGAGAAGGAGAGCCCGTGGAGGAAACCACCCTGAGAAAAGGGGAAAATAACTTGCTATCCTGAACGTGAGCAATATAGTACTAAAGAGAAAGAACAACATTGTCAAGAGCCTATACCTGTAAACCAGATACAGAATCAAGGGATTCAAGAGAGTTGGAACCATTATAAAATAAGAGCTAAAGCACTAAAGATCATATTCCTTCAAAAGGGCACGCTGAAGTTGCTACTGATAGGAGACAGCCAAAAGGGAATCCAAGTGAAGAAAGGGTGTTGGTAGATTAATGTGCATTACATTTCCTCGCATGAGAATTTGTTGCATTTTCCGCAAAACATTTTGCTGCATATATGTGTGGGGGTGGGTTTAGGTGACCAATTAAGGAAGGGAGTTTAACTGGGGGGGGACTGCAGGAGGTCTCACCCACATATATATGCAGTAAAATGACCCTGACAAAAAAAATACGAGGAAATCAACCAAATCAACCCAAATGGAAGAAAGAAAGCTCAGGTTTTCCCCCTGGGAATAGAAGAGACTAATACAAGAAGTCCCAAGAGACTTTTTGCTAATTGTATATTAAAGACTAGTACTAGAAGTACTTTAGCTGAAGGGAGTCGTTCTCCTAACTTAAGTTCCTTTCTTTAGTGGTAGGGGCAGCTAAAGTCGTTTTTGGATGATGCACGCATTTCTTTGGACACTCACGACTGAGACGAGCACCTTAGTTAGTAAGATAGGTAGGGACTCTCATTGACATAGGGAAAGTTAGGCCTTATATCATTAATTCAATAAAAGATTGTAGATCATGTCCTCTGAGAGACTGTTTCCTCCATATGGCTCGCCGCACTTCCTAATAATTAGCACTTCATAAGACTCACAGCCTAAGATTTCAGTCAGTAGCTCAGATTCATGGCCAAATGGGTATAGTCCCTCTCCAGACTTCCTTTCTCCTCCAATAGATAGTGCACAAGCTTCTGCCCTTTCTGCAGGGTTAGGGGTCAAACACAAATGCTTCAGGTGTCTCTCGTTGTTGGCCAAATTCTTAGACAACTTTAGCTAGCACAACTTAAAGACTGGAGATTTCCATCAAAATATTGCTCTCTTTCAGATACTCTCGGCATCAATCACAGAATCTTTAACCAATTTCCCTGGAGATGGCGAAATGTTGGCTGGTGAAATGTGGGAGAGCATTGCAGATCTATTTCCAACGGGATGCCTTGTTCCGTGATTCAGGTCAGCAGGTTCCTCATCTTCTCCAAGCGATGAGGCCAGTCAGCTGTTCTAGAGGGATTCTAGCAGGCTCCTGATTTATCCTCTGATCCGGAGGGATGATAGATTTGCCATTTGTACATATGCAAGATCTATATCTTTTCTAGTCTCAGTTCATAAACATCTCTAAATGTATTATTCAAAGAAGAGTCCCCATTTCGGTATCCCAAGTTCAGCCCGAATTCAGTAGCTTGTATTTGGCAAATTATTCTGGCTTCCATTTGCCTTAGGCGGAGTTCCTTATCTCCCCCTCTTTTTCCGAGTTATATTTTCCATAGTCCAATGAATCTAATGACTTGTTTATTATTCAGTGAGTATGAAAGTATGGTTATGTGTCCCTAAAGAGTGCGCTATGATCACTAGTCCTTAAATTATGGTCGGCTCTATCACCAAAATCAAGAAGTGAGTGCACCCATAAGCACTAACAGGTAGAGTTCTAAGAATGCGTGATTGACGTGACACGCTCTGCCTAAAAATATTGGCAAATCGAAAATATTATTGATAAATCATAAATGCAAATAATGCGACATGTATTCATATATTGTGGTTCATTTAATTTCTCCAAAAGAGAACGATGTCAGCCAACACGTGTTTCGACCGAAGTCGTTTTCAAGGCTAACAAAGCTGTTCATAATTCAAAATATTATCAGAGTTATAAGTTATTGATTCATAGAAAACAAAGAACATTGTAAAATAATGAAAGAATCGCAATTTGCGGTACCGTAATTAGCGCCTTCCCCATTCCCATAGAGCCCTATGGGGCAAAAATGGGAATGGGGAAGGGCAATGGTGGAAGGGGGAATTACCGCCCCGCCAACCTTGGAATAGGGCAGTAATTCCCCTTTCCACCAAGGCGGTGCCGGTATTTTACCGGCATGAACCATGGCGCTAATAGCGCCATGGTTCACCGCCATCCGTGTAATGAGACCCAATGTCTTCCAAAAAAAGACATTTATCAAATATATTGAAAAATAGATCTGTCTTTAATATACTTTTCCCTATTCCATTTGTACATATGTTTCTCTCATCTCTATCACATGTACCACCGGTTATCTTTCGGCCTTTGCTCATTCATTTAATCATGCACCAGAAGCCTCTATTGAGTGGTAGGGGACCACTGCCAAAGTTCTTAAGCGTGTGCTGGGGCCAAAAAGGGAGACTTCACCTGTGGCTTGCTGTGACTGGGCCTGCCCATGTCTCCTTGCCCAGAGCCTATTGTGCACACGTCATAAAGGGAGGCTTGGAAAGCAGTCTTTCTAGGCGGTTAGGGCCTTCATTCCAAGCTTCCTGATTGGCTAGAGATCTGGAAAAAGTGAGTAGAACAAACAGGAAGCACACAATTCAGGCCTCCAGTGGTGGTTACTGCTTGGATTCCACACTTGCTGATTGGCTAGAGAAAAACTGTCTCTCAACAAGGTCTATTTTGCATGGAACTCATATTCTTTCTCCCAGAGCCTCAGTGAACAAGGGGGAGTGCTCTGAAACAGGTGGCCTGTTTTCCCTTAATAGAAGGGTGAGGATGTCAATGCATATTACCGCAGTGGAATGTACATTCGTGGGACTCGGGTATTGGACATAGTCCAGGAGGATCAAGTAGGAGTTAGACCAGGGTCTGTAGTTGACAAGAGCCGACTAACAAAAATAACTCGCTGGACAGACTGGCCATGTGTGGGCTTGCTAGTGCGATGGTGTTTGTATATGTTGAACAACGAATAACACGTTTTTCACTTTACAACAGCATAGTTGCGGTGAACACAGACTACTTCTCGCCCCTTGGTTATGTCTCCCTGGTTGGCGACCATTCTCCCATATTTTGAATTTACCTTCTAGGTGCTAATAATGTATATCCTGCCACCAAATGGCCCTTGGAAGACCTTTACGTTGCTTAAATGTCTCTGACAAGGCTATTCATTGTTGTCTGTGCATATATATCGAGTAAGTAGTAACTCTTGTGTACCGCCTCCTTCAGTTTACTGGCCTTAGGCCTTCTGAGGATGTCACAGTATTTGTCACATATAGCGTGATGCTTTTTTATAGCGGTTGTATGTATGAATGTGCTGGGTTTTATGTAGTACAAACCTAACAGAAGCAACAGAGGGTTACATGTCTTTTCATCTAACTTTTTCCATCGAGGAATAGTTCCATCGAATCATTTCCATTGAAAAAATGTCCATCGAATGCATTTTTTATTTATTTATTATGGAGGGGCTCCCCCGTCAACCCCCCGTTTTGAACCCTTAAAACCCCACCTGAAACAAAATGAACCCTTTACTCCCCATAAGTATGCATTCGATATTTTTTTGATGGAATACATTTGTTGAACTATCCCTCGATGGAAAAGGTTTTGATGCAAAGATTGCATACTGCAACAGCGCTATGTACAAGAAGAGGATACAGTAATAGCGTACAATATTATGCATACAATTAGAATGATAAAATACTAAGGAGCTTATTTTGAGCTCCTGGTTATGGAAATGATCGGCATAAATGCCTTGCATAAGGCGTTTATGCATATAATTTCCAGTATAGCACATTTGATTGATTAGTATAGCGGAGAGGAGGGGCAGAACACAACTTGCGTTTCCGGTGCTCCCTTGCTCTCCACCATACACATACTCCAGCATTTGCCTTGGCATAGGTTTTCATGCCGGCGCAAGTGCTGGGGAATTTCTATGGAGTCTGCCAGCTTTTTGCACTAGCACAAATCAGGCGGCCTCCATACTAATCCATTGTAAATGCTGCCTGCTGCGCGTACATGTCAGGCAGCGTTTCCTCGATTGGTACAGCGGAGGGCAAAAGGCAGCATACATGCTTGCATGCCCCCTTTTGCACTCAGCTGTGCAAATGCCAAATATTTGGAAGCGGGGATCCATGTTCGTGAAGGTGCATGCGTAACGAGTCCCCACCGTCAAATTACTGTGAACTCGAAAATGATCCCTTGAGTAAATGCTTGGAAGGCCATGGAGAAAGGGGATCCCAAGGGTTGGTTGAGGAGAGGAAGGAGGATCCAGTCTTCATTGATGTGGTGTCGTAGAAGCCGTATTCCTGAGCCTGTCATACATTCGAATCTTCCGAACTTCTCGGTTGAGTCCCTGGGTCTGCATCACCAATTCCCTCTCTCGCCTTCCCCCTGCTTCTAAGCACTGTAAAACAGCTGTTTTTATTACTCAGTTTAATAGTAATAAACGTATCGACCTCGGAAGGATGAAAGACTGACAGCCTCGTTTTTTACCTGCCGGCTTGCCCCATGTCAGAGGCAAGCCTTAACCTGGGAGTTAGCCTTCTGAATAATCTGATAGAAGTTGTTTTCTCTTTTGCCTTTGTTGATCTGTTGATTTTGTGTTCTGAATTTGAATTAACTTTGCTCTTTGAAAGGCTTCCAGACCTACAAAAGGCAATGGATCTATCGCGCGGAGCGAGCCCTGTGTACACTTCCTGTGTTCAGAGAAAGACACAGTAGTACTGTAGAGCGCCCAAGGCGAAACGCAGTTGTTTCTGCTTGTGGTTTGGCCATCAGCAGGGCAGATTTTTATTTCAATTTTGCCAAGATGCAGACTTAGTTCCTTAGCTGCACAGAGAACTGTTTTCTTTGGCGTTGGTGGCTGTCCCGGAAGCGCTCTCGCTGCTGAGCTGTGTGCCTGGAGGCATGGCCAGCGCAGAAGAGCATCAGACAGCCCGCCACTGAGCCCGGAGTAAGCTACCTAGACAGGATCTTCTTGCTGGTTTGAATTCTCTCGACACAGCCATCTCTTATGGTGATGTGAAGGATGTTTCTTCCGGTTTGGCTTCTAGTTGGTATGGGATGATGCTGGTTTCCTTCACGCTTGTTCTTGATCACAGCTTTCCGAATAGATGAAGAATTGTGATCGTGTACCTGTCTGACTCTGTGTGACCTGCTCTCATCAAGTACATTACAGAAACCGGTGGGGATGTTTTGGGCATCAAACTGTAGGCTCTCATGGCCCTCTGTGACTTCTTTCTAGACGCTCTTCCCTCTCCTGTCAACCCTCTTCCTCAGACCATTCAGGCAGCCATCTGACAGCAGGCGTTCTTTACCATTAAATACATAATAAAACTGTTTAACCAACTCATAATTAAATAACTCTTTTTCAGGTGTGTTTTTCATTATAAACTGTGCCGTGTTTTCCCTCGCTGCCGCCATTTTGAAACTTTGTTACATTGTAAACCGTGAATGTTGTAGGGATTGGCTGTAAGTAACCTGAAGGCCTCGCCTACGCACAACGCATCATTTCAGTTCTCTGTGGTTGTTAAACTGGGTGCCTGTGACTTGGAGTATAATAACTCATATTATTAAACCCTAAAAATTGGTGTACCATACAAATAGTCACTTGGCCTGGTTTACCACATAAACTATCACAATAATTGATCTCATAAAGTCCACAAATCAACCAAACAATAGGCCAGTTATTTTGTGTATACTGTAGATGTTTTATTCCTGCAAATAGGATGTAAAAGGACGACGGGTAGGTAGATTCTCTTTTATTTATTTTAGTGTTTTTGTTTTTTATATGCAGTTCCCAGATTGCATTGGTTTTACAAGGGGCCAAAGTCCTCTGGTTGCAGCCAGGATGTAAAGTTATGTACAGATCATTGACATTTCAGTAAGGCTAGTAATCAAATACTTTCAAGGCACAAGAGAGTATGTTCTAGAATTACCAAGGAGACATAGAAGGCGGGGGTTGTTGGTTCTTTAGGGTGAGGAGCAATGAAGGGAGTGTAGGGTTGGAATCAAAGTAAGTGCAGTTCACTGAAGAAGCAAAAGTGCTATGCTGTCTGAAAGTGTATATTGGGTAAGTGCTATTGTGGTAAAAGGGAGATAAAAGAAAGGAGGGAAGAGGTGAAAGGAGGGGGAGTGGAGAGGGGCCTCTGGGGTGTCTAAGTGCTAATATAGTTGAAAAAGGGGGGGTCCGGATTAAAGAGGGAGTGGAGTCTTGCAGGTGAAGTGTTAGGTGTGTGAAGGTGGACACAGGTGGTGTGCTAGGTTTGTGATTCAAGGTTGGCACTGTACTAGTCTTTGCATAGTATTTTGAAGGTGTTGAATTTGGGTTCTTGTGAGATGGAGGCTGTATTTTGTTCAGTTGGGTGAGGGGAAATGAAAGAGAATGATTTGCCTCTGTTTAATGCACTGAAATGTGCGCAGTATTATTCTAGTCATATTTGGTGACAATAGGTGTCTGCGTAGGAGGGTATGCTGAAGGAATAATTGGAGGCATGAGAGGCTAGAAGTGTGGGTGGCTAATGTTTAGGGTTTTGAGTTCTCTTTTAGTTTCCATGGATAACTGTTTTATCCCTTAATTGCACGGTAAAAGGGAGACTGTGTCATCATTCACTCTGGAACCCATGCACGCAAATTAGGAGGTAGGAGCCCCAGGAATAGTAAACCTCCTTTATCCTCTTCCTCCAGGTTTCTTTTGCCCGGGCTCTAGTAGCCCCTCCTCTTCCCCTTTGTTCCCAGTGTCCGTGCCCTTCCTCCTCGCCCTTAACATCGTCCCTCACTTAAGGTGGTATGTTCACTCTACAACAATTACCAGTTAAGTGCTTCTAGAGCTGGAGCGATATGGTCGTAAGGCTTGAGGTTTAGTATGCATCGTGCAGTTTTAGTTTGAATAATTTGAAACAATTTAAGGTTTTCTGCGGACAGACCTAGTTTAGAGAGTATTAGGGGTATTGGTGATGATGATCCTTTGGTGAAGTTCCAAGTAGGGGAGTACCTTTCTGAAGATGAGTAGGAGGTTTTCTTTTTGTTTTTTTTGGCCCGGTCTTTTATATGTGGTTTAAGGGAGAGGTTAGTTCCTATTAGGATTCTCAGGTTCCGTAATTCTAAGTTGGTGAAAGAGGTCACTGGTTCCTAGGTCAGCGGGCCATGTAAAGGAAGGTGGTAAATGTGTTGGGTATCAAAGACCATGACCTCTGTCTTGCTCTTGCTGTGGTTGAGGTAGACATTGTTTTTGGGCATCTATGTTTGCATGGCTCTAAGGCATTGACCCATGGAGTTGTTGGATTCGAGGTTTGGTGAAATAGAGAAGGCAAGTGGTGTCATCTGTGTTTCCTTAGTTTAGTTTAGTTTATTATTTGTAGTGCGCTCCAGACCCGAGGGTATTCAGGCACAAGGCATAAGGATATTCAAAGCTTGGTTACAACATGAAAAATGTGTGTGCAAGTGCCGTTTGGTTACATGTTGACACAATCAGGTTGCGATATCTAAAGGCAGGTACATTACATGCATAGATTTACAGGTAGTTGGTTGGTGCTGCTGGTGCCTGGACTGTGTAGAGGGTAGCGGGCAGAGTCAGCGGGTGTGTGCCTATATGTCGGCGTCTTTGAGCCAACTAGTGATGCTATGGCGGAACTTGTGATAAGTTTGATTGGTTCTTAGGGGGGATGGAAGTGAGTTCCAAAGGAGTGCTGCCTTGACCTGGATGCTGCTGCCTCCCATTTTGGCCCGTTTGAATCTGGGGACCCAGAGGTAGTTGGTGTTAGCGAGTATGGTGATTCTTGTGGTGGGCTTCAAGGTGAATCTGTCGCAAAGGTAGCGGGCTGCTGCATTTTTCAAGCATTTGTGGGTGAGGGATGCAGTTGTTAGTTTTATTTTGTCGTGGGTGGAGAGCCAGTTGTTGGCTCTTCTGGTATTAGAAATATGATTTCTCTTCGGTATGCCTAAGGCTGCCCTCAGCGCGTTATTTTGTAGGAGTTGGATTTTTTTGATGGTTTTTTTATTGGCTCCTATGTATAGCGCGTTGCAGTAGTCCAGCTGGATAAAATGAGGTGACAGGAAGGCCTTGCCAGCTCGAATCAACTTGCATGTATAAGCCGTGGCCAAGGCCAAGGCATTGACTTGCTTGTTGAAGGAGAGAGTGGAGTCCAAGTAGAAGCCCAGAGTTTTAACCTCTTTGGCGACCGTAATAATATTAATGTCTATGTTAAATGCGGAGTATTTGGGGCTGAGTTTTTTGAGGGTCGAGGGAGTGCCCAGGATGATGATCTCTGTTTTGTCATCATTCAGGCATAGACCGTTGGTGGCCATCCATGCCTGGATGATGAGATATATCCTGTTCACCAAGGCCAAATCCTTGTCGTAATCACCGGTAAGCGGTAGGAGAATCTGTGTGTCATCTGCATAGTTTGTGTAGGTGACACCCAGAAGGTCCAGATTATCGAAGAGGGGCTTGGTAAAGATATTATAGAGGGTGGGTGAGACGCAAGATCCCTGGGGCACTCTGCAAGTTATGGGGATGGGGTTAGCTGTTGCAGTAGGAGAGAAGACTCTCATAGTCCTGTTGGTTAGGAAAGATTGTATCCATGCTATGGCTTCTGTAGAGAAGTGGGCTGCCGAGTTCAGGTGGCTGCATAGGACTGTGTGGTCGACCAGGTCGAAGGCAGCTGATAGATCCAGAAGTAGAAGGAGGGCTGATTTCCCTTCATCCTGGAGTTCATCAATCTGTGACTTAAGGTCTAGGAAGGCTGTTTCTGTGCCGTGTTGGGGTCGGAAGCCAGATTGCCTGGTTCCTAGTAGGGAGTTGGTTTCTAAGTATTTTTGTATCTGGGAATAAGCCATTTTATCTAAGATCTTAAGGAGAAAAGGCACTGTGGTAATCGGGCGGTAGTTGGTGGGTATAAGTGGGTCTAGGGTCTGCTTTTTCAGTAGAGGAAGCACCCATGATTCTTTGAGGTTGGATGGGATGGAATTGGTGGAGAAGGATGAGTTGATGAGTTTCGTGATGAAGGGTGCTAGATCGCTGGCTGCGTCCTTTAGGAATTGAGCGGGGCATAGGTCGCCTTGGCAGTTTGTGGGCTTGAGGGATAGTATGGTATTTTCTGTTTCTTTTATGGTGACTTTGGAAAACTTAAATCTGGGGTGATTGGTTGGGTAACTTGGTTGCTCTAGGTTGATGCTGGTGGGTTTGTTGCCAGAGAGTGTGGCTTTTTTCTTGGCAATTTTTGTTTGAAGGGTGGTGACTTTGTTGGCTAGAGCTTGCTGTATATTGGAGCACCAGAGTTGGTCTTTGGTGCAGTTGTCCGGCACAGGGATGGGTGCTTCTAGCTCTTTGAGGATGACAAAGAGTTCTTTTGTGCTGGAGTTGGCTTGGGTGATTCTGGAGTTGTAGGTTTTGCATTTAGCTAGGATGATTTCTTTTTTGTATAGGGCTGTGATGGAACTGAGGTTGGCTTTGTTTTCGTCGGAGGGTTGTGATCGCCAGGATGTCTCGCAATGCCTTTTTTGTTTGCGCAAAGATTTTAGGAATGGGGTGTACCATGAATTGAGATGGGCTTTGGGTTTGCTTTGTCTAAGTTTGAGAGGTGCTATGGAGTCTAGAGATGTGGTCATGATGTGGTTGAATTCTTTAACCATAGCTTCGGGGTCCAGATTTTCTGGGATGGCATTGAGTGTGGGGAGCATGAGGGGTAGCAGTTTGTCACAGGTGATGTTTTTTTTATTCCGGTTAGGGATGGCCGGCGCTAGAGGTGCGGGAGCCAAGGTGAGTTTGTCGGTGGAAAGGGTGAAGGTTATGAGGTAGTGATCTGTCCAAATCTGGGAGGATATGGAGGTTATCGTGGCAATGCAGTTATGGTCTGCTACCCAGTCCAGGGTTCTGCCTTTGTTGTGTGAGGGGGAGAGCACTCTTTGGGTGAATCCTTGTTCCGCTAGGATGCTAGCCACATTGGATGTGTGTGCGTCTTTGGAATCGTTATAACCAAAGTTCAGGTCGCCTAGTAGTAGGACCTGAGAGGAGTTTTTTAGGTTATTTGAGATGACATTAGATATGTCGTCTTCAAAGGTCCCAATGGGGCCTGGCGGTCTGTAGACCAGGTATATTGTGAGGGTCTGGCTGTTGCTTATGTTTATTTTGGCTGTCATGAGCTCGCATGAGTTGATGACTGGGGATGGCACTAGTCTGCAAGGTAGATTGTTTCTTGTTCTGAGTGCAATGCCTCCACCCCGAGTATCGGTTCTATCTGATCGCAATATGGTATATCCATTAGGTATGGCCAGTGAAAGGGCGGGTCCTGCTGCGGCATGTAGCCAGGATTCGGTGACTGCTAGGAGTTCTAGCTGTTCAGAGTGGATGATGTCAGCTATCTCTGTAGCGTGTGCAACTAGCGATCTAGTGTTTATGAGGCCGCACTTGAGGCTAGGTTTGTTTGGTTCGAGTGTGGTGAGACTGGCTGTAATTTGGGTCTTGGAGGGGCTGAAGGTGGTTGGAGGGGGCCAGTGTTTGGTTGTGCGTTTGTTAGTGGATGCCAGGGTTCTCGCTAATGGTTCATAGAGTTTTGTGAGTCTTGAGCGGAGTCTGCTGTTCCTCTCGAGGGTGTTGCAAGGTAGTGTGTTTTGTGACTGGGGTTGTGGGCGGCAATCAATTGGCCTGAGTTTGTTAATGTGGTTGAGAGGTGGTGGCATGGTGTTGTAGATGGTGTAGTATTGGTACGTTGCTAGTGCTAGGAGCAGGATGTATATGATACTTGTGTAGGAAGTGGGGAGCTGGATGCTGTCAGAATATGATGAAGTTCCTTCCCCCTGAGACTCCTCACCTGGGTCTTCAGAGGGGTTTGATGGCCTCGGTCTCCTTCTTCTTTCCGTCTGGGGACTCTCTCTTTCGTCACTTGACTTGATAGTCCTTCTTCCCTTCTTGCGTTCGAAGAGATAGGGACGTTCTCCCCCCGAGGCCACCTTGCCCGCCTATGGATCTGGCAGTCAGGTGAACCCAGGGGAGTCCGTTCCTCAAACAGGGAAAAAGCCTGATGGCAGAAAAAACCCTGTGTGTTAGTCGATGGGATTGGTCGATCCGATGGGAAGACTGGAGAGGCTGGTGTAGTCCCGTATCAGGTGAAACAGCAAGTTACACGAAGGCCTGATCTTCCTGGATAAGGGTTCGCTCCAAGCGATGCTCTGTGAGAGAATGGGGTTCGGCAGCTCGCTGGAAGCAAGGAGCTATTCCAAACAGGAAGCAAATGGAAAAGGATACAGGAGGCTAAAGAGGTAAGGATAGCCACACTAGGAATCTGGAGAAAACAAGAAGAGATGAAGATAACAAGCAGGTGAGAGTACCCGAGAAATCCAGGGAGAAAGAGAGCGAGAGATGGAGAGAGCGAGAAAGAGAGAGAGAGAGAGAGCGCGCGAAAGAGAGAGAGAGAGCGAGAGAGAAAGAAAGAGAGAGAGAGAGAGAGCGAGCGAGAGAGAGAGATAGCGAGAGAGAATAGAAGGTGGGTGAAACACAGAAAAGAATGTGACTGACCCGAGAAACACCGCGGATGGTAAACAGAGCCCACTAGACCCCGAGGTAGAAATTAAGGGAACAGAAATCGGAAGGCGCACTCGAAAAGTGAGCCTAAGTCGGGAACAAACAGCCGCGGAAAGGCAGACCGAAGGTAAGAGAAACTCGTGAAAGAGGCTGGACAGGAGAAAAAGGGGTCTGAACGAGAGGGGATAATCAGGGAAGGCACAGGCAAAATACAAGGGAAACAACTCGTAAGAGGCACTGCAGCAAAGCGAAAGTCAATAGACCGACGAATGCGAGTTGCAACGCGAGTTGCAGGGGGCGTGGTCTCCTCTTATACCTGCCGGTCCAAGACGACTAGAGCGTCAAACGGACCGGTAGAGAAGCTCAATATCGCCTCCATCTTGCCCAGAGTTTCCACGGCCGCGGTGTGACAGATGCGCATGGGTGTGTGCATTGTTGGAATGGGTGCTGTAGGTGGGGGCGCTGGTATCAGGTTTAGTGTTGGTGTGCTGCTAACTGAGTCGGGTCTAAGCAGTGTGGCTGTGAGCTGCGTTCAAAAATCGAATACGGTAGTAGTCTATGTGCAGTATGTGTGAGGGTGTAGTATTGGCTAGGTAAAAGGCAATAGAGTGTAGATACGGATACGGCTAGAGCAATTCACAGACAGTGAGTGCCATGAGCCACTGCCTAGAAATGCAGTAGTTCAAGGCACAGACAGAGGGTCACCTAGATTCAATGTGGGTGTGAATTGTTATGTAATGTGCATGAGTGGCTTGAAATTGGCATTGAAGAGCCATGGGGATAAGGTGGATTGATAGGATAGCAATGACTTTTACTGTGGTGGTGCGGTTCTGGAGGAAAGACTCAATACGTTTTAGGGCAGACTCTTGCATGCCTAGCTGGAAATGCAGCTGTTTTAGAAGTGTGGGTGGCTGACGGTGTCAAACGCTGAAGAGAGTTCTAGAAGGATCACACGGGTAGGATTTATGTAATCTAGTGCAAGCAGGGTGTGTTATCTCATGAATAGAAGTGTGGTTTCAGTGCTTCTGTGGGCTCTGAAAACAGATTGATTGTTGTGGAGGAGGTTGTGCCTTTCTGAGAATTGGGCGAGTAGATTGCATGCTAGTTTCTCCATGCATTTTGCTATGAATGCTAGATTAGAGGTTGGCCTACACTTGTCTGGGCTCTTTCCATCGATAATAAGTCTTTTTCAGGAGTGATCAAACTATTGCTTTTTTGTTTTTTATTTTAGCTCTGTGAAGTATAAGCCAGTTGACAATGCAGCTTTGCAGAGTTGTGCTATGTAGGGGGCTACAAGGGATCTATTTTCTCTGATTATGGAAGCTGGGAAGGGTTGTTTTTTTTGAGTGGAGGGTGCCTTTAGGTTCAGTATTATCGTTTCTATTTCCCAAGCTAAACTGGGTGTGAAGGCTTTGAATGTAGGTGCACTGATGCGGGGGTTGAGCGGTGGCATTGTCATGGGTTGTTAAGGATGTAATTGTCTATAGCGTACTGGATTTTCTTAATCTTTGGAAAGGTAGAGCTGTATTCTTAGCTCAGTCTTGGGTAGGTGTGTGGAGGTTGTTCAAGGTTTCAGGGTTGGTGATTTGGTGGTATAGTTTGAAGAATTCAGCTGTTTTGGATTGAACGCTGGTGATAGTGGATTGGTAGAAAAATGTCAATTTTCTCTTGAGCATTAAGCTATATTTTATAGAGAGGATTTTGAAAATAAGTTTGTCCTTGTCTGGTTTTGTTTTTCTCCGTTTGCATTCTCTTTTTCTAAGTGTATATTTATGGAGGTTTACGTCGGAGTCAACCATCTGTTGAATACAATTTCTGGTGGTTTGGGTCGACGTGTTATTATGGGAGCGAGGATGTCCAGTGTGGTTGCACTTTGTGGTAAATGTTTTGCAAAATGTCTGTGGCTGTGGTGAGGAACTGTATTGAGTGGGAGAGTCATTCATTGTAGGTGTTTTTTCTGGTGTATTGCGGGTTGATGTATTTCAGTGAGCTGAAGGAAAATGTACAGGTTAGGTTTTGTTTTGTTTTATGTGTGAGATGGAGGGAGCATTATGTGACCACATGGTATTGAGGAGGAAATAGTCAGTCCATGCTTGTACACTAGTAGCTATTTTGGAGAAGGGAGATTTGAAGATATGATAATGCCAATGAAATACCCTTTCTGGTGTGTGGGCCGTTGAGAGAGGAGGTTCCTCTTGTGAGCAGATCGACTGTTGTGGAATGACCGTGACATAGTGTCATTGTGATTTAGTCTGATGTTAATATCACCAAGGATAATGCATTTCTGGGCCGGGGCCCTCACTACATCCAACTCTGTCTTTCAAAACACCTTTCTTCTCGAGCCCTTTGCTCAGCCACCTCTAAGTCTTTGAGGGTCAGACACTTCTCCAGGCATAGAGTGGTGGTAGATCTCTCTCCTCGGAAAGTGCCTTCCTCTGGAATGTGCTCCCTGCCCCTCTAAAATGTGACATGGACCAATTGAAGCTCACTTCTATCGTCTATTCCTGCACCCCTCTCCCAACACCCTCAGTAGCCTCTGTCCAATGCTCGGTCTCCATATCTTACACATTCTCTCCACCTGTCTCGCTCAACTACCTTCCTCCTTCGGTCTCCACCCTTCCTACTACCACCTTTCACTCTCTCCCCCACTCTCCTGTCACCCCCCCATCACATTCTCTCACTCACTCTCTAAATCCCCCTATGCTTATCTCCCTCTCACCTTTCTTTCACTCACCTTTTACAATGCCCTCAATACAGTACACACAACAGGCACCACTCTTCATTACACACAATACCTAACCTGCACACTCTCATAGCCACGTCTCCTCAGCACTTTCCTCCACCGTCTGCCCTCTGCCTGGTCTTTTGGTCTGCCACCACTTCACCTGATCTCACCCAAACACCTTCCAGTCTTCTCTTTGCTGGCTGGGCTTTTATAACTTAAATTGGCCACCCTGCCCCCATGCTCCCCTTTGCCAATCTCTGGCTAAGCTATCCCTGGAAGGCTTCACAAAGGCCTTTAGCCCCACCACATTTTCAATCTCTGTGTTTGGGGTAGCATCCATGTGCCCAGGCTGCTTGTTTTCCTTGTGGCTTTCGTCATGTGCTGGTGAGTTTTGCTTCAGATTCGGCTTGGGTATGATTTTGCTGTCCCTCCTGCTCCCCTGCAATCCCTTCTCACTCTGTTGATTTTTTGATACCCCGCCAATCGCCTGGGGTCCGTTTGAGGTTGGTAGGTCATGTGTTGGGCATCTCATCTTTGTGTGGCAAGAATAATCGGAGTCCATTACATTTCTTTACTCGATTCCATTCCCTTGGTTCTAGGTTTCCTTGGTTCCACCCAAGTGCATTCTGTGAGTTTTTGTCCTGAAAAGGGCAAAAGAAAACTCTGGTCAGAAAAGAGTCTGTTGGGTAGGTACAGCTGTACCAGCAGATATATACCATGCACAAACTATACGTCGCGCCTTGTATATAGGCGCATCATAAATGCCACATCATATGATATGATAGGTTATTTATAGCGCACTTAATACCTAGAGTTTTCCAAGTGCGTACCCGGGGATCGAACCTGTGTTGCTCTGTGTCGTATTGCTTCCAAGGTGAGCACATTGCCCCTGAGCTATCCTCCCGAGACTAATATCATTCGAACGGCAGGTACTGCCCCCCTCCCAACTCCCTCACCCTCACCCCTCCTATGAGTGAGCATCATCTTTGGTCTACGCTGTGGTAAGCCGCGACTCCAGGTCGGGAGGGGTCCCTATTCACCACAGTTCATTACCCCGCCCCTGTCACACCTGCAAAATAATATGTGATTAGTGCAATGAATTTACAACTGAAAGGGTTTGAAATTTTTATTTTGCAATGTAAACAGTTAAAATATAATAATACCCAGTTAAGTAGTCAGCATTAAAATGCAACAAAGATACCCCATACAGCTGGATTACAACAATAATGAGCTAGCCAATGAAATCTAACAAATGATGCCAAAAGAAAAAAGAGAAGGATAGAAGGAAAGGAAGAGTGAAAAGAACAAAGGAAAGGCAATGAGAGGTTGTAAAAAGTGAATTCAGATAATTCAACAATCGGATACAGCAATTATGGAAAGCATCACACAATAACTTGGATATTACATCCATGGCATACATAGGAATAAAGTATCTTGAATTAGTAAACCAAAACACAGGAATGTTCAAGTTTAACTCACACCTCAACCATACAGATCGAGGAAGCTTCCCCAAATGTCCCAGAACTTATCAATGTCTCCCGCTTGTTTATGGATAACTTTCTCATAGGTGGAGACAATGAGCAGGTCTTCTACCCAATCGTCGATACATAAAGAGCTGCTCAATTTCCAAGATCTTAAGATCATTTTCTTTGTGACCATGCAAGCGGAGAGAAGCCAGATCCTTTTGTTGAATGAGACTTCCTCCAACAGAGACACATCTCCCAAAACCATTACAGAGGCATTCATAGGGACTGTACAGCCCAAGGCTACACCCAATCTCTCACAGACACCCTCCCAAAACAACTTAGTCTTTGGGCAAAACCAAATCAAATGATAGAGGGTACCTCTTACGTTTTTACATTTCCAGCAAAGTTCATTCTCCAGAAGGTGTCTTTTGAACAACCTAACGGGCGTCCAGTAAGATCTAAAAAGTAGCTTTGTGTGCGAGGCTCTAAGGCCCCAATCTAGACTCATTAAACGTGTTTTTCTACAGCACCTAGGCCAGCATTTCAGACCGATATCTTCCCCCAGCTCTTCAGCCCACATCGCTGGTAGCCTCAGGTCTCCTTTACGACAACCCCTTAAGATTCCATACATTGTTGCTGCAGGATGAGATGCACTTTTACAGAACTCCAGAGTTGACCAGGCAGCATTCTGAACCGTCAGTTGAGACGCATCCAAATGTGTTGCAATAGTGTTCTCCAATCTCCTATACTCTGGTTATTATTATATGTTATCTGTTTACATTGCAAAATAAAAAATATCAAACCCTTGAATTTACAGCTCCCAGAAGCCAGTGCTGTCTCATGACTGCCTAAATTGAATACAGGTTATTTTGTTTTTCTCCTTATCACACTTGCTCCTTACTATGGTGTATATCTACCTGAAACTGCCTCCAACCTAACTATGGGTTCCCATAAAGTAATATTTTAGTGGGCTACACGTCATCAGTACAGTTTAAGATTTGATTTAATTCTCGGGGTGGGGACAGGTACGTGTCGTTGACTGGATCTTGTACCGTGACTTGGGCAGTCCCCGGCACCAGGTTTCTGTCGGTCACATGTCTGTTGCTTGCTAATCCATGTTTTAACTCCAGTAAAGACTAGGCATGCATGCACGTGTCGCTGTCCTCTCTAAATATACAATGTTATGGCAATTTCAGGCCACAAAAACATCTGTCATGGTGTGACTTTGGACTTTGCTTCCAGGAAGAAGGCATTGAGAAGTGGTAGCGAAGGCCACTAAAGGACACATGTCTGAACCGGGTCAGGAGCATGCGCTCACCCGGATGTGATTAATAGGTCTGGACTATGAAATCCAGGAACTCTGAAAATAGAGCACACTTGCTTCTAATTCTAGGCTTCACGCTGGCGGCAAGCCCGCATTGCCTTATTTAGGTTTTCTTTTAAACTCGTCCCACACATACAATAGGGGGAGGGGGGCGGGGCTGCTTTGGCTCTACTCTGAGGCTTTTGAGCTCATGGTTTTGCTGTTTCATTGCTTTTGAGTATTTAACGAGGTTGTTTGTCGTTGGGGAAGTCTGATAAAGGATTAATCATGTTGGAAAGCGCCCTGCAGTGAGCAGGAGTGTTTGTTTAAATGTAAAATTCAAACGTCAAATACTAATTTGCACAAGGAAAAGTCAAAAAATAAAAATGTTATACTTCCAACAATTGTAAATTCGGTATCCAAGTGTTAAAGTGGCGAAAACCTAAAGCTCTAAAGGGCGTACAGTCTTTGCACATCCTCCGATAACGAGAAGTAGCCAGGTGAAATAAATGAGGCTCATTTGGAGAGTGTCTGCAGCTTTGTGGGGGGTTCTGAGCACTCTCTAGGGAGGGGGCTCTGTTTAGGCCAGTCCAGAGCAAGAGAGGCGAACATTTGAATTCTAAGGACACACACAAGGGTTATCTTGTTGCTAAGGAGAAGGGTATTGTAGGTGTTTGTGTGAGAGGCGTTCTGATGCTTTTAGAGATGCAGTGCCTGGCCTAGGGCGTGTGGGGCAGTGCCCTCCCACCCCCAGTTGTTCCTGTCTTGGGGCAGAGGGGCTTAAAGCCAGATATCTCTGTAACAGAACCACAGTGGAACTTCTCTCGTTACTTACCCCAGGATGGTCACCCTTTCGCGTGTTTACACACAGTTCTGTGTGTTCATTTTCATTCATTCAAATGTTTCCTAGCGCTGTACAAGAGGGAAGGCAAAATGTGAGCACTCATAGACCGTTGACTTGCATTTACGCAGTCCGCTAAGGGGTGCAATGCGGCGGGGGTGGCGGAGTTGCACAAGTGCTAAGGTGGGGGATGCTTCCCAGAGGGGAGGAAAGCAGTCAGCAATAGGAAGTGGGGAAATTGCACTGCAGTGCCGCCATGTGATCTTGGGCAAAACACTATTTTGCGAGCTCTTGAGTGCAACGTGAATGCATTACCTGGCATAGTGAACAAATCATGAATTGATATTTAAGTAACCCTAGTTAAAGGATAGTTCCGGGACTTTTTTTTTATTGTCCCTACGGTTCGGCCATGTGTTTTTAAGCATAACTCGGTAGATCGTAGAAAACTTTCCTATGGACCTTACCCGACTTTTCGTCCATTAACGCACTCGAAATCAGCCGCCATTTTCTGATAATCCTATCATTTCCCCCCATCGCCCTGGCTCACCTGCTTTTGCGGCACTAAATCAAATCC